>NW_027466834.1:9785000-10447500 GCF_046128005.1 Genypterus blacodes
GTGTGTCACCTTCCACAATGTTTACCCCTTGATATGGAAATTGTCCAAAGATTATTTGCCACAATTCCATGAGTCGACATTTTTCTGCTAATTTTCCCTGAGCACAAACATTTATGTTTAGTGCATTTAGTTTCTTATCCTCAGGAGCCTGTAGTGTAGCTAACGTCTTTATTAAGACAGGAGCTTGTGGTGTAGATGAAGGACTGTGTCTCTCCCCTCAGTCACACTGTGAACCTGCTGGGTAACCTCCCTCTGCCCTGTCTGGATGTGCTGTTGATGCCGAAGGTGCAGCATGGCTGTGTAGAGTACATGGGGGTCAACATGGATACTGTCAACATGTTGCTGGAATTCGTAGAGAAAAGACTTGATCGGGTAAGAGGAAACACTGATCATGTTATTGGCAGCTAATCATAATCTGATGTTTAATGAAGTTACATTGTTAAAATGACCTCAAAACTGATGCATCAGGTGAATGGAGATAGACTCAGGAACATATCAAAGCAATCCAAACAATCATCTTTGGCACTAGGGGGCATAAGGCAATTTCCAATTTGTTTCACATTTACAGTAATTAAGTGTGTGTCCCTCAGGGAAATAAGCTGAAGGAGACGCTCCTGCAGTCACTCAACCTGCTGACTGAAAGTGCCCGTGTACACCGAGAGACCAGGAAGTTCCTCAGATCAAGGGTCAGTAAATGTCCGTCCCAGAGACAGACTTTTTTCTACAGTTTTCAAATTGAAAATATAGTTCTGTTGTTCAAAATTTCACAATCATCAGCAGGACACAGTCAGACTGGAGCAGCAATATGTGTGTGTTAATGTCACTACTGTGTATGCAGGAGGTTTCTCATTGGTGTGTGTGAGAGGTGTGTTTATAGGTGTGTGTGTGTGTGTGTGTGTGTGTGGTTTCATGTGTGTGTGTGAGTGTAAAATGGATTTTGTTCTCAACTGCGCTCTGTAGTCATGTGTGGCATCTATGCCCTGATCAAATTAGATCCTATCTGAAAATGAATTTCTGACCACCTGTGTGTGTCTGTGTCTGTGTCTGTGTCTGTGTCTGTGTCTGTGTCTGTGTCTGTGTCTGTGTCTGTGTGTGAGATCAGGTCTTGCCCCCACTACGTGACGTGAGGACCAGGCCAGAAGTGGGCGGGACTCTTCGGAACAAGCTGGTGCGCCTGATGACCCACATTGACACAGACGTAAAGCACTGTGCTGCAGAGTTCCTCTTTGTTCTCTGCAAAGAAAGTGGTGAGGACACAATTTGTTTTCCACAACCTTAACTTCTTGCAGTGTGCAGATGTCTGTCTGTCAGTGTGTCAGTGTGTTAGTCAAAGGGTTGAGTTGTCATTCAAGCAGTGGCCTTTTTCCCTCAGCTGTCCAGGCACAGTGGGAGGACAGGCACAGTTGGGGGACGAGTCACTGGTAACCCATTGGCACACTGGTATTTGGTGACAGGTGGAATGTTTGAGTCATGAACCTTAGACCTCCTCTGAGCAGGTCCACCTTCACTAATTGGGCTGCTGATGATGAACTGTCAGTACAGCCATCAGAATGTGATGGATATGTGATTCATCAGCTTTCTGATGAGTTTGAGTGATGACTTACCTTAAAATAAAGTTAACAGCGTTATTTCCTGTCTAGTCTCAAGGTTTGTGAAGTACACTGGTTATGGTAATGCTGCAGGCCTGCTGGCTGCCCGAGGACTGCTGAGGGGGAACAGAGACTCAGGAATCTACTCTGAAGACGAAGACTCAGAGACAGAGGAGTATAAAGAGGCTAAGGCTCAGTGAGTACACACACAGCACAGGACATGTAGCTGTAACTAGAGCTCCACATGACTGTCCCAACCTGACGGGACCTGACCTTCAGCAGGCTCGCTCAGATATGGACATCATGGCCATTTCTAAAGGCATTTCCACACCTGCCTTTGGTGTGCACAAGCTGAGCTGGAATCATATTTATATATGGAATGAAACTATATCTACTGCATATACACACTGCTCAAAATAAACAATCAATCTGTCCATTTAGATAGCAGAAGTGATTGTGAGTCAATTTCACCTGCTCTGGTGCAACTGAAGGTCACAACAGGTGCAATGGAGAGGCAAAAGTAGGACAATCCTCATCTGTGAAGAGAACAGCTCGACCAATGGTGGATCTGCCTATTCTGGTGTTCTCTAGCGAATACCAATCGAGTTGCACCGTGCTGAGCTGTGAGTACAGGTCCCACTAGAGGACGTCAGGCCCTCATGCCACACTCATGGAGTCTGTTTCTGTTTTCTTGGTCAGAAACATGCAGACCAGTAGCCTGCTGGAGGTCAGTTTGTAGGGCTCTGTTAGTGCTCCTCCTGTTCCACAAAGGAGCACAAAGGAGCAGATATCGTTCCTGCTGCTGGGTTGATGCCATCCTACAGCCCTGTTCAGTGCACTACCTGTACAACCTGATTACCTGATTTCCTGATTACCTGTACAACCTGATTGTGCTGCAGTTACCGCCTCATGCTACCTCAAGTGCCAATGACACTAGCAGAACACAAAACTGAAGAAGAATCAGTTGGGGAGGATAAGGAGAGAGCAACTGTCTGTGGTCACCACAGGCTAAACCATTCATTCCCTTTTTGGGGGTTGTCTTGTTTTTGCCTCTCCATTGCACCTGTTGTCACTTTCATAAGCACCAAAGCAGGTGAAACTGATTCACAATGACCTGTGCTTACTACATGGACAGATCAATCCCTGAAGTTGAACTCACTCTGTGTTAAACTGTGATAATATGGTGTTACCTTCATTTTTTGGAGCAGTGTATTTATAGACATCATGATATGATATGATGACATGTATATATGACTATGTGACATGTGACAACCTCCCCTCCTCTTCTCCAGTATAAACCCAGTGACAGGAGTTGTAGAGGAGGAGCAGCCGAATCCCATGGAGGGCATGACAGACGAGCAGAAAGAATATGAGGCCATGAAACTCCTCAACATGTTTGACAAGCTGTCAAGGTTCAAACTCTCACACACACTATGAAATATATGATATGTTGATATATGACTGTAACACATGACCTTACCTTTACTACTGCACCAGTCTTTCCGTCTAACTGCCCAGAATGACTTTAAATGTCACAATGGCAGCAGCGGCATACAGAGGTCATCAGTGGTGGGTCGGGACCAAGGAACAAGTGTTTAGATTGTTGAGCGGGATATAAGCATTTCTTCCACATCTGGCATGTGTGTCCTATGCAGACTATCAACAGGCCACATGGATCTGCTTGTCATAAATGTATTTTCAGAGGAGCTATATTTATCCAGGCATCGCAGGGTGCCTAGTCCAGCTACTAATACGTGCAGTACCTCCATCATGGAGGTGAGACTGTGCTGATAAGGGTGAGGTGTAGAGCAAATAACCTGACTCACAGACAGAGGGACTGGATGAATATGGTCACTCTGCTGAAACAAGATTGAACAGACACAGTTGTGGCTTGTCAGGTAAATCTGAAGTAAACATCCTAACAGCTTGCTTACTTACGGTCAATGACAAGCAAGCAGTGAGCCGAGCAGAGATGCTAAGGTGCTGAGTAGGATCAGGCAGAGTTATAACCTCAGTTACATGCTGGGCTACCGCAGTTACTAGTGAGGGAACTGGTGACATGAGCAGGAAGGAGGGAAGGGAGGTCACAGGGAGAATCAGGTTACAGGGTGAGGTGGGGACACAGGGGAGTGCACTGACATCACAGCCAGCAAGGCAAGAGACTCAATGAGCTCTAAAGAGAAACGGAAGCTACAAGTGTCACCAGGGCAGATTCAGAGAAGTACAAACTGTTTTAATGAATCATCAGTCGGAACAAAAAACCTTTCACTTTGGACAAAAAAAGAGACACTGCATCCATCTGCACTAACCTTCTCCCTCTTCCTCTGCAGGACCAGTTTGATTCAGCCCATGCAGCTTGGTATGGACGGGAGGATGAGAGAAATGAACTCAGAGGATTTCAATAAACTCACACACAATCCTTTGCACCAGCCAGAAGATCCAGGAAGCTCAAGCAGTGGAGATGAAGTTTAGTAGCCGTGGTGACAGACATACACATAGGCTGAACATTTATGGAAATCCCAAATAGCTCTTTTGATTCATGTGAGATGAAGCAGTTTGCTGTTGATGTGAAGGAAATGTACATCTGACACTAAACAAGAACAGAAAGAAGCTCTGTAATGTGACATCAAGACGATTCGTTCCTGTTGGTGCACCCCCTCAGTTCAAGAGTTAGATTTTTGCTTTAATGCACAGCTTCATTGTTGTTTTTCAAACATATGGTTGTGAGCTGATTTTGTATTCAGTGTGTTACCATGTAAACAGCATAATTAGCTTGAAGTCAGCATAAATGTATGTGAGTGTACAGTGAGTAAGAGACCCAGATAACATGATTGTAAATCAATTTACTCAGGTATGAACTGATAACAATCAGGGTAACGAGTATGAGTATCCAGTCATTTTGTCCACGTAGATGGTTTACTCAAATTTCTGCTTCAAGGCTCAGATTATCTTTGCAGTTGGGTTGTGCAACAGGAGGAAACACAAAGCTCCTAATGCCACACCCACTCAGATCCAATCCTAACAATACACACAGCCTCCACACAACCAATGCAAGTCTGCTCAATGAATGTGATTATTTAGAATGATGATGTATCCAGAGAATTTGTTTTGATGTGATGTGTAACTGGAGCAAAAAGTGACTGACAGTAATCCTGATCGTTGCAAAGCCGTGTTAATGTCCTGTGATCCCTTTGAACTGAGACAGCTGCACCTTACTAAAGAATAAAGCTTTCCACGTGGCAAATCAATCAATCAATAAGAGAGGGAGAGAGGTAGATTGTTTTGTTTGTCATCCTGCTTCATTCTTGTAATTGCATTATTATATAGCCTTGTTGTACATTACATTTGATCCTATTCATGTAAATCTGAGACTAAAATCAGTTCATAATATTGACATATATTTTCCCAGTAAATGTTAATGGAAAATAAATCAAATAAACCCTGCTTCTCCTCTCTCTCTCTCTGACTGTGTGTGTGTGTGTGACAGTGTTCTGTGAGGCTCTGAATCCTCCTTACACCACTTCTATCATGGCCTCATTCATTAGGTCTGAACAAACAAATACAGTTCTTAAATGGACTCATAAGAGTAATTTCAGCGGAAGGCAGGCATCACTCCATGCTTTCTGAAGGCACAAGTGACATCTACCATCACAGTCCAATAGCATTAGAGCACTGCAGGCATATTAATAAGGTGCCCCAGCAGAATGAGGGGCTTCTATCAGTGGAATGCAATGCCACTTCACGCCACAAGAGGCTCTTTTTTCTTCTATCTTTTTGCCTGAGGCATGACATTTGACACCTGATGTGGGCGACTTGATACTTCAGGTCTGCTACCTGACACCTGGGCTCTGATACACGATAAACAATTGTTTGACTCGTTAACTTTGACAATGTTTTAGTTCAGCCCGACTCAAGTGTTCCGAGGCCTTTTGGACGGAGGGACGATGCCGCTTTGTCTGTCTGTGAGAACTGATGCTGAGATCTGTCTGTTCTCACATGCACGCTGTACATGAGGTGTGCTCATGTGGATATCATGCCTTATTAGTATAATTTCACATGAATAAAAATCTGAGAAGACAAGTTGAGCATTGATCCCAGTTTGATTTGGTGATAAACATTCATTTATTGGTACTCAGAAAATCAGCAGGCAAACAGCCACAGGAGAGCAGAACAATGAGAGAGAGAGGATCACTGGCAAAACCTCTTGGTACAGTTTATTCTTTGCATTAGTCTCCATCTTCCTCATGAAGGCCATCATCAATCCATCATCTTCCTCGTTTACTGTTTTTTCTTGTAGTTCTCCAAGTTAGCCAGTACCCAACCAGACGGGACCAGGATGGTCACGAACATGGTTGTCAGAGCGATGACCTGCTCCTGTGGGAGGACAGAGCAGAATACCAATGACATCATGGATGTACATGTCTTTATTTCTAGTACGGCCTTAAATGACATGTCATGAATGTGATAGTGGGGAAGGGCAGACATAGTTACTGTATGTAAGCCTACAAACCCAAACCGGATCAGTGTTACTCTCTTCAATAACGACTTTGTACATTGTTATATTTGTCATGTATTCAAAGCTAGCAAGCAACAAAAGCTGCCATCCTCACAACAATGCAGAGAACATGTTCATATCAATCCAAACACATCTAGCCTGTCATGTTCAACATGTGTCATTGGGTCAACTTATTAGTGTTAAAGATGGAACTGGTTGGTATTTGAATCAAAGAAATACATTAGCATTGTCACAATCATTATTGTTGTGAATTTCATATTAGCTGTGGTAGCAATAGCAGTACTAGTGATAGCAGTCATAGCAGTAGTAGTAGCAGTAGTAGTGGCAGTAGTAGGAGTAGTATTAGTAGCAGAAATAGGAGTAGGAGTACTAGTAGTAGATATAGTAGTAGCAGTAGAAGTAGATGTAGAAGCAGTAGTAGTAGCAGTAGTAGTAGAAGGAGTAGTATTAGTAGCAGCAGTAGGAGTAGTAGTAGTAGATATAGTAGTAGCAATAGTAGTAGCAGTAGTCGTAGTAATAGCAGTGGTAGCAGTGGTAGTAGCATAGTGGTATTCAGAAATCTTAGGTCTGGCCCCATCTGGCTCAAGTAGCCTATTATTACATATGTGTTCTAAATAGAATACCTCTGATTTGTATTTCATTAAATGCTAGCGATTTGACAGATTGACAAAATGTATCACCCTAAGCGTTGAATAAACTGAATGCATCACCTATGTTCAGCAGTGGGGGGTGCTGTACCTTCTTAAATTAGTGCTGTACAGCAGGAACAGACGTTTGTCAATGGAATCAGGTCATATCAGATCTGACCTGAAGATAATGTGTAACTTACAACTGCTAAGAGAAAGGACTTGACATTTTGAGTGATTAATGGTTATCTTTTATACTTAATGGTTATTTTTCATGCCTCTTCCACTCTTGTACTTTCTGACAAGATGTTATTGATCTAAATCTATGGCTCTGATTTGTTATGAGAATGCACTGGGTCAGGGTTCAAACCACCACAAGGACAAACTGAATAATATGATCAACCTGATTTTGTTCATAGACAAAACATATATATCCATGAATCTTAAATATAGCAATTCTATTTTGAACTCAAATATTGAATTGGTGTACTTTATGCAACATGTGCTGTTTAACATGTGCTTTAGGACGCGAGGCCCGAGCATTCTGTCGTCAATATTCTGTTCTTGTGCAGAATTAAGTTCACGAGTTAAATTCAAACTAAAGAGGCGCTCAAATAAACTGACTGTCTGTCCTCATGTCTTCCTGTTTTTCATGTTCAAGGTCGCAGTCTGAGCTCCTGCTGAGCCGTTAGAGACGCTATAATATTAATCTCAGTGCAACAGTTTATCCAATACATCCTTATGGATACACCAGCTGGATCTAACAGAACACATATTATTATTATCTAATGGAGTATGAGTCCTCTATGTGTCGAGCCCGCTGCTCTGTCGCTATCTCACTGGCTCTGTCTACGTGTAAGAATTTGAAATAACAATGGCGTGATACACTGACGCACTTAATTCCGGTTTTGCAAAGTGGCCGTAAACATCACCTGATCCACATTGTTATGAACAATATCAACACATAATCAATACATTTGGATTATTATCAGAAAGACGCACTTATGTGTGAAGTTGCGTGCGTTGCGGTGCAGGTGTGTGACCTTAGAGAATGAGATCATAGTGCGCACTCACCCCTGCTGAGATCGGGTGTTTGGCAGGTTTGGCAGACCAGTTAGCCGCAGGGACCATCTGAGTCCTCAAGGCGCTCCTGAAGAGGCCAGACACGCGGGGAAGAGACATGGTAGCTCCGCTGTGTGAGGTGAATGAAAGAATTCAGAGAGGAGTGATCCTTTCGGTTTGTTTGTACGTGCCAGGAGGGACTGTGCGTAATGGTGCGCGGCTGCCTGTGTGTTTATGTGTGTGTGATAAGGGGAGAGAGAGAGAGAGCGATAGAGAGCGAGAGAGAGAGCGAGAGAGAGAGAGAGAGAGAGAGAGAGAGAGAGAGAGAGGGAGAGGGAGAGGGAGAGAGAGGGGGGGGGGGGGGAGAGAGAGAGAGAGAGTGCGAGAGAGAGAGAGAGAGAGAGAAAGAGAGAGAGAGAGAGAGAGAGAGAGAGAGCGTAGGTGGACTCAACACCCAGAACGGCCCACACGTGTCCTCATGTCACCCTGCCGCCACTCTGTTGCCATCTACTGACTGAACTTGATCTCACACAAGGAAGTTTGTTTTGTTTCTTGTCGTTTTTGATCAAAATTACTCGAAAAGTGAAAAAGCAATCTTCATAAACACTGATGGGTGCTTTGGACAGTATAACACATTCAATATTGCTGATGCTGATCCAGGACTTTCTTAAACAGTGTAAGATCTGGTAAAGGTACCCTAAGGCAGTGTTTTTCAACCTTTTTTGAGCCACGGCACCTTTTTTACATCCAAAAATCCTGAGGCACACCATGCAAACGAAAGATCTCTCCGGTTGAAAAACACTACCCTAAGGTGACGTGATGTATGATGGTGTCGATACAGATAAGGATTCAGATCTGGATCTGTTGGACTAAAATACATTATGTTTGGATTCTGCAATTCACATTCCAGTCCAGCGGGTGGCGGTAATGTGCCATTAATATGTGTGCCGAAAACACTGCAAGAGGAGAGAGAGAGAAGAATGTGCTCTGTTGGGTGAAAACTCTTTGGGAATATTAAACAGAGAGTTGCCGCACGTACATCAATTTGATGACACACATGCAACATTAACTGAAACGCTGCCAATCAAAGAAACACAATGGAAATGTATGATAACACAAAAGAACTTTAGGACAACATAAAGCCATACATTTCTGTTGTGTTTCTTCAAACTGCGCTGTTTGAGTTAATGTGTCGGTTTGGCGTGTTGCATATGGTGAGCTTTCTCTGCCACCATTCAGAAAAAAGTCTGAGATTAAAGACATCACTTTCAAAAATGATGTCTTTAATTTTTTTCACGTGACCCTAATCCCCTTTCCTCTCTCACTCTGAGCCATTGGCCTTTATATGATAATATAAAGGTGAAGATCCTTCAACAACCAGCAGGGGCAGCAATGAGCCTCATTCACCGAAAAGCGAAAAGAGGAAGAAGCCCGCAGTAGAAGAGGTGGAAGTGGCGGTGTGGAAACCATCAATAGTTGTGGTCACTGTACATGATTGAGAGTTGTGCTACAAACACACCAAGACAGCAGACTGTTCGGTAAGTGAGGCGAGCAACACAGCCAGCGGTCGGCTTGTAGCAGCAGGTTAGCATGGAGCCGCTGCTTTATCTACATATCAGCCCAGAGCGCATCGGGTTAGCATTAGCTACACACTGGGACCATGACCCAGTCCGTCGTTCATTTACTTGTGTATATATATTTGTATTGCTGACAGGCGTCCAAGTAGCGTCTTCTGCGTTGTCACTCGTTTCTTTTTCTGTTCAGTGATCCTTTTTCTCCCGTGTGCGACGTGTTTAGTGTGTTTCGCAGTCAGGCTGTCAGCCACTCCACGCTGGCAGGTGGGCTGACCCGCTGTGTTGTGTACATTAAGGGCACGGCTGTGTGCACCTGAGTGATGTCACTCCAGCTTATTGCGTTGACCGTTGAGGAGGCCGTGTTGACAGCTGCCTTCATCCTGATTGGATGAACAAAAGGCACGTTTGTGTAGCATAGAGAGGATTAAAAGTGCTTTACATTGACACCAAAGCAGATATACAGGTGCATCTCAATAAATTAGAATATTGTAGTCTTCCCCATGTTGTGTCGCCTACTGAACCAGACTGAGAGACAATCTAAAGGCTCAGGAAACCCTTGCACAGGTGATTTGAGTTAATGAGCTGATAAGAGTGTGACACCGCGAGGCTCCAATATTGAACTTTTTTTTTTGTAATTTTCTGAGGTACTGAATTTGGGGTTTTCATGAGCTGTAAGCCATAATCATTCAAATTAAAACAAATACAGGCTTGAAACATTTCACTTTGTGTGTAATGAATCTAGAATATGAGAATTTCAATTTTTTTTTTTTAAATTTAATTACTGAAATAAATTGGCTTTGCCAGGATATTCCAATTTATTGAGATGTACATGTTCAAACAGCCTTTTACCTACAAACCAACCTCAGTGAGACCATTAAATTAGACTTCCATTCCTCAGACACAAGATGGCAGGCATGAGTCAAATATGGCTGTGGGTGGTCCTGTTCAAACACGTGTACACGTCTCAACCGAACTTTAGTCTCATTGTTTGTCAGAATCTAGATAACTCCATCATATCAAGTATCATACCATATCATGTAGTCTGTACTTCATGCAGCATGTCTCTGTTTCTTGAGGTGCATTCAAAGATTTTCGTCAGCAAAACAAACTAATTAAAGTCTATTGCGCCGATACTGAATGTATTACATTAAACATTTTGGAAATTGTGTAAAATACATTCTTATTTGATTAAGGTTGTTGTTCTTTGTAGTGGAATCGTGTGATGTGTTGTGCATTTCCTTATTTCTGTGCAGTCAGAGCACATTTTTAACCTCTGTATATGACAACGCTGTAGAGTAAGCTACTTTATTTCAGCAAGTATATTGTGTGTGATTTTTGGATCATAGCAGCCACCACTAGTTAATAGGTGTGTAAAGCTTTGCCTTATCAGCACACTGATAGTGAGTCGTTGAATGGTTGAGGTAGGTCCTGACAGTATTCTTGAAGGAAATGGTCCCATTTTATGTAAAGCATCTACTGTTTATAAAGTTCCAATTGTGTGGCGCTTGATGTCGCTTCTCCTTCATTGTTGTTTGATGTCTGCTCTGTCTGCTTGATGTCTTGTGCAGGTCCAGAAAGTGGACTTCTCCTCTTCATCTTGGTCGCGGCCCTTGATTTCATTTCAGCCTCAGGTCCTCATGTGTGGGAGCTCACTGTGTATGTGTGTTACTGTGACAGTCATCATACTGTACAGTTAGTGTGTCTGTGTGGCTATATGTGTGCCCACCATGTCCCTGTTTGCCTCGGCGCTCCATCTCCAGTGTCCATGGGTACGTCTTCACCTCCTCTGCCTTCTTCTTACCCTCCCACACTCCCTGTGCCTCACAGTAGCCAAACGGGAGTTGAGGCTGACCCCCACTGACACTCTGACCCCTGTCAACTGCAGCGGCACATGTAAGTACCTGCCACTATTACACTGCAGGGCATCACATAAGCCAACATGTTTAGAAAAGTAATCATCCATTCTGATAATTCATCAGAAAGGAGAAAATAAATAGAAGAAATTATAAATGTAAATGATCCCATGCTCCCTCCCCCATGATGATGGAGAAGTGGAGCAGTCCATCCTGGCTCTGTTTGTATTTACATTACGATTACACTGTGACAGAAAACAAACCAGACGTACAAGCTTCTATGTTTGTGTTTTGGTGCGAGTCCCCTCACACCTGTCATCAATGAAAAGATCCGTAGACATTCAGAACGAGCCAAAGCCAACTTAACGTCACCTCTGGGTCTTTTTTTATGTATACAAAACCAAATTGCAGTTGAAAGAAAGCAATCATCTCCCTGTGTGGTGAGAGAGACAGAGAACATAAACCATCATCACCTCCTCACTGGACCAATTACAGGTTTAGCCTTTTTTCTAGACAAAACATCTGACTATAATTGCTTCATCCTGCTCATTCGTACATGTTGACCCAGCCACCACTGCACAATAGAGACATTACTTGATGGAAATGTTATTGATTATTGAGCTAATCAATCCATCCCTGATTGTAGTCAATATTGAGGAATATTACATAACCAAAGTGTAATTATGCAGGTGGGATCGTAGACCATTAATGGAGAGTTCATTCATGGGCTGTTGTTGCTCTTTCCCAGGTGATGATGGTGGAGCAACTGAAAATAAAACGGCTAAGCATTCATCCGACATCACTTCAACAGGTGCGACACAAGTCCTGCTCCAGTCCAATGTCTCCTCCTTGTCTGAGGAAAGGCCACTTGATGGCCCAAGCAACAGTAACCAAACCTTCAGCAACTCCTCCACCATTCCTCTCAGCCCCGTCTCTGCACACAACTTCAACAAAAGTGACATTTTGAAAACCATTTCTGAAGGCCCACACATGTCGCCTCCACCCACTGAAAAAGCCGTGGAGGTTCATCCCCCACCCTTAACCCCGCCCCCACAAACGACAACCAACCAACGCACTGTTCAAACCCCCAGTCCCTCAGTGTTACCACCCACTCAGACTGTTGGCCTTACTCTTCCTCCTGCCGTTACAGTTCCAGCCAGTGTTTCACCGACACACACTACTAAGTCAGTAACAAGTACCAGCAGTAAGATGAATAATGTATCCACAAACTCTGGGTCTGAAGGTAACCTATCTCCAGAAAGGCCCAATGTGCCTCCAAACGCATCGACAACTGCAGGTACGTCACCACCTACAGCAACAGCGGAAGTAACCCAGACTCGTGCTGATCCCACAGCTACCAGTACTAACACCATTACTAGAGTAATACCCATGTCTACAAACATGCCATCTTCCTCACCCAAAGCTGCTACAACACAACCAAATGAGCAAAATAAGGAGACGCCACAGGGGTCCACTACTACTTCCCCCCCGACCCAGACCCAGACCATTACAGCTACTCCAACCACTACCACTAATACCGCCGCTCATCGCAGTGAAGTTGTCGCCAAGGGAACAAGAGCCACCGTGGTAGAGGTAGCAGGGGCAGCAGGGCCGTCTCTGAGTATGGACCTGATGGATAAAGCGTCCTTATTGGCTGTCCTGCTCTTTGGTCTCCTTTTCTTCGTGGGAACAGTACTTGTCTTTGTCACTCAAGCCTACGAGAGCTATCGCAGGAAGGACTACACACAGGTGGACTACCTGATCAATGGGATGTACACAGACTCAGGGGTGTGACACAGCAGGGGGGGGGGGGGGGGGCTAAGCACAAGACTGGGAGGTGTTTGGGGGTCAACATGGATGCAGAACTGCAGTGGACAGCGCAAATGCACAAGGTGCTCTAGTGCCTCTGTAATACGGCTTTGAGAGCAGTGGCAGTGGAATTGACCAGAGTTTGAAGCAGCAACCTAAGAGTCCTTTCAGATTTCAGGCTGGCCCAACACTTATACACCATAATGCTTTGAGTCCAAACGCCATCACCGTCCGGAAGATTCTGTCAGAGTTGCCCGAGGCCGTACGGTATTGGAAAAAGTTGTTTTTCCGACTTTCATTTCATCATAACACACCAACAAAATCTTAATTTGCCTTATATCAATAAGAAAATCCTTGCTAAAACATGAAGACATTCATCATTACCTGTCACCGTCATCCCTGAGGGTTCAGTCTGGACTTCAGTCAATGCATCAGTCCAGCACTGTTTATTATCATGATTTATTAATATCTCAGTCCACATGAACCCGGACTGCATGCCACCAAACTCCTCTCTCACTTGGTGAAGCTAATGAAAGTAAAGTAAGACCCTCCTGCTCATGTCACAGCTGCTGGTTCTGGGCTAAACATGACAGGGGTGATAGGTGAAGCTGGTTCACGAAGCTTCTGCTACATGCATCGTAGCCGGGGTGTCGCAGCATATTGACCAGCCGCTGCATATGTGAGAGCCATGCTTTGTACTGCATCCTCTGGCCTCAAAGCAAATGGAGTTTCTCCCTCAGTAGTGCGTCAGAATCCCCTCCTGTCTGAGAAAATCCCAAAACAAATGGTTCAATAGTTTTATGTTTGAATGAGATCACAGGTTGTGTTCAGTATTACTTTCCCTCTGCAGACAAATGCAGTCATATTGCACTTCTTCACATTTCCAATGACTGATTAGTTGGCCAGTTGACACACATTGGTCCGTCCTAATTTCAAGGTACTTTGGAAATCATATTGTTCAAAGTGCCATCATTTTAACTGTGGCCATGCATTTCCTATTTCTGCACAAACTGACTGAGTGACTTGTTGAGTGAAATAATTAAACAGTGGCTTGAGGAGCTTTTCTTCACTTTAGTTGTTGTTGAAGCCTTTTATTTAAATTGGTATCAAACGCAATATTCAGAGAAAGCGAGAACCAAGCTGAGTGACTGAACAGCTTCGAGCAATTACATGTAGAAAAACAAATTATTCCACTTCCTCCACACATAGTTTGTTTTGATGAATCCCCATTTGTGTCCCACATGCTCCACATGTGTATTGTTGTTTTGCTTTGTGTTTTTCTGAGCTTTATGCTGCTGGGTTTGTTGTTTGGTCGGTTGGTTGGAGAGCTGCAGATTGAAGCACCGTATAAACCGCTGCTTCCTTTGTCTCTGCCAACACCGGCTCCGTTTGACTGCGTTGGTCAGTTTGATGATGTTAAACACACACTAAATCAACTGAACCTGTTTGCTCTGCCCCCTCCAGCATGGACTGATGGACTTTCACTCAAGCTTAGCAGGGCATGAGGTCATCTTTGTCATCTAACACAGAGTTCATATGAAATGTGACTGAAGGTGCGGGTCAGTCTCCTCCTCCTTTTGATTTCATAACATGTCATCAACATTCCTTCCCTGTTGCCAGGAACGTTTGCGACTGTTGGACCGAATAATGTATCCAGGCGTGTTTTGCACAGACTTATGTGATAAAGGCCATACCAGATACTATAGTAGAATATCTATATTTTTGCTCATGTATGAATGTATGGGGTTCCTTTGAATATGCTGGATCCTCTGTAGGGATCTATTGATTATTCTCCTACACGATCTATGCACCTTTTTTATTATGAAAAGCCATTTGTGTTCAATTAATTCCATAACTCATTTACGGCTGAATGTATACCTCGCTATCACATATTGGGAACTTCAGTTGGAGGAAAGTGCGGCTTGTATGTAGTGAAACCTTTCAGGCTAGTCACCCTGTGTGAATCACCTGGTGATGTCGTTAACGGGCTGTGGTGACAGTTACAACAGCCTTCCTATAGGTGGCAGTGCAGCATCTGTTTTCTCCTCTGTTTTAGTGTTGCATCACCCTGTAGTAATAATTTTTAGCACTTTTGACTGGGTGTTTTGTATTTCAATCATGATTGTGAAGCTTTAACTGTTACTTCATACATTACACAAGACGATACTTGCTACCAGCTACTCACAACATTAATCCTTTACCTCCTTAAGTTTCCGATTCTCCTTCTGTCTTTAGTCCTCCCATTGTAACACTGTTGTCCAGCCTCCGCTCATTCCTCAGTTTGTTTTTGTAAGATGGATTAGTAACTGTACTTACTAAATTGCAGTATTGGACTGTTTCTCCGATTGAGGAAGTGCATGAGGAGGTAGCATACTTTGATTTGTGCAGATTTCAAACATATTAATGCGTAGACGTGATGTTTACATCAAAGAATTGACGCATTGCCTTAATTGCAGTATAAACGGTTTTATGTAAACATGCTTGGATTGAAAGTGTCAGACGTTGGGCGCTTTCACATCCACCATCTGCTGGCTGTAACGCCATTAGAAGAGCAATAATGTTGCAACACACTGAGCTTGGGGAGACATTTTTGGGAAATGACTGAGCGAACGAATGGGAATGCTCATAACCATGTTTCAACCAAACTGCTAACACCTGCATCAATAAACATTTCACAGTTTGGTTTGCTTTCTTAAATACAAAGTCAATCCTAATGATCCCTAACAAAAGATGCAATGGAATGAAAGGTTGAACTTGTGTGGGTATGAGTGTAACTAGGTGAGAAAACCAGTAATGAAGTGATGTATGTATGTGCTTTAAATGAGGTTATACTGTATACATCTGTGTTCTACCACGTCTCCAAAGGTTGAGTTGATATCTTTGTCATGATGATTGTACTGTTATAATTCTGAAGCTTGAGATACAGATGTGATTTGAGATGATTGTTGTGCAGCACACCAGCAGAACGTTTTTAATCCTCCTAATGGCCAAAGCTCTGAAAGTGAACTGATCCTGATTTTACGTTCCTCTATGATGAACACATTTTCATTTTACAGGTGGTAAATATTAGCAGCTATATAATCCAAGCTTACACACCTGTTGCCTTTTATTTTCCCTTTTCTTTACCATTTTGTTCCACGGGGTTAATGGTTGATGGGGGAATTGCCAAATGAAGCACACGATCGTACGATAAAGCCAAGGGAAATGTTAAGCCATTATCAATGTGTGACCTAGGATCTGTCAGCTTTTACTTTTAATAACACCAGAAAATACTTACTTATTTCATTAAAACCTTTATTTTGTGCTAATTGTTGCACTTTGTTTATTTTTGCAGTTTACAGTATGTCAGTTCTTTTTTCCTAAGTGATGTTTTTTTTAAGCCATCAGTGTTATCACATTCCTTGATTCATGCGTTAGTAATCCGACTACTCCTCTAAAACTTGATTTGAAAAGTGTCTGGCTCTGTATCACACAGTGTATCAGAGTCTGAAATACTTGTAGCTTTAGGCTGAAATACTTTAACATTTTGATCGTTGAGTAATTGTCACAAGTTTTGTTTTCTGTTGATCATTAATTCTGTGATGATGACCTAATCGCCCAAACTGTTTTCTAATCCTTTGATCAATATGTAAGATGACTGTGGGGGGGGGATCAATAAAGCTGACTTTGGTCATTTTGAAATCAACAGAAACCTGCCAGTTATTGAAATTGCTGGAATGTTCTACAGACTAATGTGTGACTGCTCTTTATCAGCAGTTCATTTCACAATATAGCGACGTCACTACATCAAATATTGATTTTGTCTGCTTAGATGAATCTATTTGGTGATTCTTTGTCATGACTTTTTTAAAGTTTGCAGAAGCTATGTTCAGCCCTAAAACAAAAAAAAAATACTTAATAAAACCCATTTTATCCGTAAATATTTTTTACCACATTTTCCATAGATTTCAGTTTTTTCAACTCCGCAGAAATGTACAGACGGAGTCATCTGGTGCGTTATCAGTTCACTTGGAATACCAGCAGCAGTTGGCTGATTGACGGACGGGATTGCAGAGTGCCTGATACCTTGAATGGATCCACACAGTGAGTATATTCAGGATCTCAGTCACTTGGTTGATGGTTAATGTGTGTGCTTTGTGTACATTTACATCACACCACCATCATTAAATGTGATGAGAGCATACTGATCTCTGCATGCTGCCGCTGAAACCTTCAGCTCCATCAGCCACATTACTCTGATGTCTGTAGCCAGGCTCAGCAGGGCTTTAGTACCAGACAAACCTCAAATGCTTTGATTTTGTATGGTCCCACACTTTGTAATCAGCCATCGCAATCTCTGTCCCAGCTGAACAACTCCAGACTCTGCAGCTCATTGATGTTGTCCAGTCTGGGACACCCTCTCTCTCCGCAGTAGGTGACATGTTGCAGAGTTCAGCCACAGCCCAGCTTTGTGGATGGGGCTGAGGCCCTCTTGCAAGTCCACTACTGTCCCACTGAAACTGTCTCTTTCCATCAGCAGCTCGAATGTGGCCGGTGGATTACAGAGCTGGAATGGTACGGCCCTGAACTGCTACAGTCCCTGCCCGATGGTGAAGGTCGTCTTGGGTTACTTTAGGGGGCAGCTCCATTTGCCAATAACCACAGCGCATGTGGAGGCAGCTGAACCCAGTGATGTGTTTGAGGGCGTCATATATCCAAGGAAGCAGGTAAGAGTCCTTTGTGCTGACCTTTGTTTTGAGCAGTAAATCTGACTGGCTAGCTGTCTGTCCCAGGATTTGGCAGCCGATGTGCAGTATGTTTTCTACTTTTCACTGTCATGGACATCTTGAAACAGTGAGTCCATGTCAAAGTAATCTTTGATCAGATCAATATATGTGGATTTTCTTCACGCTTCTGCACACTTGCCCTCAATCTCGACAGTTGCCATGACATATTCTGCATTCTTTTTTCATATACTACTAACAATTGCAGTTGCAGGTTTTTAATCATATTTCGTTTCATTTTTCGCTGTACTTGAAAAGAAACACATGGCGTCCTTCAAAGGAACCGCATTTTAGTTGCATCCAAGTTGTCCATGTTTCTCATCAGCAGAATAACACAGATGTGAAACATTAAGGTTTGAAATCAGGAGTGTCTGGAGAATCTCTTTTTACTTTTCTGCCCTTGCGGTTACAGAAATTCCTGGAGGATGGACGGACAGACAGTTGCAACATAACACTGTTAAATCAGCCCTGCGTACTGAGGCAACAAATGTTGTGACCACTAACATTTAGTCCAAATTAACGAGCATGTAAACAAATTCCTCAGTGATCCGCTCTGAGTGTTTTTCAGCTCAGTCATCTCTCAGCTCTGCCAGCACACCACAACACAGACGGCATGCAGAGCAACACATCAGTCAGCAGCCACACAGGACCACAACTAAACACATCGCACAAACAACACACAAACACAAACAACTCAACCCAAAGTGGAGGAGGATCACTTCCTTTGTTTGCCACAGCATGTAGGCACAGATGCTTCATCAATCCTACTGTACAAATTTCACAACAATGCAAAAGTGATCCAAATCTTGTGAGGGAGACCGGCTTCTCCTGAAGCCCGTTCAGATCATCACCTCCCCACACAGCCCCTACACACACGTCGGTTTGTTCACATCTAAGTCACGTAGAGGTGGGGTATCAAAATTTGATTGCAATGTACAACAAAAGTGGAGAAACCTTGATATTTATTTTAATTTCCCTTCATTTAAACCTGTTGAGGCCGAAGCAGTGGGACGTAACAGGCATGAAGGTTTAGTGTGTCTTTGTTTCTTTGTGTCATGGGTGGCAACAGGGGTGCACATAAAAGTGTGATTCAAGGGGGTTTCCTCGCCGTTGTATAAGCTGATTATCATGCAGTACTGGAATGTTTCCATCCAGCTGGATTTGTAAACATTTCCTTACCAAAAGAGCCAAGTAGATTTGTTTGTCTAAACTACCTAATGTTAATGTAAACCATGATATTAACTATGTTGATAATGTGTCAGAAATTGTAATGTCTAGTGACAAGAACACAAAGGTTGTTCTATGCATATTCTTTCTGTTGTGATTAATAGAAAGGACATTGCAACATTTGTGGCAAAATTCAGGAAATTGCTGCAATCAGTGATTTTGATTGCAAAAATCACCAAAAAAGAAAGATTTTGTAGTGGTTCAAGGAGAAGATGGCTTTCCTCACTTCTTTATGTGCATTTATGACAGAGTTCATTTCTCTTGACAGTGAATTGAACATCTGCAGCATTTTTGGGGAGTTGTGAGTGTTCATTTGTTAAAAACAACAGTGGTCACATATGAACTGGACGTGCCAGCACTTGGGCCGTGGGAGGATCCAGGAGGTTTTGACCTTGAGTGTGTGTGAAATCAAGATTCACCACATTTAGATAGATCGTGCCCTTCCAGAGCTTGTGATCCTTGTGATTACAACGATCTTCTCTTTCTTTGGGATATTTGTCATTTCTTGCTCCAAGACAGCATAGAGAGCCTCCTTGTCTTCATCCTTCAAGTCGAGCGTTATTGCACAGACGCTTACAGCAATGGCCCTCTGATTGATTGAGAAGCACAGATGCAGGGTCACAAGGCACTGATTGATGCCTACTGGGGATTTCTAGATGAGGCTATTTCCTGTGACAAACCCACTCCATGGTGTCTGGGTTCATCACATGCTCTTTCCTTCCAGAAGAAGTTGTAGAAGAACAGTTGTGCATGGAGCATGAGGAGGTTGGTGCACAGGCAACCATCACATGCCCCCTGACAAGGCCAGGGTCCAAAACCACAAAGCTTGCCCACCCAACCTTTTCCACTGTTGTGGTGCCCCTCAGAGCTCTGCCTTGGGTTGTGGCAAGCTGCCATTCTTCTCAGGTTGCCCCACCAGGTGTGTAGCTCCAGATGGCACTGCTGTCAGGCCCTTTGGATAAACACAAGCCACTCCATGAAACACTCAGAGTGGAGAGTATGTGCTCCCAAACCCACTATTGTTCCCTGATATGTAATTAGGAGGTGCTGAAGAATGAAAACAGGATAATGGAGCTTTCACCAAACCCGTGCAGCAGTTGTCATTGTTTTCTCAGCTTTGTTAATTAACTGCTTTTGGATTGCGTTTGGATTTTTCCTTGGTTAGTAAGTGTTATTTCCCAGAGCCCAACAATTTTTTATTGGGGAATTTATACGAGTTTGTTTGAATCTTGCAGTAATCAGCAGTGTGAGAGATATTCACAGGGCTGAAATCTCTATGATCACTCTGTTTACTGGAAATCAACTTCTTACAGAATTGGCAACAAAAACACAAAAGAATGTGTTTGTGTGTAGGGGCAGAATTCTTACCCCCCCACCAAGACATAGAATAGAATAGAAACTTTATTGGGTCAAATCACGCATGCGAACAGGTCACCATGCAAACACGGCAATCTGGAATGTGTCTTGGGTGCCCCTCTTACACACACACACACGCTTTTCAGAGGAGTCAGCGCAGGGCAGCCATGATACGGCGCCCTTGGAGCAGTGCTGCGGGTTTGTTGCCTTGATCAAGGGCACCTTGGCAGTGCCCTGGTGTCCCTATAAACTGAGCTACTGCCGCCCTAGCCATGAGGTTGTCTTCAATACTTGCAATACAAGATTGTTTATAGGTGTTTGGTAGTGATGATGGTTTTAGGTGATGCTGATATATACAACTTTTTCTTTGCACACCCTTTGTCCACACACGTACACACACACATTTTCTCAGCATGAGGCTTTTCCACTTGGATGGGAAAACAAAAGTTTAAGAGAGAAACATGGGAGCTATTAAATGTGAAAGCTGTGAGAAAACAACCTTCAAAGGCATTTTTTCAAACAGCCTCTCTCTCAGGTTTGGATTGCGTGATGCTTTTCCAATGCACTGAACATGTTTCATACAGGTGTTGCTTGTGTGTTAGTAAGTATTTGTGTCAACACATTTTTTAGATGTTGTACATTGCGTGACTGTGAAAATATCTCTTCAATCAAGATATGCTGTAGAGAGCCCTCACATTTGAATATTACAACTGTATCTGTTTCCTGTCCCTACACTCAGGTGTGGGAGAATGGTTACACTGTAGGCAAATTGGAAGAGGGAAAGTGTCGAGGCATGGGACACTGGAAATCGTTCCAAGGCAGGACAACTCAAGCAGTTGGCCTGGAGACGAGTCAGGCTCAGGTAGGAGACATATAATGCTGGGCTACTACGCCGGGAGCCGAGCGGGACAGAATGCTATGTCAAACAGGTTGGAAGACAGGAAGGTCTTTACTGTCAGGCTGACGGTTAGATTTTGCAGGGTTGGGAAATAGGGAGACTGGCAGCCACCAATTCACAACACTCCTCCAATTACTGAAAGTGCCACTATGATCACTACTTCTACATTTACAGCTATTGGTACTATAATTACTATCGCTGTCTTCATATTCTTTGTAATATTTACTTTCTCTTCTACTTAAACATCTCTTGCTTTGGTTGGGTGTTATTGTGTTATTGCTGCTATGTGTTGTCACTGTTTTCTCCGGCCTGGATTATCTGCTTGCCTGTCTTGTTTACATAAAGGGTCAAAGGAGGAGAACATGTGCTTTGAGTTTACAGAAACTTTGGACTGAAATCCAGTTGGAGTGGTAAAGTGATAGAGGAGAGGAACCATGCCAGGGTTGGCTTGGTCTGAGGTGTGTGTGAGGACGGAGGTCTAGTAGTACAAGAACTTCATCTCTCCAACCATGTGTGCAAACATGTGGGAGGCCAACTTTGTACTTAAGACGTGAAGTCCTACCAAGCATTCTCCCTTTCTGTAGGAGAAAGAATAACTACTTTTCCATCCTGGTGTTATCAGGAGAGTTAGGGGGATCTGGAGAGAGTGACTGTATCATGTGGCTGCAGCACATCAAACCTGTTATAGTTGGAAGATGCTTTCTAACGCCTGCTTTGTTTTGTGGAGGCTACTGTTTTGCAATGGTGTTGGGGCTGGGCCCAACTTTTCAGTCTCCTTCATTATGTTGCTACTTCAGTTGAACATTTGTTGACTCTAAAGTAGGAACCATGGAAGACATGGAATCAGTGGTGTTGCAGCACTTTGCAACTGAAACACAATACCAAAAATCTTGGTGGAAAATATGTGGCTGTATTGTCAAGTGAAGGCGACACATTTGAGCGATCACCTCCAATACACAAGTAGCAAACATTGCTACATGTCTCAAATCAGTGGTAGTCACTGATTGTTTTGTTTTTATCTTTTTTTTTTATTAGAAACATTTTATTGTTTTTGTGTTTTCAGTGTAAATACATTTGGCAAACTAACAAGGCTCTCCTGTGTTCATGCAAACAACAGATTCACAACTGTGTACTGCAAAGTAAGGTAAGTATCGCACATAACTTCAACCTAAACACATCTATGCCCTGAGTCTCACACGTTTATCTTCGCGTGTAGTATATTTTAATTAATTTCTGTGATTTTTACTCCAGTGTAGGTTGACAAATATTATACAGTGACTGTATGTTAACCTCTTCTGTGGATGTAGGGCCTGCTTATCTGCTGTTATCTTGACAGTGGCATAGGCAATACACTAGCTACTGCCCCCTATTGTAGTGGATGAGTATAACAACCGTGGAGTCAGACATTTCAGCAGCTGCTGCGGTGCAATAACTATAACTGAGGATCTTCTGGTCAGCAACATTAACATATCATAAATAATTCAAGTTTAGTATCACATATTTTTCATTCATTTGGTCTCAAGATATCTGGAGAAAACCAATTTTCATTTTCTCAAGATCTCAAGCTTCTTTAGCACAAGCAACCAATTTGGTGAAATACAGTTAGGTGTTTTAGATACACAATAAAGCTTATTGTATGTATGGAATTAATGATTTCCATCAAAACTTTTGTAAAATTTGTATCATTACATTTTTATTAATCAAGTGAATCTCCTCTTACTGAGTTGTACAATGCAACATTAAATCCTCACCACAGCTAAAACGAAATTTGATGTGTTGCTTTAATCCATTAGGGACCGCTTTAGTAATTAAGGTCTACTTAAAACTAAGCTATACTTAAAACAATGCATATGAAAATAAAATATTTTTATATACTAGTAAAATGTCAGTTAATTAAAAGAAACAGACATCTGAAGCGTTTTGTAATGCTCTGTTGTTCTTAATATCATTGACAATGTTTCCATGCAGTTTAATTATTCCAAAATGTTGGCTTAGCTTTCGACATTTTCCCAGAAAAATCAAACGATGTGTAAATATCAGGTTAGAAAGCCGCGCGGGCTCGTGTCCGGTGACGTCACACGCCTGCCCTTTCTCTCCGTGCGCGTTCCCGTCTGTCCAAAACTATAAAGTAGCGCGAGCGTCTTGAAAGTAAAGCCGCACTCACACGCGCGCACACGCACACTCTCACACACACACACTCACTCTCAGAGGCGCTCACACCAGCAGAGGGACATACATGTTTACCTGCGCCAAAACAACGCTTCATTCAAGGAGTAAGTGTCGGAAAATGGAGCGGGAGTTGTGGATTTAACGCGGAGAGGACGTGAAATGGGCGGTGTGCTGCTGCTGCTGTGGAGCTGCCTGCTGGCGCTGGCTCAGGGTACGTTCACTGTTTCTTCACAACATGGATCCTCTGGGAACGAGAAGAAAGACGGGGAATGATAAGAACACAGTGATTAACATGCTCAAATGTAGTCATTGAAAGGTGTACAACACTGTAGTAACCACGCTTTGGTGTGTGTGTATCTCCCTGGGCTTGGTTCTTTATCAGCTATGAGTTCTTCTGTTAAACTTCTAAAAGGTTATTTGTCTTAGCGCGACTGAAACAGTTACGTGTGGCGGTGATTGTGGAGGAAGTTAACATGGAGGTGACAGCTGGAGGAAAGCCCGCACAGAGAGCACTATTCCTGGGCTTTTGTTAGTGAGTAGTTGGAGCAGAAAGTTGTAGAGCAGTCTGAGCTCTTTCTCTGAGCTCTTTCTCGGGCCTCTCCGTGCTTCAGCCATTCCTGCTCGGTGTCGGGTGTCACACAGAATTTCTGTTCAGACAAAATGTGATGGTATTGATTGTTTGGAATAGAAAAAGTCGGTTGGACACTTAAGAGATCGTGGATGTGTGGATCATTGCGTAATGAAACTTTTCTTACTATATCTATACGATTGTAAAGTGGGCATTCAGGGGCGGAGCTTCGTCGTCTTTTCACTGACTTTCTTATTTTCATTCTATGTAAAAATAGCACAGTCATGATTTCTAATAAGACTTTGGTTAAACTCTAACATGTACACACACTTCACACACACTGGACAATATACAGAGGAGTGTCATTAAAGGCACTGAGCAAACCTATCAGAGTAGTGTGTGTGTGTGTGTGTGTGTTTGCCTAGACACTGATTTATGGCTCTGTAAATATTTGCTGTGTTCCTCAGATAAAGTTGGTTTGGATCACATGATATTCCTGGTGTTGGCTAATCATCTGTCCGATAACGTTTGCAGTATTTTTTGTTCTTGACCTCGTTTACACATATGGTCTGGTTTGTGCTCTTTCCTCTGCCTACCTGAGCCTGTAGAGCCCTACTATGTACCAAACCAGCCCTAATGCGTGCAACTGTTGTTTCTTCCTTCAGGACGAGGGCCTACACAACAAAGGTTCAAACCACTGACATATATAGGGAAACACGGATAGCAGTTTATCAATCAATCAACACACGTAACCTATATAATAATGTTCTCTGCATTATATTAGGCTGCATGTTATGGGACCAAATCAGGATCTTTCACTCTGCAGTACAGAGAACCTCAACAATTTGACTGCTCTGCTCTGTTTCAGCCCAGCAGTGCCAGAAGTTGTTTCATACCTCTTTGGTATGTGTATAACATTCAGATAAGGTAAAACCGCTGGTGCTGGTGCTAATTCACCCAAGACTTCTTCCGAGGGTCTGCAAAAGGCCTCAAACCTCCTGTTAGCCATATGTAAAGCAGGTGTAAGTATATCCGTCTCCCCAAGCCACATATCACAATCAAAACCCTCCCATTACTTAACTTTACACCTTTAGGATCAGTCCAAAACCAGAACCACATGTCGGTTCACCTTCACAACAACAAATGACTGAGAATTACTTTCAAACACAGATCCTGGTCCCAGCGGCAGAGAGAAAAAGAAAAAAAAGTTGGTCTGTGGAGTGTATAGTATATTGCGCAACTTCAATTTCAGAATCTTGTGGACCGATGGAGCCATAACAGAAAGTTTACCGATCTAACTGACCTATTTGCATATTAAAGCCATTCCTCTATAGTGCAGCTATTGGATTTGAATTCAACACCAAGTTCACATGTGTGCAGCTTTGCGTATCCCCATACTATCCCATATGGATTTTTCTCTGTTACCATCTACACATTTTTCTTTCAGTCAATATACGTTATATCACTATACATCTATTTATTATTCTTTCAGGCTTCAAATGTACCTTTTGACTGAAAGCTTCAAACACCCAGTATTAGTCTGCAGTCAGGAGGCTTTGTTATTTTTCAAACAGAAGAACATGAAAGTGAAGTGTACTTTTACGTGCCTTAGAGACGGAACATTAGATATCAAATGAAACAAAGTGTCTGTTTATGTAAAGATGTTATAAAGTAACTATTCCTTTCTGGCTGGTATCTGTAAACAATGGAGAGAAGGCGAGGGTTTTGATACCAGATTCTCTGACCGTTGCACAGGGAGGTGGTCCTTTTTAAAATTGCCGGGGGGTCTATGTGACGAAGAAAAGGAGAGCAGGGAGAGAAGTTTTGGAGGTTAAGCTTTTTTCAATTGCCAGCCAGGGGGGAAGGTCAGATCTAGCTCCGTGTTCATTTGTGCACTGTCAGTATACCATGACTCTGATTATTGGCCACCCAGTAATACTGTAAAAAGCACAGGAACCACAAGCCACCATGTTTGCTGGGTTTCTGAAGGTGGCTTATTGAGAGTTGAGATTCTTTATATCCCCTAATGAGTTGCGTTTGGGGGGTGAAAATGGGGACATTCCAAAATGAATATAGAAATCTCGTCAGGTCATTTCATGATTTACACTGATAACGGCGAGTCCACTGAGGCGTTCTTGTGCCAAGGATGAGAGCAAGTACGTCTTAATCAGCACCAGCTTTGAAAATCTCTCCCGTCAATGTCAGCTTCCTCTCCTCAGGGTGTTTTCAAGCTCCTTGCGTTGTTTTTCCAAAACTTCATCATCCAAGGTTGGGAAGTTTTCCAATACCTCAAACTTGCTTTGAACTTACCCAAGTGTTTGAAATTGGTCACCCAAAGATGCAAGCACAGAGTCAACAACCACATAGAAAAAAGTGGTCTCTAGCATCTTCAGAGCATCCCTAACTGGCTCATCTGGTGCTTCATAAACATAGTGTGTCTTTGTCCTTCGCAGTCTCTTTTCCTTGAGTACATGCTCACCAAGCATTTCCCCCACATGCATCTTTCGCAGAAGCTGCATTGTGGAAGATTGCAATAGCCTGCTGACTGTGCTGATTTCTGAAGGTACGTCATGCTATACAACTGTGCAAATCTGGAATCGGAATGACCCAACCTCCTCTGCCAAAGATTGGGCCTTGATTTTTATGACGTCATCTTTTGCCTTTTGCCTGGTAGCGCAAAGGAATGATGCTTTTACCATGGCTCTCCCACCTCGTCTCACTCAATCACTTAACAGTCATGGTGGCGTGCTGTTTCCAAATGGCCCATCTCTGAGGAGCAGCTGAGAATAGCGTGTAGATTTTATGAACATTGCTAAAGAAACTGGTTGCGTCTATAGCGTTCTTAACAGCATCAGCCACAACAAGATTCAATGTACAGAGCATGAGACACTACACTGTCTGAATGCTTTCTATACTATTTGTAATGTGCCTGTCAGATTCTACAATATGTAAGACGGAAAAGGCTTAAAAAGAGTATACTCATGTCCAGACTAACAGAAGCAAAGTTTCTCCCTGTGTCTAGCTGTGGTCAATAATTAATTGTTGTGGTCAATAACTAATTGTTCAGCCTTACTAACGCATAAAGACAAAGTTGGTAAATGTAGAGGAAATTAGTTAGGGGGGACATAAGAGAAGTACAAGACAGTGAAGGAGAAGAGATTTGGTGACAGTGCCTAGGAGGAATGTGAAGATAAGATGGATATCTTTTCCTGTTTGTCTTCTGACGTGAAACATGAGAAGATTCCAAGCTGTTTGGACTTCATACAAGCAAGATGGTGGAGAAGACAAAAAGGGAAGGAAAAAACAGGAGGAGACGGACAAAAGAGAGAAATGAGGAGAACAGGAGTTTTGGAGAAATAGGAAAGGGGGAAACAGAGGTAGAGAGACAGGAAACCTGTGGCAGTCTGCCTGGATTTCTCTGATGTCTCTGAGGTCCACTCAAACACCTCAACACACACACACATGCACACACAGCATAAATACTGTATGTTCTCCATGCAGCTCACATGCATTTTTCCTGTCCCAACAGGGAAGGTGTGAAGAAAATCTCTTCCTTCCTCACAACCACAACACACAAACATACATAGCACACAACCCCCAACCCCACACACACACACACACAAACACACGCACCCCCTACAGACAGGGTTCTCCGATAAAAGGAACCTCTTTGCTCCAGCATTACAAAACAGGAGGACTGAGAAGCTGTGCATGTGCGTTCATGCGTGCGTGCGTGCGTGCGTGCGTGCGTGCGTGCGTGCGTGCGTGCGTGTGTGTGTGTGTGTGTGTGTGTGCGTGTGTGTGCGCACGTGCGCGCGCGTGTGAAGGCGTGTAGGGGTGCAGCAGTGCATTGTCAATGCTGTGGAAATTTATTTTGCGACCCCTTTCTCTTTTTAGTGTTTGCACCACAGAACGACTGCTTCACCCCATTCACTCGCTCGCTCACGCACACACGCACGCATGCACACACGCACGCACGCACACACACACACACACTCACACACACACCAAAAGCCTTGTGCCCCCTCCTCATGCTGTGATTGTTAATCCCACAGACAAACTCAGACCCTGATTCTTGTGCTGCTCTTGTGTGTTGTATTGAATCCCCACACTCAAGCTGGATTGGTTTTGTTGTGAATGTTCATAACGTCTTTGTAGATCTACACTGTGAAGGGTGAAGATAAGGGTAGAGGAGAGGATGCAGATACATGTGTAATGCAATTCAGTGCATGGAAACAATGTGATTGGTTGAACTGCGAGACAACACACAGGAAAACATAGAAATGACAAATTGGTGCTGCAAATGTTTTTTGAGTAACATCAATCATGAAAAATCAATCAAATGAATTGATATCATTTTCAAGTTAATATAAATTGTTATTTTATATCAAATGAATTGTTTCATAACAGAGTTTGACAGTGTAAATGAATATATAGCATATTCACATCATTGTATTTTTCTCAAGGAAAGTGCTAAAACAGTGAATAAAACATATTCTTCATTGCTCGTCTGTCCATGAAAACGTTATCTTTCAGAAAGGATTCGTCTTCAAATTTGCAATGACCATTTCATAATATATACAGAAAAATGGTAAGCAGTGTTTTTCCTGGCCTGGTGGTGCCTCCCCAAAAAAAACAAAAACACACAGAGTGAGCTGGACGGAATGTTGGCCCATCAGCTTCATTCAGATGGTGCACCATTTATATTTCCATTGAAAGTCTGATCTTTTACTTGGCTTTATTCCAGACCGAAGACAATCACAAGGAATTAGGAGTTAAAGGAGCATCCGTTACGTTTTGCATAACAGTACCCAAGAATTATACAAATGCAATGAAATAATTAAAATAACTGTGCTCTCCAAACAAGAACAGTATGTTTTATTTAGTAAATTCGATAATATAGTGATAGATGTCTATGAATGTGTTGTTTCTCTCATATATACGCACATAATATCTAAACTCTATCAGTTAAGAAAAACACTTTCATTGTAATTCACTACCAAAAAAGCTCAGAAGAAAACAAGATGAATAGACTCCATGTAATGGAAGATTTTAACATTTTACTGTTGGAGCCATGGTACTAACCCAGGCTACACATGTAGTTACTGACCCACTCAGGGTCTCGGTCAGTTGTTTTACTGGCAGCACCTGTCTCACCCTAAAGGCCACTGAGCTTCCACTCCCCTCTGCTTCTGTTGCTTCTTGACCTTCTATTCTTCTCACGTCCCAGTTTGGTGCCTTTACCTTTGTCCTCATCTGTATTTGTCTTTTGCATGTGTCAGTATATTTAGTTTTCCACGGGCTATGGTTGTGACGGTCACGTTATGATGTCAGTAACTACAGGCCTAAATCGCGTCTGTGCTCAGGGCTCAATTCAGATTTGCGAACTTTCTCAGGTTTGCATCAAATAAATAAAAGAAACACTCCTGTCACGTAAATGTGGAGAAGAATGGGCTCAGATGTCCTCTACTCCAGTAGCCTGTCTGCACCCCTGCACTGTGTACTGACTGATGGACTGTCATGGCCTTATGTGTTTCCTAGGCAATGACTCTGGCACTGCTGCATGTAGGCGAGTTTCTCACACACCAAAAAACCAAACACATACCAGCCGTTTTTTGTTGTTTTTATACTGAAAAGAATGTTGCTGGCCTGGGTTGAGTTCTTTATAGTTTGCTGTAGGTAGGTTAAGTATTTTTGTAAAAACTATTTCAATGAAGTTAACCATGAAACCACCGCAAAAACTTCTGATCTCTAAAAAGGGGCCGCGAAAGAAAAACTTTGGGGACCACTGCTCTAGATGCAGGGGTTTTTCAGTGTTGGATGTTTATGGAAATCTTTTTTTAGATAAGTATTATTAAGAATGAATTCATTTTAAAGTTTCCTGTTCTTTCTCCTGTCTTGCAGGTTCGCCCATGCTCCTCTTCGCCAACCGGCGTGATGTACGATTGGTAGATGCAGAGGGCGTGCGAGGAGAGTCAGCCATTGTTGTCAGTGACCTGGAGGATGCAGCAGCTGTGGACTTCCTATATTCAGAAGGCCTGATATTCTGGACAGATGTCAGTGAAGAGGCCATCAAACAGACCCACTGGAATCTGTCCTCCAATTGTGAGAATGAAAATTGGGTGTTTTGTACACAACAAACAAACAGACGAACAAATTCAGATATAGTTTTTTAATAAGAGTGACTTGTCCACGTTGTTTCATTTGAAGTGTGTTTTCTGCTTGCAGCCCTTAAAGAGGCTCTGGGAACAGGACAGACCGTTGTTGTAGCAGGACTGGACAGTCCTGATGGATTGGCTTGTGATTGGTTGGGTCGAAAACTCTACTGGACCGACTCAGAGACAAATCGAATTGAAGTGGCCAACCTGGACGGAACCTCGAGGAAGGTCCTATTTTGGTTGAACTTGGACCAGCCCCGAGCTATTGCGCTCAACCCTGCTCAAAGGTAAAATAAAACAAAAACTACGGGCCAAATTCAGTTGGTAACTTAAGTGGGACTGATTAAATCAAAAGATTGGCGGAGAAAATTATTTGGAATCGGGCGCTTACCTCGATTTCAGGGCAGCACATTCAGATTCAGTGACTCAGGTTCTGTACAAACAACCACTGGCTCATTGTTAGAATCAAGAAGCTTGTACAATATGTCATCTGTTAGTTGTTGTGTAACCAAGGTGATGCACTGTTTTTCAGCTACATGTACTGGACTGATTGGGGAGAGGAACCCAGGATAGAACGTGCTGGAATGGATGGCAGCAGCAGGTAATCTCTACCACTTGAACACAACATCTATCTTTTACCCCTGGGTCTTAATTAATGTTATTGCTGTACAGGTGTTGTTATGATTGGTATCGCAATAGATCGTCACACACCTGGTTTAGCTCAGCAGGTGTCGTCCTGTGGTACTGAGAGACCAAGACAGAGAGGTTTTATGCTAAATCAGTGTGTCTTCCTCTGTGTGCCTGCCTCCTACAGGAACGTGATAGTGAATGAAAAGATCTACTGGCCCAATGGTTTGACCATTGACTTGGTGGAGCAGAAGTTGTACTGGGCAGATGCCAAGCTCAGCTTCATTCACAGAGCTAATCTTGATGGAAAAGAACGGTATGGAACTGTGTGTGTGTGTGTGTGTGTGTTGTTCTGAAAGGTTTATAACAGGTAAACTACCAAAGCTTTTCTCACACATCCAAAACACTCTGTTTCTCCCTTGACAATATTCAGATTTTGTCTTTTTTCCTTGTTTCCTTTTATATCTACACCTTTCTATTGTGGGCAAACAGGCAAAGTTCAATCCCTACAAAGTGAAATCAATATAATCAATCTAATGAGAGTAGTTTTACACCTGAATTGTTGCTGCTATTTGTCTGTTCACACATTTGATGTAACTCGTGTTGTTATGAAAGTGTCTATGTCTAGTCATATATACTGTTTATCAAAAAGGAAGAAACGATCAAATTAGAACTTCTGAATGCACTGACACTCTTGGTTCTCTGACAGATAAATAACAGACACTGTTTTTTGTGTTGCAGTGAGAGGGTTGTGGAGGGGACGCTGACCCATCCTTTTGCCCTGACCCTGTCTGAGGAGACCTTATACTGGACCGACTGGCACACCCGCTCCATCCACGCCTGCAATAAACACACTGGGGACAAGACCAGAGAAATCCTGAGTGGGATTTATTCTCCAATGGACATCCAAGTCCTAGAGGCCCAAAGACAACCGTACAGTGAGTGTCGCTTATCCATCCATCCAAAGAGCCACACACACACACACACTCTCATCGCAAGATCCCATTCTTCCCACATTCAAAGTGCAGATTAAACACTAAAAATATTCAGTTTACAAGTTTATCATATGAAGCAAAGTGTCACATTTGACAAACTGAAACTAGCAAAGGTGTTTCCCGGATTAAAATTCACATTTTATCTCAATTAAAGTGCTATGGGATGTCTCCCACTTAATTCCTCTCTCTATCTCTCTCTGTCATTGCAGTCTCCACTCCGTGCTCTCTGGATAACGGAGGCTGTAGTCACCTGTGCCTGCTGTCTCCGGTTGAGCCGTTCTTCAGATGTGCCTGTCCCACTGGAGTCCAGCTGAAACCAGATGGGAAGACGTGCAAACCTGGTAGGAATCCCAATTACGCCAGTATAACCATTAACAAAACAGCTCGTAAATCCCTTAAAATCAGAGTTGTTGTTAGAGATCTTGACAAACACGGTTAAAACACTGAAAGCAGCAAATCATCAAGAGAGAACCTGGAAACAGCAAATGTTTGGAATATTATTATTATTAGTAGTAGTAGTAGTAGTTACAAATACCTTTTACTTTATAGACTATACTAAGCTATACTACAAGAAATACTATGGATCCTAAATGCTGCCTTTTCATCCACATCACACCTTCAAAAAGCTTTGAGGGCGACAAGAATTGACTGAAAGTTCTGTGACGTTGCTGATTGCTTTTTGTGTGAAAGCAATGTGTGATCAATGCTGCTGTGCTGCCGGAGGGAGTGTGTGTGTGAACATAATATTTAGAAATGCTGATGAGCCATGGGAAAAAAGAAACAATAAAATCATAAAACTGCGTAAAATAATAAAAACATAAAAACCCCGAAATAAAACTCAATTGTAATGTCATGTCAGATTTTATTGTTTTACCTCTACAGTTGTAAAGATTGGAAGCAAATTAGTACAAATGGTCAAAATGACATCTACTAAGTAACAGACCATACAGACTGACTGATGTGTGTTGTAGTGAGAGTAATCTTTGACTGACCAACTGTTGGGCTCATTCCCATGGCCGCACAACAATACAGCCTGTGTGTGTGTGTGTGTGTGTGCGCGTGCGCAAGTGTGTTAGGTACAATTATATTTGAATGAAGCATCCCAAGCAATCATTTAACCACTGCTCACAATAAATACAACAATACTCTATTGTGTCAGGTCGGGTCGGGTCTGTGTGTGCGTGCGTGCGTGCGTGCGTGCGTGTGTGAGAGAGAGAGAGAGAGAGAGAGAGAGAGAGAGAGTATGTATGCACGCTTCTAATTTGTTGTGCTTGGCTGGTTAAATTGTAAATTGAAGAAGGCATTTGTTATTGTGGTGGCAGCAGAGTATGTTTGTGTCTGGGGTGAAGTGAAGCGTAAAGCAGAGTGGAATCACAGATGTGTGCTCCCCTTCCTTTTTTTCCTTTTCCCTTCATGCATCATCCGTCATTTCAGTCTTATTTAATGAGAATTGTCACTTGTGATTAGTGCAGAAGGAGAAAGAGAAAAATTTACATAGTTGTATAAGTTTTTGTGTTGTTTATAGACATAGTTAAAGTGCTTATATAGCAAATAACTTAACTACTATTCATCCTCTCAGCTATAAACCTTTTTAATGATTTTAAAGTACTGCATGTCGTGTCAAAATACCTACCTAATGCCTTCCTTAGTGCTTTTCATTATTTATGATACCCTTTCCTGTGATTGAAGTGAGTTGGTTTGAACAGTGAGATAAGAATGAAGGATAAAAGAGAGGGAAGGGACGGTGAGTGACAAAGTCAAACAGTTAGCGGTCCTTAAAAAGGCGAGGCTGTCTCTTCAGCACAGCCTGTTCTTTTCTTTCCACGGAATCGAGCCGATATTTGGCCTGATGCCCTCTGACGATCAGGAACAAAGTCCAGTTTTTGATGGTTTGATAGATGATCCTGTCCGTCGCTCTTGTGGTGTGTGAGGTCTGTTCAGCAGGTTTTACTCGCTCAGAAATATATCTTGCGGCTGATTGATACTGAAGAGGTTCTAAATACAACAAGAACCTGCTTTGATTGAAACAACTTGACCAATACACCTTCCTGACAGCTTTATTGACGTATAGTTCAAACTGTTAGGAGCAAGAAAACAATGGGGTCTGTAGCCAATCACATTTTACCTCCCGACCAGCACTACCCTTCAAGTGTTTTTAACCCTCAAAAGGAAAGAGCCGGGGGAGGGGCAGGGTAGCTGACTACTACTGAAGAGTGCTGAATAAAGAAAAAGAGACCTATAAACCAACCAACTGAAATAGTATTATATGTTTTAGAATTTCTTTAAACATAGAAAGGAAAGAATAATAAGTAATAAGTATTAGCACACAGTTGAATGATACACATGAAGGAAACCAAAGGGGGGCAAAACAGAAAGGAAACAAAAAACAACCAGAAACCCCAGGCAGCCCAGCATTCACACACCCTGTCCTGACTCACTGGGAGGGAAGAGTACACAGATCAGATCATTGAACAGTTTACCAGCCTTTAGTCTGGCAGAACCTGCAGGATTGTAAAGTATGATATAAGTTGCCATTTGTGAAACATTGTATCAGTGTGTCATTAAGCCGCTTTGAAACAGTGAGGAGATTCCCCCTGTAGGAGTAGAGCAAGTCTGGCTACGAAGGATGTGAAATCAATTATTTCTTCTTGCATAGAACATTTGCAGGTGGTTGTCCACCATAGTCAAGGAAATTTGTTGTGAAAAAAATTAAAAAAACAGTTAAGAGTCCATCATAATCACAGCAAATGGTAAGCTAAGCAAAATAATACTTACAACAAAATTCTTATTTATTTCTTAACTCTCAGGAAATTAATGACAAATAAATCCAGCTATCTTTTCATTTAACACAGTCACTTAAATATTTACACTCAGATATTTTGAAGATAACATAAAAACAAGCTAAAAGGGTTTAAATTTCAAGTTTTTAATCTTTCAGAAACCCACTTTAGCATCGTCCAGTCAGTATCTAATCTCCAACTTCATAGCTGTGAAGTGAACTCCTTTAGTGCCTCTGACCATAACATATATGTGATCGTACTTTTAACATGCATATAAATGTACTTTAATACTGTCATTCCTCTGGTTTGTCCAGGAGCAGAGCAGGTTTTGCTGCTGGCACGACGAACTGACCTGAGGAGAATATCACTGGACTTACCGGACTTCACTGACATCGTATTACAGGTACAAATACACACATATCCTGCTGTAATCACATTCACACCTTGACAGCCCAGGCTTTTAAGAAAGTCCAGGTCTGTTTAAAGCCCTGCAATCTCATGGATTCCTGATTCTTTTGCAGGTGGATGACATTCGCCATGCCATAGCTATAGACTATGACCCGGTCGAGGGTTATGTTTACTGGACAGATGATGAGGTGCGAGCCATCCGGCGCTCCCATATTGATGGTAGCAATGCTGTGATGCTAGTTACAACGGAGCTCAACCACCCTGATGGCATTGCTGTGGACTGGGTGGCCAGAAACCTGTACTGGACTGACACTGGGACGGACCGCATCGAGGTACATCACGCAAAACGCTCTGCCTTCCCACCTTTGCATGGATGAGGATGCACATTCATTGTTATTTGATGATAAATGATGTGATTTGAGTATTATTATTATTTTTACATGTTTTTTCTTGTTTCTGTTTTTAACGTTGCTTGTATTTGTCAGGTTACCAGGCTGAATGGAACCTCTAGGAAGATTTTGATATCTGAAAACCTGGATGAACCCAGAGCCATCGTCCTGGACCCTGTGAACGGGTACGTTGTGGGTTTCTGGGTGTAAAACATTGAAACACAATTTAACTGGCAAATGCTGTGTATCAGAATTACAATCAGTATAATAAATTGCAATACTTAATTTCTTAAACAGCAGAAAAGTCTATATGCTGCCTTTGTAAAAGTCAAAAATACATAAATGAACAGGAGGCATACGCTTATTGACTTAAGTACAGTTTATCTTCCAGAAAGCTGACGTTTGCCTCTGTCTCTTTCAGCTACATGTACTGGACAGATTGGGGTCAACATCCAAAGATAGAGCGGGCCAACCTGGATGGGACAGAGCGACTGGTTCTGCTCAACAGCTCTCTGGGTTGGCCCAATGGGCTGGCTATAGATTACGCTGCAGGAAAACTGTACTGGGGAGACGCTAAGACTGACAAGATAGAGGTACGTCCAACCTAGAGTAACACCTTTGGCTCAACCTGTCTGCCTGTCACTCCTTAAGTCTGTTTCTACGCTGAACACCAGCTGGGACAAAGAAGTCGTCAGAGAGGAGCTTTGGTTGGTTCACTGTAGAGGTGATATGTTTCAGTGCATTTCTCCTCACAGTGGGACAATCATCATCGCTTAGGTAACATCTATAGAGCTCAAGCAGTGGGAGGTTGCTGTACCAAGCTTTCAACTCATCTCATCTCCATGCAGCTGAATTATTTTGTGTTGTAGGTAATCAGGCACATCAGTTCATTAAACTGTGTCGCAAAAGTTGACATCCTGAAATCTGTCACATAATGCCTTAAATAGTTTTCTATATTCACTTGCATATTCAGATGTCATAGGATGCTATTGTCCTTGCACAGTGGGGAAATGCACAGTGTTAGTTTTAATGTTTGAAAGCAGAGAGCTAAGAGGCTGGTTGAGGTCCTCCAGCTTGACGTTCAGCTCTGAGAGGTACCTGGTAATGTCAACCAGAAACACTACATCACGCTGTCACTCGCTAATGATAACCAAGATTACCGTACTCTGAGTCAAGATCACTCACTAACTCATTAAAGTGCTGGTTGCTGTTTAGTCCTTGCTTTTGATCAAATGTATGCTTTTGGTACTATTTTTGCATGATTGTGATGTGAAGCACACGCCTGCTGAATCGCCTGGCAGGCCTGATCAAATGATCTCAGTCGGGCCTTATACGTTCCCCATCCCTGCATTACATCAATGAAGGACTCCCTTTTTGTGACCCTGTGTGAGGAAGGCACATCAAAGACAAGAGAGAACATTTGAGCTCAGTAACTCAGTTTGGAATTGATTGTTCTCTCTTGGGAAATAAAATTGTCTTTGACAGAGTTGCAAAGACGATTGCGGCTCTGCGTGGCTTCACACTATTGAACAGTGCCCACCTACTGAATGGAATTCTGTCACACGCTTTCTCCTCGGCTGTGATGGATAAAGCCCCTGAAGTTGACCAGCATGTGACTGATGTGAACCAGTTGATGAAGTTTGCCTACAAGCCCAGCTGTGAAAGTCTCTACAGCCGTCAGTGGAAACACGGTGGAATTCAAATATTGATATGCTGGAATCAATATTACATCAGTATAAAGACATCGCAACAATCATGGCAGAAATCAAACAATGTGAAAACGTGGGTTGAATCGACAAAACAACCTTGGTGTCATTTTGGAAACCACTCAAAGATGCGACAAATGATTGATGAGTATGATAATTCTGCCTTAAGTGCCTCGCTTGTAGTTCCATGGTCGTCGAGATGAAGGAATCATTGCTCAGCAGCCACAGTTGACCCTGTCTGTGCTCACTGAAATTGCAGTGTTGTGTGTGAAACATCTGCAATGCATGATGTCCCCTAAAATCTCAGCTTAAAGTGGCGTCCTTATGATGTACAATTTGGAGCATTTCTCACTCCAAATCTGAGACAACTAAAGATGCCTGCTGAAGAGGAGAGGCAGCCTGTGGTGGGTGCAGTGATAATAATCATTATACCCTCAACCCTTATAACAGTGCTGAGCAAATGTAGGGACTGAATATTTCATCTATCTACCTTGTCCTTTCTCCCTCTGTTTGTCACCAGCACCACAGCGGCACAGCTCTCTTGCTCACACACCTTTGGCTAACTGATGTTTACGTGGGCACTAAGAGCTGCCATGGGTCACACATATCCCCTTCAAACTCTTTATAAATTCCTTTTTCGCACTTCGATGCTTTCCATCTAGCATAGCTGTGAATTATTTTTCTCTGATTAGAATAGAATGAGAATATCTTGTAAATGATTCAGCATTACATGTGTGTGAGTGAGTTCTTGGTGAGTTCTCTCTGAAAGCAGACTGGCTCGTGAGATGTCCGTCCACAGTGGAAAGCTCACTTTGTGCTGCCTGGTCTGAGTGAATTCCCTTTGGTTTGTGTGTCTCCTCCCTCTTTTGTGCACGCGGCACAGCTGTGGAAGTAAAAAAGCATTTCAAGCTCTGGAAAATATTAACAGGTGGGAGTGCTGCCTATGAAACCTGTAGCAAACTCAAGCTGAGGGCCCAAATCTCCTCTTTTCTTGGTTAGAACTGAACTTTGTGCTAATGCAGTGGGATCTTTGAATGTGCATGAGAATGATTTTGGTCAAGGATCAACACGTGATTGAAAAAGACTTGCATGTGTGTGTGTCTGTCCGTGTCTTGGTGAACTGTACAGCGTATTAGCCTCTGAAAGGAAGAAGAGAGAGAATGATAAATGACCCAACCACAACCTGAAGGAGTGAGCATATCCCTCTCTCCCTCCTATTCTCACCCTCACACTCCCTCTCCCTTCTTCTTTTCCCCTGTCTTTCCTTTTCAAGTGTTTTTGAAAGAAATCTGGCTCCCCCTCTGCAACTCTCTCACGCTGCCCCACCACCACCCCCGTCCTTAGAAAAACAAAAAAAAGTTACGCACGGGCCGCCTCCTTTTAAATAGGAGGTAGGAATGTGTGTGTGTGTCGGCTGCCCTGACTGATGTGTTGCTGTTTCTATGCGCACACAAAACGGCTGCTTTGTTGTAATTATGCAGATTGACTGTGCGCAATGTGATTCGTCCACACTGACTGTGGAGACATATGATAATTTAGTGTGTGTGCTTGCATTTGTGTGTGTGTGTGTGGTGAGGGACGGGGTCTGCACAGCTGAATGTATCAACTTTGATAAGAGATTGCCTCTGAGTCAGTAACACTTTGAATATATTGGGATTAAGGCAGTATATCTTTTTTTGTGTGTGTGTTGATTTCATCTTGTATCCTTAATAGGGCAGTCTACTCATCCTAATAGTTTGTTATTAGTTTTCCATAGGAGGTGGTGTTATGAAGAGTTTCGTTCTGCAGGTGTTCTCTATTTTAGTTTGGTGCAGTGACAGCATTGCTAAGGGTTGTGGAATCTCATCTCTACACTCTCTGCCATCCAGCACTTCTATTTTAAGCACAAAATATCCTAAGTCAGCACAAAATCACAAAAATAACTACTCTTGTACCTTTGTGTCTTGAACACATACAAAGATGATGTCATATGGGTGGTTTGAGAAGCAGTATCTGGCAGCAGCATTAGGGCTGAGAAATGGAAGATTGTGGGGCATATTTATGATACCCAGCATATGCACAATGTCCCCAGGGATGTTACTTTTGCATTGCCACAATTCTTCAATTTTGCAGGGTATTTCCTGACACTGGTGCTAAAAAACAGGTGCAGTTTCCTCTTCCACAGCAATGATAAGTCAGTTCAGCCATGTATTTGAATTTATCTCCATCCTCTCCTCCCATATGTTTGTGGTTATACATTAAGAATCCCTCAAAAACATAATACATAAACCCAAACACACAGTTTTCACAGGAGATACTTTTCTGTAATTGTGCAGGTGCAAAACCTCTGTATGGCTCCTTATTAAAAACAGAGAATTGGACTGGATTTCACGACTGATCTTTGGTCTGTTGTCAAGCAAAGCAACGTTCTTAAGTTCCCCCAAAATGGGCCTAAATGAAGTCCATTCAGACTCAGAGAAACACTGACACTATCAGCCGTCCACAGATAATTTTGTGTTATTTTGACTGACTCTTCAGCCCACGTGTGTGTGTGTGTGTGTGTGTGTGTGTGTGTGTGTGTGTGTGTGTGTGTGTGTGTGTGTGTGTGTGTGTGTGTATCTCTCACTCTGTCTGTGTGTGAATTGTCCTGTGACAGTCTGACTTCTCCCTGCGTGTCGGATGCTACTTTTGTTAGCTTTCTATTTACTGTCTTTATCTTTTTGTCCTTTTTTTCCTTTAGTCTCTGAAGAAATGAGACATTCTCACACCCAAAGTGAAAAACAGGGAGAGAAAAAAAACAATCACACTCCTGCTGCATAATTCTTCGTAGAAAAGCCAGCGGAGAGAAAGAGCGAGGCAGAGAGGAGGAGAGAGGAGAGAAAAGGAGTCTCTCTGCCATCTTTTCACCCGGACGGCCATGTCTAATTGTGTGGTGGTGATAAATGAAAAGGTTTATTGTGGAGGGGTCAGTAACCCCCCCCTGGATTAGAGGCCCATCAAACTCCTCAATGCAAATTTAAATGAGTATTCACTAAACAGAAGGCCGAACCAAAACCATTATGCGGCGTTTTCTTTCTCTGTTTATTTTATTTCATTTTGCGCCCCACAGCCTTTTTAAGACGTGTTTTAGATTGACCTGAAGCGCCATCCAGACCACGTTGCTTTTCTGTGGCTCTTGGCAGTAGTGTCAACTCCAGATGATGTACAGTTTTGAGCTGTGGTCCATTTCAGCGAATGCCCTGTGAACTTTGTCTGAAAGTCATTGTGGTTGAAGAAGCTGCAGCTGTGAGGCACACTCATCCATTGATCGAGCCGTCTATTCATCCACTGATACGCTCATCCATTCATACACTCATTTATTCATCTGCTCATCCATTTATACACTCATCTATTCATCTGCTCATCCATTTATACACTCATCTATTCATCCACTTGTATGAACCATTCATACAATCATATGCTCATCCTGTCATAGACTCATACATTCATTTACTCATCCATTTTTTACTTGATCGTCCATGGATCAAAGAGGAAACATCAGCCACATCAGGTGGTTTTTGATTTGGTTTGATTAGGAAGAAAGTCTGAAAGAGCTTGAAATTGTCCCCATCTTGTCTCCCTTTGCTGTCTCAGGTGATCAACGTGGACGGAAGTGACAGACAAACCCTATTGGAGGACAAACTGCCTCATATCTTTGGGTTTACTTTGCTGGATAATTATATTTATTGGACGGACTGGCAGAGGCGCAGCATTGAGAGAGTCCACAAGCATACAGCGGTACGAGAGATCATCATCGACCAGCTGCCCGATCTGATGGGCCTGAAGGCTACCAAAGTGACAGAGACACATGGTAAGTTTGATAGATTTGAGAATACGTATTCTCAAGTGTAGGTGAGGTGAAATACAGTTACAGTCATTACAGTGTCAGAAGGTTTTACTGCTCCTCTGTGTCCAGGTACTAACAGCTGTGCGCTGGATAATGGAGGATGCAGCCATCTGTGTTTCTGGCGTCGTCAGGCTGTTAGCTGTGCCTGTCCCATGGGCATGGAGCTCCTATCAGACTTGCACACTTGTGTGGTGCCTGAGGCCTTCCTGCTCTTCACCAACAGGTACCATACACCCTGCCAGATGGGAACAGACCAACAAAAACCCAGAGAGCCCAGGCAGCCCCCCCACCTGTCAAATAAAAATAGAAAAATACAAGTTTAGTTTGTTCACAGATTTTGTGAGATTTGCTGTTGACCGCCTGTACTCCAGTTGATTTTGCTAGAATCTATTTGTGTGTCATGTGATTTTCCAAGGTGTTTTAAAACAATTTTATGGGTTTATACTTTTAATTGTGCAAATGCACGGCGTAAAACTTGACACCTCACATCATTTTGCTCCAGGGACAACATCAGGAGCATCTCTCTGGGTACCAACAGCAATGACGTGGCAATTCCTCTGACGGGAGTCAAGGAGGCCTCCGCTCTGGACTTCGATGTCACTGAAAAGAGGATATACTGGACTGACATACAGGCCAAGGTGTGTAGTGTTTACACTGAAAATGAATCTGTTCACAAGAGCTCATCAGATTGAGTGACTGTGATTCATTTCCGCCTGGATTAGGAAAGCTGCTTATTGTCTCTCTTTCTCTCAGACCATCAGCAGAGCGTATATGAACGGCAGCGCTATAGAACACGTCATAGAGTTTGGCCTGGACTACCCAGAAGGCATGGCTGTCGACTGGATGGGTCGTAATATCTACTGGGCAGATACCGGCACTAACCGGATTGAGGTGGCCCGGCTGGATGGCCAGTACAGACAAGTTCTGGTCTGTAAAGATTTAGACAACCCGCGCTCCCTGGATAACCCACGATCACTGGCACTGGACCCATCCAACGGGTAAGGCTCAACTCATCTCCATACTGTTCAAGTTTATTTATAAACATTCAGACCTATTTAAGAAAGTCTGCTGATTATCAGATTGAAATAGGGTTGAAACTCCAACTCACTTTAAATGCATTTTGCCTCACTAGCTACATGTACTGGACAGAGTGGGGCGGTCGTCCTCGCATAGCTCGAGCCTATATGGACGGGAGCACCACAGTGACCCTGGTGGATAAAGTGGGCCGGGCCAACGGACTGACCATCGACTACATTGACCATCGAATATACTGGACTGACTTGGATACGTGCATGATTGAAAGCACCAACATGCAAGGTTTGGACACATCTCACAGTCTTTAAGAGCCTTTAGCTTTACTATCTGCATGCAAGTTTTACTTTTGAACAATTAACATATGTGTTGCAAATGTCAATCTTCTAACTTCAATTTGCGTCCTGCACTTGGTTTTGTTTTGGAAGCCTTTTATAGTAAAGAAGAAACTGACCATCCTCACAACATCTGTTCCCCTTTCCTTATATGAACTCACTAGCAGTTTCCTGCCAAAATGTGAACCGTCACAATCAATCATCTGAATGAATTCTCAGCTCAGCTTGATCTTATGACAGCAAACCTCTTTATGGACATGTTTCTGCAGGCCTTCAGAGGGAGATCGTAGTGGACGACCTCCCTCACCCCTTTGGTCTGACACAGTACAGGGATTTCATCTATTGGACAGATTTCACCCTGCGCAGCATCGAACGGGCCGATAAACGCACAGGACTCAACCGCACGGTAGTGCTGCAGGTATCAACAGAGATTTTTATTTAATTCAATAATTAAATACCGACCAACCGACTGATGGACCAACAGACTGACCAACCTCTCTGTCTACCTATGTCATTCTAAACCCTCAATGTTCAAACTCTCGCTGGAATTGACACTGATGAGTGGTGGTGGTTTGTGTCTCCAGGGACAGTTGGAGTTGATGTTGGACATAGTTGTGTTCCACTCGTCTCGTCAGGACGGCACAAATGAATGTTCCCATAACAACGGCAATTGTGCTCACCTCTGCCTGGCTACACCCGCAGGCGCACAGTGCCGCTGTGCCTCCCATTACACCCTAAACCCAGATAATCGCAACTGTAGCTGTGAGTACAAAACAATATTCTTATTGTTACCATCATGATATACAATTTACAATGTTTCTTTAAGATGTTATCCTGTTATTAGTAACTTTGTAACACTCACTTTGTATCAATAATACATTATTATTTCAGATGTGGTGTGGTAATCGTAGCTTGAATTATGTTATTATGCAATTTGACTGCTTATTCCTTTACACTGTGGATAACTGTGTATGTGCGTGTGTGTGTGTGTGTGTGTTTTGCAGCTCCCTCTAACTTCCTGCTGTTCAGTCAGAAGACCAGTATCAGCAGGATGGTTTTAGGAGAGCAGAGTCCGGACATTATCTTGCCAATTCACGTGATGAAGAACGTCCGAGCTGTCAGCTACGACCCCAGGGATCAGCTCATCTACTGGCTTGACGGACGACAGAACATCCGCAGGGCCAGAGACGATGGAACCATGGTAACGCAGACACTGATGCACACATACACAACAAAAGTCTCAAAGCAAAATGGAACGTTGATGCGATCCCTCTGTTTATCTCAGTCTACCATGATAGTGAGTGGTGGTGTTCAGGCAGTGGAGAATCAACTGCATGACCTGAGCCTGGACCCCTACAGCCGCCAAGTTTATTGGACCTGTGAGACAACCAACAGCATCAATGTCCAGAGGATGGATGGGCACCATGTGGGGGTCGTCCTGAAGGATGACACGGACAAACCACGAGTCATTGTGGTCAATGCAGAGAAGGGGTACGCTTTGTTTTATTCTGGTGTGTTTGGAATTCAAAACTAGTTATACTGTATGTGAAAGGGCTACGTAGGTAAGGTTTTTAGTTGAACTGGATGGTTCTACATCTAATATGGAGAACATTGTCATCATTAGTTGTGACATAATCAGCTTGGGCCAAGGAATTAGTGGATGAACACCAGATTTGTTAAGCCACACAGCTCAAAAGTTATGGTTAAGTTAAGACTCTTCTGCCCGCAATACTCTGTCAATCCACCAGATGGCGTAAAAGATGTAGATTGTGTGCAACAGGCTTTCAGGACAGCATTGATCCTGTTCATGATGGAGAGGTTAGAGGTCATAAACTTGTGTATCAAATATGATAGACATTGCTACGTACTTAAGAGTGAGTCTTAATCTTTTGTTTGAATTAGATCAGCCAAGACTCTTCAGACTATCTTAACACAACACCAAGACCAGATAGGACCTCATCTGTCTACACTGTGTAAATGTGTGTGTTATGCCCCTTCTGTCCAGGTACATGTATTTCACCACAGTGCAGGATCGCTCAGCCAAGATCGAAGGGGCCAGTCTGGATGGGACTGAGCGAGAGTCTCTGTTCACCACTGGCTTGATCCGACCTGTCGCCCTGGCCCTGGACAATAAACTTGGAAAACTCTTCTGGGCAGACGTCGACCTCAAACGCATCGAGAGTAGCGACCTGACAGGTGAGTCACTCTACCCTGAATTAGAGCATGTTAATTTAACTTTGTCTGAGTCATTTTGTAATTTGAATGAAAGTGCAGAGAGAGAGAACCACTTTCCATTCAGCAGGAAATGTTGAAAAACGTTCCTCTCTTCCAGGAGCCAATCGGATCATCCTTCAGGACTCCAACATTCTCCAGCCGATGGGTCTGGCTGTTCTAGGGGATCACTTGTACTGGATCGACCGGCAGCAGCAGATGATAGAGAGAGTGGACAAACTGACCGGAGACAGCCGGACGCGAATCCAGGGCCGAATCTCTTACCTGACATCAATCCATGCTGTGGAAGAAATGGACCCTCAGGAGTTTGGTATGGACACTCCTTCATTCACATCTTACAATTGTTGTACACATGATTCATGAATCAGACATGGGCTATTCTTGTTTGGGACTCTTGGAACTTTACTTCCTGTTTATACAAATATACTCAGTGTTTAAACGGTGAATTCAGGCTTGACAAGTGTATTTTATGATGATTCATGTTTATTAGTCCAACTCTGTACTTTCCATATAACATTGTTATTGCCTTGTCCCGTCCCCTTCTTCTCCCCAGCATCCCACCCTTGTTCTCGTGAAAACGGGGGCTGTTCTCACATCTGCATCGCCAAGGGTGATGGCACGCCACGATGTTCCTGTCCCATGCACCTGGTTTTGCTGCAGGACCTACTTCACTGTGGAGGTACGCATCAAACCACAGTTTCCTTTTCACTTCACTAAAGGAACAATAAACCACATATCACCCAGGTTACATGTTCACATTCTGGACTTGTTGCTGTGTCATCTCCTCTGGCAGAACCTCCCACCTGCTCCTCAGAGCAGTTCACCTGCTCCACGGGGGAGATCGACTGTATTCCCATGGCGTGGCGCTGTGACGGCTACGCTGAATGCGACGACAGCAGCGATGAGGAGAATTGTCCGGTCTGCTCAGCCTTCCAGTTCCAGTGTGATAAAGGAGGCTGCATCGATGCTCAGCGGCGCTGCAACGGAGAGCCGGACTGTGCTGATCACTCTGATGAACAGGACTGTGAAGGTAGGGTCACACATGGCTTTAACTCAACACAATCAATCAACAAAGAGTGTGTGTATTAAATGAATAACTCTGTTCACCACATTGGACTTGAGGCTGTGTGATTAACCCCTCCTTGGCTGTGTCTTTCTGTTGTCTAGCAATCTGTCCTCCTAACCAGTTTCGCTGTGGAGACAACCAGTGCATCACTAAGAAACAACATTGTGACAATTACAACGACTGTCCTGACGGATCAGACGAGCTCGCCTGTGGTAATAACAACAAGTTCCCATATCTGTTTTGTAGAAATGAATGTGAAATGATAAATAAATGTATCAGATATTTGGTAATGTTGCAGTTATCTAAATTCTGACTCACACATCATAAAAAGCAACAGTGTTAAAATGACTGTGAACTATTTCCTTTTTGGTGAGTTTCTCTTGTGGTTTTAACTCTTCTTCTGAATGTCCCTCTGTGTTTCTTCAACGAGCAGAGTTCCCTTCCAGTTCCTCCACAATCGTTCCAGTCATCACCATCATTCTGCTGGTCTTTGTGGTCGGGGGTACCTACTTTGTTTGCCAGCGCGTTGTGTGTAAACGTTACAAAGGCCCGAGTGGAAGTTTCCCCCATGAATACATCAGTGGTACGCCCCATGTCCCCCTCAACTTCATGGCACCCAGCAGCTCCCAGCATGGAACCTTCCAAGGTAAAGAACAGATGCTCTTGATCTTCTTCTCTGCTTATGGCTATGTCAACTAATAAAGGAAGTAAATGTATGACTTCACTACCACTTGATTCTATTGTATGTAAAGTGATGATGACCATGATTTGGTGGTTGCAGGTATTTCATGTGGAAAGTCCATTATGAGTTCAGTCAGCCTGATGGGCAGCAGCAGCAGTGGAGCTCCTTTGTATGACAGGAACCATGTGACCGGAGCCTCGTCCAGCAGCTCATCGTCCACTAAAGGAGCCTTCTACCCACAGGTAAATATAGAAAATCGTGTGTCCAGGGTTGCTACAGCCCCACCAAAGATTGCTCGAACGCACAAATCAGCAAACCTGTGTAGTCTGACTGCCATGTCTTGTGGCACTGTGCCCTTTCTAATGTCGATCTTTTCTGTGTCTAGATTTTGAACCCTCCTCCATCGCCGGCTACAGACCGCTCTCTGTACAACACAGAGGTCTGTTACTCCTCAAACAGTCCCTCCACCACCAGATCATACAGGTAAAACACACACACACACACACACACACACACTCTGTGGCCCTCTTTCTTTGTGATATGCATGCTGATGCTGATCTAAGTTGTCCCTCTCGTCAGACCCTATCACCTGGTCCATGGCGCCGCCCCCCCGACCACGCCCTGCAGCACCGACGTCTGCGACAGCGATTACACCCCCCATCACCTGCCGGCCGGGCCGGTGTCCTCTACAGGCCGCTGGAAGACGGCGGGCCACGCCACCCACGGCAAACACAAGTATTACATGGACTTAAATTCAGACTCGGACCCCTACCCCCCACCCCCGACCCCCCGCTCGCAGTACCTCTCAGCCGAGGAGAGCTGCCCCCCCTCCCCGTCCACTGAGCGCTCCTACTTCCATCTCTGCCCCCCTCCCCCCTCACCGTGCACAGACTCCTCATGACCTTCCAGCTCAGCCAGGCAGCCCTGCGAGGAAGGAAGGGACGCCAGCCGCTGACGGTCACACAGCAGGCGGAGAATTGGACCCACTTTACCGACCTGCTTCAGCCCTGACTCGCCCTAAACCCGAACCCGGCTCAGCTGCTTTGGTTCTAGTAGCCTGGCTGAAAGGCACAAAGCCCCACTGTGGCAATTTCAACATTCCAGTCATCCAGAAGCTCAGGCCTGATGTGCCGTCCACGCCAGAGTTCAGGTTTCAGGATGATGACCATCTTCATCAGCAGTCTGTCCATTTGTGTGACCTCTATGCGTCTCTCTCTTTTACATTGATTCCCCAATGACTAGTTGAAGGTTTGAGCCCATCAGTGACACAGATTCATTCCTGGATCGGTACTAACGCCATGTTCTGCTCTTCCATCGGAGGACTTACGGGCAGTGACAACAACATACAACATAAAAAGTCTTAGTAAGCTTATTTGTCTTCTTGTCATCTTCAACGCTGCTCGGAACAGATTGAACAAGGGGAACTCTACATGAGGAAAGGACGGCATTCCTCTCAAAGTGTGACGGTGGTGCAGAGGACTCGATGTTTCCTAGGACTCATGAAAGCATTGGTTGGACTGGGGTTGTGTTGCTGCTGGAATAGACAGAGGGACATGCAGACAGACAGATAGACAAGCCAATGGACATACAGACAGACGGTGGTGGAGATAGTAACACTAAAGTGAATGGCAGAAACTCAGAGGCTTGAACAATAACACCGCCAACACTCTGAGTCCTTTATGGAGACGGAAGCCATTTTCACACCTAATGTGCTCTGGAGTCGGACCTTTAGTTCCAGTGTATTGGTTTGATTTGGTTCGGTTTGTCTCACATAGCGTCGAAGAAAGCCCAGCAGACTTTAACAGGTTTGTTGACTAGTGTGGCTGAGACACACTTCCAATGTCTCACACAGCGGTGCGCTTCCTTCCACGCAATTTGAAACCAACCGAGCCACATCAAACGGTCAAACGCTGGTGGGCACTTGAAGTATGAAGAACAGCCGTGAGACCTGGACCTGGACCTGGACCGGAGCAGACTCATCCTTGGAGAGCTACGGGCGGCTCCCTCCTCCTCACAGCAGCAGCAGCAGGACTCTATGGAGCGTTCAACTAATATGAACAAAAAAAGCTAATTGGAGAAGAATTATTATATTATTTTACACACACTGGCTCCTCCTCTGTTCCTTCTAAAGGCAGAAGGTGGATCCAGTGGCTGAGTAAATGTACGCATGAGTGATAGAGCAGCTGAGTGTTTAGATGGATGAACGAGTGTGTGGATGAAGGAATGGGCTGAGAGGATTTCAAAAAGTGTGAATTTTTACGTCGGGTAATCCTTCATCCGTCAGTCAACACGAGGAGAGGAAGGCGAGCCCTCATTACATCGCCACATGACAGAGTGTAGAGTCTGTTTTACATCCAGTGTGTGTCGTGAAGTCCGTCAGTGAATCCGATCCTCCTCAACTTCATCTTCGTCAGCCCATTTACCCAAAGCATCGTTGCTGCTATTGTGTACATACAGTATATATATCATCCTCCTACTTATCCAGAAGTTACCACTTGCCAACTGACGATACATCATTAAGCTATTTTACAGTTAATAACACTTATTCTTATAGCGACCTTTGTTAGTCCTCTTGGTGTTTGTGTGTAGAACGGTTTAGAGCCCAGCTTTGCAGATTCTGTTGTCACTGTGTAAATGCATGTTCACACTTAAGTTATATGTCAGTCACTCAGCGAGGAGAGTGTGTGACCGCAGCCTCACCGCTCCAAGCACAGAAGCAACCGGCTGCTGCATCTTCAAAACAAAGTGGTTTCACTTCTGTACCTGCCAGTCAAAATGAATGGGACTCCACAGGGCAAAGGGATCAACGCCTCCAACAAACCCTGAGTATAGAAACACAACCCTAACCTGTTGGTGGTAGAGAAGGCCAGTATAGTTTTGATCTTATTCTGATCTGTGTATTCTTGCATCTCCTTGTGCAGCAGAAACAGGAAGTATCTTTTTCCACTTACACAGATTGTGCAGCTTATAAAACTCACAACAAATATGAACCTCAGTTTGATTGAAGCAGCCAGAGGAAGACGAGGGTTGGAGGGGTTTTGGAGCCTTGTTGCTTGAGTGCCATTCATTTACATTGAGGCCTTCCGAAGCTAAACCAGTTTGCTCCAAGATTCCCCAGCCGGAGCAGTTAGGATGGAGTACAAACAATGATGTAATAGGGTTTAGGTGAAAGAACAAAACCATCTTATCCTTTCACGTCTCTCGTAGGTTAAAGGTGTGTATGAGTGAACAGGGAAACCTCTGAATTCCACACGCATTCTTGCTTTATTATACTTCACATAAGAGTCAGAGTGTAGCATGTATACAAGTGCTGTGCAGTTGAAATGTTTACACACAAAAGGGGGGGGAATTCATAAAGCGCACTGCCAGATTTAATGTGACGTTAAGGGGAAACCCATGTTCCCTCATTCATCAACACCTGTCTCTGCCTGTCGCAGAAAGAATCACAGTACTAGCTTGTTGGGTGAAATGTTTGTAAACACAGATTTATCCCAAAACATCTTCTAGTCTGGCAGTAAATGTTAAGAATATGAAATCTGGGCGGTTTTAAACTGTTTCGGTTCACATTTGTTAGCGATGGATAAATCTGCAGTTGATTATTCAATTTATTTAAATGTAATGTTTTGATCTCTCACAAATCCCCCCCAAAGAGACGCAGACTGAAATCTCCGCTGCCAGCAGAGGAGGTGAGATCAAACACACAGCAGCAGCTTCAGTAACAGGCTGCTAATAAACATCAGAGAAGCTCGAGGAATGAACTTTGATCATCATGCCACATATTTAGCAAGTCAGTTTGTGTGTTCTTATTAACTGGCTCATCATGGTTTAGACTCACGTGTTTTTCCTGCTCACTTTCAGTCCCTGAAGTATGCTGGATGTTTTCATAATCCTTCAGAAATGTAAAAATGATTTGTGAATGTCAGTTGATTTCAGCCGACGCACTGTGTTTCGCTTGGCTTCACCTGTTCACTCGGACAGGAAGCGTCAACTCAGCAGTCAGTGAAGGTGTGAAGCTGTGAACGGAGTCAGTGGGACTCAGCGCCAAGCAACAACATGAATCTGCTACTTAAAGAATCTGACAGGAGAGCCAAAACTTCAACAAATGTTTCCCTCTGTCAGTTTGCAAAGACGCACGTTCAAACTTTGATTATTAAGGCAATTCATGTGTATGCCATAATTAGATTGAAATCAGCCTAAGTCAAAATATCCTTTTTCTGAGTAACAGAGCCGCATTATGTGATTGTGAATCAACGTTTTCTTTTGTTTCCTCGCCTACATTTCATGTTTGCTCAGAGAACGGCAAAATTGTTTAAATCCATCTGTGTCCAACTCATGCATCAGCTTTGCTTAAAGATGAAAATGAGTAACGTGTGCATGTAAACATACAGAACCTTTACATGCACATTTAACTCCATTATACTGCAATTAAGGCATTGAATAGATTCTTTGTCAACCATGTATAAACCTTGAAACGGTATAAACAGAAGTAAGCTCACTCAGACCTTGATTATGTGTTGGTCAAGCATGTCATTCCATGCAGTTCCTCAGTGGGACGATGGTTTCCTACATAAGGTGTCACGTATACTTGGAGAATGTTGGACTCCTCTTCATTCTGTCCATACGGCTTAATGGCATTTGTGCCTTAATTGCAGTAACGACAAGCAGAGTACAGAATGTTGTGGCTTTTTATCTGGATTCCGGCGTTATACCTCAGACTGTCAGCACATGTTTATATTTACTGAGCCAACTGTTGCTCGTCTGCAAGTTCCTCCACGCCTTGGCTCGATCATCAGAACCAGACCTGTGAGCAGTGTTGGAGCCGTGTAGCTGAGTGCAGTAGCTGCTAATACTGCTCTGGAGATGGTCCCAGTGACCGTGTCAGACTCAGCAGCCAGTGGTCAGTTAGAGCCACGTGCCAGCAGGAAGTGTGACCGGGGTTCAGCTTCTTGCTGGAGGAAACCTGAGCCCTCCTCACTGCAGGACTCCACCCTGCCAGCGTCCATGGATAGACATCGCTCCAGCACTTTTTGGGGTGATGGACCCTGCAGAGAGCAAACTGCTGCTGTTGAAATGTTGTTTTTTATAGCTTCATTAGTTGCCTGGTAACACAGCTGAACAGCTTCCAGAAGCTTCTATCTGGAAACAGGAGAAAGTCCATTAAAGCCTCATACCACTGTGTCAATAAAGCTCTGCTCCTTCAGACAAACCCTGATCACTAAAAAAGACTTTATGTAATTTACATTTGTGACATTTTTGTATCAAAAGCAATTTTATATATAATAAAGGTTATATTTTAAGAATGATTTGTTGATTCGTTGATATTTTGAAACTGTCCCACCCAGTCACAGTCACTCCGAAGCTGCATGTGGCCCTTTGACGAAACATTACATGGAAATGAACACTCGTGTATTGTTGTTGCTAGTGATTTTTACATTCTCTAATGAAACGGTGAAACATCTTCAAACTGTTAGCAGCAGGTCCAGTTGCCTAAGATTAACTTTCCTTGGAGATCAATAGATTTGGTCATAGTTTTTGTCATCACTAATCAATTTCTGTTAAGTTGTCGTTTCATTTTCGGCAGGGAAAACCGGTTGTTGACGAAAACTATGACTAAAATTAATAGTCAATGAAATGAGCACTGCTGAGTGGTGAGACAGAGAAATGTTTGTGGAAACTTGGATGCAATGCAGGATTTTACAGTTATGATTGTAAATAAAAAGTTATTGGCCCAAATGAGAGAAAACAAAGTCAATTTCTTAAAAAGAAGAAATAGTAGCAAAGCAGCATTTGATCCTTTAATCTGCTCAAAGTAGATGCATTGTACAACCAGCTCATCTATCAGGAGCAGCTGGAAGTTATTGGCACCATCACCTTCACGCTCCAGACGACCAACTGGCACCTGGATAAGCAGAGATGTGTGGATGTGTGATGAGAACTGGTGAAGTGAAGCTACTTAAAGATTAAGATCCAGCACCGCAGCTTAGACTCGGTCTGGGTTTATATACTGGATCTTTCTGTTGTTCTATGAGCTCTAAGCTCAGCTGTGATCCTCAGCAGCACCCACCGAGTCATTAAGCTTGTGTTGTCAGTTTCCACCATTCAAAGCAGCTGTTTGCTTTTCTAATGTTGTACTTTCTAGCCTCTGCTAAAGAAATGTGTGAGTAAAGGAAACACAGTTGCTGCTGTGTGCACTTTGAGGTCCACTACTCCAGGAGATGTGTCATCATAATTTGATCACAAGAAGTCTCAGCGTTTATCCTTTGATTTGCTGTGAGATCACGCAGTGTGAAGTTCTAGCAGAAGATTCTTGGAGGAACCGTGGCTTCACTTCGACGCTTTGTTGTATTTACATTTGTTTGTTTGTTTGATTGTTCTTATTTTATTTCACGTGCTATTTAAAGCTCCCAATTCTCTTTTCACATGAGGAACCAACAGCTGGATAACCTGGCACACATCAGCCACAAGGTGGAGCTAGAGACTGTGTGTGCTGAACTCCAGGCTGGAGGGAAAGTAGAGCACATCTCTATTGGCAGAGACAGAGACAATGGGCCGCTGCGAGCCCCACACCATTAGATCCTAGCCTGAGCCGGTCTGAGTCATGAATCATAACAAAGGGATTTAGCTCAGGTACACTTAAGGCCCAAATTGCTCCATGGAGACTACAAGGAAATCGAAGAGATTTCCTTTCAAATATGGCTCAGAGGTACAAGAAGTCAAGCAGAGGAGAGGTTTGTAAAGACAGTAGTTACAGATATATCTCAGAATTAACATACTAATGAGTAACAGACATTAAAGTCAACTTCATTAGAAGTGAAGGGCAGATTAGTTCTCCTCACTTTGTGTTGGCTCAGCACTTTACACACACGCACACACACACACACACACTGACTGAGCTTCTGTGGCTCACAGGTTTCACTAAGTGAAGGAATGCAGTCTCTTAGGAAACGCTGCGGCGTGTGAGTGTGTGTGTGTGTGTGTGTGTGTGTGTGTGTGTGTGTGTGTGTGTGTGTGTGTGTGTGTGTGTGTGTGTGTGTGTGTGTGTGTGTGTGTGCGTGTTGTGCTGAGCTGTACCAGGACCCAATCTGCCTCTGTATCATCTCTGCTTTACACAGAGCAACACGATTTCCTCGCCCGTCTTTCTTTTTCTTTCTTTCTTTCTTTCTTTCTTTCTTTCTTTCTTTCTTCCTTTCTCTCTCTCTCTCTCTCTCTCTCTCTCTCTCTCTCTCTCTCTCTCTTTCTTTCTTTCTTTCTTTCTTTCTTTCTTTCTTTCTTTCTTTCTCTCTCTCTCTCTCTCTCTCTCTCTCTCTCTCTCTTCTTTCTTTCTTTCTTTCTTTCTTTCTTTCTTTCTTTCTTTCTTTCTTTCTTTCTTTCTTTCTTTCTTTCTTTCCTTCCCATCAATTGTTAATTTGCCAAAGTCTAACCTCTAGTCTGACCTTATATACTGTATACAGTGTCTAACATGTCCTTTTTTTTGGGATTCCCCACTTCCTTGGCCTTGTTTGGTCTATGAGGGCCTCCTGGGAGTCGTTTATAAAATATAATAGAAATTTACTAGGGCTGACACCAAGTACAGTCCTAAGGGATATAGTATTTTCATATTTGGTTGGTAGAGAACAGCAGAGTACAGCAGCATAACGTTGCCCTCACCCAGACGAGTGTAGGAGCCTTGGTAGTGTTGGAGATGCTTGCACTTATGATCTATTCTGCCCTTTGTTAGCGAGCAGAGATCACTATGAAACCGACACGTGATCACCTCAGGATCTGTGTTTATATGCAATGTTATTTTTTGTTCAGGTTTCCCTCCATCTGCCCTGATACAACATCTAGATACACAGTTGATTGTGACTACTGAAAGTGGACAAAAGGAGAGTAACACAGACCAGCGAGCTCACTTCAAAGGGCCTCAGTGCCTTGAAGCTCGGACAAAGATGGAAGACACATACACACACACACATACACACACACACACACACACACACACACACACAAAGCAGGGAGATGAGAGATATAGTCCTTGTCCGACAGCTGAGATATAGTGCACAGAGCTCTGGGGAGTTTCAGGGGATTTCCACCAGGGAAATCGGACACATTGTCTGATTTACACTAACACTTTGGCTAAACTTATGATAAAAGTTCACTAAAGAAACATTGCCGTATCTGTCTGTATCCATCTCTGCCTCCATCTGTCTCTGTCTTCATTCTCTCCTCTACTGCTTCTTCTGTTTTTCTTCCTCTGTGGTGGTTTATGTGGAAGAATATTTTAAAGCTGCAAATTAATTAAAAAACAAAACAGCTTTGTTGTTTGAACGGGATGTAAACATTGTTGACGATCATCTCAGTCGTGTGATTCCCTCATAGAGATTCATCATGTAGAGTGTTGGGAAGCTTTTATAATAGAAGAAAACAACATGAAGGTATAGAAAGGTGAACTTTAAGAAAGGCCGATGTGCTGGAACAAACAAATACAGCGGAGGGTTTTGAACAGAGGAAATGGAGGCGTGAAGAGAGAAGAGAGAGAAGAGCGAGAAGAGCGAGAAGCTGAAAGCAAACGCCTTCATTTCTATCTGCTCTTTCTTCACCAAGACTACAGCCAAGGAATGCAGAGAGGAATCTGCTCCGAGATAAAGAGAGCAGAGTGGATGGTACTGTACTGTGTGTGTGTGTGTGTGAGTGTGTGTGAATGTGCGAGTACACAGCTGGATGTAAAGGTATGAACTTTATCTCATGACACGTATAGATTTGCCCTCTAAACTATTTAAATTAAAAACATGGTGTCCCACTTATTAACCAACTGAATTGAACTTTTCCATAATTTTCCATAACTATTTGTAAATGTCCATGCTTGTATTCCCTCAATGGAACAGAGATTACAGTGTCAGAGTTGGAGTTGCTGGAGTTGTGTTGTTGTGTTGGTTTCTCTTCCATTGTGACTTCTCAAGATTTCAGTTATTATCACAAATTTCCATGACTTTTCCCAAACTTTTGTAATATTTCATCATTCTCCCAAACATTTCCAGACCTGGAGAACAGATTTTTGTTTCGACTGTATGTAGAATCCCTGTTAGATTGTGTTGTGTTGTCGTCTCACATTTAGGAGGTGCATACGAAACTAATATGAACTATTATTATTCATTCTTAACACAAGCTTCAGTAAATCACACACTTACACAGTAAAACAAACCAGCATTTCCGAGTAGAAAAAAAGTTTCATTGACAGTTTGTGTTTTATGACCACATTTTTTTTAATGAACATGAAAGAAAGTAACAAAGAAAGTATACACAGTTCCTGAATCCATCCAATGAAATCTACATCTAAATGATAACAGTTAAGTTACACACCTTCCCCATAAAAAAAGAGTTCAGTTCAGTTCCCAAGAACTATTATTTACATGTCGACCCTCATGTCCCGGCCACAGAGCCAGTGTGACCCAGCAGACATGTTATATAGCTCAACACTGCCAAAGTCCGGCAATATTTACACACCACAGAGACAAGAGACGTCCAAGAAGAGGAAAACTAATCTCACTACAAAACAAAGCAGGATGTTTGCATCTGCGTACAAACTCCCAGAGAACACAGAGTCCAGATTCCAGCCCAGCAGAGCGCCGAGGGCCGACATGCATCAGGATCCTCTGTGACAGAATGATCACAATAAGAAGAGGCAGAGAGGCTGTCACATACAAGAGCACAACACTGGAGTCAAACCTCTGGAGTCATGCTGCTGCACCGACAAACATCTGTGTCCTTTTTCAAACTACTTCAATTATTCCAGTGAAACCTCAATTTTGTCCCCAGAAAATATAATAAATAAGCCTTGTTAAAGTTAAAGAGATATTTACAGAACGGCGTGTTTTCATCTCTTCAGCTGGGCTTCAAATGAAGCGGTGATCAGAGAGCTGATCGCTGCCCTACATACCCTACGAGAGGAATTCATCAACTATATCATGCTAACTACACAGCATCATGCCTAACAAGCATCGCAGTGTGATGAAGCTTCTCTCAGGTTCACCAGCACACGTGTTTCTGTACAGTGTGTCCCAGGTCCAAAGCCAATACAAGTGTGCATGTTCATGAGCTGCAACAGATTTAACAGCCTTCATCCTGCTTCCTCTGGACATCCAATCAACTTTAATTCAAATACAGTTTAAAACACCAGCCAGGTTTCTTCCAGCTTAAGGCTGAAACAGAACTTCATGTCTGTGTGATGCTGTGTTTTATGAATAACCTGCAAATGAGGAAATACCAAACTAACTTCTTATAACGTCAGTATTTGGTGAGGTCATCTTCATGTATGATGTTTGTGTGACAGAGTGGTGAAATAATTCTGTCCAATTTCCTTCATGATCTCTTCAAAAGCAAACCAACATTTAATCCCTGCTGAAACACTGAATATGGGCAGAATGATCAGCTTTGTGTTTATGTACAGCTAAACTAAAGGAAGTCTGTTTAGTGTGAAAGGCTGCTGTACAGGAATTTGATCTGTAGTCAAATGAAACACATCTGTAAAACTGGAACTATGAATGTTTTTCAATTCACACTAAAGGGTAGGATATATAGGGTTGAGGTTGTTCAATGTTCTGGGAAAATAAATTGGAAAATGAACCCTCACTTCTGTTTGTGTGTGCTGGCTTATCCACCTTGACCTTGGCGTTATCGGTCTTTATACTGCTACTGTTTTTGTTTTCGCAGTGAATACCTGGATGTTCATACTGATTTTAACTCAAATTTGTACTCACGCTGTACATGAGGTCTTCTAGTGGGGAGGACGACTCATGACAGCTCCAACTAACAGGAAGTGAGGACACAAATGGGGGAGAAACTGCAAACAAGCATCTAATGGTTCACCAAAGCTCGTCAACATGGAGCGTCTGTGCTACTGCTGCACTTTATAATGACTTCAATCGAGATTCTTCTTGTTGGAGACTGAGGAACGAGTCTGAAGAATAGATCAATAACAACAAGAGGGAAGTTTACTTTAACTTGCAAACCAATGAAGTTTTTCTCGCAACTCTGAGGCAGATGGGTGTTTTGACTGGGAGTGTATGGTGTTTTGAGAGAGCGCCGTATGCTGGTTGTTGAAAGGATAGCAACAAATTTGAATTCCCCCCAAAACAGAAAACGTGTGACCCTGAAGCTGGTGGAACACATGTACACAACACAAGTACACATGACTACACATGAAAGGTAGAATGAGGATGAAGGAGGCTTCAGATGGCCAACTGCAGCTTGGTGAGGTTCCTCTGGTGCATGTTGTGGTGTCGCACCAACTCGTCACTCCTGGCAAACTTCTTCTGACAGTTCGGCCAACGGCAATTAAACGGCTTCTCACCTGAGAGAGAGAGAGGGCCAGAGAGAGAGAGAGAGAGAGAGAGAGAGAGACAGACAGACAGACAGACAGACAGAGTGACAGAAAGAGTAATAGAGAGAGAGTGAGAGTAATGGGGAAAGAGAGAGAGAGAGAGGGAAAGAGGGTAATGGAGAGAGAGAGTGACAAAGAGAGAAAGAGAGAGTGACAGAGAGAGTAATAGAGAGAGAGACAGACAGACAGACAGACAGACAGACAGACAGACAGACAGAGAGAGAGATTAGAATATTTTGCCCAATTTAAGGAAGGATATAGTAATTGTATCTATTCAACTATGGCACAATCATAACAATACATCTCTGTATTTTATAAATACAGAGATTTTAAAGTATAATAGTCAAATGAATGAAGAAGAAGAAGAATTATAATAAATAAAAGTTTACGCACTTGTTTTACCTGTATGAGTCCGGGTGTGTGTCTTAAGGTGGTCAGACCGAGAGAACTTTCTCTGACACGTCTCGCATTGGAAGGGTTTAACTCCTAAACACATGTACAGTATGCATGCACACACACACACAATCACACACACAAAGCACACACACACACACAATCACACAGACACAAGCACCGGTTCACACACGTACGCAAAGAAACCCATGTTCGACATCATATGGCGCAAACACGCACACAGGCACACACAGGCATACGCACGCACACACACGCGCACACACACACACACACACACACACACACACACACACACACACACACACACACACACACACACACGGGGAGATAGAGAAATACAGTAGAGCACAGGCTTGCAGAGGCCATTCCAAAGTATGCACAGCCTTCAGTGACCGTCACAGTCAGAAGTGTCACTAAGAACACACAGCATGTGCGCCATGGAAACAAAAATGCAAATAATGATGTAATCCTTAACATTTGCTCTCATGCAGTCAGCAGGTGAGGGAAAGGAGGCAGAGTGAGGAAGCACAGAGAGGAGGAGGGAGATGTGAGAGGAATCAAACCTGTGTGCCTCCTCTGGTGGCGTTTCAGCTGGTCAGAGCGAGAGAACCTGCGGCCGCAGTCCGTGAACTCACACTGGTACGGTTTCTCTCCTGCACAGAGACGGGACATGGAACACACACACACACTGACTCTCATTCAAGCTTCATCGTTTCATTCCTTTATTTATTTATTACCAATAATACACAAGGGTCCTCACGTCTACCCCAACTTATTTATCCCAAAACACACATTTAGACAGACACACACAGATCCACAGCAGAGTCTCTGGTCTCACCTGTGTGTTTGCGGCTGTGCATCTGCAGATGAGACAGCTTGAAGTAGCGTTTATTGCATCCTGGGTAGGCACACATGAACGGACGCTTCTCGCTTGTTTCTGACCGCACTATGGTTGGAGTGATGCTGGGGACCCTTCGCACATCCTACACAAACACACACACACACACACACACACACACACACACACACACAAATTGCTGTATTATACATGGGAAGACACAACCTCCACATGCCAAACCCCTCAACTTAACCTCAGTATATCTTTAATCCTAAAATAAATGATTAACCCCGTGGGGTGAATGGGAGTCCTATGTGACACACAGACACACACACACACACACACTGACCAATTTAGACACAGAGCAGTCAAAGTAGATTAAAGCAGTAAAATAAGCAATGAAATGTGTCCTGTGTGTAAATAAGAGGAGGTGATCCGTCTGGCTTGTGGGTCTCATTATAACCAAATGATCATATATTCATTAGATGGGAATTAGCTGTAAGATGACCCCCAGACTGTGTGCAGTCTACAGGGAGCTGTTAGTCACGGCTTTTAGACAGACCCCCCCCCCTTCCAGAGGCCCTATTACACCATCTGACTGGCTGCAGACAAGAAGAGCAAAGAACAGGATATAACACATCACCATGGTATGTAGCTGCACACTCTTGTACAAATTATCTATCTAATATAATCTGAAGAATAAATCAACATCATTTTTTTGTGCCCGTCTTGTCTCACACACATAGAATTCCCCCCTTTTTTTAAAAAGCCTAGAATACCTGCACCTAGTTCTAGCCACTTTCTTCATATACAAAGATTCCTCTGCTGCATTTCCCCCTGTGTTTAACAAAATGGCCCAAGAGACTGAGAAGTAAGCCCTGCTGAAATGACTACTGTTAACAACTACTGATAAGTGCATTCCAGCTGTGACACAGTGGAGGAGACAGCGAGCAGAGAGATGAGGTCAAGTATGAAACTATGGGCTCACATGGTAAAGCTTAGTCAGGAAAATACTGTAGAGGAAACTGAAAACGTCTCTTATAGTGTGATGCTGGTCATGTATGTATGTATGTAAGTAAGACATAATCCAGGCCTGCCCTCTACTGCCCTACTAGTCACATACTTACCATGGCCCCAGGATTAATTTTTTCTTATTTTTGCAATCAAAATTATTATATTTTCATTTCATTTCACTAGTTTGACTTCGGTGTGCGCCCCCTGTTGCTTTAAGAGCTCCTGCAGACGAGCGTGCAGCCATGACACCCAGCTGCTCCCCACTTCACTCCCCCAGTTTGTCATATGAACACAAAGAAAGAAAGACAAACTAAACCCTATGGTCTGTCACGTCCCACTCCTTTGCCTTTAACATCAGTGAAAGTGAAATGGAACTAAACATCACTTTTTCTTCACTTCTGTTTTACGTCGCAATCAACACATGACACACATCACTATCTCTGGGTTACTTAGGTTACTGTGAGTATAGTGATAGTGTGTGTAGGTGCTGTGTGGTGACTTTATGAGCCTAATGGGCTTCAGCAGCAGCCACATATGCACCAATCTGCTCTGCAGGGAAAGAGTTTCTCTGCTTCCTAACACACAATTTGGATCATCTTCTGCATCATTCCATAAATAAACTCCTAACAAGGATTAGTTCAATTTTCTACACCACAAATTATCAATTTTTTACCAGAATTATCCAACCAAGCTTTGTAATACAGTGGGTTCCACTCATAAATCAGTATTAATGAATGAAATTCCACTGCTATCCAATGTGTTTCCTTTGGCAGAGCCTGAGAATTAGTGTTTTCCGAATTAAGAAATTTCAAGGCAAACTATCGCTTTGCAACTATAAATCATCACACATTTTTGTAGCTTTTGAATTATACTTTAAAGGCACAAGAGTGAGAGTTTGTTTACTCTTTAGCATTTTTCACTGATCCATATCTCTTATGTGTGTCTTATGTAGTCTATTGCTTTAGACAGGAGGGAAAAGAAAGCAAAGGAGTAGCGTGAATGATGAAACAGACCCTGAAAAGACATAATGATCCCAAAAAGTCCTGATGTGGACTAAGAGCTGGTCTGGAGAATCTCTGCTCCATGTCGTTTAGAGCTGCTGAAAGACAATAATTAAATTCTAATGATTTATTAACGTGCTGATCCTCGTATGGAAACTGTATCTTGACCCCGAATTACCATGTGTGCGTGCCTGTGTGTGTGTGTTTGTGTGTGCACGCGCGTGTGTGTGTGCATGTGTGCATGTGTGTGTGTGTTATTCTCCACAACTAATGGTGGAAAACACTCCTCTTGGCCATTTGAGTTACCTTTTAAAAAACTGTGTGTGCATGCATGTGAGTGTATCATGGTGTGTCTTTGTGTTTATAAGTCTCTGCTACACACACATTTCCTCTTCACTTAATCTTATCATTGCATTTTCCAGCACTCTCTCCTCATCTCCTGTAGTCGACTCCTCAGGGTTCTATGTGAGTGGGCACGTCTGTCTTTGCGTGTCTGTGGAAGTCACGTGTGTATGAAAAAACAAGAATATGCCAGTGTGTGAATATTTATGCATATGTGTGTGTGTGTGTGTGTTGTGATCTTGACCCACAGCCCATAAAGAAGGTGAACGTGCAGACAGAAGGGCAGTGTGACCTCATGATGACCTCTCTGCTTGAGCACAGCTTGAAAATGAATTAAGACAAAGTAGGTAGTGATTCATGTCATGGCGGCGCTGTGTGCTTGTTCAGCAGTGTGGGTCTTACCTGTATGCCTCTGAACACTCCATGTGTGTGTATGCGGTACTGTGTGCTGCAGCTGTACACCATAGGGGTGTTGGGGTCGCTTTCGTAGCCTGTTGCATGACTGTCAACACAGAGGAAGAGAGAGATAGTCAGTACGTTTACATCCATGTTGAAACTGCCATTTTACTGGAGAAACCCCTGATAGAACCGGGTGCTAGGTGGGCGGCCATCTGCCTTTAGCGGTTGGGTTTAGAGAGAGAGAGAGAGGGAGGGAGAGAGAGAGAGAGAGAGAGAGAGAGAGAGAAGGAGAGGCACAGAAAGGCACAGCAACAACAATGGTAATAGCAATAAAGGTATGACTAATGATATTTATACTAGGATATAATAGCAGGACAGGGTCTCCATCTCTACAGGTCAGGCTTCAACAGCAACCTGTGAGACGTATACAGAAAACTCCGGGGGAGTTGCAGTGGTAATGCAATGACGTTGATATGCACAGATAAAGAGGGGAGGAGGAGAAAGGAGCTCAGTGCATTATGGGAAGGCCCCCAGCAGTCCAAGGCAAGCCTGGTCGTCCCTAACTATAAGCCTCATCAAAAAGTAAACTTTTAAGCCTACTCTTAAATGTTGAGACGAATCTGGGAGATGGTTCCACAAGAGAGGAGCCTGATGACTGAAGGCTCTTCCTCCCGTTCTACTTTTGAAGATACTTGAATGCAGACAGAGATAATAAGATAAAATAATAGGACAGGACCCCCAATTGTGTCTGGCTGCAGTTTCAGGAGTCTGCACTTCCTCTCTTAAGATGTTTGGGCTTCTCTGCTGATTTGACATCCACTCAACTTTCACCTGATGAAGCAGCGTCAAGCTCATACATATGCTCGTTAGAACCAGGTGTCAGTAATGTTACACCAGTGACTTCATTAACATCAGGAAAGCTTTATGAATGAGCTTCAATTACCACTGTGCTCATTCAAGTGCAGAACTTATTACCACCATCACCCTAATTAGCCAGGAATAATATCTACTTTATTAACAGAATTGTAAGTCTTTTATCTTTACTGCCCAGCATGCATGATATGACACAAGGCAAGTGAGTGTTCAGCCGTTAGTTAAAGAGCAGAACAAAAGCTGCTCTGTGTGACGCAGCTGCCTGTGGTGTCTCTGTATCTTCTTATGATAACACACAGGGAAACAGAAAGCGTCTGTCTTTGAAATGTGTTATATTTCAGTTTGTCTAACCAAAGGAGGAGGATGGGAGTTTGCATCCTGTGCTGTTTGAATGGGAATGTGCAGTGTACGTCTGAGCGGTCACAAGGTGATCTTTGTCTACCTCAAGTTTCTCAAGGACATGCCGGTAGCCAAGGAACTGTAAACTCGCTACAAACTTTTTTTTCCCATGCTCCCTCAGTCATTTGCACGTCCATCCATTTTCTTCTTTTGAATAATAACATTATCTGGGAATTCACAGCTGCAGTGTTGCAAATTTTGACCTCATTCTAAACTTCAGTAAAGGCCGAATATGAAACAGTATCCATGTTGTTACTGTCATTCAAGATCTGTTTGAAAATTTGCTGAAAACATCCACTTCTACTCCCCCTTGCTGCATCACCACAGTGCTCACTAAATGAAAACAGACCACCTTAGATGCTTAAATAGAGGACGATCAGAGTGAATCCCTCTGCCAATATCCAACAAGCCTCACAGAATGGAGAGAAGAACGAGACCAGACAAAGTGCATCTGGCTCTTTTGACTTCTAAAAGGTTTCCTCCCACTCTGCTTGTGACATAACTACGAGGATAACGAGAACACAGCAAAGGACCAGGTGGGCCTCAGACAGAGGACCCTCATGTTGTAAGGCCACCGTGCTAAACACCAGCCCACCACAACAGCAACGAGGGAAGACATGGCTGGGATATTAACTGGATTGAAATTCTTTATATGGCATAAGAAACTGTTTGATCTGGATCACCTTGCACATATAAGAAGTCAGAGGAAAAGCATCCCTATTTTCACTGGGATTTATTTTTGAAGAAATTTGCAACAATCTGGAAAAATACATATCTCCCAATGTCATGGAATCATTTTAGAAAAACTCCTGGATCCAGTCCAGAATCCAGCTCAGCATTAAATAGTGATGGATTCCTTCCTGGGCCACAGCCCACGTAGACAACAAGCTCAGCCTCAGGCAACACTGCTTCTTCACTTTTTCAGTAAACTTATTGAAAAACAAACAACAAAGGAGGAAACCAATCAGCAGACACAGGTGGAAAAAACAGTGAAGTATAAATATGATTTGAGTTGTGCTATGCGACTCTATCTCTTCCTCCTCTACACTTCCTCCTCCTCATCCTCTCACTGCGGATCCCTCTGGCCTTGTTCCCTCCTCCTCCGCTTTCCTGTCTTTTCCTCCTCATCCTTGCTACTCCCTTCCACCTCCCCGTCTCCCACATATCTACAGAGTAAATTACAGTGGAAAGGAGAAATGGTCGGAGTAAGAGCCACAGCACCACAGTCAGCTAGATAAGCTAAACTGCCTTTGAGTAAGACCACTCACACTGTGACACGCGTGCTTCATCATCCTCTAACTGCAACGAAACAAAGACAGCTCCAATTACTGCTGTTTACCACTTCTTTCTTCAGATTTGAACTCCTTCTATTGTCGTTCCAGGGTCTTTTCTTTCGTTATGTAGAGTACAAAACACTTTCTTCCAGTAAACTACAAAAAAGCTTTGTCTCTCCAATCAGTGGAGTAAATAATGATATACACACCACAGGCCATATACGGCTTCACACGTCAACACACACTCATTCTCTGCACATAACACCATATAGCATAGTCCTAAAAACAAAGCCGTTCCTTCTTGCTTCCACCCTTTCTGTGCACGTACACTTTATCACACACACACATACACACACGTTCATCTGTTATCTATGATGAATGCCTGTTGGCTTGGAGCAGAGAGGTATTTGTGAGCCGACACAGACGCTGGCCAGCGCGCAGCTCTGCAGGTCACACTGACATACAGTGCAGGCCTCTGAATGGTGCCTGTAACTCTGCCTGCTTAGCCACTGTGACCACTACAGTCATTATTTCCTCTGTTTGTAAAAAAGTATTTCTGATCATCATGAGAAGAAAATAGTCATGATGGGCAAGCTGGATGAAATCTGACAAAATCACGAAAGGAAAGTAAGGAAGTTAACACAAAGCAGGCCTGCACCTCCATGTCCAGCATACAGAGGCCTAATGACGCCGTAGACATTAGAGACATTAGAGAGAGAGGCTGCCTCAGTAAGAATGGAAAAGTCACATCTGGTTGAGAGGAGTGGATATTCATGTTGCATAATTTGAGAGCTAAACTTACATAGAAAGGGTTCCTTCAGTTTGCATACCAACTCTCCGAGAGTTTGATTTATGGTTAATTTCCCCTGTTTTATTGTGTAATATCCATCAGTTCACATTGCTCCTCTCAAGGATCATATACTGTGCTGTTTGCAGTAGACCTCAATAGCTGCCAGAGGAAATTCCTTTATTTTTATTTTTGGTGATATCTATTCATAAAGCAAGGTGTAATGAATATGTCTTCCACTAAGTCCATAGCAGACGTGTAAATGTTCCAGTCTTGTTTATTCTGTGCTCTGTAGATTCACGTGTCAAAATAAAGAACATCAGCAGCAAGAATTGTACAAAATATCTGTTGACTTTAAACTTTTTCCATTCCAAAAAGGAAAGAAATTAGGGTCTTATTCTTTTTCGCATTTTATTAATCATCTGAACAAGCTAGGTACATTTAGTAAAGCCATTAAAATGAATGAACCATGCAGCGCTGCACCTCATCATATAGTTATGATGGAGTCATTTTCCTTCGACAAAAGGATGATTTGGGATTTTTTATTTTATTTTTATGTTATCATATCCTGGCTCAGATTACTGATGGGCCAAAGCAATAAAAAGAAGAAATGTCCCTCAAGCGCTGAGGCTGCCATCACTCGGCCAAAACAATCAGCCTGTTCAGACGGAGACACTCAGTGATGACTGATGGGGGCAGAAGGAGTGTTTATTCTATGCTACTCTGAATTTTCCTCACTGTGTTACTCTAAATATCTAGAAATGTCATTAGTCAAGACATAGACAACTTCTTTAAAAGTTGCAATATGTCATCCATCTGCTAAAAGAACAAAACTAAATCTCAGCAGCAGCAAACACAGTGAGACATGGACCTTAGTATACTCTACTTGCAAACCAGTTTCAAAGGGGTCCAGGCCCTCTGACATGAATCATTATGCATTGTCAGTATGGGGCCTGTTGTAAGGGAATTGCATTTCAGATGAACAGGAGAATTTTCCATGCATGTTCTCACCGTGAAGGAAATTAGTAAGTTAAAGACAGTCAAGCTATTAGTCAGAGGTGTCGTTTCCCCTGAGTGTAACCATGGAAGCATCATGAAGCATTGCACCGCTGAAATCAGGATGGAGGGGGGTCAGCGAATAACCGGGGAGTTTCATGGGACTAAGTTCTTTTGATTTCAATGTTAACCAATGTGACCAATCCTTGCACCACGCGTGAATGCTCTCTCGCTCTCTCTCTCTCTCTCTCTCTCTCTCTCTCTCTCTCTCTCTCTCTCTCTCTCTCTCTCTCTCTCTCTCTCTATTTAATGGCTTTTCACCTCACCTTGTGATTTGACCTGCTTGTTCTTAGTTGCTACCAGCATTCATTATTTTGTTAAACGATAAGAAAATGTATATTAAGTGTGATTTAAGAGGGTTAAAGAGAGCGAAGGATATGTTCCTACCTCTTCATGGTTGATGCCAGTGTATTGACAGGGTTCCATGCCACACACAAATTTTCTCCACTGTGGAGGAAAAGACAAAATGTAGAAGAAAAGCTCATGAGTCAGCCATGGACTGTGATGTACCAGGACTATGACAGCGCTGAGTGAGTGTGTAGCTGCTACGCTGTTTGTTGTCCTCAAAAGAAACACACAGATGCACATGCTCGCACACACACACACACACACGCGCACACACACACACACACACACACACACACACACACACACACACACACACACACACACACACACACACACACACACAACCACAGTTGGAGCTATGGTAAAAGAATGTGCTTTGGAAAAAAAAGAAATCCCACTTCAGACAAACATCTATAAAGCAAAAATTTTCCCATACCAGCCATCTTTGATTAAACACAGCAGACTCCAAAATCATTATTTAGACCTGCCATGAGATTTAATATACGATCACACATCTACACACACACACACACACACACACTGGATTTATAGCTCCTACCCCCTAACCCTCCGGCCCCTCTATCACAGCACCTGTAGGATGGTTGCTGTGTAGTGGGTGGATGCGGTGCCTGGTACTCTGCTCACTACAAACAGCCTCTATCTAACAGCACAGCAGCGGCACACTGCCAGCACAGCCTCACTGCTCATTCTGATTAAATACAGTTTGAAGAAGGCTGAACATGTGATCATATATCCATGACCATTTCAGATAAACAAATGTCTGTTTTCTCTTTTTATTAGAGACAATTAAAGCACCCGTGAAGATCTGGGCTGAACTGAGAGGAGTTCATCTGTGCCATGTGTGTATGGGCCTGCCTTACTGTCAAGCCTACTGGATAGACAAAGACAGTAATCACCTACAGAAAGTCACACTTTATGAACTGTAAAAAGAGGAAAGCTCAGAGCCGTTCATTCATACAAGTCGCTGCACTGTCTGTCATTACTTCATCCAAGTTACAAAACGTAGTGACTGGGAAACAGGAAGAGAAAAGAGGAGACATCAGAGTCACCATGCTGAAACAATCCATTCATGACTGTTAATAGAGTGTGAGTGTGTCTGAGAGGGGCAGTACAGCAACCCCCCGGTCTCTCTCTCTCTCTCTCTCTCTCTCTCTCTCTCTCTCTCTCTCTCTCCCTTTAGACTGATAAGAGTTGTGCGTGTTTTTCATGTTGCACTGCTCCGCCAGGCTGACGGCCCACAGAGTAAATACAGTCCTATTGGTACCAGGCTGCAAGATTAGAGAACTGAGTCAACTCATATGAGGCTTCCCAGCCGTGTGTGTGTGTGTGTGTGTGTGTGTGTGTGTGTGTGTGTGTGTGTGTGTGTGCGTGCTGAGCTGATATCTGTTATGTTTATTACAGACAAGACAGTCAGACTGAGACTTTCAGGACAGCATACTGTCACACACACATACACACACACACACACACACACACACACACACACACACACACACACACACACACACACACAGTTTATAGTATAAACCCCAGCTTTGGTATTTAGATTATTTCTGTTGCTCGATCACAGCCATCATGTCGGTGGCATGTGATGAATCTTAGCTCATTGAGAAACTGAACACACACTCAATTTACTACTTTTTGGGATTTCTCCTGTTTCTCCTGGAATTTTGATGATGGACTTTCCTCGCCAGGTAGGGAGGAACAGTTTGTGCTCTAGGGGCGAGGTGACTCATGCTGCATCTCAACCCCAGCAAACAAGCTGCATGTAAAGTCCTGACACTGTGTACGATGATGCACGCTGTAAACCTGTGGACCTGTGTGACTCAGTGAAGTGATTTGACTTTGAAACTTCTTCTGTTTCAACAAAGAATTAGAGGTTTATGAAGAACTATGATGAAAGTGTGAGTGTGGATTCTTCAACCGATTGTCTGATGTAGGGTACAGTAATGACGATCGGCTTGATAGTAATAGAAATGAATGAGAATGAGAATTAGAAACATTGATATCTGTGAAATATGTTCCTGTCAGTAAATCAGTAGCTTCCTGCTGTAAGGCTCAGCGGCGCTGTGTCAGGGTGTCTCAGCTTCAGGAAGTGAACAAAACAAGAGAGGAAGCTCCAGAGGCAGACAGACCTGCAGCGAAGGTGAACATCCTGTTCAAAGAGCTTCCTGATACGTTTCACTCAATCACTGCTGTTGATTATATTTGACACAAGAAACAAGAAACAATTCAACAATGGCTTTCTTGAAATGATTCCAGCTTTAATTGTTGCTGTTTGTTCGGAATAAAAATAGATTTTGTGAGAGAGTGCTGCCCCGGGTGTAAGTGCATCGTGTGTTTGTGTGTGTTTGTCTGTGTGTGTGTGTGTGTGTGTGTGTGTGTGTGTGTGTGTGTGTGTGTGTGTGTGTGTGTGTGTGTGTGTGTGTGTGTGTGTGTGTGTGTGTGTGTTACCTGTTGTAGGGGTTCCTCAGCAGCAGAGCTTGGCTGCCTGTACAGCTGTCTGAGGGCGTGTGGCATCCATACACAGGAGGAGGGACGGGATACTGCTGCTCACCTACACACACACACACACACACACACACACACACACACACACACACACACGCACACACTTGTTCATATTTCTGCCAGAGAGATGTGTCATTTCGTCCATGAATTTGGAGACATGTTCATATATTTAGACTTTTCAACTCTGCCCTCAACTCTGCCCTCTCCTCCTCTGTGATACTACTAAAAAATCTTTTTATTTTTGCACTTTCTACTCCAACTAAAGGACCTTTGGTTAGAGTTTCTCTCTCACTGCTTTCCCAATACAGTAAACTGCTCCCTGGACATTTCTCTACATTCCAAAATGCCTCTCCTCCTATTTGTCCAGTTATCTTTGTGGTAAAAAAAAAAACAGGCAGAAGTTTGCAGCTGCAGCTTGATAAGAAGATCTAAATATTTACCAACAACACGGGCAGCAGAGCAATGAAAAAAGAAGAGGTGTGGGTGGATGAAAGAAGGGATGAGAGAGGAGATGAGGGAGACTGTAACAGGATATGGCTGATTTATACCTCCAGCAGGCGAGGTCACAGCAGAGATGTCAGAATAAGGGCCAGCACACTCCCTAGGTGAGGGCCACGGAGCTGCCATGCAGACGCAGCTGCATACAGCATCTTTAAATACACACACACATGCCGCTGTACTGTGGGGAATCTGCTGCATTGTTTTCAATGTCACAACTCAAAGTGAGGAACATAAAGACAGAAGATATATGATGGAAATGTGAAAAATATGCAACAAATGTAAGCGAAGCCTTTTTCCAGCGACGTTGGAACGACACCTTGAACTCGGCATTCTATGAAAATATGCTTGAAAATGTGCTCTTATATACGTTTGTATTTGTCAATGTGTCAAATCTGGGTTAAGCACCTATTTGCCAATTCTAAAACCTCGTCATGACTTTTTCACAAGTTAGAATAAGTAAAGCAACTTTTCACAACTGCTACTAAACTAAATGTGTGTTATAAGTGTGAACTGTCACTTTAAGAAAACCTGGAGTATCTTTCATCAGTTTCCAAAATATGGAGTCACATTTTCCAATTCCTCAACTATTCCAGGGTGTTAATGACCGTAGAATTACAACAAAGCCCATAGGTCAGCAAGACACACACACACACACACACCCACACACACACACACACACACACACACACACACACACACACACAAAAAGAGAGAGGGGGGTGGGGGGGTGAGGTGTTACTTACCCATGGAGCTCTGCTGAGTTAAGGCGTCCTCGTGTTTGAAGGAGTGGTTGGAGAACTGGGAGCTGTGGTGTGTAGGAGTGTGAGCGTAATTACTGGCTCCATCAAACGCAACTGCGCCGTAACCTGCAACACACCAAAGGCATCAATTCAAACGGTTTTGTGTGTAAAGATTACTCTCATAACACAACACATCAGGTGTGGCTTTAAAATCCTTGTTTCATGTTTTTATATCTGGACTGACATAGACTTAAAATGGATTCATACACTTCTCTATATTCTTGTAAATACAGTTATAGGAATATGAATAATCTCTTTTTAATTAGAAGAAATATTGTGGGTAAAGTCAAAGTCACAACAAAATCAAACTAAAAATAAAGTATATATAAATAAATTCTATATAATAAATTAATTTGGGTTGAATTGCAGACGAATCCAAACGCAATAAACATACAAAAACAAACCAACCATGTGTCTGTTAGTTTTTGTATGAATCAGAGAGCAAAGTGTTTGGTGTTTGTTTCAGTTTGATTTGACCCAGAAAGAAAGAACAGTATGATATCAACCAAAGGGAGAAAACTCACTCTGAAATGCAAAACAGAAAAGCAAACAATCCAAAGAACACGGATCAAAGATGTGAACGTCATACTCATTATTATTATCAAAAACTAAACCAACGCAGAAGCTGAAGGTCGCTTGAGGTCAGTGGGTCATATTCACAAACATTACCGTCAGCTTCAACACACGGCTGAACTCATCACACTCATTCTTCCTTCCCCAAATCATTTCTCTTTGTTTTGCCGTTGCTGCATTTCTACTAAATGTTGATCATGTTCACACCAAAATAAGATCCCTCATCCTCCACCTGATCTGTGTGTAGCAGGCAGGCACTGGGCTTCTCACACTGGGCTTAGTTTAAGTCACTTCCAGTCACCATATAAGTCCACACATCAGGCCTGTGAGAGACTTGACAGGATGGATGTGAGGGAAGCTTCTGATAATGGATTGTGCTAACACATTTATGATGAAACATCAGGAGACGTTTTCTCCTATGGAGATTTCTAATTCTTGTCAGTCTGCTGTGCTTGTGTCTGTGTGAGTTCTTTAAGGCATGAATGGTGACATGGTTAAGGATCATGTGAGTCTATCTATCAGCTGTTATGATGAGTCAATCAATGACTCTGCCAGAAACAGAAATATGTGCTGGTGTCATTTTAGTCTGATCACAAGTTTGATGTGTTTGACAGCAGAGAACCAACCTGTGACACCCGGAGACACCACTGACATCACTCTGACTCATCTACAGTATACATGAGAGCTAAATATGGACATACACACACACACACAAACTATTGTTGGGAGGAGACTGTATCTGTACCTAACTCACAACTTAGACTGACCAAGGCACAACACACTCCCATAAATCACTCACATGGGTAAATGCATACACACAAACACACACACACACACACACACACACACACACACATAATCTAATTAAAATGAACAACTTTCGCTGAGTTAACTGGGTGGACTGTTGGGTGAGAGGAGTGGGAGTGGAGAGGACAAAAACTCATTAAACATCTCCATTCATCTTCCACTCACTCTGCTGGACTTCAGTCGCTCTCTCGCTCTCTCCCTCTCCCCCTCTGTCTCTCTCTCTCTCTTTTTCCTGGTGTGTGTGAGTGTGTATTGGGTGATACTGTTTGTCTGAAGTGACAAGCAGTGAAGTCAATTTGTCTTTCTCCCAACAAAATTAATGTTGTGGAAATATTCTTTAATTTTCTAACTTATCCTTTGAGTTTGGGGATAGAGAGACTTTGTAAGCACGGACACACACTCTTCATCTTTTAGATATACAGTATGTTACATCCTACTACTCTCCTTTACATGTCCTCTGGCATTTGGATACGTGATCGTATTGGAGACTCATTATATAATTAAATAGTGATCCAGTTTAAGAGTTAGGGTTAGGGTTCATTTTTCATTTCAACACTAAAAGTCTATTAGTTCTGTGCCAGATGCGGTCCGCGGTCCAGATGTGCTGTGCTGGTTCCTCAGTGACCCTGGCTGCTATCAGCTGCAGTGTCCTGCTGTTAGTTTGTTTGTCTCGCTCGTCCAGCAGCAGCAGCAGCAGGCAGCAGATAAACCGGCTCACAGGTCACCAAATGATCTGCTTGATAAGCACGTTATTACTAATGACCGTGTTCAGATGAATGACCCTGCTGGGAGTGTGTGAGGGATGAGGTGAGACTGGGACCAGGGGAGAAGGGTCCCAGCATGGGATCAAATTCAGTCCCATCAGGCACAAACACACACACTGTGTTACCGGGCAGATACTGTATGTCATTGAATAATGTGATGTCCTTATTATTAATAATACATTTAAGAAAAGGGAGAAGAAAAGTGTTTCCTATGTCATTTTAGTTCCATTCACACACTTTCCAATAGAATACAGTAAAAATGAAATAAAACACAAAATAATACAATAAAAATGAACTAGAATAGCACAAATTTGAATATTCACTGGCTGTAATCCTGCGTTTTTATTTATTTTTACATAAATTTAAGTCTGTTGTGTTTCTTAAATCATTCAAGATTTGTTTCATTAAGATGTAAAAAAGAGAGATATTTCTCAGGGATTCAAGTGACACTGAAATCATGATTTTTGGTTGTTGAGACAAATGAACGTCTCTGAACCAGCCGGCGCAAACTGGAGCAGATCCAGCTGATGAGCCACATGTTTGACTTTTTCATTTTCATTTGATTCTGCTGCCAATAGTTTATAATTCAACAAGGAAACTCATTCTCACATGAAACTCTTTGAATAACATTTATGCAGCTGTAATTCTTCAATCATCTACGGGAAGCCGATTGCTTCACTTTAATAATATGTCAGTGTAAATATCTGTTCAAAGAGAGACGTTACAGATGAAACTGTGGATTGTGTGTAATTAGATTTTGATAAATGAACAAAGAACTAAAGTCTTTGACTCAAACAGGGTCTAAGGCAGCGAGCGCGGCTCATTGGCAGAGTGAGTTTAGACTCTCAGAGTGAGTTTAGACTCTCTGCCCCACAGGGCTCATTCACATCAACACGGGAATCGTGACTGATCAGCTGTCCACATCCACACCAACATCACACACACTTACAGCTGTTTACACACCTGGACACATTATACTGAGAGCTGCAATAATCCACTAAATTCTTGATGTGTGCTGAGACACCTCACACACTGGCGCACACACTTACACACACATACACACTCTGGGTTCCCTGCAACTTCTTGATAACCTGCATGAGTTGCTAACTAGTTCAATCCCTTTACATCACACACTCACAGATTCTGTTTACAGTACATTGAAATGCAGCATCATTGTTGTTCTGCCTCTCCTAAAAGCTCAAAGCTTCCCACAGTCTGAAGCTGAGGCCTCAAAGATACAACATTTTAAATTTTCAGGTAATAAAATCATTTATACATTAATGGAAAGTTAAGTAAAAATAAAGGTATCATACTTTTAAATTGTTACAATGATTGACTATGAGGTGATGAACACACACTACACAAGAGTCCTGTGACTGTCTAGCTTAATAATAATAATAATAATAATAATAATAATAATAATACAAATAATAATAATAATAATACGCTTGATGGTGTGGTGTCTCGGTTGATCACCTGGTGTTTGTGTAAATTAGCCCAATTTAATTAAATTATCTTCAAATATAATAGACTACAAATGAATTAAAATAGAATTATGAAAACAAATGATGAATAAATTGATAAGGAAATTACTTAAATGTTCTGCTCATTTACGTGATTGTTTGATAGCAACGTGACTTTAAAGGTATGGAGGTCATTTGGTCAACAAGAAATTTAAGATATTCAGTTTTCTGTTTTGATAAAGTTCAAACATCAAACCCTTATTGATCTCCTGTTAGAGTTGATCTGCTTTATCAGTTGACTAACTTTATTATCTTAAATAACTTGAGCAGTATTCTTTAAACCCTGGGCACCAAGGTGAGTCCAGAAGGAGCAACATCTCCCACACAAACACTGAACCTCCTCACACACACACACACACACACACACACTCCTGACGCTCTATAGCAGCCTTACCTGTCTGGTTTCGGGCGGCGGGCTGCGTGTCCATGCAGTTGGTCAGGTACGGCGGGTTGCTGAACATCCTGGCTGGGGCCTGGTGGTGGTGGGCCGAGGTCACAGATGGGGGCTGGGTGGGCGGCGGAGGCGGAGGCGCCCCAAATGCCCCATACCTGCAGGCCCCGGTCCCCGTGAACTGCCCGGAGAAATGGACGGTGAAGGCGCTGAGGCCGCAGTGGGGGTCGGCGTCGTGGTGGTGGGGGTCAGTGGTGGCCCCCCAGCTGGGCTCCTGCTTGATGAAGGAGTGAGGTCCCAGGGAGGTGTGGGGGGCACCCAGGGAGGAGTAAGGGGAGGCAGCGGTGTGGAAGTCCAGGACAGGAGCCCACTGTGGGGGGGTGCTGACAGGCAGGGCCGGACAACTGGGACTGAGTCCCGCCTGGACTGGAGGCAGCAGGGAGTTCAGGTCACGCACATCTGAACCCATTGTGGTCCAAGGGAGGAACCAATGTGGAAGAAGGTGGTCTATCAGTCTGTCTACCTGGCTGTCTGTACCCACCTGTCTGTCTCTAAGAACCAAAACAGCCCCCTCCCTCCTTCAGACTTTTAGAAGTCTTCCTTTCTCTCTTTCTCTCAGACAGTCTTCTCCTTTAGATGTCCTCTCCGCTCAGCGTTGGTCGGTGGCTTTACGACGCCACACGGTCGCTCTGGAAACTACTCAAGTCCGGCAGAAGTTCATGTCAAAAACTTTTCTCGGCAGGCAAAAGAGCACAAAATAAGCGATAAGGATGAAATGATGGGTGGTGGTCTTCACTGCAGAGACCCTGTAGCTCCACAGCAGCAGGAGAAGAGGCTTCAAGCTTGGAGAGATGGAGATACAGTCCACTGAGGGAGGGGAGAGAGAGCTTTCTGTGCGAGTGTAGGAGGAGGAGGAGAAGCCCTCTTCCCTCCATACTCCCTGTGTGTGTGTGTGTGAGGGCAGGGGGTGGAGTCAGGAGGTGATGAGGGACAGGGCCCCCGCACTTCATTCATTTACTGTACATTGAACAGTACACACACACACACACACACACACACACACACACACACACACACACACACACACACACACACACACACACACAAAGGCTACACACACGCAGAAAAAAACAACCATCGTAAATTTTGCCGAAAATTCTGAAACAAACAGGCGTCAATATCCACAAAATGAGAGTTAAATATCCGACAAATTTACAGCTTTACTGCTATAAAACTATTTGTCATGCGACCGTTTGTCAGCTTTCATCCACCACAAAACCAACCAACCAAAAAGAACTAACTTTACAAAAAAAACCTATGATTTCAAAGGTATAATTTGTCCGGATTGAAACCCTGAGATGTAACGAAGCGCGCCGTTCATTCAAACAGGAATCTGCATTATGACCGCGGCTCGACCTGAAACTCCCGTTTCTTTGCGTTAATAAAAGGTAAAAACATCCCGATTATATGCCTGAGACACTGAACAGGAGCGGAGAAATGACCTTAACAAGCTCCATCTGTTAGAATAAAATGGGTTTAAAACACTTAACACGTCTGATGTTGTCTTTATCTAAGTATTTAAATGGATCTGAATAAATACAGTCATCAGAATTTCTTGAAAACAAGTTAGTTTCTCTGATACGAGATCAATTCGAAACTTTTATGGCAGAGAAATAATATAAATATAACCTAATAAGAATATAAAATATATAAATATAAAATCTAAATTTGAAAATTGCATTATTTAATAAAACTGTTAAAAAAAGATTATTAAATTATTTTTATTATGAACGTCATTATAAGTAAAATTGTGATTATTTCATCGTCATTTTAATTATAATTGTTATTAGTATTAGTAGCATTATAATTAGTGATATAAATGATTATTATTAGTATTATTGCAGCTGTAAGTGAGCTTCATCATGTCATCATGCGCAGTGTTCCTCTGTGCTGAGGCCCAAACACTGTGAATCTGTGTGACATTCAGATCCTAACACATGAAGGAGGATCAGACAATACTTCACACACACTTCTGCACCTAGAGACAACTCCTCCTCTCCTCCTCTTCAGCCGTCATAGCGCCGCATTGCTTATTTAGAAAATAAATTATATGAAAAATTATATATTGAGAGATGTTAATTGAAAGTTATAGAAATGTTAACTGTTGAAAGTAAGATGCAACTTAGACTGTTTCAAAATAAGGGACAATTACGTTCGTATACATGTAAAGCAGCGCAGGTCTCTCTTTCTCTCGCTTTCTCTCTCTCCCTCTCTTAAAAGAAAGATATAATAATAAAAATAACAAATAGATAAAAACAACAAATATAACAACAACAACAAAAACATTTTTAAAGAATAAAAACCAGAGCGCCGTTGTCCCTACGGTACCAAAGAAGAAGAGTCAGCTGACCCGCCTGACCCGGGAGTGACCCCGCAGCCATCAGCGAAGACTCTCAGGAGAGAAAGTGTGTGTGTGTGTTTGTGTGTGTGTGTGTGTGTGTGAGTGCGTGCGTGCGTGCGTGTGTGTGGATCGCGCGCGCGAATCCAGCGGCAGGAAGGAGCTCCGTGTGTCAACAAAGACGCGGAGAATACGTCATCATTCATTTGTGTGCGCGCGCGCGCTCAAAGCCCAAAATAATGATTCAGTAACTTCATAAGAAGATTAGAACTAAAGAAAAACACAATTAAAAAATAATCAAACTTCCAGATGTTTATTGCAACACTGTCCATTGAAACGAATTTTGGAAAGTTTCAGCTTCGTTATTTTCGCAACATTTGGCAATATAAGAGAAGGAAAGTCAATCTGCTGTGGTGAAGTCAAGTCTGTGTGAACACATTTTTCTCTCTCACACACGCGCGCGCGCGCACGCGCGCGCGCACACACACACACACACACACACACACACAGGAAGCTGAGGCCCTATGAGGGGCTAACGTGTGTTTAGGTCAGCTGGGGTGTCATGATGGAGCAGAGTCAGCAGAATGATCAGCTGTCATAAAGGCTCTGAGGTGTGGAGGTTCCTTTGCCGCGCTTCTCTCAGTGACGTAATGAAACGCGTTGGGGGGGGGGGGGGGGGGGGGGGGGGGAGCTTGTGTGTAGCTGTTGACGCATATGAAGGAGTGTGAAAGGATGAGACAAGTGTCAATCAAGATCCAGACACCTCCATGATGTGATGGCTTCAGTCTCACACATCCCTTTCCTGGCCTTAGGGGGCGCTGTTCAGCCTGTAAAGGCTTAGAACATACAGGTACTTCCAGGCCTCTTTGTGTCAGTCCTAGACACTAATGTTTCACTATGGTCTTGGAGTGAATTTGCTGGGAAAAAAAGAAAAATGAGTGGAGTTACTTTAATGTCTTCATCATGAAATAACAATTTTCAATAGAGACAACAAAGATATTAGAGAGATGTATGTGTTATTATTATTATTATTGCCAAGCTTTAATATGCAAAATCACTGTGTACTCTTCATTTAGCACTACTGTGCACACTCAGGGAAAACAGACACTTTTATCTGATGAAGACCACTTCTCACAAAGCTCAGTGTTTTGCTTGTGTGTGTGTGTGTGTGTGTGTGTGTGTGTGTGTGTGTGTGTGTGTGTGTGTGTGTGTGTATGTGTGTGTGTGTTGAGCAGCACCCACAGATGCTGCACACACACCGGCTCTCCTCTTGTGGGTGTCTGAGCTGCTTTGGGTCGATGAGGGTTCATCTTTGGGTTCATCTCTCAACTGATCCAACTGAGCCGCAACTCAAATGAATCATATACTTTCAGTTACGTCCGGTCTCTGGTCAAAATGAAAGAGATTGATTATCATCATTTACTGTATGTTGTTTGTCTTTGACAGCGCCCCCACCCTCACCATAAATCAGCACATTCTAACATTAGCTATGAAAATAAGGTCTTATTATTTGGCTCAGTTAGTCTTGGAGTCTTTCACTGTCTGAGTAAGATGGCGTGTCATGTACCTGTACCTCCACTAGGGGGCTCAGGGAATGAGGACGATATCAGTGAGTTTCCGCTTTGTCGACTAAACTATTGAATGTAACCTGGATAATCATAGAGCACACTGAGTGAGAACACTGTGGCCACGCACTTGCATTAGTCTGAATTACCTGAGCTTCTGCTTATTGTTCAGCACACACTGACTGAAGAAGCGTTAACACTGGGACCCTCAGTGTGGAGAAGCCAGCTGACAGATGTGTGGTGGCGATGTTTATCAAGCATGGCAGTATAGTCATCTACAGGAGATGTTACAGGGCATGGAGAAGGACATGTGTTGTTGAGTGTTGTAAATACATATTGGCTTCATGTTCATTCATACAGTATCTTTACAGCTCACTGAGATCAGTGTAGCTACACTTATGCACATGTCTGGGCTCAGTACAGTCACAGTGAAGCACAGAACATTGGTGTGTACTCGTGGACTTCAGTGAAGAGGTCAGTCAGACCAACTGACAGCTCAGTCATAACAATGCACAATATCTACAAGACGCTCACCAGCCAGTATGAGTTTTGGGGTCATATTGTGTCCTACACAACACGAGCCAAACTGACAGACTGAGACAAAGACTTGGGAAAGTGAGCAGGTTCATCTGATCACACAGCCCATGATTGTTTTTCCTCTTGGGTGTCAAACGGTCCTTTGGCATGTGAGACAGAGTGAAATGAATCACTTATCCAAACCAAATCTGTAGGGGACAATACACATACATATCTTGTTGTTCAGCATAACAGCCCAAACATCTAATTTGATCTCATCGCCTCTATTTGAGCATCAAATGATCTGATTCTCCAGAATATTTACAGAAGAACACAGGAGGCGTCTGTCCCTCAGCCCGTCAGTCTGTCTGTGCTGATGACTTGCTTACTGGGCACACACGCAACCAACTTCAATGGTAACGTTTCAGACGGAATTAATCAGAAGGAATATGATGTGATATCTTGATTTTAGGACACATTTATAATTTTTTGCGTCTGTGATCACTTCCCATTGAAGATAAATGAATGTTCAGCAGGCAAAGACACTGGCAAGCAGCCACTACAAGACACTTACACACAAAACATGACACACACACACACACACACACACACACACACACACACACACACACACACACACTGCCTTGGGTTTTCCCCTCTTAACGGAAGTGTCCACTCAGTGTTTTCTTCCCATCACGCTCCTCTTGCAGGTCACATCAGAGCAGCAGCCATCCTGGAACCAATTACAACTGCAACATGTCTCCATTTGTTTAACATGAAGACGGTCCATCACAGGAAGCAGGGCAGGTGAGACAGAGAACGTCTGTCGCATTTTATGGGTATTTATTTATACATATGAAATAATGCTTGTATGCATGAACTCTGTTATATGTGTGTGTGTGTGTTAAATTGATGAGCATAGATAGATGTTGACTTCACCATCTGGAAATCGAGTCTCTGCACAAAGAACTGCTGACCCATGATTCAACTCTTCAACTCCGAAAGGAACTGATGGTGGGAGCTGCAGCGGGGGGCGGGGGTGTAGGAGTGTCTTAAAATCACTTGTCAAAGAATCAGTGTGTCAAACAACTACTTTGTTCAGCCATCAACTGAAGTACTTGAAATAGAGGCCTGACATGCAGATGTTGAACACTGGTGAATGTGAGCGAGCACGTCACCGGGTACGTGTCCCGTGTGCTGCTCTCGCGTTTGACTTATTCCCTTTCCTACTGCGGCCGGCAGTGCAGCGGCATGCGGGGAGAATGGATGTTGCGGTAATGAAGTGCAAACTTGTACGAATGACATGGTAACATGTGCAGACGATAGGTGGAATAAAACATTTTGAGCAGATTGAGTTGCAGCTCGGTGGAGTCGATGGGACACGGACACTGGACAGAACCTCAGCCGCTGTTGAATCCAGGAATTCCTTTGAATGATTCCGTAACCTTGGGGACAGGATGTTTCTTGTCAATTTCTTGAAAGGTAATTTATCACAGTCAGGGAACACAATCAGCTATATTTATCGTTCTGAATCCAGATAGTCTCTATGAACCAGTAAGGCAATGAAGTCTTATTATTATTTGAGTTCTTATCTCTTACATGGCAGCCTGGTGGTAAACAACTTCACTCCCCGAGGGGAAGTGGAAGCATTCAGGCTCTGGTTCTGGACTGGAACCATCTTCTTAAATGTATTTGACAAAGTGGCTGCTATCATGGAGGACCAGTTGTTGGAGAAAGGAGACTCCTGAGCAGAAATGATGACATATCCACACACACACACACACACAAACACAAACACCGTTCCATTCTACCTATTACCATAGCGTCCTCCTGTCCCAGAGGAGCTCTCAGGCATCTCACCAGCCCACCAATCTGGTATTTGTGAATGCTGTGTCATGATTCCCACAGCCAATGGAAAGCATTCCTTGCTCCACAAACAACACATTACCTCCAATCACAAACCTCACCACTTAACCCGCAGTGATGTCTCTGGATACACACAGACCTCAGTAAGATGCAGGGAGCTGAGCCGCTTCATTTGATGCTTAGTCACTGGTGATTACCCAAATCCAGCTTTGGCTCTCTGTCCGCTGGGACCAAGTTGTACTCTTCATTGATTATTAAACTTTTGGAAAAGACTTTCTCGACATCTCTTCAGCCGCATTAAAATAAAAACAACACATATATAACGAGACGGCTCTTCTTTCAACTTTGTCCTCACATTGGCAAAGGATGCCTCTTTTTGTGTCTGTCAGCACACATGGGATGAGAGCTGATCCATTCTGAGCCACAGTATTTACTCATTTGTGTGTCTGGATAGCGATTCATAAAATATAGTCAATAGAAAAATGAAGACCTGTTTTATTCTGAGGGTGGATTTCAGCAGCATGACATTAAACAAATATGTTGAAGCATACACGTTGTAAATGTAAATTGGTCATTCATCACACAGCACTAATACTATATAGTTATCTGTTAAATTAAAGTCCAGGTTGCATATAGATCAGCTGGAGGAGGAGTTATGTCCAGTGTCACCACTAAGAAATACATCTGAAGATCTCTTACAATAAGGTGAAGGGTCACAATAGCAGGTGCAAGCAGGGAAGACCAGGCTCCCCTATGGTGACCTCGACACAGCCACCCTGCCTGCTGAGCTCTAAAGTCAATGCAGGCAGAACACACAGAACAACAACAAATGTGTAAATGCAAGTCCTGATATCGGATACGGGTGAATCACAATTTACCATACTGATATCACAGTTTAATGCATAAATAAATCTATGTGTATGTAATATAAATAGTGCCCGAGGTTGGAGTGTGTGTAAAACTCTGTAAACTGTATTTAAGTGTGTGAAGTGCTCTTTTGTTTCAGCGGATTGTGTGTTATCTGTTGAGTCTCTGATGGTCTCTCCCTGCCTTGTGTGTGTGTGTGTGTGTGTGTGTGTGTGTGTGTGTGTGTGTGTGTGTGTGTGTGTGTGTACCGTCCACAGGTATATTGAACATCTGCCTCAGCAGCAGCAGCCTTGTGATGCCATAACTTAATGGTGTAGTTTCTTGTCAGCAGGCAGTTGGACACTTTGCATATGAAAGTTGGTTAAGGGAGTGAATGTTTATGCAGAAACACTCCCGAGGTTACTCACTCACAGATAAGAGCGCTTGATGGGTACAGGTCATCCAGCGGTCACATACAACAAGCACACATGACACATGCATGATGAAGATGTGAAATGACTGGCAGAATGCTGCGTGGTATGTGTTGGGTACTTTACTAATACTTCAGATATATTCAGTGAGTAATGAGGACACAGGATCAGACTCTCTGCATTCATTTAACAAATCCAAAACTGGTAAGAATTCATGGAAAATCTGAACTTTTTTCAGATCTTCGGGGTTTTCCACCAATAAATATAATTAATAGTTGTGCAGTGCGATGCCATGACCTTTGACTTTAGAATAATGTTTTGTAGATGTTGGTCTCCTAAATTTACAACTCAACAGAGGATAGTGACGCTGCTTGTAAACACAGGTGGTGAACTAGACTGACCTGGACTTAACCGGACCCCCAATCATTCTAAAAAGGTTCAAATAAACACTGGACAGCTGAAAATAGTATAATAAGGAATTCTGAGGGACAGAGATGGATAGAGAGAGAGAGGCAGGCAGACAATGAGAGAGAGTAAGAGGAGAGTGTGTGTGTGGGAGAGACAGAGGGAGACAGAGGGAGACGAAGAGAGGGACAGTGAGAGAGAGACAATGACAGAGGACGGAGAGACAGACAGAGAGAGAGAGAGAGGGCCGAGAAGAGAGGACGTAGAGAGAGAGAGAGAGAGAGAGAGAGAGAGAGGAGGAGAGGGCCTAGAAGACAGGGTGGAGAGAAAGACAGAGAGAGACGGCCTAGAAAAGAGGATGAGAGAGACGGGGAGTAGAAGGCTACAAGAGAGGACAGAGAGAGAGAGAGACAGCTACAGCCAAACAGTATGTACGTATTAACACCCCCCCCCCCCCCCCCCCCCCCCCCCCCCACACACACACACACACACTGATCAAAACATTCAATTTAAATAAACTGACTAATCAACTGAGTGGGTTTAGAGTTAATTAACTTTCATGACACTATTATCTACCAGCAGATTGAAACATGTATGAACATTAGCATGACATGTGTCTTATTAACAGCTTACCTGACACGCAAATGAGGAAATACCATAATTAAACAACAATTAAGAAGGTGCAGTAACAGATGTTTATAAAGGAATTCACTGGCTTCCCAAACCCACATCAGTAGTTGGACTTGTCAAGGTTACAAACATATTTGGGATATTTCATCCTTTCCAGAAGTGGAAACAAATGAAATAGTACGTACAAATAAATATTGTTTATCATGTCTAGAAAATGCTGTAAGTTTTGTTTTAATTAGAGCCACACATTTCTTATTTCTGTGTAGGATAATGAATACCTTCTCTCCCAAATGTGGCAATAACTGAAGGTTTCCTGTGTTGGTGTGGTAGTGTTGATTTCCAGACTTTACAGATGTTTTGTCAACGCAGATGTGAGAGAGAGGGCAGACACACAGATGTTGGCTCTGCTCTGGCTTCAACAGGCTGTGCTGAGTAAGTTATGCTTTGGCCGCTGCAGACGATTCTTCAAAGATGCTATCTCTGTCTCCAAGACCAAGGAAGAACTTACAAATCAGTATGCATATGTATTTTCAGAGTTGAATACCAGAGCCACAAATCAGGTCTCTCTCCTTAATAGCAAGCCAAATCCACTCGGCACATTCTAAGGTTGCAGACATGAGTTAATATACATCTGAAAATAGATTCAAAGATCTGAATCACTTGAGGTATCTTTGATTTGACTGGCCAGACACAGCCTGAAGAAGCAGTGATTCATCAGTCCCTTATAAAAAGTTGGCTGAACTGTGGCCTCATGTTGATGATCATCACACTATCCATCAAGTAAAACAAGAATTTGTTCCATACGAGACTCTATCCTCACATAACTTTCATCTGTTTGACACTCTGGTATCAAACACACAATGAATGCAAAGAGTTATATCCTTCAGAATTGTGTAAATTCTTCAACCGCGAGCTGAAAGGTGGTAGTATTGGTGATTTGTATGGTTGGTAGAGACATAAATCTAGATCCACCAAGATGGGACCTCTTCCTGCTTGGTGAGGTTGGTTACCAGTCAATTCCTAGGAGGGCCTTCAATCCCAACCAATCCCAGAGATCTCCAGAGTGACTTACCTGCCAAGCGCCTGCAGCCGGCATCAACAGCAGGTTCCAGACCTTCCATCCGTTCTGTTGACTCTCGAAGATGACGGCCTGATATTCCTCTATCTCGCACTCATGAGCCAAGGTACCGGGCCAGAAATTGTGGTTTCATTGGATTTGGATTTGAAGACAATGGGGTTAATCTATAAAGCACAGTGTGATTTATAATACATGTCAGTAAAGGTAAATAGTGTGGGATAGAAGTCCCTCTAATGCTAATGTGGTGCTACAATCACAATTAGTCACTTAGTCACATCCTCTAGCTATACAGGTATATGGGTATACAGGGGATCCTTTCACACAAATAAAGGCCAGTTTGAAGGTCCTGAAACCTGTTGGCTATGTCAGTGATCGAGCTCTGCATTGTTGTGGGACACAGCTCATAACTATTACCCTCCCGATTTCTCTACGCTCTCCTTCAAAGATTAGAGAATTAAAGACAACTACACAATAAAGTCCTTATCTCTGTCCCTCCCACCAAAACTCAGTGTACTGAGGATCTGACTCTCAGGCTCTGGTGATCTAATGCTTCCCTCCATCCTCATCGTGTCTTTGTCACCTGCTCATATTCGGTCAGCCAGTAAAGCCTATAAAGTAGCTAACAGGGAGTCAGAGGAGGCAGAAGATCCTGAAACGTCTGGCAAGGAATCTAAGAATACCAAAACACAAGAAGAAGTTTATGTGTGTGTGTGTGTGTGTGTGTGTGTGTGTGTGTGTGTGTGTGTGTGTGTGTTTGTGTTTTGGGGTCACTGGCTGGTCAATTCAAAGGTTTCACTAGAGAAAAAGCAACATTCTTAACTTTGTCCTCTCCGTTCCCTCGTCTCCTCATACATTTTGTCCACATGTGTATCACATTCACAGGGTCATTTCTTTCCTTTTTTTTCTTTCTTTCTTCCATTCTTTCTCATTTTTCGCCTCCTCTCTGTATACAAAAAGCAATCTCAACATGTCTTCTAGCTGTTCACTCATTGTCACGTCAAAGGCATTCTTCCACAAAAATATTAATAATCTTTCTTTTTTCAAAAGAAATTGTCCTCACAGACTTAACAGTTTAGCATTTTCTCAACTTTTGAACTTTTTTACAAAATGAAGTAGAGAGAATAGTAATTCAAAATATCCAGAAATCTATTTTGATTTGTCAGATATTACAGAAGTTAATTCAATTTATAGGTGTAGAAATTGCTGGTCCAAATATCCACATTTGTGTAATATTAAAGATTTAATTGAATGTAATTATGACTAGTTGTAAGTCACATTGAAGAAATGTGAAGCTTCAGCTCTCTCAAATATAGAAATGAATACAGTATATGGAATCCACATTTGATTAGAAATATTTTCACTATAGAGATGTTCAATATGATGACAAAAATACAGTCAAAGAAGACAGTGTTAAAATTCAATAATATCCTGAATGATATCTTGAATTAATTACAAATGAATGAATGAAGTAGAGATTGAGAGAGGATTCATCCTGCTGGGTGATTACAGCAGGTGTGTGTGTTGAGTTCACATGCTGCAGCACAGGTGCCCACAGGGTCAGTGTGAGTGGCAGTGAGTGTTTCAGTCTCCCTAGCTCAGCTTCACTGTGATGACGTCATCATCTCAGGTGCATCATTTTGTTCCATACATTAGTTTGTTCCTGTGTTCCCTGTTTTTTGTTCCTGTCAGAATCAGAAAAGACTTCTTGAATATTGGGTGATCTCATTAATGTATTTTCTTTAAGCTGTAATTCAAAATAAGCATCAGCACAGCAAAGATACAAAAAAATTATGTTTCACACATTTATTACAAGGTTAATTATTTGTGTGAACTGCATGTGACACCTGTGGTGCCGGGGCCAGCAGCACCTCCCTGCACACAGGCCATCCATCAGTGTGTGTATGTGTGTGTGTGTGTGTGTGTGTGTGTGTGTGTGTGTGTGTGTGTGTGTGCGAAAGTGTGTGTGTGCGAAAGTGTGTGTGTGTGTGCGAAAGTGTGTGTGTGTGTGTGTACGCCTGTGTGTGTGCATGTGTGTGCGCCTGTGTGTGTGTCGGAGGCCGTAGCTCAGCCATGCAGCCCCCTGCTGCAGAGTGACCCCTCACCATGATTAAGTAGCAGACACATTCTTGCACTTTAATAACAAATGTCAGACAGGGACTGATGAAGGCTTCAGTCATCAGCACTGATAATACATGATGTTAATGTTGTTTGGTCTTAAACAGTGTGTAAGCGTCTCGTGCTGCTGGACGCTGTCTTCAGTCCGTGGCTGCGTTTGAGTCCAGCTGAGACATTGGAGGCCTTGATAATAAGAGGTTTGCTATCCAACTTAGTAGGAAGGAGCTTGTTCTCATTTCTTGTGGTTTTCTTAACATCTCTCTCATCCATCTGTTTGTTTTCTTTCCATCCAAACTCCCTTGCAAAGTCTAACTTCTATTTCTGGTTTCACATGTTGGTCTTGGAGGTCGGCCCGACCCCACTTCCGACATGAAACCATTAAAAAATAACCAAAAAAAACGGTGTCCAACTTTATCAGAGAAGGAGAGAGACAGAGAGAGGGAGGAGACAGAGAGAGAGAGAGAGAGAGAGAGAGAGAGAGTGTAAAGGAGACAGAGAGAGAAGAGGGAGAGACGGAGAGAAGAGACACAAAGAGAGTGAAACAGATAAAGAAAGGGAGAATCAGAAATAGCGCGTGAAGGAGAGAGGAAAAAGACAGAGAGAGAGGGAGAGAGAGAGAGAGAGAGAGAGGGACACGGTGGCCAGCTTTGCCGATATGAATCTGATGACCTTTGACCCCATTTTTCCTGCCATTTGACAGGTCATTAAGTGCTGAACTGAACACCATCAATCTGCAGTTAACAGATTATCAGCTCACATTATTGCCTCCCACAAATAGTTATTTGAAAGCAACAATTGATCAATCATTTTATCAATTACCTCAAATAGAAAAAACTAATTTCTCCTGCCAAAAGAGTGTATTAATAAGAAACTTAATATAAACAACTACACTTCAATTTACTTGACAGATTATCAATCAGCTGACACAGCGAATAAGAGTTACAATGAGAAATATTTACCTGTTATGAAAAAGCATTAGGAGGGAAAACACAGATAGAAATAACAGACAGGAAGTGCAGGAAGTGAGTAAATCAAAGTGCTGACCTCTGTGTATCAGTAAATCAGCTGCTTCCAAAATAACTGTTCAACTCAATACGGAATGTTACAGCTTAAAAATAGAAAAATAAAGCTCGGCCTGGCTGAAAATATAATCTGGAGACAAATGTCTTTCTGTGATCGACTCAGAGCCTGCAGCTGTGTGTGTGTGTGTGTGTGTGTGTGTGTGTGTGTGTGTGTGTGTGTGTGTGTGTGCCGTAGGTGTAAACTGTCTGTTACAGAGGCTGAAGCAGGAATCAGTATTTTGCAGAAATTAAGCTGGTATAATGTCACAGCTTCACTTTGTTTAATGGGCTATAAAGTATCTCATGTAACCTTGACAACCCAGAGTACTAGAATGTGGGACAATTTTAAAGTAATTAATAAATATAGATAATTATACCTTCATCAGGAAGTCCGGAACCAAAGTCTGGTAGGAGAACAGTGGGGTTGGACAGCTGGACACACTGACATGACATCATGACTGACTGTGACTTGCTGCATTTTGACCTTTGATGATATTCACATTATGTTTCGATTTGATTTCCCTCCTGGTTCTCTTTGTCCTCTCCTCCACTCTTTATCTCCATGGCCTTGCCCCTGCAGCATACCAGGGGGTCACCCAGACGTGTCCCCCAGGAGGGAAGGCCCTCTGTGGGCAGGGGGCCGTGGGTTTGTGGGCAGGGCGGCCCATGGAGAACCACAGGGCCATGGAGTGGGAAACTGACACTGACTCTGCTAATGGAATCATAATAGAGAAAGACATTCATCTGTGTCGCTGCTGCTTCCCTAGCAAAACAAAGTGGCCATGAGTTGTATGTATGTGGTTAATGGGCCAGTCAGTGGGATTAGTGCTCCATTTTCATCATGACTGCCATCACTTTCTCAGCTCCGGCCTGCTCTCTTAGAGGAACCTGAGCCAGATTCATTGATGTGAAATACTGCTGAGCACCTTTGCTTTCATTTGATCCGTTCTAGCTTCTAACTAGGATGCACAATGTTTTTATAAAGCAGGTAGCATGGAGAGAGGAGAGGAGAGAGAGGTGGCATCCGGTTTGAACCCAGAGTTTGAACCTGGATGCTTCTGGATGTAAAGCAATACTGCTCACCGCCCTGCTGATGAAACTTACTACTATAGTGTATTGACTATACCAGGCAGGGTCAAACACAGCTGATGTATTGACCAGTTCCAGCTATGGTTCAGTGTCAAAACAAGAAAAAAGCTGCATCCTTCCAGACCCCAAACCTTCAAGCACAAACATTTTCCAGCTAGAAACTGAATACATGTAGAGCATAATGGATCTTGACAGGTCGTTGTGGGCCTGTGATTTAGGGGACAGTGTGTGTGTGTGGGAGCGTGAGGGAGAGAGAGAGACGACTGATCTTAGGAAAAACCTACAAAAGTGATAACATTTTAAAAGTTTCTAAAAAGCAAAATCAGTATCAGGAGACGAGACAAAGATTAATATAGAGAGAGAGAGAGAGAGAGAGAGAGAGAGAGAGAGAGAGAGAGAGAGAGAGAGAGAGAGAGAGAGAGAGAGATGGAGCGATCATGGTCATGACAGGTTTATAGGATCCCCTGGATTGAAAAAGTGTTCTCCATCATACCGACACACTGAGGGAGAGACGTACGCCGACACCTCCTGTAGTCTGTGTGTGTCTGTGTCTGTGTGTGTGTGCGTGCATGTGAGCAGGACCCCACTCCATCAAGAAGGTATTCACACACTTACACACACATTCCTGCCAGATATATAGGCATCAGTGACATAGTGTTGGTCTGTGGGAGGACCATGTACCCATAAGAGGTTAAAGCCTTCCCAGGAAATCAGAAACGTATGTGTGCTGCTACGGTGGTCCTCCATGGAGGACAGTCTAGTCTCGGCCACAGTCCTCTTACTATCAGCCGCCATCATTACCTGTCCTGTCCTGTATCTGTTTCCAAGGCCTTAAAAGGTTTGAGAGCCACAGATCCCTATGGTGAGGGTATGAAGCTGTGGGAAGAGAAAGAGTACATGCTTGGGACACAATAGTGTGCATATCCATGTCATTGCATTATCCACTAACTCTACTTCTTCCCTGGAGTTTTCTGTGTTCTCTCATCTCACAGGTTGCTGTGGAAGCCTGTCCTGTAGTGATGAAGACTCTGTTCCGCCATTAGTATTAATATCATTAGTCATATTTACAATTGTTGCATTGTTCTGCCTGCCGGTTCTTCTATCAGCTTCGATCATGGAGGAACTTAATGTTTGTTGTTGTTGCTGTTACGTCTTACAACTCAGTTTTTTTCCTTGCTAACTGTGTATATTTGTTTATGTTTGTTTACCCCTGCCTAGTAGAAAATGTGCGTGCTGCCAGACATGTCAGCTCAGCCATGATTGATGAACAACCAACTGTACTGTATAAGAAGATGCATGTGAAAGCAAAACAAAAAGAATATAAAGGTTATTGATTTAAACTCAGTTCATAACGACCCTCTGATGTAGGACAGAACATGTCGGGCTCCATGCTGGAGCACAGTGAGTGTGTTCATGCTGACTCAAGAGAATTTGTTTATAAATCTATTCTGGAAGACTTTATTTCATGTATCAAAGGTACCAAAGGTATTTTCATATCCAAATATAACCCATTAGTCACAACTGAATGTACCTCAGTCTCCATCCTCCTCTACCAAACGCCTTTCATTTCCATCCAGCCAACAAACTCCAACAGAGTGTCAACAGATTGCTGACAAATGTTTTCAAAAAAATATTGAAACTCCACAGGCTGGATGATGAGGAGCAGAGAGTGCAGACTGGGAGCACTCTGGAATGTAATGTGTCCTGTCATTTCTTGCCTATTTCAACATTTTCCTCATGGTTGTTACCACGGTTACAATGGCTGGTATCAACAGTGTGCAGGAGGAGGGGCTATGGCTGTAAGATGAACCAATCAGTGCTGTGGAATAGAACAAGGTGACAAGGATCCACTCCAATGATGATGATGATGATGATGATGATGATGATGAGTTGGTTTGTCTGATCATCAGGAGGATTGATGGAAAAGTTATGAATCAATTTTCATTAACTTGTGCTGTAATAACCACTATCATATTTTCACATCTACTTTTTGCATTGTAAATCATATAAACTAAACGATTTCTTAACTGGATTCCTTCAGTCTGTCTGCCTCATACCCTTTGGCAACTCACTAGATTTTGAGCCATTTAGATTTGTTCTTTCTTCTGGCAATTTTAGGTTAATTGTCAAAGTATTTGTCCCAATGTTGACAGGCCGGTTGGGTCTGGACAGAGGTATGCACGTCTATCTGCCCATGTTGCTGATAAAAACTCTTCTTTCTTGAACTATCTGTGTTTGTTTTCTCTCTCTTACTTTCACTCTGTGTGTGTGTGTGTGTGTGTGTGTGTGTGTGTGTGAGTGTGTGTGTGTGTGTGATATCTTCCTCCTCAGCCCTGCGTGTCAGGGAGATCATTCATAATTTGTACAGACTGATAACTAAGCTGGAAAACTAAGCAACTTAGCAACTAAGCTTGAAAAGGGAGAGTTGACTGGAGCCTGATGCCTGAGCTTATTTAAGAGCCTATAAATGATGCGAGGGACGACCTTTGAACTCTGCTGACCTCTGACAGCAGGGCCACATTTCAGAGATTATCTTCTCTGCTGTTCTTTCTCCGTGCGGGTGAAAGACGAGAGGAGTGTGTGTGATTCACAGCTGAGGACACACTCTCAGAGAGACTAGCAGTGCAGTCAGTCATGCTGAGCCCTGCTCAGGAAAGGTGAAGCCCATTATTTATCTGCGTCCTGAGGTTTCACCGCAGTAAAACTGTGCAGAGACAGAAACCACACAAGACAAACAGTGCAACTATATTTCACAAACTCTGCAGAAGAACAGTTATGTGAAGAAAGCAGTCAAACACTGAGGCTGTTGTTTTGTCTGTGTGTATTATTTTATTTCTGCTGATGTATTTCACCAAGTAGCAGGTAAACTCACTCTGTGCCACATGTTGAGATTCTGCACTGATTGGCTTTGGGAGTAATGAATTCTGTGTGGAATTGAACTGAGTTGTTATTGTGGTAATATGACGGTATAATATTGACCATGATAAATATAAGGTCTTTAGATGTTACCTAGGCAACAAACAATTTTTATTTCCTGTCCCCATACAACAAATGTTGTGTCCAAAAGGTGCAATTAGGTCTGATTTTTAAAAACAAATGTTCCTTAAGACAAAAAAGAAGTAATGTGGGGAATTTTCCAATACATAACTTGACTACAAAATAATATTTCATTCATTCATATAATTCATTGATATTAGCAACCACTAAACCCAGAGATATGAGAGGATATCACACTTTAGAGTTTGAGTTTGTTTGTACACCTGTTTTCTGTTTAGACACCAGAAAAGACCTTTGCTGGCAATGCAGAGTTTCTGGAGTTTGAGGTCATTCCCATGTGAACCAGGTCACTGTTTGGTCTTTGGTTTGTTTTGGTGGTAAGTTGCAGCATTCTGGAGATGTTTGGCATTCAGTTACCAGGTCCAGATGTGTCCCAATGCTCTAACAGCTTCTCTGTACATTAACTTTTGATAGAATGTACATATTTGCTGACATGTATGTAAATATGTACGTAAATATAAGTCAGTCTATGTCCTCATAAATGACCTGCAAATCGTGAAATTTTGGAAAGTCAATTGAATAGGACTTTAATTATGGTTAAGCTTTTTATTAGCTGTGCACAATAGGATGTTTGCCACTGTGGTACAATCAACCATAAAATGTTTTAACAGCTAAAACAGCAGATGTTCACCTTAAATCTTCTTTATATATAAAAACATAGACTAGAAAACACAGGACAAGGACAAGAGATGTTTCCCAGTGACCAGGAACTCATGTCTGTTTACGTTATTATCTATTTTTCCACAAAAAATAAAATAGAAATACACAAATTACAGAAAATGATCAATTCCTGTAGGCTGACTGTAAAGAAGCCTCAGTACCACATGGTTGAAAAAATAAAGCTCTTAAACTCGATGGTGAGTCAAGAGGAACGAAATCTGCTCTCTGCATAATCATCTTCTCGTTTAAGTCTTTTTATAGGGCCAAAGGAGCAGCTGCACTCCTTCACTTTAAGACTGCACAGTACAATCAGAGTGCCAGGTTTGCACTCAGCCTCTGGCTCAGCAGACATCTACTGCACACTTTAATACGACTTCCCAGCCAAATTTACTGTGATGGCTTTTGAGGCAAAGAGGTATAATATGACAAAACATGGCCCCATAACCCCGAGATATTCAACAATGTTTAGTGGTGAGAGCCATTTAGCTGGAGGATTGGTGAATATATTGCTTTCCTCCCTTCTCATGTACAGAATTTCAATAAAATGGGACAGTAAATCAGGTCTGAATTCAAACTTGTGACTGCTCTTTTTCTGTGTAGGCCTCTGAGCTGTGTGTGTGTGTGCGTGTGTGCAACAGTGCGTGCAACACAGCCATCTCAGAACTCCTAACTGACTCAAGGGATGTCTGAGCTCTCTTAAATAACGTAGGAGCTAAGACAAACTCTGAGCAGTGGTTGATTTGATCAGATTCATACAGGGGACATTCTATGGGATTATCTTGTATGGTTTCTATACGTAAGTGTAACAAGGAAAACTACCTACTACAATTAATATGTCATTGTAAACCTGGCAGACAAGCAGTAAGTGTGTCACAATAGTGAATCACATAACAACAACACTTCCTGCCTGGTCTCATGAGATGACAGGAGCAGATATCCAGGATATAAACACCATTCACCATCATTTCATTCATTTCTTGGGTTCTAGCTTATAGCGTCAACATTCCAATCATTGTTAGAAATTTCTTTGACTCAGACAAAACCTTTGGGATATTTTGTGTGTTGTAATGTCCAAACATTTCCATTACTGGAAGACACATTTTCAACTTCCAATACTATTCTGGGAATTACTAAAGTGTAGAATCCCAGAGGTGACAACAGGATTTTCCTCCACAGTGGAGTGTATTTTTCTTCCATGGGGCTCAGCTCTGAGTGGTTATTCTATCACTAAATTAGCACAGACACACACACACACGCAAACAAAGTGTGTGTGCTGGGGACACAATGATGGAATGTGAATGTCAGCGCTCTCCTTATTTACTCTCCATATAAAACACTAGGCAGTAATTAACAGCAGGTATCCTCCCCAGCCGGAGGGTAATTGACTGTTTCAAAGTGCCAACACTTCATAACTGAGCCTGTGTGTGTGCGTGTGTGTGCCAGAAAAGGACAGAAATCCTATATGTATGCATTTGCATGTGCGTGTGTATTTAAATTAACTCCTTTAAATTCCACCCCTCCCCTCCTCTCTCTCCCTTCTTCCCTATAAGGATAAGGGTCAACAGTGGTGGGCACAGCCACTGAAACGCTTCAGATTTCTTTATGAGCACATTAACATTCCCTGCATATTCCTTATCAGTAAGTGTAGTAAGACGGACCTTGTGCCATCATCAGAAGGTGCTCCGTTAATTTCAGTACGTGAGTGGAATGTTTGTGAATGCTCCAGGAAGCAGAGGCCTCTTTGTCAGCAGGGGCAGCTGTGGGTCTGTGGCAGCTATGGGTCTGTGTTGGTCCTGTATCTGCATTTTGGTGAATTACACACAGTAATTCTAGCACTTACATCTACAAGTCTTGAAGGGTCCCCTCAGTTACTTTGAACCCACATCCCGCCTCAGGTACCAGGTGGGATTTGGATTTGACTCCAGTGTGGACCAAGATGCTTACATGACCTGTATTCATTAGTAGTCCATTTAGAATCCAATTTCCATGTAGGCAACACAAGGATATTCATTCAACTCGACTCAACCCTTCAGCATGGCTGTCTTTTGGGGTTTTTTCCCTTTGATTCCCTCCCTAAAAATGTGTAGTTTGTGAGGAGAATCTCACTTCATGTTCATCTCACCACATGGTTTCCTGGCCCAGAGTCAGCCCCTCAAATGCTCATATGCATATAGGAAACCATTTTCTTGACATGGAGAAGATTTACAGCTGCTACCACCTTCAATTAATGAATGGTTTGACATTACCCATGTTTTTAATATAAGGACTGATTCAATCAACTCTGGCTCCTGATTGCATTGCATGCAGCATATTAAATTATAGAAACTCTCCTATTAATTTAATGTGTTTACAGTCTAGGATAAAAAGGAGGAGGTCCATATAGGAAAGAGAATACATGGGTCTCTAGCTGAAAATATTTCTTGTGATTTCAGTGAACCAATGAGATTATATTTGTCTGCACTCTTAGAGTTTTTAAACTCCACTGTGCTGTGTTGTTCTACCTCTTCAGTATGAATGTGTTTGAGACCACAATGCACCATAGAAGTAGCCAGTAACGAGTCAAAGTAATGACAACACAAGTGGTCATGTTGTCAGCTGCTTCATGCTGGCATGGAGCCATAAGCACGTCCCTCTTCACAGTGTTCTCATAGGGGATCTAAAGTTAACGAGATGCTAATTACAATGTGTTAATTGAAATGTATTTTAGTTGCTAATTAAGTCTAGGCAGTATGTGCTAATTGCTGTGGCTTAATTTGTGTTAATAGGCATTAATTGATTCTAACCAGTTGTATGCCAAGTAGTCATGGCCCCAACAACAGCAGCGGTAGAAGCAACATGGTTTGGACCAAAGGTGCCTTCACAATTAGAGCTCCTCAGAGACATACAATCATGAAGCTAATTAATGTTAATTAGCCTGTAAACACTTACAGCCATGGCCTGGCCTTTGTTGTTATTTCATTGCTGTGAAATGGAAAACAATGTACAGCAGATACTGTGGCTCAGGACATGAAGGAATTAATTATCCATTCCAACCTGATGTTATATTATAATAGCGGAGCCTAAAACCAGCAGAAAATGTTTCAAATACATTTAATGACAATGTATGCACATTTATGTATTGACACATTTACTTAAATTACACAGTTTACATGAAAATAGATAATAAATTGTGATATTAACTTGACAAACTTTTGTGAGGTTGTCTTATCCTGTCTTTGTCGTATAACTTACCAACCAGTACAACTTCTCAAAAGAAAATAGCCAACTCAAATGAACCCAGTTCATCAAGGTAATAAAGGAAAATAAATATGTAGTGAAGATTTGACTAGTATCCATATAAACATGGCTAGTTTAAGCCTTTCTGAACTCATAGAATCCCTTCTTAAACAAAACTATATGCCATATAAGTTCAGTCATCAGTTGGTGGCGTTTTGGCCACGCAGAGCCTCTCTATGCAGACAAACTGTTCACTTTTGTGAACAGTCATCTCTGGGCTCACAGAGATGACTGTTGGCCCGCCCTTTCATGGGAGTTGAAGGGAACCCAGTCAGACTCTGAAGTTTTGCTGCACCTGGTATGAGACACAGATCGTCTGCTACTTTGAGCCTGTTTTATTTGACAATTAAATTCCAAAACAAATTCCCCATAACTTTCCTGCGGTGTAATAGGTCAGACAACTTTTCAACTACAATACAGTACAAAATAAAGCACACTTGTTTTGCTCTCTCAGATTGCCTAGACCTGGAAAACACCCTCTGAAACTCCATTACCTTTCCAGATTCATTGAAACCTGTTTAGATAAAGACAGTACCATCTCTGTCAACTCATGTTGTGTTTTTTGCAAGACTAGCTAATCCTACATAAAAATTATTCAAAGAAATTGAGTTTGCTGATGACTCAATATAATTCAGTTTTCACCAACTTGAGAGTGAATAGAAATCAACATAACTCCCACTTTGGGGTACACAAGACAAACCCCTTTCTCTAAGCACCTTACCCTGCAGCGGTCTGCTCACTGCACTGGAGGAGGTGGAGACAGGAAAAGAACTCTCTGACAGAATTCTGCTCTCCTGTGGGAAAATGATATCACACAGTAAAGATTGCAGCAAACCAATATAGCTTGTTGTACTTGAAGCCTACAAAGATGAAGCCCTAGGGTCTCCATCCTGACAATGATAGATAACACCTTGGTTCCACGGATACCCAACGGATCCCTGAGCTTTTTAGGTAGAAAAGCTTCTCAAGTGAACTCTATTTCACATTGCCAGAGTCCAGGGAAAAGTAAGACTTTGGCCCTTGCTACCACTTGTTAACCTTTCTAACCAGTTTGCTCTGGCTAATTTCGGCGTGATGCACTGAGTCTACATCAATCACCAGCACCTGGAGCTTATTAAACAGAGTGGCAGTTTGTGGTGATGTGACAAAAGAGAGCATGACAATGTGTGGAAAAACAGAGAAAAAGGGGAGAGACAACAAGAGAATGGCGAAAGTGAGTGAGAGAGAGATGGATGATGAAGTGCGAGAGGAAAAGAGCGAGCGAAAGAATGAGGAGATGGATAAAGTCTGAGTATGTGAGAGGGGAGAGGTACCCAAGTATCATACGGTAAATTTCCTTCCACAGGCCATCCATTCTATCCGTCTGGCTGTCTATGGGACATGTCTATGAGCTGAACATACATCAGCCATGTTCTTTCATTCAGCACTTGGCTTAATATATCATTACTGCTGTAGACCTCTGAAATCTTCCCCAGATATACGGTGCATTCCCATAAATGTGTTGGCCCCAGGAAATATTTGCTTGCTCTCACATTTTGGACCACAAAAATGTTGAAAAACCATTATAATGTTTACTTCTTATGAGGACATACCTGCTTGACAGAAAAGATATATTTGTTATTATGCACACTTTTCCCTGGAGGTTAACTCGGACGTATTTTATAAAATGATGAAGCTCAGTATTGGTGGAACAGGGAATGACCTCAAGCCAAATGATTTGATAGAGCAAACATTTTGGGGTCATTCCCTGCAGTGGTATCTAGCTTCCTCAGACGTTTCTTAAATATGTCTCTGTGAGCATCATGTCCAGGCTATTTCCTGCTGTTCAGCATCTAGCTCTAACACAGAACACTGCTGTGGCTTTAATGTGATGAAATATACTTGGACTTAGAAATGTAATGGAAGCACTTTGTCAGTTAAAATTAATTCCCCTACATAGCAGTAAGTTGAGCTCATAGAGCGAGGCATCGTTTAGATATTTATGTAAGATATAAATCTAGAAATTTATATATGCATGTACATCATCAGTGCTATTTTCCTTTGTTACCCATGACAGAGAGAGCAGCTTCAAACTGGCCTCTGTTCCATGTATAGGGTGCTGTGTTGTGCAATATGCAGTCTAAAATTAATAATAAATAAAAACACCTTGCCTTACCACCTAAAAGTCTGTCCAAATGAAACGTGGTGTAACATGTGGTGTAAAATCAAAATGGGTACAACCCAACCCCAGCACCGCAAACAGAAATAACATCAGAATACACACTGTGTATTCTTCAGCCAGACGCAGTTAAATATAAATACATACAACCTTTCTACTCAGAAAGGTCCTCTTATCAGTTGTGTATGTACACAGAATGTGCCTGCTCAGATAGTGCTGATCCTAACTTGGCGTGCATGCGTGTTCATTCACCAAGTGCTCTGCGTCACAGCCCAAACTATCTCTTTCCTGCTATGCTTTATGTTGTTATTTTGTTTTTGTTTCACAGTTGGTTGAGGCGCCTAAGCTGTAGAAAAGAAGGGAAACCCTGCTTTAAGAGAGGATGTATGTATGTTTGTGGGGTGGGTGAGAGAGAGAGAGACAGCGAAAAAACAGAGACACAGAGCAGATTGGACATTGGAAGAATGTTAAACGTTTTGTTTAAATAAACAGAATAATCAACCCAGTGAGCCAAGATATCCGATATATGGATTGCCAACACATGGAATATGAACATGATTTCATTACACAATGTTGTCCTAATGTTAGATATGTGTCCTTCAAAAATTAAAATCTCAAGAGTGCTGTTAGCTAAGGAACAGGTTCTGTAGCTCACTGTGTCCGCTGCTGCTGTCTCTTGGAAAGTCTCTCTGATAGCTTTCCACTCTGCCTGATGCAGCCTCTTCAAGAAACCTGTATGCCCAGAGAGACTGGAGGTACTCATCAGATCTGACGCTGTGCTAATCGTTGGGGGGACTGCGAGGAATGAGGTGAGATGGAATATGAAAAAGGTAAAGATGAATGATTAAGGGTGGTGAGATATGGGATACAAATGTAAATACAGTTCACTTTGTAAGAGCTTAGTTGTAAGATGGTATCCTCAATGGAACAGCAATACAATGGTCTGCAATGGCTCTGTTCCAGCTGAATACATACAGTAACATACAAACATCACCTTTGCTCAATGAGTTTTTGAGGGACATGGGCATTATGCTTGGAGACTGTCCAGAGACACCCGTGGACCCAGTTGGATTTGGTTTAGAAACAGAGGATCCCTGGATGAACAAGCATGAAAAGGCACCGAGCTGTAACTACCAAATATATATCAGAGTGGAGTAAATGCCTCAGCACGCTCCAAACAATGAGCCAGTCAGGTCGTGAACATACTGAGGCCTGAAGCAAACGTAAATCTACGGTCTAACTCATATTTCTAAAAGTTTCATCCATGTATAAAATAGCTAAATAGCAAAGTTTTTAAATCTAGATCTACATCTGGTTTTCATATGTTTGGCCATCAGTCATTATAACATTTTACTCATAGCTGGGATCTGGGAACATGGTAGCCAGAGTTCAGGCAAACAAAACCAGGAAGTGGATCAGACAGGTTTTTAAGACGTCAACAATTTAACTCTGTTATCTTAGTACTTAAATGGGATAAAGTTTAACCAGGGTGGCACTTTCAATTGTTACACCAGTCAGTTGTTTTAAACCTTGGTGCGGTTTCCCTGTGCACTCCATTGTAAAAACCATGTCAGGAAGGAGTCAAGGAATCCTAAAATAATGAGTCTTATAAGTACAGTCCATCCATCCATCTAAGTATGATTGACAAAATTTAATAAATAAATCCAGTGCTTAAAATAACTTTCAAGGCTATCTAGAGAAGGGATGCTTGAACTTTTGACCTGTAGTACCTGGCCAAGTCTATGAAAGCTAGACACATCAGACTTCTGTTCCTTTCTGCAAGTCACTGTCTTTCTCTGAGTTCTATGCAATTCAAATGTTAACCTGTACTTCTTGTTGCTGGGTAGAGAGGAATCATCAGTATTACTTAACAGTTGATTTGCTAAGGGTTGCTTGTCCCATTTTGCACAGAGAAACTCTGATGATTCGTCATTCTCATCATTTAGAGAGGCAGACCGCTGCACATCAATTTCACATTTAGTGGTCTTTGTATCTTCTGTCTTTCCAGTTTCCATGGGTTCTTGAAAACAGCCAGTTTCCACTTGAGAGTCAAAAAGCCTCACATTATCCATCCTGATGTCAACCCGAGAGCCATTGAGTGGACTCTCAATCCTAACATCAGGTTTTCCAGTAGGAGGACGGTCAGTCTCAAGGGCATCATTTTCACAGAGGTTTAGGTATGACTGATAATCCTGTTTCTCGTAGACACAGGAATCAGATTCCAGAGCCTTCAGCTGACCGTTCTCCTGCTCTGAGATTTCCTGAGTTTCCTGAGGTTTAACCGTTTCCTGAGGTGATACACATGTTTGACTCCCTTGTAATTCTAGCTGTTCTTCTGTGTTTTTCCTGTTGATGGTCTTATTAGAGGGATTACAATCTTCTAACTGTACGTCAGTGGTCTCTGACGTTTTCATACCGACAACATTGTCAGATTGGGAAGCTGACAGTGCAGCGGTGCTACATTTACATGACTGATTTAAGGGTTCTGAAGATTCACTGTGGAAATCTTCTGCTGTTGTGTGTGACCGCTTCTCTTCTGGGGTTTTCTCACAAACCAGTTGGATTATATCTGAGGACTGATTAAGTGAGTCTACATCCTGAGTGTAGGTTTGGATTCCATTGGGACTGAGGCATTGCACCTCATGACTGAGAGGGTGAATCCTGTTACTGAGGTATCTGTTCTCATCAGCTCTGAGTGTGAGGAGTTGGTCGCCCTTCATCCCAAACCTAAAGCCCTGGCTAGAGTCAGCATCATTCTTGTTGACTGTCTGAAAGAGACTCTGTGAGCAGTCTGCTAATTGTGAATCGATGTCAATGGCCTGCAGTGTATGACTCTCCTCTCTGTCTCTGTGGTTTTTATCACTAGATGTCTGGGCCGGTATCTCTGTTTCTTGTATGCTCAGTGCTGTTCTACCTCGTTTTTCCTCTCCATCTCCTTTTTCTCCCTCTGCTCTATCTTTTGTTTCTTTTTCAGGCTTTCTGGTGTCCCTTACATACTCTGTTGACCCTTGGCCATGCTCTTGTGTTCGTGCTCTGCCTTCAAGCCTTCCAGTCACTTCTCTAGTGCTCCTGTCCTCCTCTACATCTTGTTTGTAGATGTCTTCAAGTCTTCCCTGCTTTTTATCCTTTCCTCCTTGTTCTTGCTCACTCCAAACTCTGTTACCGTCTCCACTCTTTCCTTCTATAGCTCCATTAAGAGACCTGTTCTCAGTGCTTAACAAACCACTAACACTACGGCCAGCGTCTTTAGCTGCAGAAAAATATGTGTCAAGTAAATCTGTAGTGACATCAGGACTATTTTCTGCTTTGGGAGATGAAGGTGTGTGTTTGGTTGACAGGGCAATCGCAATGGTTATGTTCCCGCAAAGAGTATGGACACTGGAAAGGTTGCTGGGTGAATGTAGGGTGGCATATATGTTTGAAGGGGAAAGGAATTCTTTAGCTTGTGGTTGTTGGTCATATACTGACATTTCCAGTCCTGAAAGAGAACACAAAATACAAATTCAGAGAAGAATTGTTTATCATTATTTGTCAGTGTATACTGGTCATGAAGTCTCTCAAGAAATTGCTTAGATGTTGTCCCTATTCTGAAGAAAATGATAATCTCTAAATTGTCTGTACAGTCCATGTCTGTGTTTATATTATTCTGGCTGACCTTGTTTGATCACAGACTCTGTGGCCACATGACAGTTTGTGTCTCTGCCCCGAGAGGGTGAAACACTCTGCAGACTTAGGCTTTCGTGTCTTATCTGTGTGAACAAAAGAACAGCCACAAGCTCAAAGGCACAAATGCTTAGGTGTTAAACCTAATTACTGACTTGTGCTGAACAGAAGATGTGATACTTTTCTTACACTTACTACAAAAAATATACAGTATTTAATATTTAATGTTATTCAGGCAACCATCCACTAAAATTCCTTTGTTGACTAATTACCTGGCTGATGGGAGTAAGGGAGGACTTGACACAAGAAAAATCCATGTGGAGGCTGCCATCGCTGCTTCTTTCTAACAACAAATTTCCGATAATACTCACACAATGTCATATCTCATGCCGTGCTGATGAAAATACAAATTTTTACCTGTATTTGTAACTTCTAGATTCTCCTTGCTCAGGTCTGACTCCTGTACTTCAACCTCAGAATCCATGACAGCGTCATCTTGGGAGAACATTCGGGGCTCACAACCCTTTTTGTTGCACACTGCACTGATCTCTGATGTAATGAGATGCATCATCTCACTCTACGAAGACAACGTATCATCAGATTATTTTGCTGCCACAAATTGTGTGCTTAACTGAAATGTACTAGTTTTTATTTTGCATTATGTTGCATTACCTCTTTGGCAGAGGATATTATTTTGTTGGTAATGTTAATTTTTTTTATTAATGCAATCTATTGTATTGAAGATGAACCGATACTGTATCTGTACTAATCAAAATAATTTTTTATGACATACATACAATGTTTTAACCATCAAACACGTTGCTTGCAATGGACATAAACGGTGAGAATGTAAATTGCCAGCAAAACATGTCAGTTTGCAATTGTGTAACTGTATAAAGTGCTCATTTTTACCTCCAGTCCATGCATTGGCTGCACCTGCAATACGGCCTGAGAGGACAGTTCAGTGTGTTGCTGATGTAGCTGGTCATACGCTTCTTTCACTGCTACAAGGTCTTTCTGGTCATTCTGGATATGCTCCAGAAACACTGTCTTCTGTTCAACACACACACACACACACACACACACACACACAAACTGTTTTGTGAACAACTGTGCCATATGTATGCACAAATTTAAAGAATAATGCAAATCGATAACTAATAATCATCTCATGTTGGCTCCTTTCCCCAAGATATTAGAGCAGATTTTAAGGAAATTAGATCAAAAGACTTTTCCAAACTTTTGCAATACTGCATCATTTTCAACCACATTTTCAGGATTTATATGACCAAAGAAACCTTGTGGGAACACATGACCACTAATGTTTGTAAATCAATTTTTGAAAGAAAATCTTTTCCTTTTATCACACTGCAATCTAGCCTGACTAGCACTATTAACAAAGACATATTTCTTTGTGATTTATATTAATAATTTGGCACAGTTCAGCTCTGTCCAGCGCTACCTCTTTGTCCCAGATGGCCTTGGAAGCAGAGTAGTCCTCCATGAGTTGGGCCATCCTGTCTTCCGCTGCCTTGCGTTTCTCTTGCATTCCCTCATGTTCTCGCTTAAGGGCCTGCAGTAAAATTAATCACCCGTAGGATTTTTAATGCAATACTAAATTTTTATGTGTTTATTTAACCTGAACAGAAGGTCTTAAACACTGAGAGAGGAGGGAGAGTGAGAGACAGTGACAGACAGAAAGAGGAAGTGTGTGTGTGTGTGTGTGTGTGTGTGTGTGTGTGTGTGTGTCTGTGTGAGAGAGAGAGATCTTGCTAATACAAATCAGTAAGGGTGGGTCATGGTAATAAGGATTTTAATAAATGAATGCATGGCTGAAATGAGAAGAGCAAACAAAGACTAAAACAATAATAAACCTTAAGGCTGTAAATGGAGAATAAACACACTATCATTCAGTTGCGGAGTGCAGTGTGTGTGTGTGCTAATGTGCGCTTTGAGTGCTTTGTGAACGCCATCTGTCACATTTATGGGTAGTAACAGCAGTCATCATTTATTTCCATCCTTATATAATTTCACTTTGTAATTATTTAAATAGATGCTGAAGAATATCTCAGCTGTGTGGGAAAATGTAATGTTTTACATGGTGACACACACACACACATATTTTTCTATCAATAAAATATTTCCTGTCATGCATTTTTCTGCATAAATAGGTTATGAGCACCCACACAGGAAAAACTCAAATGTCATATCATAAACCAATCCAAATTACACCGCTCAATTTTCATTATTTTTTACTAAATTGGAACTAGAATTCTATTCTGTCCTCAACTGTTTCCTAGAAGCTGTACAATACATTCTGCCATATTCTTCTAAAGTAACTGATATGTAAATATCATACATCAGTCACCAATTCAGCAGAAGAACTGCATTAAAATGCAATCTCTCCTGATTAGAAAGAAGAAGAAACATTTTTTACATTGACACAAGAACAATGTTTGCTCTCTGCATTTAACCTATCCTAACCAGAGAGTAGCCACAGTGCAGCACCCAGGGATCCATTCCAGATCTACAGCCAAGTGCCTTGGTCAAGGGCAATGGCAGGAGCAATTAACTAAACACATGCTTTTGATGGTGGGGGAAACTGGAGTAACCAGAGGAAACCCTGCATGATCCTCCAGAGAATATGCAAACTCCACACTGAAACTCACTGTATTGAGGTCAGAATGCCATTCACCCTTACCCTTCTTAATTAACTTGAATTGGGAGCTGTTACTATAAATGAATAGCTGCACCTTAGTTCTTTTTAAAAACTGGGTGAAGCTTGATAATATCTTAACAGCCCATTGTGATGAGATATAATCTGTTCTATTGACCCAAATCTCAAAATCTAATCAGTGTTCCTTGACCTAACTAAGAACAACCTCTCCACAACATTTAATAAAGTACGGTACTTATTTGTGGTGTAACGAGTGTGTGATAATGCAAAGCTGAAAATATCCCAGATTTTATGATTGAAAGCTGCAGGTGGTTCAAAGGTACAATAGGAGCAGTTATGATGTTAGCGCTGTACTTGTCTCATCAAAAGCTGTTCATAACCTTAACTGGCATAAATAAAAAACGAGATAACCTGGCACTCCTCTTTCTGTGTGTGCAGCTCCAGTTCCACTCTGCTCACAGTCTGTGTTTGGCTCAAGAGCAGTTGCTGGGCATGCTGCAGGGATCTCATCACTTTCTAGACACATAAAAACATGTACAAGCAAAGAGAGATGAGAGAGGGAGTGTACAAAATGACAGACGTTAACACATACATCAAAGTCTATATTAAGTAATATTGTAGATTGTGTTTTATGTATTATGAATTTGTTACCTAATTGGAGTAAAATATCAAGGTCAAGGCTAGCGGCAATAATTCATTCATTTAATTTTCTAGTTTCTCACCTGTTTTTCTGATCGCTCAGATTCATTCTCATTCCTGAGTTTCTCATTCATTTCAGTTTCCTAAACATGCAAGAGACATATAGAGAAAGTAATACACTATACATCACAAAAGGTTAGTGTATATCAGGAACTTAAAGACAAGGCAGAGGATTTAAGAAACACGTCATCAGAATAAAGGTCCTGTGATCACCTGAGGGTCACTTATGTCTCCTACTTTAACCTTTAAGTCGAGTATGTTTGGTAACTCATTCTACCCAAATACAATATTGCCCTTGACAGCCAGAATGTCTTTTTAGATGTGCTGTCAGTATCCTGATTGGTCATTATTCCCAATGATTTCCCATTTACCAGGAGCAGCTTCTGCTGTAGCTGCAGTGTATGCTGCTCTCTGCCTGAAGTACTCTGGGTCTGTTGTGCTGACAACACTTTGGCCTTAAACAGCTTGTTGTTGACTTTCTCCAACTCCTGATAAAGAACAATAGACTTATACATTTCAAAAGAACAACTTTTCCTGAAGAGACAAACTGATTTTCTAGGTGTTATTGATGGTCACAAAATCTTACATACCTGCTCCAGGAATTTAATGGTTGTTTCTTGTTTTGCATTTGCAGAAGCCACTTTCTTATTGACTTCCATGGCCTCATCAACTGTAAATAAATAAATAAATTGCAATAGGCAATGCAAACCACCATGCTTATTAACTCAAGCAATGAATACTAATAGCTAATAATAACAGCAATCAAGCCTATTCCTAGTGAGTACATAACATTAATGGTTCTGATCTTTAACACTGAAAATATGCAGTTTTATGTGAGCTTTAACATGACACACTCTAGTTCTACATGCTGACAGTGAATGGTGACTGTTACATTTTCCAGATAGGCCAGAGAGCATTTAGTAAAATACATTCCAATCTCTTTTAAATACACTGCAGGCATGGCAGCCTGGGTTGCCTGTTGTCCAACTGTATGTCTTTACATAAATAGAGATTCTGTGGTTTTAGGAATGTAAGATAAATGTGTTGCAACAAAGACAGGCAAAGGCTACCTAGAGAAAATGTTACCTACTATTGCCCAGTTTCCACAACAAAACAGATATTTGCAGATTATTGCAAATATCTGAGAGATTATCATTCATCCCGTCATCCATCCCTCACCATTCTGCTCTAGGTTTGCATGGGCCTGCTTGACCACGGTACACTGCCTGGACAAAGCACTGACACGTTTCTCCACCTCCCCCAGCTGGTTCATGTGGCTATCCTTTGAGCGGCTCTGCAAGGCCAGTTTCTGCTCCTGTGGAAGTGGGAAGGATTAAATTAGAGATAGAAAAGAAAAAGACCAATTTTATCAGAAGAAAATCTAATATAATAGTGCAGAGGAAAAACACCACAAGGAAAGAAATACAGGATATCAATTAATAAATTCTGGGAGAATGAATTTTAGCACTAAATAAATAAAGAGTAAATAAAACATTTTAAATGTAAAATTGTAGAGAACAGTTCACTGACTGATTCAGATAGTTCTTCTACTATTGATCATTGGGGCATTTAGCCAACAAGGCCTCGAAAAGAAATGTTTTCCCACACCAAAGTTTGTTGGTGTCTGGGCAACTTTTTAACCGGAAAATTAAATTGAAATGTAGTGAAAAGTAAAAGTAAACAAATGACTTTAATGAAGACGTTCATTAAATATGTAATGAAATGTACTTTTTTCTGTGCAATGAAGAAATCAATTCAGGTCATGCCTCAGAATACTTTATTGCTCTTCAAAATGCCATTATAGTTTGATTGTCTGTATCAAGCAGATTATTTTCTTCTCTCTCGTTTTCCCACTCACTCCTTCACTCTCATTCTCACTCCCCCCTCTCTGGGAGACCGGCTCTCTTCTGTTGAGCCACTGTTATGTGGAGGTTAAACCGAGCGAGGCACAGTTATAAAATATTTTAATACAGATATTTTCTCTGCTGTGCTGGCAGTTCAAAGTGTCACACACTCCCTATCCGTTACTCCTGATGAGCTCTTCCCTCCAAACCCATCCCTCCTTAGCAACATCTCTCCATCCCTTCATCCTCCTCTTTAATATCCCTCACTCCCACCAATCCTCTGTAAACAATTTATATAATTGGAAAATCTTTTTCTTACCAGCTCTCTTGTGTTCCGCTCCAAAGTGTACTTCAACAACTGTAAAACGCCAGTACAAGAATATCAACAAAGTCATCCTGTCGATTTACTTAACATTCACTTTGATGGAGCTTTTCAATAATTTCTCTCAGATATTCAAAAGTTTACAATCATCAACGAGACACTTTAATGCACATTAAGCCAAGACTGCACATCTGAGTATAATGGCACAGAATTCTGAATATATTAGTTACATTCATTCAACTGATAATATTTATTCTATCATATTAATATCAGCTACATGGTCAGATTTTATAGCACATGGATATCAATATTTATTAGTTTATAATATAATAAGTCATATACACTGTTGACATTTTTATAATCTTTTCTCTGCAATTACTTTTTACCTCTAAACTCCTGTCATCAATCATGCTCTGAAAAGTACACATGATAGATTCCCTACAGTGTTGTCAAATTGTTGAACCATAAAATTAAAAACTAGCACTTCTTTAAGCAGTATCAGTGGTCAGGGTTTATCAGGTAACTGTGAGTTGATTTATTCTACTTTTAAAGTGTACCAACTATATTAGTCTATCCATATTAAAATGATTTTATATTTGAAATAATCTCTTATCATATCTTTTCAGCTAAAAAGGTGGTGACATGCTCATTTTTCCATCTTCCAAAGTGGTTGCAGAAACACGCAAGCATTTGAGAACAGCAAACATCCTATGGATTTGAGGATTTTGTGTCCGGGGTTTTTTAACACTTATTTGCCAATTAAATTCCAAAACTTTTCCTTTACTACTAATCAATATTTCATTACTGTTTTCCACATGTTAATAAGTTGGGCAAGTGTTAAATGTTTAATGTCACTGCAAACATGAGTTGAAGCACAAGCTTAAGTGTGGAAATCTACTTGAAGGAGTGATCTGAAATTAAAAGTAGTAAAACAGAAGCAGCAATCCTTTTATAAAGGACATTACAATGCTTTACAATGCTATTTAGGCAGGAAACCAAAGAAAATTCCAGGCAATCGAAGTCATATTGCAAATTTTACAAAACCAACTGCCATCTGATTAGAAAGAGGTTAAATTAAATGAATCCACCAGACCGTGTTACAGCAATAAACATGACTGGGCCCCAGTGTAGCCAAGCACTGCAGCCTGTGTCTGCAAGATAGAATATCAAAAACACCCTCTATTGTCTCTGTAACACGGCTGGGCTGTTAAAGTGCAACGGACCGTGGGGACAGCCGTATATCACCTCTGCAGTGTCTGGATGAAAGAGGAACATCCAAGCCCAGTCTGAGTCAGGCCTACACACAAACACCATATGCCCTTGACCCAGTCTGTCTTTTTTTTTCTTACTTCAAAGATACTACTCGTAACTGTCTAGACAATGGTACGCTTTCACAGGGGTTGACTCCTAATTAGTTTAATTTAAAGTTATTATTTTGGAAGGAAGAAGGGAAAGTGACTGTGTGGCGATGATGCATGCTGGTGTGTGTGTGTGTGTGTGTGTGTGTGTGTGTGTGTGTGTGTGTGTGTGTGTGTGTGACGAAGAATGAGAGAGCGAACAGCTTGAGTGTTTTACATCTCGTTACCTGTAGTGACTTCAGCTCGTCCTTCAAGCTGTTAATCTCCTTGTCTTTCAGCTCAGCACTGATCTGGTATTTTCTCTGAAATGATGCATTACTTTCAGAAACCATAAATAACAAAGCACGGGATAAAGGAATTCACCATGAGGACCAAGATTGTGAAAGTAAAACGACAGAATTTACAACTCGACTTAAGATATTAACTGTAAAAAGTGCTTGTGTTGAAGTTTTTTTTGGGAAATAATGCTCTCATACCTTTTCTTCCTCAGTGTATCTTATTTTGGCCTGAAACTAAAGAAAATAAATTGGTTGAGCACAAAGTCTTCAGGGATGCTGTAATCATAAAGAAATTACCTGCTTCTTTACACTGGCGAGGGACTCTGTGTGCTCGTTTGACAATGTTTCAAAGTGATGCTGTAAAGCATCCTGTCACATGGGAAAAACACATCAATCAAAATTAACACTGGACAATGTGTTAACCGAACCTGTGACATGTCATGAATGATGCACTATCTACAGAGCAGAGCCCTTCATTTAAACATGCTGATGTAGAGCCAGCCAAGGCCCAACCATACCTTCTGCCACTCCAGCTCCTGCTTCTCCAAAACCAGTTTGCTGAGCTGCTCCTCAAAGCGAGTTTCGGTATCCTGAACCGTCCGATACGGAGCATTTCAAACACATGAAAGGTAGCAGATGAAAGTGGAACAACCTTAGCCAATGCCATGGAGTGAGGAGTAACTCACAATCAGACACACAGACAATCTTAAGACACCCGCTAAATGAAATAACAAGACAGTAAATTTAACCTCAGTGATGGCTAGTACAGTGTGATCCTGGCAGGCATGGTCCAGAACCATCCATTGAAATCCTATTATCTCCATCTATCCCATGGGCAAATAAATCCCTGGAGATGAGCCAGAACTCTGCAGTAAGTTTTCCTAGTTCAATCCTCCATATCTTTTCTAGAAGCACCCACGAAAGAGGAACATTAGAAGGGAGGTGATATTTGTGGAAAGCCATCCCTATCCTCCCTCTTCCCTTGGAGAAGGCAGGTAAAAGTCAATTGCTCTCTATATCCACTGGACTTTTTTATGTGCACGTGGGAGCTGGTCTACTCACTGAGTTTATTTTATAAGTTCCTATTAAACTATGCTACCAGCGTGGCACTGCACTTTAAAAAGAGAAGTGCACAGGAGATAAAGCTGTTATTTTTCCAAAGAGGAATAATCATTGTCTGTGCAAGTGCGTGTGTGTTTAAAAAGGACACTAAAAGCTTTCATTGAGCCTGGTAAAGAGCGTAAATCACAACAGGCACCCATACATGTACCACCAACCAGGGGCACTAAAACCTTTCAATCCAGATTTTGTAGAACAATATCACCTAAATTATTATTTTCCTTATTATGTGAAAATTCATGGCTGTTAACATACATTTGTCATGGCTTTTCATCTCTTTACTGTTAGAGGCTGCTCTGAATGGATGCCTTTTACTAAGCATTTTAAACGGAAAAACCTTTATATCCGGGCATGGAAAACTTGTGGAAAGTGTTGTTAATGTTAAATAAACCTTCCCAAGTGACACAGCAATATTTTCAGTTTTAAAACATCGATGCAACACATTCCCATTTAGGGCAAAGCTACTACTGCACCATCTCAAGCTGTGGGTTGTCCTCTATTAAAAAAGAAAAAAAGAAAAACAAGAGCATTGGAATTTGACCTGCTCAGGAATGTCTGGCATCATGACATCCTCTTGCTTCTTAACCTCTCCACCCCTTAAACGGCGCAACTACAAAGTGTTACTTTGATAACAGCAGCGCCTGAGGAGGATCAGGCTGATATAAGTTTTGTCCCAGTCAACATGACTATAATAATAAAAAACAAATGGCAACTAACGGCAAACAGCGCATTTTTGCTCTCCTAACCTTTAAGCACACTCTCATTGTGCTGTCATGTTTGAAGTGCTTGCTGCAGGGTACAAACCATTCTTTCTTGTTACATTTTTTACAAACAAATGGACTTTCTTGTTATTGTTTAAGGGTCAAATGGCTTGTGTGACCTCCATCTTGATACAATGTGCATCACACTCAGTTGCACTCACACAACAACTCCCCATGTAGCTCTCTGAAATTAGCCACCTCTCTGGTCCTCTTGGCTAAATCAAACCTAAATTGTAATAATTCCATGGAAAGTTTTAGATTGTACAATTAAAACATCTACCCTTCGAATATGCAGCTCCTCTAAAGCCTCCAGGAGATGGGTTTTAAATTTCAGCAACTGTAGTAAGATGCCGTCTTCGTTTTCTGTGAGGGGGTCACCGGGCAGCACCTGCTCCAAATCATGACAAAAGCATCAGCCTAAAGTTAATAAAATGATTAGATTCAAATTAAGGATGGCAAGAAGGCCCAGGATCAAAGTGCAGCTTGTTCTCCCACAGTCCAGAAACACAGAACTAAATTCACCATTGACCATTAAAATTCCAAAACATTTCCTGGCCAGGCATTATTAAAGCTGCACTTGTCTGGCATTGTGATAATAACAACAATAAATGCAAATAAATGTAAGACGCTGTCTCATTGCAACCATCATTGCCTGGTTTCAGAAGATGATACTGTACAAGAGCAGATTTATTCAAAAGTATATTTATTGTTTTAAGGGTCTAGCTTGAGTTGTGCAATCATTATGAAAATACCTGTGACTTTTTCGAAAAACAATTTGGATATTTTCAAATTTTCAAAGAATTTCCTGCCCTGAAAACATTTTCAAATTCCATAACTTTTCCTGGATTTAGGACAGGTTTTACAATTGTGAGTAGACAGGCAGATGTTTCATAACACTCTCATCATAACAGACCCAAACAGAGACAGGTGCAATTTCTTACAATTATTCTAAGGAAGAAATGTTAATCTAATTTGAAAATGTACAAACAAAGCAGCTGATGAATGTTACAAGTGTTTTCTTCTACTGTCTGCAGTAACTTACGATGGCGTGGGTGGAGAGTGTCCCGGAGACTGCGCTGAGATCCATTGGTTTGTTTTAGGGCAAGGCCAAGATCCAGCAGGACCTCCACTCCCTGTTAATCAAGAAATAATAATTTTGTTGAAAAAGGTTAATAGAATAGCGGTTTAATAAGCTGTGTCACCCTGCTTTTCCACTTATAAGTATAATTATGTCCTCATCTGCAATTTTACTGCTAAATGATTTTATAAGAAATAACAGGCTGGCGCATTAAAACCTTGTTATGTTTCTAAGTCACTACGATTTAACCTAATGGCTTTGAAATGACTATTTCTTTGTTTCGACACCATTATCATGGCAATGAGAGGATGGCACTTTGATAAGCCATTTTAAAATGAACCAGCCCATTGACACTAAATAGGGGTCACAGCAATAACACTGAATGGACAAATTGTACTGTCATTGCTTTTTAAATTATATAAGTTATTTAATTTGACCTGTGGATGGACCTCTTGTGATTGTCTTTGTCGCCTCATCATAACCAAGAGACTGACTGACACATTTACGTGAAAACCTTGGCTGCATACCCGCAAACGCACACATACACATACTTCAAAATGTGACTATTTAAGTGGGAGGTCTCCACTCGCCACTGATCTCTTAATAGAACAGACCTTTTCTCTCCCATTTAACCTGTGCTGGTATCAATCATGTTAGGGAATTAAATGATCCCTGCTAGAATTGGTTACTATCATAAAGTGACACTGTGACCCCGAGCTCAGTAGGGAGGAAATGTGCAAACGCGTATAAGTGTGTGTTGGTGTATCCGAGTGATGGCATTGGTGTGTGTGTTGCATGAACAGGGGGAGTGTCTTTATTCCTCTGATTCAGTTGAGCAGGTATTAACCACCTTCTCCAAGCCATGAACAGACAATGAAAAGAAATCGGTTTAATGCACCATATGATCTGCAGCATGACGTTGATGTTTTATCTACAACTGAGTTATGTTTGTGTCACTTCTGAGGAAAAGAAAGGGAATATTGTCATACACCTCATCACAGAGGAGTACTGCATGTAATATCAGTGTATGAGTGAACTAAGATCTAACAGAAGTCACAAGAAGGTCATTCTATAACCTTTTTTTTGGGGGGGGGGGGGATATTAATTAATTATTTTTTAAACATTCGATTTCTTGGACAATGTATCAAAAATGAATGTTACTCAGATAAAAAATTATGAAAGAACAATAATCTTTTTTTTCAATTCCATTTTTTTTATTCTAGAGTTAAAATTTTAACAGCTTATAATATTTATATTAATATTAATATAATAACTTAATTTGCATATGGGTTTTGCATAAAGGTTACAAAGTGTTACACAGAATGAGAAGTGCAGAATGCAAGTAAATTAATACATTAAATAAATACTAAAACAAAATCTTGGCAGACAATTTATCAGTCTTCTTTTAAATTTTCAAAATTCTAAAATTAGACTCGAGCATTACCTGTGTCTTTAATGTTGCTGTGACTTCAGAGGGTGAACAATGTTAAACCTGAGGAAATACAGACACATTATTACAAATACTATTTTTTGCGTAATTGTTTTTACATTATTGTTATTGTTAGTTTGTCATTTTTATATCTCTCCGTTACTGCTCAGGCTCCAAACTGCTCAAATAAACCAGAAGAAATTGAGTCACCATTCATTAATTGAGCCGAACTAAGCTACAATTTTTAGAGTTACTAAACAGCCATATTACCTATTCACTAAACGTTTCTAGCAGTTGTTTTTGCCTATTTAAAATGAGTGAAACATGATAGTTTTTGGTTGAACGTGTTGTTAATGTAGGAAACGCATGATAGAGTTAATACTTCACCCATTTGGAGTTAAAACAGAAACTAAATAACGCGGCTCTGGAAACTTCTGACCCAGAGGAACAAGATGGTGACTGGTAATTGTTATTTAACGAAAAATATCATGGTTGTATTTAAGAACCCATGGGAAAAGATAACTAACATCCCTCAGTCCCTCAACTCATCCTTCAATACACACAAATACAAGGACACAATCATTTGAGTACGAACAAGTTTTACTATTTAAAACTGTAATCCTTAGATATTCGAATTTATCCTCTTGCATTCTTCCTCTATTCTTCACATTTTAACAAACATATTTGGATTATGATAATTGCGTTTTTCCCTCTAGTTACTTAATGCAGCATTGGTTAATGGCTCCGGGACCAAACCAATCAGCGCTGCCATCATAATCCCTTATTTACACACTAGATGGTACTTTTATGTAACACATAATGTAATAAGATGAAGGCAACGCACGAAAAAAATTTCTTACTTGAATTCAAACTCAAACAAAAAACTGCTTAGTTATTTTAAGCTCATGACATTTTACACTGATCACATGTGATGGTTTAACCCGTGCTGCCATCAAGCGGTGACATTTTAAAGCTACACACAGACTTGTGGGGAGAGACGTCATTCTCTGCTCCACCTGCAGAAAACGTGTTTGCTGATTGTTTCCCTCCCGGTTCCTCTTCAGCTAATTCACAACATAGGTAGGGCTCCCCAACCGCTTGTCCGTCCGTTGGGGGAGATGGCTACAATAAAGGAAAGGGCTGCAGCGTTGAACCTGGCAGAGAAGTTGTATGTGCGTCCTCAAGGTAGGCTATTTAATGCTCAGAGGCCATGGAAGGTGCTTCTCAGGCCATGTGAGTGTTTGTATACAGTGCATCAGGTCATAGCACGGCAATAGTATTAAGTTAACTAACCGTACAACGTTGCAGTTTTTAACAAAAGGTCTCTCTTTGATTTTCTACCTTCAAATCTCTTTTTTTCTTGACCCCCCTTGCATTTTTCAGTGTAAATGTAGACTAAAATATGCAGTAAATAACTGAATGTGTCCTATTCCTCTTGTATCCTGTTGTCTCTCTTTGCATTTGTCTCAGGTCAAGGGGTCACTAGTAAACCAGCCCAGTCTTCCTTCTTGTGGAGTGGCCTCATCTCCCACCTCAGAGCCACAGTGACAGTGAAATGTCATCGAATCCACCTCGTGCCCCATGTTGACTCTTTCCTTGGCTCCGAGGCTGTGAACGTGTTGAAAGATCACATTAGCCATGTCAAGGGCTTTGAAGGTCTGTGTTGTGTGAGTGTTGGGCCGTGTGGTCAGTCTGGTAGCGTTCTTTGTTGTTTTTGCTTGTAGATCTGACACATGGGTCCCACTGCTGGCATGACAGACGAGGGCTGTGTAATCTAGGCCTGTCAGGCTAAGGGGGATAAGGGGAATCTCATTCTCTATCTTCTTTCTTGCTTGCTTATCACTCCAAACTCACGTTTGTGTAGTTGCTTTGGTTTACAGTGCCATCGCAGTGTAAAATTCAGTTAATTGAAATTTAAAAAATCTGCATTTCAGCTCCATGGCTAATAATAATTATAATAATGATAATACATTGAATAAATGCAAAAGTTTTTGATTAACACTAAACGCCAAGTGATGAATAAAAAAGGAAAAATATTTTGACTTCTGAATTACTTTATTAGTCACCCCTATTACCGTTTTTAATATGAAGAAGGAAAGGGGACTAAATTCAAAGATTTTGGTGTAGAAAGATTTTTTTTTTTCTATAGTTGATTAAACCAAAAATGTATTGGAGATTTGATTTAATGAACTGTGTAGAGAATGTTGAAACTAATCAGATGTCATTGAGAGAAGCAAATTAGTACTGTTAAGCGGAACATAATTGAGAAGTTTCACCGGCTATTTGTTTCAAACTCTAGGTGCCATTGTGTCCCGGGAGAAGGTGGTATGTGTGTGTCAGGTTCTGTTGGACTGCAAGGTGTTTGAGTCAGTGGTGACCAAAGTGTTTGCAAAAGACAAAAAACAGGATGTGTTTCAGGACAGCAAGAGCGCCCTGTACAGGTGAGTCAGACATACAACGCCACAATGGCTTCTTCTTCATGTTTGTCTTAAATGGTAACATTCTGTCTGCACGCATTCACGCTGCGTCTGATCTATCCTTTGAAGGTTTACAAGGGTGAATGCTCCCTCAGTTGATGAGCTTGAGAGAGGTGACCTTGTCCATGGGATCCACAAACTGTTCTGCAGTCTTCCTTCAGACCGGTACGAAACCTAAATCATGTCAGACCGTCAATAGATTTGAGTATTCAGTGTTTATTAATGCCTTTTGAATCATCCCAGCAAATGACAAACGGGTGAAATGACGTACTTTGTGTCTGCTTAGGAGTAGTTGTTGTGAAATTGCTTCTACATTGAAAAATGTTTATTTACATTGGTATTGTTTCTTTAGCCACCGCTCTTAAGAGCTTTGTCATATGCATTCAAATGTGTAAGGTTAATGGCCGCAGTTTGTAGTGCTGTTTCTAAATTTTCAGTGTTTTTTGTTTTTTTGTTGTTTAGGCAGAGGGAGCCGTCTTTATCCCCAGGAGTTCATGTTCAGATGCACACGCCTGTCAAACTCAGTCCCATGCCCGCAAAAGCTAACCAGTTTGCTGTTCCTGTGTTTGCCAATCGGGCTGTCAAACTCAGTCCCATACCCACAAAAGCTAACGAATTGGCTGATCCTGTGTTTGCCAACCGGTCACTGGAGGACCTGGTGGATGACCTGACTGTGGGTCCCAGTGGCTTCCCGCAGTCATGTAAGGCAATGATTTCGCCACACAGCCAAGTGACGTTTTGAAGTTTTTGAAGGCTGTGGTTTGATCTCACTCTCCTATGCAGCGCCACTTTTTATATTTGCTAATTCAGTAAGCACACAATTTTGACAGCATCAATGGTTACAGATTTGCAACACAAAGTATGCAGTCAAATTAAATGTTTCTCTCTGATTCTCTTTATCTCTCAAGCCGCTCTTCACATTTTCATACTTTATATACATCTAATTTTACTTTATATACACGCCTTTCTCTAACCTCTTCCTCAGTGGTAGATGAGGTCTGGCAGGAACAGACTCTGCTCAGGCTGCTGCAGCTAGTGGAGCTCCCCCTGCTGGAGGGAGTGCTCCAGGGCAACCGGACCTCAGCTACCCCCTCTCCTGTGAGGCAGCCAGCCCACAGTAACCCAGATCTCCTCTACAGCAACAACCACCTGGACAGACACATCCTCAAGGCTTTCAGGGACTCCCAGTATGTTTATCCTTGTGTGCTTTGAAACTGCTGTGTAAGTCTGTGAGTGTAGGAAGGGTTTTAACTTACTTAAAAAATGCTTAATATTGCACAGTTGTGTGTGTGCTTTTAAGTTCTCTCTCGCTCTCTCTCTCTCTCTGTGTCCATACATACTTAGTCAACATCTAGGGTTTTGAGAGAACCACAGACATGTTGAAACCTGTCTATCAGGGTATTATGATTGTGTGAATTCCATATTATCAAAGAGGTTCAGCCTTTTGTAGGGAGGAGTTATTTGATACACTGGGACAGAAGGTGTGTGATTTTAAGAACGGACCCTTTAATCTGATGTTCTTGATGTGTTGGTTTTTGTTCTGGTTTTAATGTAAGTTCACAGAACATGGACTGCAATAATTCCAAGTCCTTTTATCGTGCATCAGTACCTTGTTTGTTTCTGTAGTTATACAGATTTCACTGTGATTAAAGTATCACACAGTCTATTAAGGTAATGAAATGAAGGCAGTGACATTGTTCGACTGATCTGTGTGTTCCTCCCTGCCCCCTCAGGGAAGATGAATGGCTCTGTGCAGCTCTGGACTGTCTGGACTTCCTTCCTGACCAGTTGGTGGTGCAGCTGAGCAGAGAGCTGCCTCAGGATGAGGATAACGCTCATCATGTGGCAGCTGGCAATGCTGCCCCAGAAGAATGTAAGTGCTTGCACAAATATCAGAGTAAGGTGTCCTCAGGTGAGGGCCTCAGGATTCCTCTTATGACTTAAACATATCAGGGCAAAAAGAAAACTTACAAGATACAATGATTCAGGCTCTCTCCTTGTTTTTTCATGTTTTGTCCCCACATTTTGTTCTACTATACAATCGATACATTCTTCTTTTTCTTCATCTTTGAAAATGTGTCTGTTGTGCTGGTGGTCAGTGTTTTACTATTGCACACAGCACTGATCCCGATTTTTGCATTTCTGCATCAAGTGACTCAGCAGGGATCTGTGTCCACCCCAGGGCACATTTCTGATGAGCAACCTCAGCTCTCCCCGAGTGGTTTTGCCCAGTGTAAGTTGCTGCTGTATGGGACCTTGGTCAAACACTACAGCCACACGGACAGACCCCCGCTGCTGCCTCAACATATGACGGACATCTATACAGCCATCGCTGCCCTGCTGGGTGAGAACTGAAACTGTGGCTCAAATTAGAGGTAGACTGTCTGAACTCCGTCTGACTTCATGATGATGGCAATGAGAACATCATACCATGAGTGTATGATGTATTTGCTGTATAATGTATTTAGCTCAGATAGACACACTTTATTAAAGCTCTCTCTCTCTCTCTGAATTCCCCTCAGAATGAACAGAGCATCAGGCCCCTAAATTCAATTTCCCCCCTTGAAGAAGTCCATGTTGTACTTCTTTCAAGGTTTTGTATGAATATGAACATATATTTATAAGTTCATGCTGCATAACCCCAACCCTAACTATATACCTAAAATGTATTAACTTTAAATGTGTTCTCGTTGGAACACTGGTTACAAAAACACAGCAGGGAGAAGTGGAAAATATGCAGTGCAGAGAATTTGAGGACCAGGGTTGACAACCACTTTGCAAGCCAATTTCATTTCAGGAACCTCCAGGGCCCTTCGGCAGATTGAACCAACAATGTTGGACAATGACAGTTTACAAGCATTTTTCTTTTTGCTTGTTCATACTTGCTATTTTCCCTCCTTCTCCACCTCTCCTGCCTTTCCAGTGAATGCCAAGTTGGGCCCGGCTCTCGAGGCTCTGCAACTTTGTCTGAAGCTTCTGCCACTCATCAGTAGAGAAGAGTTGCACAGGTTACTGACATTCATGGCTCTGGCAGCTGACCCACAAGCAATAAAACTGGACAAAGAGGTGAAGCAGACTCACAGGGATAATGTATTTTTCAGTGTCTGTAAAACTTCAGGTAGAAAGCTTTTTTTTGTTAATTTGTCTAATACACTGTTAAACCTGTAGATGGAGAACAGAATGGCAGTGAAGAGGTCTTTCTCCAGGGCGATCCTCCACCACAAACTTTTCTCAAAGGAGAAAGAGGACCTGCTGGTAGTCTTCATGCTCAGTAATATACAAGAAGTCTTCAAGGTAGGGGAATGCCTGCAGAATGTGTGGGTAACCCCTGTCCACTCTGGGATACACTTGGATATTTACCTTGATTGTCCTTTAAAACCTGGGCTTCTTAGGTGGGCAGTGACCAAAATTCACATATACTACTGACTGCCTATCACATGAAAATATGTTGAACATTTGCCTAAACTAGAGACCAACAGTCAGAGGAGTTGACAACAGTGTTAATTAATCATTCAACATTTTCTGTCTTTAAATTCTTTGCTCCAGATACCAGGAACTCTGCACAAACGAGTGAGTGACAAGCTGGCCGGTTTAGCAGAAGGGGATCAGCCTGATGTGACTGGTAAATGAGTGGCATGAGCTAACCCTACAGAGACACACGACTAAAATACAAAATAGCTCTCCTTTCAGGCAGCACTATGGAACCTTTTGACCTGAAAATGTTACATTTAGATACATTATAGTAATGGGTGAGGTAGGTCAGTCTGTTCTCTGTTCAGATAATGTCTCAACGGATTCTGTGGCTTGTTTTTGCCATATTATTCTGTAAATTAAGTGCCACATGGCCTCTTTGTTTCAGGCTCAACATTCTGTCAGCAGGTCTCTGGCAGGAGTTCCAGTCACACTGCAAAAGGGACCACCAACCAGGAGCTCTGGGCTCTGCTGAGCAATATCCACCAAGATCCCAAAATGTCATCCAAGAAAAAAAAACACCACCTGGGACAGTTTTACCAGGCCCACCCTGAGATATTTCACCAGTACTTTGGTGACTCCCTTGTCGATGTGTTGTAGATGGGGCAAAGCCAACGTGTTCCTGCCAAGTTTGTCAATTCCACAGTTTTAAAAGCAAATTGTTTTTCCCCTCACATTGTCGAGAGTTGCTGAACAAAACACAAGCTGTAAAATAATTTGAGATGGGAATTCTAAGTGAATTACGTTAAGATGTGAACTACACTGGGTTTGTGTGTCTATACTGGATGTGCTTTATCAACACTTTAAATAAACTAGCAGATATAATTTTGACTATGATTCATTTGATATTTGCAAAACTCACACAAAACAGCTAGGTGGTCCTCACGTCCAGTCCAAGTTGGGATCAGCTGCCGAAAGGTGCAAAGCAGTGTGAGAGGTAGCCCAGTTGCTCTCATCACTTTGGAGCAAGAAACTCAATATGCTGACTTCACCTCTCTTTTGCTCATAAAGAATACATTTCCATTGTAACTTGGTCATCAATTTGCTCTAAAGACAATGCATTTTTCAAATCTCTGCAGTCTGAAGCAGCTCCTTCTGCAAGCTAGTCCACCTGGACAGACAGACGTACAGACAACATATAAGCCTATAGCTTCTGTAAGTAACCTGTCTGTGTATACTACCAACCTGGATGCTTCTGGTACTTCTCTGGACCTCAAGGACCTTCAAATCAGTTCTTGTCAAGACCCACCCCGCACAGCATTCAAGTGTTGAGTGGTGCTTCACTGTGTTTTCTTATTTTTCAGTCTCTTGTTCCATATATAATGAAATATTATATTATGTATACATATTGAAATAGATTATGCAAGGATTACATTCGAAAATTATGGCGTTTACCTTCAAATGAATCAATTGGAGTCTTTGTTTTGAGCATAAATACTTTATTTTGATTAATTATTTTTGAATGAGCATGTTAATAGTTCGCATATGCCGTGCCTCTTTATTGTTTTAAGCATTACTAAAAAAGCCAAAGCCATGTGGAGGGGGGCCGGGGGGGCTCGGCGATTACGTCACAGGGCTCCTCCCAGTGCCCAATACCGGAACTCTGCGTTCAGCAGCATCCCCTCACAAAGGGCTCGAGCGTCAACAACAACTACGCTTTAGCAGGAAACAAATTATCTCCTGAGCTCAAAGACGTGTCTGACTGCGTAACTGCTGTTCCTGAATCGTTGTTAGCGTATATCCTCCGCCATGACTGAGAGATGAAGGAACCGCTGTGTCATACCACTGTAGTTATGGTTGACCGCGCTGAGTGAAGCTGCTCCTGAGCTAACCTGTGTTTCCCTATTGACTAGACGACAACAAGGTCAGTAAACGCATCACACACGAACTGTCATGTCGCCGACTACATGTTCAGTCTGTGTGTCGCAGTCACATCAATGTGTTTGGTGAGGTGATGTCATGATTTAAAGATGAAAACAAACGCGCATCTCTACTGCGCCTGTTCTGCTCTGAGACACACACCACCGAGTCATGCTGCTACACACACACATACACACTCACTCACACACCCCAGGCGAGCTAGCCTTCATCACTATAATTCACCATACCTCCTATTCACTTCCTTCACTCCGATTATGATTTTAGTTTATTCATTTATTCATCTTTTCGTCTGTTTTTGCGATCAAATTAATATTATTATGTAGTTGTTAGTCAGTTTACTTATTTATTGTTTTTCTGGCTTCTATTTGTTCCCATGAATCTTTTGGTCATTAAAGCACTCTATCTGTCCTTGTGAGCGTCCTCTATGTTGCTCTGTTCCCTTTTCATTTTTGTTAGTATTCTCTCTCTCTCTGTCTCTCTCTCGGATGCTTTGTTTACATGTGTGTGTATGACACGCTGTGATGTCACATGGCAGAACACAACTCCAACTCAAAACCAATATGGCCTTTGTGTCATTATCTCTTTTCATAGCTGATCCTCTTTTTGTCAAAGAGAGTTCTCTGGAAAAGTGCATATCAAAGAAAAGGTCACACTCAATTGAAATTTGATCAGTTTCTAGAGTTTCTCCTCTTGCTCCTTCTCCCCTTGTCCTACAGACCTCAGCATGCCAAAGGAGGCTGACCATCCCAAGGGGGAAGGAGACGAGAAGGAGAAGACACAGGATCTTTCTGAGGACATGGTGAGGAAACGAGTACGGGCGAATACACCCAGCCCAAACAGAGGAATCACTCCACAAGGTGAGGAAGAAGCTCCAACCTCATTCAAACAAAAAAACTTAACCCATGCATCTGGATTGGGCAAAGATGTGTTCAGATGCTCTAGTTTGTTCTAACATTCAAAACAAGTGCACCATCAGCCATCTCAATTCTAACTCCGCAATGTGAGCGTGAATGAGTTAGTCTGTTTGTCAGCCTTTTGATAAACTGGTGACTTGTGTGGGGGGCGTTCGCTGCCTCTCACCAAATGACCAGTAGCATTCAACCCTCTTGTTAATCTTTTTTCCTCTCAGCATTGATATTGATATTGATTTAATTGCAAAGGATTGAAAGTGAATACTGAAGGTGAATGCTCCCTCTCTCACAGCCAGCCCTCCCAGGTTTGTCTCTGTGGATGAGTTGTTGGAGACCGCTAAAGGAGTCAATAACATGGCCTTAGCCCATGAAATAATGGTCAACCAGGATTTTCAAGTCAAACCTACAGAGCTTCCAGAGGGAAGGTGAGAATTCAATGTTGGTAAGAGAAAAGCCTCACACAGCCATGTTCACTTATTCATAAATGGCGTTTACTGGATTCTTGAATGGAAAGAGGTATTTCAATTTGCACATTGAGTAAGTTATTCACAAAACACATGTCACATAAAATTGTGACTTGTTTCGATGGAGCAAGATTGCTGTCAAAAATATGTACGAAAAACTATACATTTGATTTATGGATACAACATGATTTCTAGTTATTTATTCTTCCTTACAAATACTACAGTTTTGGATACGAGTCCAAATTGTCACACAAAAAACTGGTTTGTGTAAATATTTAGATTTCCATGAATAAAATTGAAATATGTATTTACAATGAAAACAAATCCATACATACCTCGTTTTCTGGCAAATTATAGAAACAAAAATAAATAGTAAATGCAGAGTTAATGAATAAAGCCAATGTTTTGGCAAATAAATCTGTTTGACAGAAAAAGAGACGGCAAGTGCACATGCAGAGGTATATTGTGGTGGCAGTTCTTTAATCAAATGAAATTTCTTTGATAGCACCACATAGCAACAACACTTAGAATTCTTAGTACCTCAGTGATTTAATGAGAGCTGGAGCAATGGCTTGTCTCAATAAAGACGCATTAGGGTGAGAGTGCCACACAGCAGTCTCTGCAATCCTTTTATACACATACACCAGCAAAGTGATGTCATCATGTGATGTCAGCTTATTTACATAATGATGTCACATACATAAATGCAGAGATAGCGAGGGTAGAGGGAGAGAGGAGCTCGGTGCATCATGGGAAGTCCCCCAGCAGTCGAGGTCTATAGCAGCATAACCGGGGGCTGGTCCAAGGCAAGCCTGGCTGGCCCTAACTATAAGCTTTATCAAGAAGGAAAGTTTAAAGCCTACTCTTAAACGTAGAGAGGGTGTCTGCCGCCCGGACCAAAACTGGGAGATGTTTCCACAAGAGAGGAGCCTGATAACTGAAGGCTCTGCCTCCCGTTCTCCTTTTGGAGACCAGCACAAGACGAAAAAGTGTGTAGGCCACCTACTACACCTCCTTCATTGTGTTGTCATAACAGTCCCCTTTGCCCCTCTACAGTTTGGAGCGCAAAGTAAAAGAGATCATGCACAAAGCTTTCTGGGATTGTCTGGAAGTTCAGCTAAGTGAGAATCCCCCGTCCTACGCCCATGCCGTCAAACTGCTGGCTGAGATCAAAGAGGTGAGGAATGGGGTTGGATTTATAGAAAAATAATTAGCTGCACATTGCAAATACAGTATGCATTGTTATTGTAAACGCCACTTTGTCCCTTTTTAACTGATTTTGCAGTTATTTGTATTGTGACAAGGTCACAGGCACAGGACAGTGCAATACAATATCCCTCCCTGTCTTGTTTGACCCTGACATATACAGTCAGTCTGTTTCTTCCCTTCACTGTCCCTTTTCTCTTTTACTGATTCTTTGCTTCTGCCTTCATTTGCTTGTTTTTCTCTTTGTCAAAGATTAATTTCTACACTTATTCGTCCAGACCCTGCTGTCATTCTTGCTGCCGAGCCATGGTCGCCTGCGGTCCCACATTGAAGAGGTCCTAGACATTCCGCTGATCCAGCAGCAGGCTGAGAACGGAGCCGTCGATATTAGTCGACTGTCGCATTTCATTGTTGGGATGATGGGCTCACTGTGTGCCCCCTGCAGGGATGAGGACATCAAGAAGCTTAAGGAGATCACTGATATGTTGCCTCTGCTTAAGTAAGCTAAGAGACTATAGTATGCTAAGTATTGTTAGCATAGTATGTTCCAAGCCTTAATTCATTTTTAGATTTTGTAATTTCATTCCAATTGATTACTCAGCAGATGTCGGCTGGTTCAGTGGTAAGGTAATCTTAGAAGTTGATTTTTATAGGCTACCTTGGCCTCAAAAGTACGCGTTGAGGGACAATTACAAATCTGCAGCTTCTGAGAGAGGTTGGTTTCATTAGAATCATCTTTCTCTGTATCCCTCTCTGTTCTTCTTTTAAGGAAAATATTCTCTGTCCTGGACCTGATGAAGTTGGACATGGCTAACTTTGCTCTAACCAGCATCAGACCACATTTGCTGCAGCAGTCAGCTGAGTATGAAAGGAACAAGTTCCAGGAATTTCTGGAGAAGCAACCGAGTAAGGCCGCTTTCACCATCCACTGGATTAGTCTTCTCTTACTGCCTAATTCCCTTCCCTTTAATTAAATACAGTATTTCTGTGCGTCGAAGTACTATAGGATCTGGTTTGTGTGAGGTTCTCTGTAGCGGGGAAAATGAGCAGATTATCAGACATGGTTTTACAAAAAAAAAATGATCTCCTTTAGATTGCAAAATATTCAACGGAATGATCTTTTCTTTTTAGATGCCTTAGACTTGACTGAGAAGTGGCTTGAGGACACGGTAAGACGCTTGAGAGAGGCTGGGGCCGATGGTTCTACTGCTGCCTCAGCCGACCCTCCGTCACTGCTCCCCCTTACCGTCCATAATCAGGCCTATCTGCGCCTGCTGAGGTGGGACCACTCCTCAGAACCCTTTCCAGAGGTACACGCCCTCAACCATCAAGGTTGTCTATGGCCTTTTTCACAATCTTCATTATTTCTGAGATTAACTGTGACTCCGTTCCCTATGCTCATTAGACAGTGTTGATGGATCAGGAACGATTCCAAGAGATGAGTCAGGAAGTTGGACGATTAGTTCTACTTTCTTCTGTGCTCCTCATCGTCTACACTACCACAGGAGAAGCCATCTCAGGCCTGCCAGGACTCATGGATACACTTAAAAACACTGTCAGCGCCCTGCTGGCAGACACGCACACACTGTGAGTACACACACGTACATTCTACTCTTGTATGGGTTTTGATGATAAACATCAGTGAACCTGTTTGAGAACTTTATGAAGATCAGCACCCTTCTCACCCCAAATGAGTCTTGTATGCGGATTGTCATCTCATTGTTTAATATTTTTTAGCTAATGACCTCAAATATGTTGACCCACTTAATTCATTTATTATTTTTCCCCTTCTTCAGGTCTTTTAGCATGGAGGAGGCCTTAGCAACAACTGGGGAGAAACTGTGTGTTGAGCTAAAAAAGTGTTTAACCCAGCATGGCCACGCTGCATTCTCGACTGACCAAAGCAGCGCTCTGATTGGACAGATCTCAGCCACCATCCAGCCAGATAACACTGTCCGCAAGCTGATGGGTGAGAACAATGAAACACTATACTAAAACACTTGTATATGGTTAGGAGCTGTTGTAGTGTTTACTGTGCAGTTTATGTACACTTTAAAGGCCCCTGTACACTTAGACATAAGACACAAGTTCAAGTTCATTTATCTGGCATCTCTTCTCCTCTCCCTTCCTGTCCTCTCCTCTCCTCTCAGAATCTCGGATTCACAGCTACCTCCTGACTTCGCTGGAGTCCAGCCAACGTAACACCCCACCTCCTCTCCCAGGAGGCCTCGCTCCATTCAGCAGAGAGCTGAAAGAGGTTGCGGTTCGATTCAGTCGGCTTGTGAACTTCAACAAGCTGGTCTTCTCCCCTTTCTACCAAAAGATTCTCCAGAAAGTACTGACAGCAGGGGAGAGTCCTGGCACAGAGCCATAATTACTACAGTGAGGTGGGCTCCATTGCAATGATCTGCAATGGAGTGCAATCATCTGCAGTTTGTGATTTTGCCATAATACTAATGGTTAGTGTTCCGAAAGGAGGTGAGACGCTGGTGTGTATTCAGTCTGCAAAGCAGCTTTGTGACATAATCAAAACTGTAACACTTGAATCACTCTCTCTGTTTTGCTTATTTATTGAATTTTAATGCTTGGGCCCCAGAATTCTTACCATAGTAAGAGCATCTCTTTAGCTTGCAATTGTGTTACCAAAATAGTTTCAGTATTATGAGGGCTGTGTATCATTCCTAGTGTCAGTTCACTATCTGAAACTCCATTTATCTCAGTGCTGAATATAAAATGTTTGTTTTTTACAGTGTTTAATGTTAAGGGGTCTAATAAGGCTTTTTTCACTTTGATCAGCAGAAAAGATTCATTTCAAATCATAGCCCCTCTGTACTTAATACTTTCACACATGGTATCTGCATTTTGGCTAACTTCTGCTTAAACCAGTAATAGTGGAATAGTGGCACCTGCAATGTATTTCTTTGTCTCCTGAGGTTGTGTCCAACCGGTTTGAGGACCTGGGAAGGCCGGACAGCTTGTCCTGATATATAAAACCATTGAACTTACACAAGGTGTTCTTTCTTGTTCATGACTAATCTATTGCCTAGCAGCAGTTGTCAGATGTCAGCATTTATTTTCAACCAAAAATATATGCTATGTTGTCTATATCGGCTTTGGACACCTTGATATTGTTCGCATTGTAAAATATGAGGTTTAATTAAACAAGCACTAAAGAATAAAGCAAACAACAGAAAAAGAAATGAAATGGTTAATTTTAACCAATGTAACAGACTGACTATTTGTTTCTATTGCCGTTTTAATTCCTCATGTATTTTTTATTAAAGGTAGTATCTGAATGAGAGTTTAACTAAATTAGAGTTTATGGAAGTCAGGAGCACTGCATCTGCTAATTGCACCACAAGGTTACTGAGAATTGTTTGTGTGAATTTCTTTATCATGACACTTCACAAGCTCTATTAACAGATCAAAGGATACATACTAACTAATATTACCCTTAAGGTTAGAGGGTGTTCCTTTCATCCATTCCAAAGATAAACTGGCAATAAATGTGTCGGGCTATGCTCACAGCAAAGACACCACGTCATGAACCTTTTTTTACTGCAATAGAAATAAAATTAACTTGACGTATTTATCATTGAGACTTTGAGACATTGTTACTTGGTTGGAGTTGACTTTTGATGCCAGCAGTGGTGTCTGAAGCCTCACACTCCATCCGACCCACATGACTGCTTTGGGCAGTGCTTCAGGTATTCTGATTTGGATTTGATTACCTCTGTTTTATCCAAAACTTGGAAATGATTTTCGTGAAACTTGGGGACTGTTTGATCATGATCCAGGAAAGAACCCATTACATTTAGGCATTTGTCAGCCTGATGTTGGTACTGCAATTGACATGTTACGTTCATATAACGTCACCAAACTCAAAATCGGCTATTTAACGTTAAGATATTCAGGAATTGCAGACGTGTCTTGAGTGTCTGCCTGGCAATTGAGTGCTCTTGTCGTGGCCCCGCCCACCAACTGCTCCCCGATCCTCCGCTAACGTCAAACAGACAGATTCAAGCCGCTAACCCAGGCAAACTGGCACAGGATGTACCGCGTGTGGTAAAATAGAAGGTCACCTAACATTATGGATTATAACGTTATTTCGTATAAAGTTTCATAAGAACATTATCAAGAGTGGGGGGTCAACAACAGACTAACCGTGGTGCATATCGTAATGTTAAAACATTACTAATATTTAAGACATTTTCCGACAGGCGCTGAAAGGGCAGCTCAGCAGAGCTGCGTGGGTCCTTCAATTGCTGCTTCCTGGCTAATCGAGCCAATCTTAAATCATCACAGCTCTGATCAACACACCAGACTAAGACTGAGTGTGTCATTATATAAAGAAATCCCACGGCTTTGTTTTATAAGTCCTCGGTATTTTTTTTAAATGCAAATATTTAAACCGTAATATTTTTTTGTCATTTCTGCAGCTCACTTGCAGTAGCCAAACTTTAGGAGACACTGGCTTATGGAGTTTATTGTTTGTACTGTACAGTTGTATATTTGTGATAAAGATTAAAAACATTTGTTTCAGTTTGGGCTCACAAAATTCTACAGGTAAAATATCTGGACCAAGCTGAACAAAAATATAAAGACAACACTTTCAGTTTGTTTAAATACGTTAAAGATTTGTTCTATGCGCTCAAAGATCTTATTTCTCTCAAATGTTGTCCACACGTGTTCATCACTACACTTTTATCACTGTGAGCTGCATTTTTCCTTTATCGCGGTAGTCCACCTCCTGCAGAAGTGTGGCTTATCAAGATGCTGATTACAAGCTGTTACGATAGGTGTTCCTTATGATGGGTACAATGAAAGGACACCTTGGAATGTGGAGTTTTTTGTTGTTCAACACCACGTCACAGATGCCTCCAAAGATTGTGCGATTGGCATGCAGACCACAGGAACGTCATGTAGAGCTGTTGCCAGAGTAATGGGTGCTCACAACCCGCACATCACGTGTAACCACGCCAGCACAGGGACCTCTTCTTCACCTGTGGGGTCGTCTGAGGCCAGCCACACAGACAGCTGATGAAACAGTTGGTTCACACAGCGAAAGGATTTCTGCACAAACTGTCAGAAATCGCCTCAGGCAAGCTCATTGAGGTCTTGACTTGTCTGCAGTTCACCATCACAATTGATGTGAGTTGGCAGGAGTTCAACTTTGACCACCTTCAAACTGTCAGAAACAGACTCAATTGTCAGCAATTGTCAGACCTCATGCTGGTGCAGTGGGCCCTGGGTTCAATCTTGGTACATGTGTTGATGTTTTCTTTTTCTATTTCGTAAAATCCAGCATGTGATTCTATTCATACCTGAAGAAATGTTTTGTTACATTTCACTGGGGGGGGAAATGGAATTCCAGTTGCAAATTGCTTCAAAGGTGTCTGTATATTGTGGTTTACTTAATGTGTCTGCAGAAGTATAAAAGAGAAACAATACACCCCTGAGCAGCTCATTTTATTCATTCAGCAGTTTATTTCTACAGTGAAACAAGCTGACTAGACCAGATGTACACTGCATTTGCACAAATTAAGATGTTTGCAAATCATGCAAATTCAACTAAAGAGTAAAGTGACTAGAGTACCCTGGGGACTGTTGAGGAGTGCTGTTCTGGACCAACTTCGAATTTTCTTTGAAATGTTTAAACAACAGTCGATGGATTGCATTTAGTTTTCAGTTTAATTCATTTGTAGATTGGTAGAACGGTTCATGATGGATTGAAATGTGTCTTTTGACCAGCGCTTCTTTCCTTTTGGGGTTGACATTCATTCATATTTACAGTAGTAAAGTAAAGAATATCCTCTGTAAACACTAGAAAGAACCCTGGCCAAATCTTCAGCACTGCCGTGGCATGCACTTTCCATACGAAAAGATAGGCGGAGCCAAAACCCAAATTATTAGTCTGGCATAAAGGGCAGATGGACATGTTATTATGAATATTTTTCCTGTTCCTTTGAAAGAAGAATAGACCCGATCTTATTGATCAATTCTGCTAAACCAAAACTTAAACAATCTTCTGATCCCAAGGTCACGATTAGAACTTAACCTGAAATTAAATGATTCAAAATCAGGCCCTTAAACCATTCTCCTTTTAATTGTAGAAGATGAAACAACTGAATAACTGCAAATCCAAGAAAGGCTTTTATTGATTGTGTCTCTATGGATTAAGTGTAGCACTCATCATGCATTTGGACAACTGGTGAGTTTGATTGCACCATCACAGCTGTAACTTCTCCAAATAAAAGAGACTGGATACCTGACTGGCCCAACCTGCCAAAGTAGGCACTTGAAGACATTTACATTGGCATCTAGGTAAATAGAATAAATGTCTTAGAAAATAACAAGCAGATCCAAATTCTTACACTTGATGACCTATGCCCTCTTTTACTCCAATTTCCTCATGAGTATACAGGGAACACCAACATGTAAACACCAATAACAGGAAAAGTACATGTTATTTCAAGCTGTATGTGCTGTGAGAGGATTATGTGATTTAATTGTATTTTATTAAAGGACACAATGCCATTAATAACTTGTCACACCCTGATATACCCAATATCTTGTGATTGTAATATGTGGTATTTATACACAAAGCAGCAAAACTACTGTACTGCTGCTGGGGATCATTAGGACAGATTAATTAATTCATGGTTATATTATTAGAGGTGGATGCTGAAGCGGCACCTTTACCCTCCACTAGCACATGGAACAGCACGGTTGACTTGACCTCAGCCCTGACACTAGGGAGTCTGTGCATCAGGCCAGTGAAGCTTCAGAGTCACTTTGTAATTTTTATAATTAGTCCACGCAACCTTGAACGCACCATCAAAGCAAGGAAGTCCCGGCTTTGATTGTTGCACATTTTCTGAGCCAGAGGAGTTCATTGAATTTATTTCTGTTGGAGGCAGGAAGAGCATCAGAGAGCTTGCACATCGGGTGCAGCGAGTATCCTGTTTCCACGCTGTGCCAGATGGTATTTCTACGCCACACATATTTTTTATTAATGTAGGATGTCACCTTTCCTCTTCTGTAGAATAAATTATGAAATAAAAACAGATATACAGATAAACTGAAATAACAAAACAATCTCCTACAATCTAAAATCACGTCTCTATTACCAATAGTTTATGAGCTTTGAGAAAACATTTTTTTCCACAATAGCAGCAGCAGCAGCAGATATTCTGGATTTAGCCCTAATTATGGATCCGGAAGAGAACATTTCACATTTTTTTTACGATTCTGAATACAGAATTTCGAAGCTAAAATGGGTGAAATATGATCCCTTTTCCCAGTTTTGGTCAAAACACGTGCAGCTGCATTCTGGACCAACTGAAGAGTCTTTAGAGACTTATTAGGGTAGCCTAATTTACAGTTATAAGTTTTTCTGCATCATTCTGTGATGCGATGTTGCATAAGTGAAAGAATGCAGTCCTTGAAATCTGTTTTATGTGGAAGTTAAATGACAAATCCTGATCAAAGATGACTCGCTGGAGGTCAGGGCAACGTCATCCATGATGGCTATCTCATTAGATAATGTGTATCCAAGGAATTTAGGGCCAAGCACAGTACACAGTTTTGTCAGAGTTAAGGAGGAGAAAATTACATAACATCCAGCCAGGTATTTATGTCCTTGATTGTAGGCATGATTGGAGTTTTAATGTAATTGACTAGACTCCTCTGGTTTCATTGATAGATAAAGTTGGGTGTCGTCGACATAGCAGTGAAAATGTCTGGAGTGCTTCTGAATATTTTTTACCTCTTACCTATAGAGTGAATGGAGTAAGTATTTGAAGCACCTTACTGAATTGACATGTTTTGGCTAAATGTTTGTAGCAGTATGTTTCTATTCCTCTTTGGTATGTCACAGTAATTCTGTATACAGCTATGTACATGTATGGCCACTTTGTCAGTAGAGATTTCCTCACTGGATTTTGAGAAATTAATGTATGAAAAAGCTAAATGTAAAACAATCGTGTCCACCAAGTTTCTGGTTTGTTTGTTGCTTTTTTATTTTTATTGCTCTCTCTCTCTCCCCCTCTCTCCCTCTCTCGCTCTCTCTGTCGCTCACATTCCACACATGCGGAGAGAGAGAAGCAACAAGCTACCGTACACAGCCTCTCAGCCTTAGCCCCAGCTCAGTCGGGGACGCGTTGTATTATCATGCAAAAGTTTCGAAACACGGATTTTCTCACCTTAAACACAAACGCGACCGACAGATATTGAAAGCCCGGGCGGCTGTGGACGCCATGGGTGGTGGCTGGCTGTTGTTATAGAAAGTTTTTGCGTTATTTTGGAGCTTCAACTGTACGAAAAGTCGCTCGGTCTGTCCTCGTCGTTGAACAAGATGGCAGCAGCACCATTGCAGGATTTGGCTGTAATGCTGGCACCCGTCGCCAACCTCTTTCCTGACCCCCTGGACGAGACGTTTTACTGGTCTTACTGAAGGTATGGCGATTTAGTCGACGGAATTCTATGTCGAATACATTTTCCATTTTGTTTCTTCGATGTATGATTGACCCTAAAATTGGACTTCGCTCGTGGCTAGCATGTTTGCTAACTGTAAAGTTAGCCAAGTTCAGCTTGGTCCCTTTGGCAGCAAAGGCAAACGTTAGCAGAAGAGCTAACGACGGGTAGTGTTGACGTTTATATAGAATTGTACTCGATGTGTTTGGGTTCTGAGTGGTATAACTTTTATATTTTGACAGTGTTGTTTTGAAAAATTTTATTTGTATTTGCACTTGTATGGTAAATAGCAACGCAGCAGTTGACGTTATAACTTGACGGATCGAAGCTAAGTTGTCCAGGTTACTGAACAACCTGACACCTATCACACACACGTCCAAACACATCCGTTACTTATCTGCCAGTCAACTGAAGTTTCAACAGGTGTCTCGGCTCCTGCTACCCTTCCCCCAAACACACACACACACACACACACACACACACACATCACTTATCCCATATGTTAACTGTCTCTTAGATTGATCAGTAACAAATTGCCTTTGCAGTTGGCATACAACTGTTAAACACACACACACACACACACACACACACACACACACACACACACACAGAGGGAGATGGCTTCCCACTTTGGCATTGAGTAGATGGAACAGGAGGTATCACAGCTCTGTCCATCATAAACCGATGGTACGCAGAAGTTTTAAGGCCTTTCTCTGGTTGAACTTGAAGTGACACCATAACAGCTAGAATATCTTGCGAAAGTACGCAACCAGAAGTGAGTAGTGTTGGATTTTGCATTGTTATGTTGACATTCAGGCACACCCCTCTGCCTGTCTGAGCCTGTGTGTGACACCCTTGTTAGTTAGGAAGGCCACTAGATCGCCAAAAACTTATTTTCCCGTGTTAAAACTTTGAGTAAGACGATAAGCACAGCAAGCATGCGATGATGTAGTGTCAAATGGAATAGCTTTAGTTTAAGTGCAAAGCCAGCCACAGACTCTCTCTCTCTCTCTCTATTAGGAGATTTTGAGGAAGTGTGGCTGACAGGCTTGGCCTCTGGCTCCCTTCACCCAACATGGTGTCTTATCTTCCTTTGCTGAGAGGGAGGAGCTGAAAACGAATGATTGAATATGGAGTTTGAAATGCAGTCTTGTTTGCCATATTATCTGTAAGCATCCTTTCAGTTTAATGCAAGATAATTGCTGGTGTATCCACAGATAGTAGATGTGACTGACAGATTGTGTGTGTGTGTGTGTGTATGTGTGTGTGAGTGTGTGTGTGGTACAGATTCAACACAATTCATTATCAAGAATATGTTTATTTTGGGTCCAAATTATTTGTCCGATTATGTAAGATAGAACTACAGCTGAAGTTTACTCTTTGCAATTGTTTTGAGCCTAAACACTTGAATAGGATGAGTCACTTCAAAAGTAGCTGTTAACATACGGGTCAAACAAAGATCTTTGTGGGACAATAATGGATTCTGAGTGTCTCATTAACGTGATGCAGCTGCACCCAGTTTTTATACAACAAAACCAATAATAATTATTCGACCCAACAAAAAGAAACAACTCTTATGAGCCTTTATCCATCTGCAGGCTTGAATGAATGTTTAAATCTCCTAAAGCCAACGCTGTCCTACAACATTACGAATGCTATGGTGTTGCACAGGAAGCAGTGGCTCTCACCCCCCCTGCACACCCCCCCAAAAAAAGTACGAGTCATCTGTTGTTTACAGCAGCGGCAGTACTGCTGCAGGAGACAGACTAACGGCCACTGTGGCTGTTCATCAACATGTGAATGCTTATTTTAGCTTTCGCTTTGAACATAATGCCTGGTGGCCATTATTATTACAGTTGTTATGTGACTGGTTCATAGATTTGGAACGACGCCATAAGACAGAAAGCTTTTTAAATGAGTGGCATGCATGCTTCTGTAAAATGTGGATGATTTGCAGTGCACCTATCACCTATCACTGGTATATCATTTCCCCTTGGGGTGCTGCTTGCTTTGCAGTTCTACTTTATGTGAAACCGACCCTGGAGTGTAGCGTGCAGAGATAAGCGGGCAATGCAGTGGGCTTCCCCCATCTCCCATTTCAGTAGAACACTATCATGTCACCCTTTGCAGTAAGGTGACATGATGGCTCAGATGGTAGATTAGACTTTTGCAGCTACTATGACCGCTTTATTTAGAATGCCCAGGTGGAAAAAGGAATTGCCAATAGGAAAGGTGCGCATATAGATTTGCCTTTGACCATTCATCTGTAGGCAAAATATGGTAAAAGTAAAAGTTGACTCCTTATATGAAATTGCACTGTGAAGTTGGCTATTATACATAGTCATGGCAAAAAGTTGCTCTTAAACATGTTGTTTTGTAATGTCCTTGCCTTGAGAGTGGATATTTGGCTAATATTGCTTTGGAGTTAATTTTCCTCTGATCAGTGCTTTGCTAAATGTGCTTTTTTCCCTTTCATCTGCTTTCTTTAGGTATGGCCTCACAAGTCTCGGTTTATCCATTACATCTGCACTCAGCTCAAACTAGTGCCTTAGGAACCAGCAGCAGCGGTACCAGCAGACAAACAGGCAGACCCCACCACAGAAATAACACCAGCAGAGCCTTTCAGAACCGACCTCGGTCAAAGACCTATGTGATCGGAGTCAACTACGGTATTGCCTATCCCAATAACATCGTCCCATCCACAGCTGGGGCTGATTCAACAAGACTGCATAGGGGAACACGGCTTGAAGAAAAGGAGGAGTGGGAATTGCGGTCAGAAAGATTACAGCAAGGGGACAGCTGGCAGACAGAGAGAGGAGATCCAACTGAGGTCCAGGAACAGGAACCTCAGAACAGAGGCACACAGGAAGTAAGGCTTCGTAAGGACTGTGGAGGAACTACTGCGGGCGGCGGAGGCTTGGACTGTGGGTTACTAAGGAGGACCTGCATCAGAGCGGAAAAGGAGGCGGGCAGAAATAGAAAGGTACAAGCAAGGGCTGGCTACATTAAGCTTCCAGACGCAGGTGCCATCCAGAAATGCGAACAGAAGACAAGTGAAGGTGGAGAACAACTGCAGGAGAGCAACTGTGTGGGAGCCATGCAGATAGTTGAGGAAGTGTCTGCACTGCCTCCACTTCCTCCCCCTGTAGCCATGTTGCAAAACAGCTCCGGGAACAATGCAGATGCCGTCAAAGTTGGGGTAGGAAGAGCGCTGCCGACCCAACACACCAAGGCCGAGGTGGTGGCCAGCACTGGAACTGGGGTGGAAGGCACTGAAACAAAGCCTAGTGCCACCAGTGAAACAGTAGCAGGAGCTATGATAACCAGAACTGGGACCGGAGATGGAGACTATCAACTAGTTCAGCACGAAGTCCTGTGCTCCATGAAGAACAGCTACGAGGTGTTGGAGTTCCTGGGCCGTGGCACCTTCGGTCAGGTGGTGAAGTGCTGGAAAAGGGGAACCAATGAAGTGGTCGCTGTCAAAATATTGAAGAACCATCCATCCTATGCACGCCAGGGACAGATTGAGGTGAGAGTTTGCTTCCTGTCTCCCACAAGTTACAATTGATCTTCTGTTGTAATGTGTAATTTTTGGAGGCCATGACTCATGTAACTACAAGGTACAGCTTAGCCTGCTTTGTGTTTTTTCAATAGAATCCATTCCATTAGCCCACTCAAATAGACTAACCCCTTTATTACGTCTTTCTGTTTTTTATTTTCTTTTAGTTTTACATTTGGGAAATTGACTTCCGTAGTTACTATTGAATGCTGTTTGTGGACAGGTGGCCCAAGGAACAATAGATTAAAGTTGGAGGAAGATGTTTCTGCTCATTGTCTAAGCCAGATGATCAGAACACATTTGGGGGGGAAAAAAAGTTTTTCAATTGAACTTTGAAAATTATGTGAAGCAACAACAAAAAGCACAGCAGACAAAAGTAAAACTTTAGTGTGTTTTTGAATCAACTGGTCTTCAGAAGTATGGACCTCTGTTTTTGGTATACTTGTCCGTTAGACTAATGAGCTTCCAGTCCAATATACAGAACAAAAACATAGCTGGTTATTAAATATAGCTTTTTGCAAAGTTTTCGGTGTATGTGGTTTGTTGTGTCATGGCTGTAATTGATGATTCGCTATCCAATTTCATACGGGGGGTACCCGCTGAAGAGATGGCTGTATTTCAGTGAGGCGAACGCCGGAGGGAAAGCATGTTGGGTTGGAGTTACTGCTGCCTGTATATAGAGTAATTCAAAGGGAGAGATTAGCTCACAAATGCAAATTGAGGGTTTTCCACATATTCTGCCATAACAAAGACAATAATTTCTCATATATTTATACAAAAGGACTTGCTCTTTGATGTCTTAGATGAAACACTTAAGTACGCACGGTTGCACACGGTCACATGCGGCTAGATGATGTGATTGTGAAAAAGTACAACATGTACTCAACATACAGTGGGCTTAGTCAAAGTCTTCTTATTTCACAAATGGGTTAATGCTGGTGGGAAAATATGGAGATATCACTCAAGTTGCTATAGGGAGGTTTTCACGGCCAAGGAATAAGATGTGTTTTGATCATCTCAATGGCTTTTGTCTTGTAATTGTTATGGATGAGTGAATTCTAAGGATCTGTATTCATGGTCAAAGAAGTGGATCATGAAACTCAAATGTACATAGAAAGGCATGCTTTTGTTGGCATGCTATTGCAAATTAGAGAGAATTGTTCAGGTTTCTTCATTTTGTGGAAACCAATGCACATGACAACCAAGCATGTGGCTTGTCTTAACCATATGCTGTTCTTTCAGTAAAGATAATCCAAGCTGCCATAGAACCTTGTTTAAAAGCTAAAGCTGTATACTGGTCTGAACCTGTGCTCCTTCTTCTTCTCTTTGGCGCTGAACATCAGGTGGAGATCCTGGCCCGTCTGAGCAGTGAGAATGCAGATGAGCACAATGTGGTGCGTGCACTGGAGTGCTTCCAGCACTGCAACCACACCTGCCTGGTGTTTGAGATGCTGGAGCAAAACCTCTACGACTTTCTCAAACAAAACAAATTCAGCCCACTGCCGCTCAAAATCATCAGGCCGATTCTGCTGCAGGTGAAGCAAACGCACCTACAACTCCCATGAAGATGCTTTCCTGTTCAACTCTACTCCTGTAAACACATAGTCATTATTAATGCATGCAAATATGTAAAGGTCAGGTTCTAGCCTCATTTTCTGTGAACCAGGTTCTAAAAACAGGATTTGGAAGTGTACAACTGATTGAGAAACACAGTGCCAAACTACTGTTACTGATATACTGTATGTATTGATGTGTAACTCTGCAGGTAGCAACAGCCTTGATGAAATTGAAGTCTCTGGGTTTGATCCACGCTGATCTGAAGCCTGAGAACATCATGCTGGTGGACCCAGCCCGGCAGCCCTACAGAGTGAAGGTGATTGACTTTGGCTCAGCCAGCCATGTCTCCAAGGCTGTCTGCTCCACCTACCTGCAGTCCAGATATTACAGGTGAGGACATTAGCTTGAGACAAATCTATGGAGCAACAGCAAGTTTTAATCATTTGCGTATAAGAAATACTTTGTTTTGGTTGGTTACCTACTCTGGTTAACAATTGAACCCTCTGCATTTTACATTTGTTTTTTTGTTTCCTTTGAAACCCTTTAGCATCCAGTTCATTATTACAGTACAATATAGCAGAGTCTTGACTGTTGTGCTTTTGATTTTATTTGAGGACATGATACATTTTTTAAGTTGAGTTCCTTCATGTCTTCTTTTAAAGAAACCTATGCACTCAGTCACAGTATACTGATTTGACTATTGCTCATTAATTTAGTCAGTGAAACTGGAAGGTTATTGCATTTTGAAACTGAGAGAGATTTGTAACTGAAACAAGAAAACGTCCTCAAAAAAGGAAAACACTTTCAATACAAACCTAAATCCTTAGATCTATATTACCATGTTCCAAAATGAGATTCACTGTGTTTAATATTTGTAGGAGTAGGAATGTCTCATTATGCTAACAAAATGAGTCCCATGGGTAATATTTTGTCCCTGTGTGTATCTGTTTCCCACAGGACTTAGCACAGCCTCGCTCCAGTTTTATATATTTAGTCCTGTAGTCCTTATGTAATGCGAAGGAAGTGCTGTGTTGTAACCCGCATGCTTTCATTGGGAGCTACGTGACATGTACAGGATTTGTTTTTGTTCTATACTTTCTCAGTGTCCTTAACTTGCTGTTCTTCCTCCCTGCTTCACTTGCACGTGCATACATTTATACACGCATGTATGTGTGCATATGTGTGTGTTCTCTGTGCAGAGTGACACACCCTAAACTTTACTGCTTTTGCATAACACTGTTCAGAGGAACTGGATGGTGATATGAGGAACAGAGACTGAAATAGTTGGCTTGTCTTATAAGTTGGAGTGTGAGGAGAATGTACTTATGAAAGGATTGTGGGCCAAGTTTCAGGATATAGGTGATTAGCTTACTATGTAGACATTAGTAGCTCATTACACTTTAATCTGTCTGGCAAAAAGATAGACTGAGAATAAAAAAACTCTTGAGATGGAGATCTGTTCCGAATCAGTCGAATTGTTTGTGACTAATAGGGGACTTAGTGCTGTGACATGTTTAGTGCCATCAAGCTTGCTTAACTTGTGGTTTCGAAAGGCATAGCATTTCCTTTTCTTCAACCGCAGGATAGCAGGCTGGCAATTGGATTTGTCAACTCTCCCGACTAGTTTCAGCATGTCGATACATAGAGCGAACTCTTCAAACCTTGTGCAATCTGTGGAAAGTGCTGTTGAGATACTGGGTATGTCTTCAGTCGTTGCGCTGCACACACCCACCATTCCACTCTCACTAGTCATGCCTTTAGTGCCCTGTCAGAAACTGAGCACTTTCTCTGCGAGTCCAGCTGTACTTTCTCCAAGCAGTATAGAAATTATGAGTCAAAAGTGTGTGGGGCTCCTGCGCTACGGCAAGTGTTAAAACAATCAAATGTTAAATGGAGAGCACAAAGAGGTCTTCCTAAAATGAAAGCATTGCTATAGGTTCAATGTGTATTAGGAAGAATACAGATTTTCTTGGCCTCCCTGTCTGAGACGAGCACGGAAGATTTGAGATTTATAGCTGTTGCGTAACCTAGAGGCTCTGCTCTGTATCTGACCTGGTATGAGCGTCTGGCCGCATGCACGTGTGCCTGCGCGTATTTTGTACTTTTATGCGACGCTGAGGCAGTGCTGAGATCATAGTTAAATCGGTTGGCGTTGATGTTTAGGGAGGGGAGGTCAGTCAGGACACAAAAGAGCAGCTAAGAATGTGGTATGTGGAAACCCACATTTAGATCTAGGAAAAACATTCAGACATTCCTGTGTATATCAGGGTTGGTTCATACGTGTCTCTGTCCGGTCGGCAGCTGCCAAGGCTGGGTGTTTTTATATAGATACAGTATGTACTAAATTCTCCTATGATAAAGGCTTCTCTCTCTCTCTCTCTCTCTCTCTCTCTCTCTCTCTCTCTCTCTCTCTCTCTCTCTCTCTCTCTCTCTCTCTCTCTCTCTCTCTCTCTCTCTCTCTCTCTCTCTCTCTCTCTCTCTCTCTCTCTCTCTCTCTCTCTCTCTCTCTCTCTCTCTCTCTCTCTCTCTCTCTCTCTCTCTCTCTCTCTCTCTCTCTCTCTCTCTCTCTCTCTCTCTCTCTCTCTCCAAACTGAGTTCTAGTCCATATTGCTCTTATTTGCTCAGTGTCATTCTGTTTGTGTACAACTTTATCAGCAGAGGGGTTTGTAGGACACCGGTGTGTGCCAAGCTCCAATGCTCATATTGCATAATGGCCGCACTGTATTGTTGCCATAGTGAAGCTTTTCAGTACCGCTGGCTTCACCACAGTGGGTAGGAGGGTGGCTTTTTACAGCTTTGGGATTTTCCCCGGCTTTTCCAGAAGCATAGGTGGTGGCACGGCCAATGTTGTGTCTCACCCACTCGGTAACCACGAGTACGGAAAAACCTGGCTGGTGCTTATCTCAGAATCAAACTCTGGGTTCTAAAATCTGTCTTATTGGTCAAATTGGGTGGCGCTTTTAGACACTTGCAGCTTGTAAATGTTAACACAAATTAACAGCAAGTTGGTCATTGGTCCTAAACCCAAGCTCTGTCCTTATGCATGGAGTTTGTATTCACCCTGTGTTTGTGTAGGTTACCTCTATCGTCAATTCAGCCGTAAAGTTATCACTTAACTTGTTATTGTTTTTAATGGAGAGTAGCATTAGGTGTTTTTGTGAATTTCTGAACTTTTTAAAATAAATGTGTAGCTACAACTCCACAGGTAGAAGTCTGGCAGTAGCTACCCAGTGTTCACCACGGTCTAAGATGTTGTTGCCATGGTAGCCATGACACAGTAGGGCCGTTGTGAAGTGACTGGTGTGTCCTGCGGGGGATGGTGACGTAAAACGACCTCCGACGGTGGAAATGGAGCACTGGGCTATCTAAATAATTCAACCGAGCAGATCAGGTGGAAGGAAAGACGGCTATCAATTGTGCACGCTGGCAGATTTTGATGGTCGGTTGTGGTAGGCTCCCTTCATTCAGGTGTGATTTTCTTTGTCACGCAGTTATTTGCCTGTCTCCGGCAAGTTCTCAAATTGCAGAGGACAGGTAAGTCAAAACCAGACTAAGCCCGTATAATTAACTTTGGGTTTGCTCTAGAAGTCATCTAAGCATTGAAGTCACTTCTGTGGATTAGTTTGTCCTTTTTAAAAAAAACTTCACCCACATTTGCACTTTGATAATTTTATTTAAGCAGTTTTGCTCATAACAGAAATGGCAATGTGTCCTTTTATCTTCTGACCTTTGTTTGGTTTTCTAGTGGTGTCTCTTATGTCACAGGTCTTCACACAACATATTAACAATTGTTTAGACAGTGTTTTCTAAGGCATAATTCCATCTTGTTATTCAATCTCCATATAGCATATTGTCTTTAAATGGTTATTTGAACTTAAATCATAATTGATCACGTGTGGACATATGTGGCTTGCCCCCTGTCCACTTTGAACACTTTATTACTTCTTTGTGTGTTTTGTTCTCTTTCTCTGGTCAAATCTACTTCTGTTGATGGTAACAAATAAGTCTTTTTGCTTCAGAAAAAAAAGCATTAAGAGTTCTTTTTGCAACAATGGCCTGGAAAAATAGATGTTGGAGGCAGTCTTTGTCATTGCATAACACTTTATTTTCCTTTTTGAAGAGCACCAGGAAATGGCTCTGTGTAAATTCCTCGTCGAGGCCAAGAATTGTAGAAAAGCGTTTTGCTGTGACTTGACATGCAGTTGTGTGTCGGGATACACGTGGCTGCAGAAATGGAAGCACATTCACACAGACAATGATGAGAAATGGCCTCAGTTGCGTGCAGTTGTTGCTTGGCAACAGTCATTTCCCTGTGGTCGTCATAGCATTGGTTGCTATTTGCAGCATGGTTCCTTAGCCCCACAGCACTATGTCCAGGTCTAATAGCCCATTGTTTTCATGTGATGGCTCACACTACTACTGAATGATTACCAGTACCATTTGGATTGTGTAAGCAGCAAAGTCCATTTCCAGGAAGAGAGCTGGCTGTTTGATGTATTAACCCTGCGTTCACGTCAAGGCTGTAACGTTCAATCTCTGAGTCTTAAACAAGAGCAGACAGATGTTGCTGGTCCTCATCACTGCTGATAAGTCCTTTGTTTCTTCAATGAGACGCTTGCTAAGGAAACATGATGTATTGTAACAAATAAACGAAAATGGGGAGGCTAGAACAGCGACACCGTAGGAAGATGAGGGAAACACAGAATAAGCGTGTAAGGAGTGTTACCTTGGGTAGGCCAGTTTGAGTGTATGATGTCAGATGTGTCGGGGCACGGGGTTCCAGAGCCCGGAAGCAGTACAGCAGAAATCCCTGGGGGGGGGGGGTGCACTCCAGGAGGTCAGAACGATAAGTGGGGGCAAAGCTGTAGAAGGCTTTGAAAGTGAGCAGAAGGTTTTCATAATTGATCCAGTATTGAACAGGGTGTAGTTGGATGAAGATAGGGGTGATGTGGTCAGATAATTGATCTAGATAGCCGAGTTCTGAATGATGTGAAGCCTGTTAGTCACTGTATTGAGACAGGGATGGACAGAGTCTGGTAATGTTGCGAAGGCGGACGCAGGCTGTTCAGGTGATTTTTTTTTTTTTAAATGTAGGTTGCAAAGGAAAGGGTTCTATCCAGGAAAGTTATTTAATGTTGAATTGTTTCTTGTAGGCCGAAGCTAACCATTAGCTATATCCGGTCATCAACAAAATCGGTCCAGGCTGCTTTAATAGCTATAGCTATAAATATAAAATCAATATATTGATTCTTGATATGTGCAATGTCCTCTAACAAAGGACATTGCACACCCCCAACCACACACTGTTTAAACTAAACTGTTTGAAAGGCCTCAATGTCTTCCACAGATATCCTTATTTACGTACTGTTTAGTTTTCAGATCAACCGTTTTGTAAGTAGCAAAATTCGTCATCCGTTGTACGATTTCATTCAATTTAACTTTATTTATATAGCCCCAAATCACAACAGACATTATTTCGAGGCGTATGTTGCTTTTGTATTGCGGTGTTCAGCCTCAACAAGGACCTGACAAACGCAGCACCGCCGCTCTTCTCAACGCATAGACATGAAGCCTTGTTCTAACTGTGTGACTCCTATAACTAATTTTTTTTCTGCCTCTCTTTCTCTGCGCAGGGCTCCAGAGATTATTTTGGGCCTGCCATTCTGTGAAGCCATCGACATGTGGTCATTGGGCTGTGTGATAGCTGAGCTTTTCTTGGGCTGGCCCCTCTATCCCGGAGCACTGGAGTATGACCAGGTAACATAGCCCACAGCTTCAAAAACCACAAGCTACAGTCTCTCTCTCTCTCTCTCTCTCTCTCTCTCTCTCTCTCTCTCTCTCTCTCTCTCTCTCTCACTCTCTCACTCTCTCACTCTCTCTCACTCTCACTCTCACACACGTCAAGAAACTGAAGGAGGGATATACAGAAAACTGTGACGTCTTTTAGAGATCAGAAAATACTTTTTTAATACTATAATTCACACGTTTCTTCTGTCCAAGTTGTAGCAATGGTTTATTCAACACATTGTTAAACCTTTATTTGTTGTTGCTCCCTGGGCACTTTTGGCAAATTGAATGACTGAAGTCCAATAAATCCCGCATGAAATCCACCTAATACTAATCTGGCCTAAGTGAAACAGGAAATTTGTCCTGTTGATGTGATTATTTTCCCATAGGAGAGATCAGTCTAAACCACACCCCTGGGACTCTGAAAGGAGTCCCCCGGCAAAGGAGAGGGAGCATGGGAAAAGGCCCACACCACATTCACAGAGCAGCACAGGATTGCGCTGTGTTTAGCTATAGACAGCTCTGTGAAGCCCTGACTCAAGCTCATCATTCCTATGTGAATAGATTACGTCAAGACTTGATTGTTACTTGATAATTATGTGTGAAAAAACAACTACTACAATTACTAACAAAATCCAAAAGTTTCAGAGTGATCTCTTTACTTCCTGCAACAGCTATTGTTTTGAACAATACTCTGTTGGAGGTGGTAGCCGACAATATTTGCTGAGTGGTGACAGCTCTGTGCCGTGCCAGGGTACAAACACACGTGTGTGTGCGCACAGTGAGCCCCCAAAAGCATGCAGCCCTGTGCCAAGGCCCATTGCAGTTCCCCTCTGCACAGCAAAATATATTTATAAACATAAGCCTCTCTCAGTCTTTCGCTGTCTCTCTCACACACACACACACACACACACACACACACACACACACACACACACACACACACACACACACACACACACACACACACACACACACACACACACACACACACACACACACACACACACACATTCACACAGGCAGACAGTGGTAAGCACCCAGTGCACCATTCGCAGGTTTTGTAGTTTAATATAGGTCAACAGCATCATCATCAAGCTAACAACAAACACTTAACTACTGATGGTCGACCTAAAGTAAAAACCTCAGATGATAAAAGCATCAGATTGATTTTGGAACATGGCCATGCATCTGGTTTACCTTAATTTTGTTTGTCATTTCAGTGAAATTAGTGTTATTGTCATTCAAACATGTTAAAAAGATGAAAGAATGAAATTCATAACTCATGTATTCGTCCAGCAGCGTACAGAATTAATGACATTATGCAATGCAGCTAGAATAGACCCTTAGATAAATAATTAAATAACCTTAAAGCCTATAATAGATAGAACACATAGTTAGAAACCAAGCGTTCTGTTAATGCGTGCATAACCACATGCAGTCGCAGCAGTGCAGAGTGCAGAGGAGAGGCTTTGAGCCAGGAAGTTCATAATCCTCACAACCTCTGGGAAGAAGCTGCACTTTAGCCCCGTTGTTCTGGCTTTGAGTCTCGAGGCCTTGTGCCTGAGGGGAGGGGGTTGTATATTTTGTGTGCCGGGTGGGTGTACATCCTCCTACGTCCCTCATCGTTCATGACGCTCTGCTCCTGCACCTGCTGACATAAATGTCCCCCAAGAAAGGGAGGCTGCTGTCGGTTATTCTTTGAGTAAATTTAACGACTTGTTGCAGAACCTTCCTGTCAGCCGTAGAGCAGTTGAAAATAGGCTGCCTTTAAAACCCTTCCACCACACGTGGACCTGTTCACTGGTCCCAGGGACCAGTGAATTGTGAATGGCTGAATATTGTTATTGAAGAAAGCATCCGGCACTACAATGAGCATCCAATTATGGGACGATTTCTGAGATTATGTCATACATACAGAAGGGACGAAAAGAAAACAAGACACAAAAGAAAAAGAGGAGAGCAAGGATGTGTGATGTACATGTGCATGAAGGCAAAAGGAGGCAATAACAAACGACAGCAACCTACCACATCCAGCAAAGATGTGTTGTAATGACAAGAATGACAATGTAACCTTAAAGACTCAAAAGACATCAGTGTTGCCAGTACGATGATCTCTTAGGTGTGGTTTTTACAGGATGACAGCATTCCACCATACCAGCAGTAGCAACACACACCATGAGCACTTTCACTTACTTGACACAGGCTCTATACATGAGATCTTTGTCAGGAACAAGGCATTTTAATCTCCCGTTTAAAGATACCATAAGGCATTTTAAGACATGAACCTTTGAGTATAGTTGCATTAGGTCTACATTTTTAGACTTAGTGAAGTTATCTCAGCAATGCATGCATGCTCTTTCATCATAGCTCTGACTTGGAACTAAATGTGCTAACAAAGGTTTGTTACCGCTTGACTTCACTTTCTCTGCCCTCTCCTTTATGCAAGTTTGGCAGAATGAAGTGCAGGGATTAATTTGCTATTTTGAGTAATCCTACCTGTCTGACTAAAGCTCCAAAGTAATCCTTACATTATACACGTGTTAAGTTAACATGGTTTGGGCTACAATTGAACTGTTCATGAAAAAAACATCACATTATGTGAATACGTACGCCTCCTTCCATCTCTTTCTTCCTCTATTACTTTTTTCTTTTTCTTTAATTTGATTCTTAATTTTGTTTTTGTCCTTTTTCTCCCCTTCTTCCTCTCTCTGTTTTCTGCCGCCGCTCAGATCCGTTACATCTCTCAGACTCAGGGTTTGCCTGGTGAGCACTTGCTCAAAAAGGGGACCAAGACCTCTCGCTTCTTTTCCAAAGAGTCAGATTCTCCCTACGCCTCCTGGAGAATAAAGGTACCCACACAACAGTCTGCCAGACACGCGTACATCCACAATATACATGCAAGTCAGTCTTTCCATCAACTTCATCAACAGTACCAGATGTATTAGTGTCAGTACAAAAGGAAAAGGCAGCATCAGCCTTTCAGAATAGGACACAGCCTGCACACCCCTAAGAATGCTCTGCGAAACATGAAACTATGAATCAATGTGATCATAATATTTACTTTTTTCCTGGCCAAAAATGGCACTTGGCACACACAGTTTTTCATGGAAACACGCATATCTTCCATTCATTGCCTTTGTGTATTTAACCTTTTTATTTATTATTGTAGAATGACATGCTCCCATTTTAGTCGGTTCAGACCCAAATGCAAAGCCATTGACATAATGTCCATCTACAGAGCTTCTGTGTTATTAAACCTCACGTACTGACTGTATGGAGTAGCAGATGCTCATCCTCAATATTTCTTTTCTCCTTGCAGACAACAGAAGAACACGAAAAAGAGACAGGACTCAAATCCAAAGAGGCCAGAAAGTACATCTTCAGCTGTTTGAATGACATCGCGCATGTGAGTCCATGCAGGATGCACTTTTGAGGCTACAGTTACAGTTCATGCTTATCATTTTATCACACCAGGGAACCTTAAAGATCTACATCTTGTTGAGGATCTTCTTAACCGAAAAGAATGAAAAGAGTGATGAGCATGTCCATTGTGTAGTCGAGTCAAATCCAAATGAACACGTGAAAAAGTCTACATAAGGCACATTCTAAGTGAAGTTTATACTAGAAGCATTATCATTATGACATTTGAACTTCATTATCAGACCTCAGAGGTGACATTATAGCTTCGACGTCAACCTCAACTCTGTGCCTGACTCACTTCCTCTTTCCATCAGGTGAACTTGGTGCCGAGTCCTGATAACGGTGACATTCAGGCAGAGAAGACAGACAGGGGAGAGTTTGTGTCTCTGCTGAAGAGCATGTTGCTGATAGATGCCGAGGAGCGGACAGTTCCCTCCAGTGTCCTCAGTCACCCATTCCTCACCATGACTCATCTGCTCGACTACCCACATAGTAACCAGTAAGGCAGATATTATCTTATCATTTTTTTTACAGTCACTATCAATATAGATTGATATCAGCCAAAACACAGCTGCATTTTCTCCTCACGCGACCACAACCACTCTGCTCTCTTCCAGCGTGCAGTCGTCTTTCCGCATCATGGACATGTGCCACAGCCGGGCCACCAGTGCGTTCTATGACGCTCTGAACCAGAACACTGTTCAGTTTTCTAGACCTCCTATAGCCCCCACTGCCTCATCTGGCCTTCCTCTGGGCTTCAGCAATATACCAGTCCACCCTCAGGTAACATTGGTGTGTGTTTGTGTTTGTGTGGACTAGCTACTGGCATTTTTTGAGTCAAGATCAAAATCAGCATCCATCTCTTTGCTTTTTCTCTTACATTTTCCATGTCCATCTTCTCTGCCACTGTTTCCTTGTCCTCTCTTCCAACAGGCTTTATCCCAGCCTGCTCCTCCAGTGTTGCATCCTGGGATCGCTCTCACGGGTGGGAATGGTCAGTTTGGGTGTAGTGACTCATTCCCTCCTGCCCTTCTTATTTGTCCTCCAGCCATGCAAGGTATATAGCTCACTGTTTGTACAACACACACATGATACACACACATTCATTAAGATGCTATTTAAGACACTTGTGTGCTGCATAAATCATATCTTTATTCTGTTTTTAAGGTAACCTTAACCAACCAGCAGGGTATTCTGTTCCCATGGTGACTCAGGCCCCTACCATACAGCCCTTACCAGTGAGACCCAGTGTGATAGCACAGGTGAGACAGATCCAAACATGGACAAATGATCAGCTAAGTTGTACTACATGATAATACACGTCAGTGGGAATGTTGTGTAAGACCAAAATGTCCCTACAGGGTTCAGAAGAATTTTGTATGCCATCCCTGATCTTTGTTTTTTCTCTGTCCCCGTAGCAGGCGTGGTCTACCCGAGGTCAACAGCTCCTCGTCCCAGCAGCCTGGCAGCAGATGACTCCGGTGGGTCCTCCTCCCTCTCGCCCCCCTCCACCTCCCCCGTCCTCTCTAACCAACGACACTGTGGCCGGCCCACAGAGGATCAGTGACTGGGGGTGAGTCACTCAATTACGAGTCTGATAATAACCGCCTGCTTTCAGGCTTCCACCGGTCAAACAAATGTTGAATGTTTGTGACATGATAGAGATTTCTCAGCAGAGCAGTCATTTGCCAAGAACCACAAAAGTAATTTCGACCATATGTTCTCCGCTCATCTCGACAGATGAGTAGAGATGAGTGGAGAACTTTACCAGAACAGATTTAATAGAAGTTTTTCTGAAGAACCATTAAGAATTGTTGTTGTTTAGGTTTTCATAGCGCGTATTCTTTTCATACCACATATTTTCTTCTAATATGGAGCTGCATCATGTTTCTCTGGCTATCATTTTCATGGCATTTAATACCTTTTACAGGAAAGTGCGTCCCCATAACGGCCACTACAGTTCTGTGATGCAACAGCCTCTCCTGGCCAATCAAATCCAAGCCCTTTCTGCTCATCAGGCAATCAACATTGGCATAGCTCATGTTGTGTGGCCACAGCCAGCGAATAAAAGGAACAGACATAGTCACAACAGGTACTGTACAGAACTGTTTAAGTTGTGAATGAAAGTAGTAATCAAAAGAAAGCATAAAACGGCTAAATTGATGTGGAAGCATGTATCATTTTATGTTATGCTGTTTTATTAACTGCTTTTGATCCTTTCTATTTGTAGGAACCTATCCCACCCCAACAACATCCACATATCAATGTGTCCCAAGATGACTGATGTTGTTGAACAAGCAGCGGCAAGAAGGGAAGCGCCTCTCGTGGAAGCCAGGCATCCGGATGTTCCAAACCCAGATGAGGATGATGCAAAGGAGGAAGTGAACTGCTTCAAAGAGGTGGTTCCAAACGGTAACAGACAAGCAGACCAGTCCAAACAACGCAAGCAAGACGTGGCGGTCCTGATGGGAGACACACCTAGTCCAACCCCGAGCGTGATCAGCATCCGCAGTGAACTGACAGATGGAGAGGAAGAGGGAGAGAATGAAGATGCTCAGAGGTGCCATCTGAGCGAGTGAGTAACATCTGGTGGTAATGGCAGCAGGCTGTTAAGCTTAGAGTTAGGAAGTAGAGATTCAAAGAAACTGATTTGTGGATTGGGCTTTGAAAAACGTTAACCATTGTTTTTCCTTGTGTGTAGGTGTAAAGAAGAGTGTGTGTGTGAGGCATGTAGAAACACCACTGTGTCAATGGAGAGAGTGTGTTCCCTCAGCAGCCCTGACAGCAGCCTGAGCACCGGTTCCTACGCCTCCAACTCACTGCAGTCCAGCCCCTCTGTTTCACCATGCAAGAGACCCAACAGGTGATCATTGTAAACATGTGTCCCCCTGTTGAAATGCCCACACAAATATTGGTCTAATACTGGCAGGTAGATTTGTCCTGCTTATATCCTGACAAAGCATTTTGTCTACAGATTGGATTAATATAAACACTGTTCCAATCTGACTGTTCCTGTCCACTTAAAGTGTTATTCCTCTCCGTTTTCAGCATGTCGGAGGACGATGGCCATGAGAGCGGCTGTGACACAGTTGAGGGCTCCCCTACATCCAACACATCAGTCTCCCCCCATGGCAATAGTCCCTACCATTACCTCAACAACAAAAACCACAGTGGGCGGCCGGCCTTGGCTGCCATGGTAGCACCACTGGCTACCCCGGTAATGCAGGGCAGGGGTCCCCATGGCATCAGGACCATGGTGGTTCCACCTTTGATAGTGCAGAACAACAACGCTCGCAGGGCAGAGGAGCGTGTCTGGAGAAACAGTGAGTAGTGCTGTTTGTATGTTTGTGTTATGTTTGTGTTTAGTCTAAACCTATGCTAGAGCTCATAGTTAAGTTTATAATATGTATAGTATACTAACATTAAATACCATAACATGTTGTCAGTTGTTTCTGTGTTTTGGGGTAAAGCAATGGATTAGATTTTGCCACTATAACTGCCCACATATCCCTACCTGTCATGTTGTCCGTGGGTGTCCGCTTTGCAGGTCATATGGAAGCAGAAGGTGCTTACCGCCCCCTAGTGGGCCATAGAGGCCTGAACAGGTGATTAGAAGACACCAGAGAGCTGGCTGTGCTGTAGTCCAATACCTTTAGAGATACAGTACAGCTCTACCAGGCAACATCAGTATTGCCTGAACATGAGCAGACTCTTATTACTTTCCCTCCATCAGAGTGCCACATTTAATTCAGATGAAGTTTCTTTATATCCTTCCTGGACTCCTTGTACATACTGAGTTGGATAGGTGTGTAGGTTAGTGACTTCAGAATATGTATTCAAGTGTGTCTGTTAATAATGTTAGAGGAAGTGAACAGATACCTCAAAGAAAAACCTATTCTGATAGTGAAAAGTGTTAATTTGGCTAATTGCAATTGTTCAGGGGATGAGTTATGGTTCTTTAAATGAAGTCTAAATTCATCTAGATCACACATCTCATTTGACAGCTTCCATTAATGCCTGTCAGAGATCAATAAAATGTTCACTCACTGGGCAGGAAGGATTCAGCAAAACATACTCCAACCATCAGATCATGAGACTGTTTGTTCCTCAGTGAGGGAAAGGTGGCTGCATCTCTTCTTGTATTGGACCAGAGTCTGTTTTTTTCTGCGTGTTCTTGTCATTCGGTTAAATTTAGCTGAAGGCATCGATCACAGATCAGTTTTACCTCTCTATTCTCCCAAGCTGTTATGGTCCTGAGGGAGAGGGTTTAAAACTGATAGTCTTTGCTCCTCATTTGCATTTTGTGAGTGCCAAAAGTTTAATCTGAGTTGTTGTGTTTCTCTTTCCCTCCCTTTATGGCTCTTATTGTTTAGTTTCATGGTATTGTGTTTCGTGGAAAAGACTGCCAGCTGTTTTTTGGGAAAGATGTGTTTCATGATTCTTTGATGGCAGCAGAAATTACAGGGCTGCCCTGAGGTCATAAATACTACAATGTCTTTCCTCTGAGCTACTGAATCAATTAGTGCAGGTCATTTTCTTGTTTTCATCAGATGCCAGGAAGGGAAGGTCGAGTAGATTACGGTCATAGTTTCAGTTACAGTTACAGTTTTCTCTGATCTCTGGTTTTGTTATTTTATATTTTGTCCACCCTGTAGCCTCCATGTAAATCTGGGTTCATAATCCTTTTCTCTTTAGTCACATACCCTGAAAAATAGAGTTTATTATACCACAATGCCAAAAGTTTTCTCGTTCACCCGTAACCTATTGATTATTATCCGTGCACCATAGTGAATTCTGGTGAACTTAAGTCTGTGAAGGCTCCAGTCATTGTGAAACGCTTCAGTGTGCATCATTCCAGCCAACACACTAGTCTGCTCAAGCCCAGGTTGTTCGGAGATGTCCAGAGCTCAATAGGAGAGGAAACTACACACTGCCAGATATTGTTTTGAGATCATTTTAATATTGACATTGTTTACCACGACATAGAGTAGGTGTTGTGTAAGAACACATCCATATGCTACATCGCAGTGTGCTGTGTCTGATCCTGTCTTCCCTCTGTACTGCATGTGCCTTTTTTTCTCTCTCCAGGTTGTTGTTTTGTCCCAATAACCCCTCCTGTGTTGCACTCTTTTCTTTGCTCTCGCAGGTCAAGCTGGCTAAAAACCGCCACCCATTGTTGCACTTCCTGTGTCTGACTCACTCTTGTCTCCTCTCTGTACCAGTCTCAGAGTCCTGGTCCCGGTCCAAAGGGGGCTGCAGCCTCGACGGACAACAGACCAACCCCACCTCCATCGCCCTCCTTCCCTCCGCCCCCCTCCTATCCCGCCAGCAAAAGGTGATGGGGCAACAGCAGCACCCTCTGGGGTTTGGGCAGGTCAGTACAACTCTACCTTCACCTTAAACATATGGAGGTGATGTATACAGCAAACCCAACATATTCATTAACATAGAAGTTACACAATAGTTGACTTATACATACTTCCAGGTTGGTTGTAGGGCAAGATATGCTATCCACCAAAAACATTATTAAACATTATTCTAAATCTTCACCAGTAGGAAGCAGTAGAATTGTTTGCCTGGAATCAACTGTGGTTGTGATAGGTTGTAATCTTGTATCTGTTGTTCTTGTTAGTTGCAGGCTTACAGCTCAAACCACAGCAGCAAAGAGTGGAACGGCAACTATGGTCCTCTGCGTCCGCACGCCTACATCCCACCTACCATCCACACGCACGCTTTCACGCACCTGCCCCACAGCAGCCCTACGCACACTTCAGCCGCCCCGCCCACTCACACCCTGCTGTCCTACCCGGGCAGCGGCCCCCTCACCACCACGCACCACCCCCACTCTATGCTCCCCTCTCGCCCTCCCCCCCCTCTGCTCCAACACGGCTACAGCCTCACTCATCCCCAGGCCGGCACTATAGTGCACCAGGTGACGCTGGGCATCAGCGCCCACCCCCACCCTGGACACCACCCTCCCCACCCACACAGGCTGTTGCCGTCCCCGACCATCCACGCCCACCACCAGCCCGGCTACCCCCACCACCACCAGTTCAAGCCTCCCTTCCCTCCTCCTCACCCCTACTTGGCCTCACCAGCTGCCTTCACAGGCTTCCCCCTCAGCCCCACAAAGCTCAACCACCACCCCCAGTTCTCGTATATCTGAAGAGCAAGACGGGGCCGCAGCAGTACCTCCTGATGAGGAAGGCCAACGGGAAATGGAGCGGGTCTGCAACCTGGGCAGGCAGAGCCAACAGCAGAGCACACAATGGGATTTTGTGATGAAGACGAGAGAGAGAAATATGAGATTAAGAAAGAAATTAGAATTAATATCGCATCATGTTGGAAAGAGAAAAAGGACAAAGATTCATGACCTCTGTGGCTCAAGGGTTCACGTCAAAGATAGCGATTAACTGTCAGTGCAAGTTTGACTCTGGCGAAATCATGTCGCCCAACGGCCAATCGTTTAAAACCCACAATGCTTTACGAGAGAGCGTCGCAAGAGTGACCGTCGAATACGATGACGAGTAAATGTTAATTCCAAATGTGTCCTTTGTGCGTTACCTCCTGTCTTGTTACTTCAGTAGCGTTCAGATCTGGAAATGATCGGAGGCTGGACGTTCCTCGCGGTTGCCGTCGGGGCCGCTCAGCCTCCCTTAGTTTCATTGTTGCCTTGTCAGCGTGTTTGTTAAGCCATCCCAGACTGTATTAACCAGGAATTAACCTTCCTCTCTTTGTTTCGGTGGGGCAGACCTGCTGCTGCTGCTGCTGCTGCCGCCGACATCTTCTAGTGCCTTAAAAAACCGAGTCTACGACGTTACTTCAGGAGCTTATAGATTGGAAATGGAAACCGGGGCCTGTCGCACTTAACTTTCAGACTCTGCATCTGTGTGTGTGTGTGTGTGAGGATTATGCTTATGGTTACGTTTTAATTAGCAAACGCTCAACTTTAGTTTGCTTTCTAACTCAAGAGAATGGATTTGCTTTGGCTACAGGCTGCGTATTTAAGGCTTTTTGACTGAATGAACTTTCTATGTACATAATGAGTGATTTGATATTTTGATAATCAATTTCTATTCACTATAGTACTTAATTCACAACAGTATTGTCACTGTTTACTGTAACTGCAATACAATCTAGATAGCCTCTGGGTTGCTGTGTTATTTTGCATTTAGGCTATATTAATGCGTTTAATGTTTTTAGATTTGTTTTTTGGGAGTGGCATAGACTTAAAAAAAAAAAAGAAGAAAAAGAGATCGGATTGTTTTATGTTTTTACTTTTAATATGCTTCTCAGTGTTTTTGAAATAATCATCTTACAGTATCCTTGCTGGGCTCTGCAGTGTTGGAGTTGTAATTGGTAATTGTTTTTCAGATGAACCCTTTTTCTCTCCGTGTTTGGAAGCCGGTTGCTTCTCAGTTTTGATACATTCCTTCAGGGTGGATGCATAGCCGCGAGTTTCGTTTTTTTTTTGGGCGTGTTTGATTTGCCGTTCGTAGCGGGAGCGGGGGGCGGGAGGGGGCGGGGTCTTTGTCGCCCCCCCTCCTCCCCATCGCATCGCATCCGCTGGTATTCTACTCCAATCAGCACCAAAGACTGTTTGTGAATCATTTCTGAAGCGTGGTCGTTAAGATTTCCTCCTTTCGCCTCCAACATCATACTGTTGCCGTTATCAATTATTGGAATATTTTGTGAGATCTATATTTTAAAAAAAAATGAGGTTGAGGTTTTTATTTTTCTTAGCTTTGTTTGGCATATTGTATTTGGAATGTATAGATAATAAGCTGCTATATACTGATTATCTGCCACTTCGTAGCTGTGAATTTAGAGGACTAATCTCCTTCCTACCCTCCATTAATTCTTTTGTATTGAAGTTCTGACGACTAGATACAAGAGACGTGGGTTTAATATTTTCATCATAGCGTATACTGAATGGTATTCCTATATGCTAGTGCCTCTGTATATTTCGCTTTGTGTTTTTGAAGTGATTGTAAACTGCTGTAATGGAAGTTGTGTGTGTTTTCTTTTTTTTTATTATTATTTTGTTGTGTTTTGGTGTGTGCGCGTGTGTGTGTGTTTTTGTGTGTTTGCATTTAGCATCAGTATTTCATCTTGAGATGTAGGCTGGGTTCAGTCATTGATTCTGTAATGGGTGTGTCGCTGATATGTGTGTGTGTGTGTTTGTAGTTTTTCCTCAGATGAAATGGCTTTGTTTTTCCATTGTTGGGCTATTTGCAACTCTTTGTACTGTACAACTAGTGCCTTCTTCAAGCAAGTGGCTGACTGATGACATCTTTGATCCATATCATTTAAAGGTTTTCAACTTAGATCTTTCTCAGGCTATCAGCTCTTACTTTCACACCCCCCCTCCCCTTTATTAGACTAAGATAAGGTCTGTAAACAATCCCTTTTTTCTCCCAATGGAATCCCCAGAAAGTCAGGGAGTGTTGTTTGACCGTGTTCCCCTTGAACACGGCGCAGACCTGGATCAGGCCCTGGATTTACACAAATGCAAAGCTTTACTATCACTCAGTGAATGTATTTGATATATCGAGATATGTGTTTGTAGTTTTAGATTGGGTACATTCATAATGGCGCCACACCATTCTCTCAGTTTGTGATTGAAATGTCTTGTATGCAGCTTTTTACCAACGGTAGATGTTGTCACACGTGTCAGTCAGGAGTTATTTCAAAAAATGCTTTATTGATCGTCATACTCGCAAGCGTTTGATCCAAAGTTGTCCCCTTCCTCCCCCCCGCCCCCCGTATGGCATCTAGTTAATCGTATTACAGTGTAATGGTTTTGCTATGTTGCTTAAGTAACAGGTGTTTGTTGTGTGTACTCCTCTGATATGCTACTGTGCTGAAGATCCTTAGACAAACAAGTAGAGAACAGTCCAGCTCGGACTCGGGAGTGCCGCTCAGAGTGACAGCTTGTGCACAGCGATCTCTACGCTGGTGATATTCATTTGTTATACTGTTTCATTTGATTCTCTGGTTGTTTCTTGTCAATTTTTTTCCTTTTTTTTGTGCCTGTCAGCTCAGCACCTTTAATGAGATGCACTGTACACCAAACGCCCTCATAATCCTCCCATCACTTTGGGGCGATTGCATTGATTCCCCCGGAGCAGAGACGAGCTCACTGTGACCTCCAGCCTCACGCTGACGGTTACATCATCAAAGTCGCTCCAGGGTCAAGCAGAAGGCAGAGTATTATTCAATAATTTCATCAACCAAAAAGGACATGAATTGACCTTTCAATGATAGAGTGCCTCTATCCGGCCGTATGAACTCCTATATTTCTGTGATATGACAACAAGCAAGCTGTTTTCATCAGCGTTCCAGAAGGGTTTGCCGTCTTCAATCGTTACTCGGCCCGGTGTGCATTGTCGCATCTCATCTAGGTTCTGGGCTGAAAGCGCAAACTTCCTGACGCCTGTTCAGATCCGTATCTGTATGAACCACACCTATCCTTTTTTGTCGGGCTGACCTTTGTCGTATTTAGACACATATGTAGACACGATTTTGCTAAATTTAAACTGTTACTGTTCTGATATGTGTGTAGCTGTGTGGCTTTATGATTTTGTTTTGATTTTTCTAAACTGCTACATTAGTTTGACATGTAGCAACTGCACTGTGCAATATACAAGAATACATGGACTGGGAAAATGATTATTGTTTGGCTGTAATCATGTCTGTCTTACCAGTTTGCGTTCATTTTCTTTTCCCCCCTATAGTTCTCAGTGAGTTTCAATGTGACCAAGCCTTATGTACTTTGTCACAAAAAGCGGGTTCCTTCTTGGTGACTCTTATTGGTGAGTGTCAAATTGTGACTTGAGATGGTGTACTATGTCAAGATTCACTTTGAATTAAAAAGGATCTTTTGCTTCACTTACTGTTTGTTCTTTTTTTTTTATTTCTGCAGAAGTCACATTTAGGCATTTTGTGATGGTTTACCCTCAAGATCAAAGTGTATGTAGTGTTGCATATGAAGCCTTCTCAGGGTTTTACATAATGGACCAAGGCTAAAAGAGTGTGAAGGTAACGTCATTATCAACTATCACTGTCCACCACTTGGGACGATAAGACGCCCAACTTAACTCAGCCGGCTCCTTTCAATGTGAAGTAGCGATGGTTATACCTCCAAATATATGCTAATTGTATTCAAGCCGCTGAGAAGCAATCTTAGAGCTCAATGTACAGCCAGGAAGGTGTAAGTCAGACACACACAGACACACACACACACACACACACACACACACTCACTCACTCACTCACTCACTCACTCACTCACTCACTCACTCACTCACTCACTCACGCACACGTTACCATCATCAGTCATCATCTGTTGAATCCCTCATCACTTTATGCTGACAACCATGTTCTGCCATATGTCTCCACCAGGGGGCACATGACTCCTCTAGTCAAAAAGCAGTTTTAGAGCTGAGCAGTGTGACGTCACAGCCAGGAATTCGGACCTCTTCTGACAAGTGAGCATGACGGTAAATGAAAGCAGAGACACACACATGTAATGAGTGTGTCTATTAACAGTCACTGGCCTCCATGCTGAAGTCATGGGACAGTTTTGGACGATCTGTTCTTTCAACTCACAGAATGTCTCTACCTGCCTTTAGCTGCATCAAGTCAGATACAGTTGGCTAACAATACCGGAAGTAAGGTGGGCTGTATTCAAAATAAAAGCACGAGAAATTTACTTCGTTGGACATGTGACTTCTGTGCCTGTTATCATTTAATATGGTTTAATTTTCAATGGAAAAAAACAACTATTTTGAACGACTTATCAGTAGAAGAAGAGGAGTGATATCACAACATTAACCTGCGTTGAGACTGACTGCTGCTTGGTGGGGTTTTGCCCTATACAGTTTTATTTCCCTTTGCGGGTTTAAAAGACTTAATTGCCCTTTTGTTGTGTTTTTGTTGTTTCTCTAGAAACAATAGAAGTTACTAAACCACACCGAGCCAAATTCACTTCTAGGCAAATGGGAGGCTTTTATTTTGAATCCCGCCTGTTTCCGGTGTTTAACCGTGGTTCTTGTCAGGGATGGAGAGCAGAGTGCAGTAGACACATCACACTTCAGACACACACACACGGAGGAAAGACAAAAACAGCCATTGTGTGTGTATGTGTGTTTGTGTTTGTGTTGCCTCCAGGCGGGCTGATGGAGAGCAGAACCCGCTACGGGTCCCGGTTGATCGAATGCCTTTCACCACTTCAGCGCAGTTTGATGATCTCCAATCAGGATTAATTGGTTGACTTAATGGCTCCCAAACATGCGCTCCTCTCCAGCAGCAGCGGCGGCGGCGGCGGCGGGGGCAGAGGAGTGAACGGAGCAGCCCGCCGTCGCTCGCTCCCCCCGTCGCCGACATGGACCCTGGACCCCGGGATGGGGGCCGCCTGGATGGTGGTCCAAGGCGGGAGGAGGACGCGGTGCTGGGTGACCCTCGGCGGCACGGTGGTGATGCTGATGCTGATGCTGCAGTGCTCCTCCGCTGCTGACGGTAAGACTCAGCTGTTATCCAACCTGCTAGAGTGTGTGTGTGTGTGTGTGTGTGTGTGTGTGTGTGTGTGTGTGTGTTCAATCCCACCGCACCGCGCCGCACCGCACAGCGCCGCACACAATGGTCGGTTGACGTGTTTGTGTGCGTTAGAGACGTGCGGACAAACTTTAGATTCATCACTCATGGATGGATTGAGCACCGAGGTCATTCTCCCGTAGATCCATAGGGAAAAGCGTCTCATAGTCGGCGGTTACAAATTATTAATGATCTTCATCCCACACGGAAACAGAGGAAAGCACACAGATAGCAGCAATGAGAGGAAAAGGTTCTTCATCGGCATGGAGCTGCTGTGAAAGAAGCAGCTCATAATAACAATAATAATCTGTAAATGTATTTTTATGAAGTAAATATTTGACAAATTTCGATTTTAAACCATAATTAACCTGCAGGTGTCACTATTTGACATTTGCATTTTGTTTGACTTGTCGATTTGGTTCAAAGGTTACTGGACCTGTGTACAAATATGGTGTCAAAGCCGAGCTGAGGTGAGACCAGAGGGGATCATGTTCAAACTGCACCGTAATGATGAACACCTGAACTTAGACCTCAACTCTGAAGCATCAGATTCAGAGCCTGATGCTCTAACTGAGCTACTCAGGTGCTGACGTAACATTTAAGTAAGCAAATTATAGACATGCATGAAGTCTGTGGGCTCGGGCTGCTTGTGTAGAAGAGAAACAATAAGAGAGGCTGATATAAACATAGACTTTACATAACACAGAAACCACAATATTCACATGAAAACACGTTCAACAAAGTCAAATCCAGTCCCTTTATTCATCCCAAGCTTGAGAAATTCAGCTCCAAACGCATGCAGTTACATACATGTAGTTACAGACATTTGTAGTTCCTCTTACACACACATGCACCAGAGGGGCACCGCAGGGCAGCCAGCGCCCGGATAGCAGTTTTGGGTTTTGGTGCCTTGCTCAAGGGCACCTCGGCCCCGAAGGCAAACTGGCAACTCTTCAGCTGCCAGCTGCCAGTCCAGGCTTGTTCCACAGGGGACTCAAACTGGCTACCCTCCGGTTCCCAAGCCGAGTCCCCTATGGACTGAGCTACTGCTGCCCCATATTTATTCTGTATATATTTATACTCTCATATACTGTATGTTCACTATATGTGATGGAGCTACATTTGTGTATTTATTTGTAAAGGATTCATTTCAGTTTAGATTATCTTTTTGTGGTTTACATTGATATAGAGTCGATTGCTCAGCACTGTAGGACACAAGTAACTCTTCTGTGACACGAGGCAGAATGCATCCTCTAGTGCTTCATTTATAAGAGCCAGTAAGGGACGTCAACCTCCTCTGGCTGGTTGGGGAGAGGAGATGCATTACACTATAGCTGCTTCCTCTGGTTGTCTGTTTGAGTAGATCAGAGGTTCGGTGGTGGTGAAAATGTTGAAAAAGTCGAGTCATACTTTGAAAATGTGTTTTCTAGGCCTGAATAATAACATTTAAAAAAAAAAAAAATCTGAATCCTGACAGGTCATCTAAGACCCGAGAGGTGAAATCTGTGAAGATACTTTTATCATCATAGCAAACCAGCCAGTCGGTTGCTAGGAGATATCTTGTGATTCTCGATTTTCACATGACTACTGACTCTGCGTCTGTGTGTGTGTGTGTTATGTATCTTCAATAACACCTGGTATTCTGGTGAGAAATATGAAACAAAGAAGCCAAGCAAGTATACAACAACAAAGTACTAAACACAGACGTTACGTAAGCACTGTAAGTTATTGATTCACACTGGGAATGAAAACAATATGGATCCCAGCATCCCAACAGGATCTCCATGTCTAATGACAGACGAGGATGACACCCAACCTGTGATCTAAGATAGGATTGGTGTGTGATTTACGTGTGTGTGTGTGGTTGTTTCCTGTGTATGTGTCTTAGTTCTGTGAGCACATATGTGTGTGTAGGTGTTTTCTTTAATAGGTCTACAGAGATCCTCATCGTCAAGTCAATAGCTGAGATCTATTGGTCTGCCGTTACCATGGGAACAGAACCGCAGCAGTACTTCTTCTCATTGTGTGTTGGCGTTTGTCAGTCAGGATTGAAATAACATGTGAGTAAGTGGCGGGTGAGAGTCTGCTGCATCATAATCAGAGTCAAATGACAGACCAACAGGGATACAAAGCTGTGTGTCAGATGTGGGGGGGGGGGGGGGGGGGGGGGGGGTTGAAGTGTCGTCACCTCCTTCTTCTTTCACTGCCTCTACATTCACATTTGTATTGGTTGAATGCTACATCTTAACATGACTTAGTGTCTGTGAACTCACCTGATTTGTTGTTGTTTGGAGAGGATAATATTTCATCATCAGACTGATAGAGGTACTAGTTGTCCTGATGGTGGTGCCGCAATTCAAAGTCACTTTTGATGAAATGTCAGGTGCACTACAAGTATGAATTCACTTGTAAGGACGGTAATCAACATGGCATCAGTTTGGAAAGATTGGACTCATCGCTGTGCTCTAATATTGTAGGAGGGACCGTAAGGAATTCAATGGCCTCAGAGTCATTGATAAAGCCTCTGCTGATCATCATTTATGTGCTGTCATCAATTAAAGTGATGGATGGTGCTGATTAGGTACAGTGCAGCCCCACTACACTCTCTCTCTCTCTCTCTCTCTCTCTCTCTCTCTCTCTCTCTCTCTCTCTCTCTCTCTCTCTCTCTCTCTCTCTCTCTCTCTCTCTCTCTCTCTTTGGAGTCTGAGTGCAGGAGTTGGCTGAGGGCCAAATAGATCTCTAACTGATTAAAAGTTTAGTGAGAAAGAAAGAAAAAAGAAGCTCAGTTGAAACCTGCTAGAATGTCAGGGTTTCACCACGTCTTTAGTTTTTTAATGTGAACATTTCCAAATAATTGAGACAGTAGGAGTAATTTTGTCCTAACATATTATTTACAAGGTGAAATGATGCATTAAATATTCCTGAAATAGGCCTTCATCATAGTGGGGCAATAGAAAGAGCAGCCTGTCAGCAAGCTGTGTGTGTGTGTCTGTGTGTGTGTGTGTGTTTGTGTGTGTGTGTGTGTGTGTGCGTCTGTGTTCGGTGTGTGTGAGTGAGTGATTTAACTAGGGCCATTGTTTTGTTGGGAAATATATTTTTTTTATCTATTGAAGAAAGCATCAGATAACAATGACATCTCTTCTTATTGGCTGACACTAGGCGACCCTTCCATCCCGTCCCATAGGAGGGTCACATCCTGAGGCTTACTCTGTGTGTGTTTGTGTGTGTGTGTGTGTGTGTGTGTGTGTGAGAGACCCTGTGATGATGCAAACACACTGAAGACACAACATTCCAAACTGCTCATCTCTCAAGGGTCAAAAGAAGGATAGTACACACACACACACACACATGCAAACTCATACACAATCACATTCAGATCAGTAGGAAATAGAGTTTGCACTTGATCAATGCGTCTCCATGTTCACATCACACACATTCATAGTTAACACATAAACAGCGCTGCTACTACACAAATCAAAATGTGATGACTCGAAAAAAAACTTGTATTAAAGTGTGCGTTCACCTGTGACTGCAGCGACTTTGTGAGCTTTACGGTCCACTCTAGCTCTATGACTCTGTCTCTGGCCTGCTTACTGTCACATATAACACCTTTGGAAGCTTGTAGGGTCAAGAGCACGTTTGCTCCGTTCTTGGCTGCTTTATTTGGTGTCAGCTGCTTCATGAGGAGTCTTGCTGGGTTCACTGGGTTAGAAACATTGACAAAGTGAATGAATGGAGACACACACTCCACATGTGTTCTGTCCAGCACTCCAGCATTTTTCAGTCCAAACGGTGGCCTTGGTGTTGAGCAGTTTGTTGTGGTCTTGTTTTCCTGGTCTGAACACATTAGCTAGTATGAGAGACCCGTCAGTCTGGCTCCGAACTAACCTGAAAGTCACTTATCACTTATATCCTACCCCTTACCAAAAACGTCAATAATTTCACACATTATATACATTTGGAATGAATTCATTACAAATTACAAGCTTCTGCTGAGCTAAACAGGCCCTTAGCTGTTACTCTGCCTAGCTACTGCACTGCTACATCATTTAACACACTTCACTAGTTACATGGTAGCTGGATTAAAGTTAAATTACACATCTCCATTAAGTGTGAACTGCAACATAATGAATGGGATCTTTTGGGATGTTGACGTCTTGACACATCTTCTTGTCAGGTATTGGCTACAAGGCCATGCTAGTTTGTAGCTAGCTAGGAATGCCAGCAACTCCTGGTGTAGTGATTCTAACTACCTCAGCTGTGTGAAACTGAGGCAAACTCTCATGTCTGACTTTAAATGAGCTTCATAGCACTTTCATCTTCGCACATCTCTGCTTGTGTTGTTTGTAAATCTCATATGTAGGTGGCTTTGGATCAAAGCGCCAAATGACTAAATGTAGATGTAGTTGCTATGCAGATTGGCTGTATAATAAATCACTGTAGTGAGGCTGTGTAGCAGGGTCTTAGATGGATCACTGTGTTTTTTCACTGTTCAGTGTTCAGCCCGTGCTGGACCTCACTGGACCTCAGGCTCCTGCTGTGTGATTTCAAGGTAAACAGTTTGTCAGGATGAGTAAAGAGATTCTGAGCGGAAACTAGACCAGCTTGGCGTGAGGAACCATCAATACTGTTAGTGCCTTAAGGAGAGCAGATGCATAATGAAGCTCTAATGCTTGCCAGCTGCTCACACTCTGGCCGGATCTCTTTCTTTGACACCCCTCCTCTTTGTGTCGGTGGAGTGAGGTGATGGGAGAGGAACAACACAGGGTTCTGGATATGGTTCTAGAGGCAGAGCCCTGCATCGTCCCTACTCATGGTCTTAGCACTGCAGCACAGCAGCAGCAGCAGCTCATTTTGCATCCCTCTGCTCTGTATGTACCTGTGCAGCTCTGAAGATGTCTGCTGGAGCTCTTTCCAAAGCCCAGACACAAGCAAGACACAAGCACAAAGCGGGTTTGATGGACACAAAGGGTCATATCAGAACGGCTGTGCACCATTCAGAATTGAATTAAGAATTCTGTATGAATTTATAAATTTTGAATTGGATTGAAAATTTTAAATTGATTTGGAATCCAAATTTAATAGTATAATTACAGTTGAATTGAATTCAAATAAACATTTGTGAACCTTTAAACAATACAGATTCATATTTAATGAAGATTTAAGCTTTCACGTATACTTGCACACAGCAAAACAAAATGATTTAAGATTAAGACTGAATGTTTCAAATACCGTTCATAGAATATATAATTTGACTGAAATGTTAATCTAATTGAATAAGGTTCATAAGGTCACACACATTTTCTCATACGGTTATGCAAAATGCACAGTACTCTTCCCCCCCCACACACAGAAAAGGAATGTTTAGTTAAAAAAAATAACATGATGTCATAATTATTTATGATTTGCTAGGTTTTAATGAAATCCTGTGTTGTGTGTCTGCATTGTTTTTCTGTGAGTTGAGAGATTTAAAATTTTAAATGGTTGAATTCACCAGATTCTGTGAGGATTTAATTCAAATTCATCAAATAAAATGCTGTGTTTGATGAACTGGGCTGGTATGAGCAGCGACTGACTGATGCTCTGATGCTCTGATGCTGTGTTGTTTGTGTGAACCTGACCCAGCTAACCAGGCTGCTTTACCAAGCTAAACATCTCTGATAGAGGCTCCTGATCTCTGCTATTATGTCAATGCGCGTCAATGTCCTCTCACACTCATAATGGCATGCAGACACGCATGTACACCACATATATACGCAAACACACTCAGCTCAGTGCTCACTTTCATCTAAGTAACAGACGGCTCCTTTCTGCAGCACTCTGGAGTTAAGAAGCTATTTCTGGAAGATGTGTGTGTTTCTGAGTGAGGAATACTGAGAGGTTTGACGACAGGGATCAGGAGAGAGCAAGAGAGAGCGAGAGAGAGAGAGAGAGAGAGAGAGAGAAGAGAGAGAGAGAGAGAGAGAGAGAGAGAGAGAGAGAGAGAGAGAGAGAGAGAGAGAGCTTACCTCCATGACTTGTACATTAAATACATGATGCACGGCAGGGTTCCATTATAAATCATGCGTGTTGGTGGAATTTCTTTGGAATAATTAGATTTTATAATTCCAATTAGCCAGAGTTCTTATGTTGTTAGAGCTTGCGTGTTTCCTCTCCTGCGTTTGGTATGGTTAATTATCTTCTGTTCTCAGAGGAGAAGCACTTTGATCTGTGAAGCTTCTTTACATGAGAACACTTCCCAGGTTCAAAGCTCACCCATGTGTGCACATTGTAGAAAGATTCCAGTCTGTTTAGTGTCATGCAATGCTTGTTAAGCCTTGTTAAGACACATATTCAGTTGTGTGTATAGAGACATCACAACATGGAAGTTTACATGCTCAATTGTGCCGGTGTGCAGCTCTATGCAGTACACTGATCATCTTACATGTGTTTACGTCCTTCCAGGTGTTATGCAATACAGGAAGGTTGCTGTATTTTGCTTAGTGTGTGTGTGCTGACCACAGGATATCTATACTGAGTGTGATATGGCAAGAAAATAGTGCATGTGTGCTCAGGGGAATGACTGAGCTGGAGCAGGAAATGCCAGTAAATCATAATAATGTTCTTGCTTGAGTCAGGCAACATTCCATCTCAAATAGGCTAAACTCTACACACTAAACTCTATTATTCTCTTTTTGTGTCTCTTATTTCTCCTACATAACTTCAAACACTGATGATTTTTCCTCCTGTTATTTAGATTCTTTCTGTCAGTAGATGATGCAAAAACCTCGCAAATAGTTTGACCAACAGAGGGAGAAAGCTGATCTGGATGTGGGATGTCACTCATAATCTCCTCGGTATAATGATGCTGATGGAGGCAGAGTCCTGTTTCCAAATGTTCTGGGAATGTATATGGGGCCAGGCAATCAAATTTGTTACAGAAATTTGGTGAATACTTCAGCATGAACAGGGATTTGTGAATCTTCTAGATACATGATATTGAAATTGATGGAAAAAGGGGGTTTTGACGTGACCCCATTATGAAATCACTTCCATGGGACAGTGAAGTCAGCACACGTAGTAAATGATGGATATCCTCACTGAGTACACACACTGTCACTGCAAAATGAAATATCAAGCGTCAGATAGGAAATCTCCCTCTTGAGACAGCAGGCCACTAGTTTCTTTTCCCAGTGAGCTTAAATATGGAGTGAAGAGGCAGGGAGCTTTGAATTGGAATAAAGCTGACAGCCTGGGAGAAATAGAGAAAGTGGAGATAAAAAATCACTTGCAACTCATCACCATCACCTTCTTTATGAGCAGACAAAAATGTCAAAGCACTTTGGTGGAGAAACACCGCTGGATACCACTATCACTATTTAAGAGTGAGAAAAATATATATGATCATTTAATTGGCTGATTTTAGTTACCGACCTGTTTTTGACAAGGTTCTCTCACATTTGGTTATTAAAGAGCAGTAAAAATCCACAAATTAATTGCAGCTATGTATTGAGACAGAAAGTCATCTTGTATTACTAAATGACTACTCACTGAGAGATTTGCTGAGTATCTGAATATTCAGCTAACAAAGTGTTACATTAAAAACTAATAATAAAAAGCACGTTTTTTTCAAGCAGTAGAATTACATCAATAGTGCAGGTCTACATATCCATGGCACAAATGAAATATACAGCATGCCTGTGAATAGTCCTGAGCTTCCAGTGTCACACTATTGTCTGTCAGGCAGACAAGGCCACGAGGCTACGCAATATTTACTACATCCACATACTTCTACTTTATCCACAAACCAGATCATTTTGTAGGTACTGTGTAGCTGGAGCAGAAGGGTCAAGGGTCAGTAAGCAATTTCTCTGTATTCTTGCCTGTGATTTTTCTTCCATCACTCCAAACAATGAAATAAAACTAGGTGAAATCACTTTTGTCTGAGCTCCAGTCGTCCTTGTAAGGCACTTCTACAACCAGACTCACTCAGGAATGTGCCTTGAAAAGACTGTGACTGTTTGTGACTTTGTCTGCAAGGTGTGTTGTAGCATTCATTTGAAAATCAAATCAAAACAAATCAAATCAAATCAAATCAAATCAAATCAAATCAAATCAAATCAAGGTGGATCTGAGGTTCTGCCTCTTAGCCAAAGGGGGATGTTTGAAAACCCCCAACCAAGCCGACAGACAGGCAGCAGGGATTTATTTCTACTGTAGTATCTGAAAAGAGAGAGTAAGACAGGATGGAAATGGAATGGTGCCTTGCTTCTGAAGCATGAACTGCAGGATTTATGGCTGCTGGACCCTCTCTCCATTTTTCTTTGCCACTGCAGCTGCTCACCCTCTTCGCTCCTTCACTCCATCACGTACTCCACGTGTCTGTCTGTCAAACTGTCCTTCCATTTATGGTGAGACGTCTGATGTGTCATACGGCCTTGAAATCAGGGATGAGTGTACCGCTTTTACTATCTATACTATCTAACAGAGAAAACACTGAAAATATAGTGTGTGTGTGTGTGTGTGTGTGTGTGTGTGTGTGTGACAGAAACATTATGTTACGTCCTCCTTAATTCTCTCCTCTAGATAAACTGCCGTTCATTGCAGTGCTGTATGTCTCTTCTGTTGCCATGGTAATGTTTGAAAAGTTCTAATATTCTGTGACGCTATCAAAAATGAAAATGCATAGGAACAGCTTATCCTCAGTTTGACCCCAGGCAGGATTTGAGATATTATGCAAATAGCAGCTCAATCTAAGCACTTCCGGCACTGCAGTCATTTGGGCTGCGAAATATTTGGACAAGATATCATATTTATAGTTATGCTTTATTTATTTGTCAGCTTTAATCATTTCAAATATATGACACATTTCTCAAAGTACTTATTTTGCAGTTAAAGTGTTGAGTGTTATGCAATGAGCAGTAATGAAGTGGATCATTTCTACATGGCATCACGGTGTCCTCATTAAGGGCCGCCGGACCAAAGCGGTGAGGTCATGTGTAAATGTAACAACTGCTTTGCCCACTGAGAATGGAAAATGATTCGCATTTGCTAAATCAAAGTCAGTTTGCCTGGTTTTAACCTGGTCTCTGGGGTGTATTTACCAGCCCTGAGAAAGAAATATAAAACATTCATAACGCTGCATAATCAGACACAATGTCCCTGTGTGTGTGTGGAGGCAGACCAAGTAGTGAAGTGTGCAGCCTGGTTAGGATGCTGAGTGTGTGAGAGGGAATGTTCAAAGCAGCTGCTGGAGGATTATTCAGATCAGAAGAATATGAATGTTTAACCCTGTGGGGGCTGAAGTATTCAGTATTTTATTCGCCTCCTGACTGAACATGAAATTCTACCTTGAGAAAAACTTCATTCAGTCAAAGCTGCACGCAGTGGAGAAGCAAATGAGGATAAAAAAGTAATCTTCTAGAACTGTCCCCCGACTTCATTCAACAAAAGTATTGATGTTGTAACTTATAACTAAAATTCTTATGAAAGTTATGTTATAGGTGTGGGGTGCCTAAAAAAAATAGTCACGTCACTGCCCCTTTAACAAACACAGCACCTGAGTGACGTTGAGAAAGCACAACAAACGGAGATTTGCGAGTGAAATAGTGATTAAAAAAGTAAATTTAGGATCTGAAAAACAACAACTAACCGGTCGAGAATTGAAGCCACAGAGGTTTTGGTGAGTTTTGACTCGTTTTATTGTATTTTTAGCCGTGTTATTGCTGTTTTAAGCGTTAGCGGCGAGCTATTGCTAATGTTATTGTTTGGTAGTTTCTTCAGTTGTTAGTGGAATAAGGTTGTGTTATTTTGTGAAATAAATGCTCAACGGAACCAGTTCAACGGTACCGCTCCGCCTCCGTCTGGATTTATTGAAATTATTTCCAACCTCCCTTAAGTACCTTTGGTACCTGCAGGTTTATTTATCTTTTTGTTTTGTTTTACTGTGTATTGACATATTGTCTTGTTAACCTTAAATACATTTCCGGCTTTTGCATTTAAAGTTGAAGGTTTCCGGTCTATTTTTTTACTTCTTCCCCTCTACTTTGAGCCTAGATCTGGTCCAGTAGCATGGATCTGTGGTGTTGGTTGTCACTAGTGCTACAACTGGCTTTTAGATTTTCACTCTGAAGGTCCAGTCTTCTGTTTTGCTTGTAAAATATTTGGGAACAGGTCATAGTGACTATCATCACCCACCGATCAGACATCTATTTGTTGTTGTGTAATTTAACAAATAGAGGCTTCATTAAGCTATCTAGTCATATAATGACATTGGGCTTGGCTTAGGTTGTGAATCTGGTGTACCTGTTGCCATGGTGTTTTTAGTCATGTTGTACTTGCATGTTTTAAGTAGGATGCTGTGCTAGAACCTGTGAAGTCCCATTCAGTCCAGGCCCAGGCTTTTTATGAATGCTTATTAATGTTATAAAAATATATAATTATTATTATAATTACTGTAGTCTGCTGGATTTGCGTGTGTAGGGGTCTCTCAGCATGCTGATCTGCCTCAGTGTGTGTATGTGTGTGCAGCTTGTACATTTCAGAGAATGTTTACTGTGACTTAACTTGGACTGGTGCGCATGCGCGCGCGCGCGCGCACACACACACACACACACACACACACACACACACACACACACACACACACACACACACACACACACACACACACACACACAGAGGGTGGTGAGTGACCACAGGGGACATAGAAAGGGCAGACACGCATCAGCTGCTGCGGGCCAATCAAATTCAGCCAGCTTATGTATTGGCTCTGCAGAGTCACCTGGCAGATTTGGCCTGTGTCATAGTGTCATACTGGAAAATCAATATCCTTTACTGAACTCACACACATACACAGCGGCACACACTCACACAGTATTTAATAATCCTCTCCTCTGTCAAAGTGCTAGGATATTTTGGTATGATCTTAATTTGTGTGTGTGTTTTGGAGCGAGTGAGTGTATGAGTGCACACCTGTCCTGACGTGAGAGGGTATGATGTGTTCTTGGAGCATACTTGCATACTTGAGTTTATCAGAAATCATTACAAAATAGAGCTTTTAACATTCCTTTGTGTGTGTGCTTGTGTGTGTGTCACTTTGTGTGTTCTTTGTAACCCCACAGCTGTTTACTTTTTGTACAGTTTATAGCTTATCTTGTGTTCCAGTTTTGTCCTTAAATACATTTGAGTGAATTCAGTAAAGTCGAGCTTTATCTCCATAACAAATACAATACTACAGCCTTGGAAAAAAAAAGCCACATTTACATGAAATCCCAAAGCAGCTGGTATATTTTAGAATAACAACGAGGCATAATGCTTTCATCTCATGCAATAACGCTTTTTCACCGGCAAAACTTTAATGCATTCTCATCTCATTTGTTTTTTATGAGATCTTTCTGAAGGACTTTCCTTCGGTTAGGTGAAATTGAGGCAGCCAAATAATTCTATCACTATGCGGCTTTCATATTGCTTCCCCCTATACAATAAAAATGGATTGGATTTCCCCCCTGAGTAAAATAGATCCTGTACTAATAAACGACACTACTTATTCTGACGGACTCTGGCTTTCCATTTTATATCTGCTGGTGTTGGGGAAATGAAACATAAATACCGCACACTATGCACACTGTATGCTGTTGTGCGTCTGGACACAAAGCGTTGCTGAAAGCCGTTTAGTCCACTGAGCCGTGCATGGGGTAGAAGGGAGGGAGGGAGGAAGAGGCTTTGTTGTTTCCCTGTAGGGGGATGAGAGGAAGTCAGAAGTGTGTTCTGCAACATGAAGGTGTGAAACCTATAAATAATGAACTAGTCCTCTGTTTTCACTTCAATATTAATTGTTATTTATGTTTTGTTATGGATTAGTCTGGATTTTCTTCTGTCTGAATTTTAACAGTCTGTCTTTAGTTCATCTCCCTGTTTAAAGAGTAATCCATCCTGAGGGGAGGAAGGTCAGACTTTGGTGGTTTGTAGTACAGGAAAAAGAGCTCTCTTGCAGGTTTGACCTTCAAATCTTCTGCTTGAAATACTTCCTGATCTATCTGCTTTATTTGAAACACTGCCCATCTTTAACCATAAGTGCTTTGACTCATGGGCAGTGAGAAAGAATTGGATTGACATATCATACCTCCAACTGTGTGCTGAGCTTCAGATACAGTGGACAATCGAACAAGGCAACCTGGGTGTATAATAATAATGATAATAATGATTCCATGCTCAGTGTTTTAAGGCCTTTTAGGGCTTATTCCTTCCTCTTAAAAAGCTATAAACAAAACCATTAAATGAAATAAAAGGCACAAAAAAATAAAAGCTAAAATTGAAATGATCAGAAATTCATACAACTCAAACAAACAAGCACCACACACACACACACACATACACCCTTGTACAGTAATCTGTCATCAACTGTCATCATGTCACGCAGAAGCTTCAACAGCAGCAGGTTGCTCGTGGGAAATTAAGTAATAGATGGAGCAGAGCTGTCGCGTGCCTCAGATGTGTGTTTGTGTATTTCCTGTTGTGTGATGATGTGCCTGTTTGGAATGACTGTCACTGTGTTTTCCGCAGTGTTACTGTTCTTTTCTCTCTGTGTGTTTGTGTTTTGCTTCATTCGTGCCTGTGTTTGGGTCTCTGTGCGTGTTTGGGCTCATGTGTGACCTCTGTCACAGCTTCGTGTGTGTGTGTCCGTGTCTGTCCGTGTCAGTACAACTCCGGGTAGGTCTGTCTGTGTGTGCATTTGTGCTGAAGTAAATGGTTTTAGGCAGATGATGTAAGAGGTTTTGCCCCCTTATGTGTTTCTCAACATGAGTCAAAGGCTTCAAAGTTCTGTGTGTGGCAGTTGCGGTCACAGATGGAACAGTGTGTCTGTCTGTGTGTACAATGTATGGCTGAAGTTGCGCTTTGTAAAACTACAACCCAAAGCATTGTTTCAGTGTTGGTGTAATGATGAGGCAGAGGTTGTTTGTATCTTAGAGGAGAGAAAAATGTGAGCTTTAATAGTTTTTCTCAGGCCAAGTGATCTCATTTTACCAGACATTAAAGCTAATGAATGCAATGGGAATTGTTCATTGATCTGAAAGGATGAATAAAGTATGTAGAGAAATCTATTCAGATAAAATCCTGTCTTTGTTATCAAACATAATATAACTTTTCTTGTATCAAACACATAAGTCAGATAAAAGGGAATCAAAAGAACACTGCTGCTCACATTCCGTGTGTGTGTGTGTGTGTGTGTGTGTGTGTAAATCTTTGTAAAATATTACATGAGTCTGGTTTATTCTCAAAGACTCAAAAATAATGAAAACATCGGAGTGACAGATCTAGATTATGCGTATTTGTATTTATTTGTAAGTGTTTTGATTAAAGTAAGCCCCTTCCTCAACTGTCTCTCCTCATACTCCGATTACACACACATCATGTCTGTGGTGAGCCGTGAAATCCCATTAATTCAGTCCTCGTTTACATCTTGCACACATTTAGGCCTTCGTCGCAGTACAAACAAATAACAAGTGTCTCGGGTCTCAAGTATAGTGTACATATAAACACAGTGTGTGTGAGACCCTGTGCCTTCTAAACATTATACATAAATTAGTAATTCAAGGTATACTATAATAGAATCCCAAAGTAAAGTCTGTAACTGTTGAGTCATTGTCTAAGAATACATGATGGTCTATTATTATGGTATGTCTGCTATGTGTTCGTTTCTTGAACCTGACTCTGGATCTTCAGAGGTTCCCACTAAAGGGAATGCTTGAAGGCATCACATAGACAAAAGGTAGCAACATCACACACTACAAAGACTTTTGAAAAACTTATTTCAGAATAAACTTCTTTAAAAAGACTCAAAAAATTGACTTCCCTGCTCCCTGGGCTGCATCACCATCTGAAAAACTGCATAATGATTTTTTGCTCTCTCCAAATGCTTCCAACAGCAGGCGGCCCCATCCTGCTGGGAAAATATGCTGAAGGCAGCGGGTGTGAAGGCCCCAGCGGTGTTTCAGATTATAGATCAGCACACGGGCAGCCAACACTTTCTGAGCCACTTCGGCCGTTTGTGCGTGATGGGGCTGACAATCACAGGAGAGTTATAAAATGGTACAGCAGCTTAGCAGGAGGTCCCCAGTGTCTCCAGATGACCTCCAAAACCACAGGAATAGGGAAGAGGCAGGAGACAGGGACAGAATTACAGATGATTCATCAGAACTGGTTTGGCAATTTGGTTGACCTTTTTCAAATCTCATCTAACTTTGTTTAATATATCGTCCAATCACAGAATCAAAAAAGAAGCAGCAAAGCAAAACATGAAGGTGTTGTATTTAGATTAATCATTTGCATTAACAATGGAACAATACACATTTATAGGTAGAGTCTGCATTTGTTATGTTGCTTGGTATTCCCAATCCTATCATTCTGATTTTATAATGGTCACCAAATCAAACAAACTAGACAAATGTACAATGATTCAGTTCTAGAGTTTCCCAACCTTCCCAACATGAAAAGGTCTTTGTTTAGATTAGAGCCTTATTTCTTTTGTCAGTTGCTCATTTTTTCTGCACGATTCTTCGGACCAGATTTACTAAGTGTCGTGTAATTAGGTCATCTCGTGTGAAATCTCTCCTACTTCCAAGAGCAGCTGTAAATTAGTGAAGGTGTCTTAATGTCCATATAATGTTGTCCACTGTCCCTGGTTCTGAATACACTCTTATGGTGCACAAACAGATCAATTTCCCAACATCCAACAAAGATATTTGGTTGGATGTGGACACTGGGAGTCCACTGTCATCTCATCTTTTTTTATTTTCTCTGCAGTTGTTCCTGTTTCCTGTTTCCTCCTGTTGCATGGATTTTATGAGTAATAAGACAACCAAATTAGTGTTTTAGCAGCATTTTCTGAGTTTGTTTGTTGCTCCGTGTTGGACCGATTCCACCATTCAATTGTGCCTTTTAAACTCTCAATCACACCCCCATTCTCTGATTGCGTAATTATCTGTAACCTTAGTAAATTAGATTGCACAACAACACTGTCACCAGGCCACAGTTTGCGCCGCGTGTTTCATGTACGTACATCTGGCCTCTCGCTGTTTTCATATTCAGAGCATGACCCTGTAGTCTAGGATGAAGGTGAGACCACAGCAGTGTCACAAAATGCTTATGTAAACCATCACCAGAACACAATAGGCACAGCCACATGACACATTGTAAGTCCTTATCCTGTCTCACTTAGTCTGTTTAAGCCACTTACAATATTTTTTTGCTCATGTGAACATTAGGAGAGAAACTCAGGCAGCAGCTGCACACGTTCCAGTCTCTGTTAATGTGTTTCAGTTCAGGTTTACGCCTCCGAAGTACCATTAACCTTCTGTGATCATAGCTGTGTAACACTGATGTGACTATAGGTTTGTCTGGATCTGATTCAGAGCTTTGAAAAGGGTTGCTTGTGCTTTGGCTGCGTTAATAGAGGGATTTGTCAGTATAATTTGTCAGTATATTTACTAAATCGATTCATTCTGCGCCCAGTTCCGGGTAAAACGTTGTTATGTGAATTTGATATCATATTTTGTAACACGATAGCGCGGCTGTGTTTGTGTTCAGCACAGGACAGACGTCACGTAAGAAAAGAACACTCTGTTTCCTTCTTTATCTGTGGTAATAGTTACCTTGGTGACAGCATCCTTGGCAGTTTCCTTGGAGACCCAGCAGCAGAAGCAGCCGTGCTGTCAAGTTGAATAGGACTATTGATTTACAGTTACTTCAAATAGGTAGGCATTGTTTCTGCTCCTCTGCTGATCGACTTGGCATTTTGGATGGACTTTGATGTATTGAGGTGACTTTTCATGTTGAATGGAGTAAAGCACGTGCACCGAGTTTCTTTCATAATTCAATAAGGAGGCTCTGTTTGAAGGCTCTGGTGAGGCAAACACGTGAGTTCCAATGGTAAAGTTGCTCTCGTTACATCCGGTTATGCTGGAGTTTTTATTTTCAGTTCTAAAACTCTCGAGCACGCTGTAGGAAGTAAGACGTACCGTACGTGCAAACGTTACATCACGCATGAGAAGTTTCACTGAGAACGATTACCGGATGAAAACTCCACATTGACATTTTTGTCACGTTCGGGTTAGACTTGACCCATTTCCAGTTTAAACAGCTGTGAAAATGACATTTGAGTTTGACATTTTGTGACTTTTCTAGGAGTGCTCCCCTAAGGTACACCTCATCTAAATATGGCTCCACACTCTGCACCACGTGGGACCAGAGATTCTTTCAACTCTAAGCTAAAATATTGATTTTGATAACTGAACTGAAGCAAGTATTTTAGATAAACTCTCTACTCTCAGTTTAATAGACATAGCACACTTTTTTTTCCAGCTTAACCTTATAACAGTATAGAATAGTTTAATGGTTGTTCCTATGTCCACATTACAAGGCCTTTATGCTCAATTCCAACGGCCACCTGTATCTGAAACCGGAGTGAACACAACTCTACAAGGACGCTACAACAATTTCAGCAAAATTAAAATAGCAAAAATGGAACCATACTCATCATTTCACTCACAATTTCATGGAAAACTGTTTAGCCTTGGTCTGTTCCCTCCACCTTCATTAGCTTCTCCATATATTTGACAATTTTCTGGACTCTATGTTGATGCCCATTGCTCCTGTAGCTGTGCTCTATCTTCATTTATATCCAGCTGCAACCTGCAGACAATGAATGATGATGATCGACTTACAACTTCAAAGTCTAAGTCGACGTCCATCCATCCATCCATCCATGCATCCATCCATCCATCCATCCATCCATCCATCCATCCATCCATCCATCTATCCATCCATCCATCCACTGGTTCCCATGCCTCTTGGCTAACACAGTGTTCACACAAACAGACGGGCACTGTGGATACTTCAGATCCTGTTGAAGCAACATTACTTGATTGCACTATCGATGCCAAATCAGTGTCAGGAAACACATGAATGCCAGATAATCATTAAACACATCTACTATACCCTTGTCAGTCTATACACAGCTTTACTTACAGACCCCTTTCCATTTACGTCCATTAATTCCTCAGTTTGACCTCTCATCCAGCCATTCATCAATGCATCAAAATTGTTTCCTGCTCTCACCCCCGCACAGACAGATGGATGCCCTGAATAGTTCCAGGAAATGGTAACATGTCCATCCTGTTGGAGGGCCACACTCTACTGGACAAATCTCCTGGCCCGTTTCCACTCTTCCTCCCACTGAGGCTTATTCCACATTCAGCATAGCAGTGCTTTGACTTTTTACCAACACTCCCACTCTAACCACAAAGGCTTTGTCTGAAGTATGTTTGAAACACAAAAGGATGAATCCATTTTAAACGCATTTGCTAAACTTACTAAAGGTTCCTGGTTTGATTCCGGGCTCCTCCCAGAGGCCCTGTGGAAGTGTTGTTGAGCGAGACAATGAACCCCTAACTCCTCCTGATGTGCAGGTCGGCTCCTTGCATGGTATGAACCTGCCATCAGTCTGTGAGGTGATTGTAAAGCACTTTGGATAAAAGCACTATAGCGCTCAGGACATACAGATGGACAAGTAAACTTCTCTGTATTGCTTCAAAGACCTGGGGTTCGATTGCCAGTAACGGGGCCTCTGACTTAAGGCCCCTACAGACAGTCTTGGTCCATGTCACTACACTAGCAACTCCATATAGTTGGTGGAGGCACCGACAAGAGGAGGGGATTGTGTGAACTTCTCAAGCAGTATGCTCTCCATAAATCATGTAATATGCCAGCGAACTGTGGTTTCTGCGTTCTATTGAACATGTAGACAAGAACAAGATGACAAATCTTATGCAGTTCAGCCAAACCCATATTTCTCTGATTGCCTGCCGCTGTTATGTTTAATTACATCGCTTTTACTCCTAGTGTTAAAACCCATATTTGCCATTGTTCCTTTCACACACTAGCGGTGAAAGCATCTTCATTAAGGACAATGATACACTCCACAATTAAATTAGATTGGATTTCATCTTGCTTCATCCTTTCTTCAACAAAATCACATTCAACCAGACTCACCCTCCTCACTTTATTCCCTCTGAGCATCATTGGACTGAGACCCAGCTGGCTTACTACCGAACCACCTGTCCTTCCCACAGTCAGGGCAGTGGCACGGATCACCTTCAGATTGGCTCACGGCTCCAAGTACACAATTCCGGACCAAAGGGGGCTCAACCAGACATCTATTGCTGTATTGGCTTTGAGGAATGGCTTAATCAGAAGGGCTGGCAAGACTTTACAGGGTTGTGCTTCCATCTAGAGAGATTCAGCTTGCCATCACTGGACACCGTCATCAATATATAATGTTCACAGCCGAGTGTGAACTACTCACAGTATTCGATGATTTGTCACAAGCTTTCCTTCAACTAACTGCTCACATGGAAATATCAAAACAACAAAAGTCATTGCTCTCTTTTGTTCCAAATCAATAAAGGGCATTTCAGAAATCCTCCCATCCAACCATCTCACATTTGTTCTTAGTGGAGGTTCTCTCCTGGTGTTTTGTCAGAGGTCCGACGGTAGGTTCACATATGCTGCTCCCAGCTTGAGCAGGTGGCTAACTGTTGGAGGAGAAAACACTCAAAGCACCGCTGACAGTTCTGCAGCCAGTACAGTGATCATCCTTCCATCAATCCCAACCATCCACAGCCCCATTCTTTCATGCATCTATCTACACATGTACTGTATATGTATATTCTAAGCATATGATGTCTAATATTAGCTCCTATCTTGACAAAACAAATGAGGAGCTGTACAATATAAGGTAGCTGTGTAGATGTGTATTCCCTGGTAGTGTATGGCTCAGCAACAACTAATTAGGAACAGATCCATTCATTCAGAGGAGGAGGATGCTTTCCAATGCCATAACAATGAAAGGGTCATTCTCATTTTATTCCTCATGATCATTGATTGTGTTTGTGGATGAACAATAAGCAGTGGGAGCTAATTGTTGGGCGATAAACAGAGTGGTGTCCTTTGCAGAATCCTCTTTAATCGAGTATTTTGTGTCTGGACTAGCATAGGTTCACTCAGAGGCTCACTGGTTTAGCCCGGCCTGTCTGCTGCAGCATACAAAACAAGTCTCACATTTTCCTTGCCTCAATATTTCTGTTAACAAGCATGTTAACAGGGTCATGGATGCTATCTGCTTTGATCCATGTTCAAATCACTGCAGAACCAGCACAGAGCGGCGCTGCAGCATGCTGAACAGCTTAACCGGCTCTGAAATGCATGGAGAGGTGATTAAATAAGCTGGCTTTCCTCTTCAATCTGTGTCATTTTTGGATAGATTCCTCTAACCATCCAGACACACACACACACACACACACACACACACACACACACACACACACACACACACACACACACACACACACACACACACACACACACACACACACACACACACACGCGCACACACACACACACACACACACACACACACACACACAGACATGGTGAAGGTGGGAAGTGTGTGATCCACCTGCATTCATAGGCCAGCTTTACAGTTTACATATGCAAATGAATTACACACAAACTACAATATTTGCTCCTTTTTAATATTGTATACTGGCAACAAGGAATTCAGTCAACCTGGAGTGAATCCAGACCCTCCCTGTAGCACAAACGAGCAGAGGCAATAAAATGTCACTCACTGACTTCACCGTTCTCGGCTTGCCTTTTTTCATTTTCCACTTCCAATAAGACAAGGTGACTTTGAGACTGAATTACGCAAGGAAATCACTTGATTCTGCTAAACCATGCGACTTTGTCGAGGCTCCAGAGCAGAGAAGGACACGGAGATGGAGATGAAGCTTATCGTAAGAGATGCCGATGGTAAATAGTTGCCTGGGATGCGTTCTTTGCTTCTCCATTTCTGTGCTTCAGAATCGTTTACTGTCGAAACCAAAAATAGAAAAATGACTCCGTCTTCACTTACGAGTGAGTCACTCTAAAGTGGTTTGCTCTCAGCAGTGATGTCAGAGCTGTGAGCTGTATTTGATGCGTTTCTACTCTGTGGGATTGTTTATCCTCTGAGAGTAATAAATGAATTGGTCTAGTATGGCTAACCTAACGGATCAGATTAGTATATGTGAAATCTCTGTTGATTAGTGTGTGAAAGAGTGTGTTGGTTAGTGTGTGTGTGTTCTTATTTATGCACTGTAGAACATCTAAATGAATTCCCTCTGCCTTACACTCTTAATACATATGTGACCTACTTTAGACATCATTAATGTTTTCTTCAGTTGCAGTAGTAGGGTGTGAGTGTGAGTGTGAGGGTGTGGGAGTCTGTGTCCGTGTGTGTGAGAGAGAGACAAAGACAGAAAGTGGATAGTGTATACGTGTGGATTTGCCAGTGAGCAAGTGCAATGTGTGTTTCCTAATGTGTATGCTGGCATGTTTGTATAGTTTCTATGGCAGCTTGACAGTTGTGGTATTTCGAGAACTAAAGAGTTCAGCTCTCCAGCTGTTGTAGCTGTGTGTGTGTGTGTGTGTGTGTGTGTGTTTGTGTGTGTGCGTGCCGCTACACACAAATTACTTATATAAACAGCACATCTGTTCGTTAAGTTCCAGTGTGGACTCACCTCCATATGGTCAAAAGTCAGGGCCACATAATGTGTGAGGTTAAACATGTCGCCTTTATGTGAAGGTTAGAATGTTTTGTTCTTCATTTAACCATCTTCTCTTCCTACTGCTCAAGATTGCACCAAGAAACTTGAAAAACACACGGTCAGATTCAGAACACAGACAAGTAAACAACACAAACACATAGTTTGACAAAATGCATTGGCCCAAGACATCTCAAACAAAATCATGATGACATTATTCTGTCAAAGTGGATTTTAGCAAGTTGTTAACAAATAACCTAGGCTAAGTGTGTGGAAGCATGGGACGAGAAAGTCCACTTTAAAATGCATTTCAAAGTCCACGCCGTCTCCATGATGTCATATATACTTCTTTGCTTGTTTCTTATTTTAGTGCAGAAAGTTACAAAGTTAAAGTAACATTTAATCTGGGTTTGATCCTGAGAGATTTAGGTTTCTCAACTTTGGTAGATTGGGAAAGGAATGTGTGAATGTATGGAGTTCTGTTGTATGTGTGTGTGTGTGTGTGTGTGCTGTTCCTACACCAGAACAACAAAATCCTGTCAAATATATAATTATATGTCATTATTTGTTTATTTCCAACTTCTGATAAGAGTTGAATACACTGTCACTGCAAGTCAAACGAGTGTGTGTGTGTGTGTGTATGTTTGTGTGTGTGTGTGTGTGTGTGTGTGTGTGTGTGTGTGTGTGTGTGTGTGTGTCACTGTAAAGCCTGTGGGACTGGTGAGTCAGTGACTGCTCAGAATGTCACTGCTAGAACTAATTGAACACAATTTATTTTTTCTTTCTCTCTCCACATTCTCTCTCACTTTCTCTCTTACACTCTTTCTTTCCCCTGCTTCCCCATCTCTCTCTCTTCCTCCAGCTGAGGGGGGTCATCATGAGTCACCGAGCCATGTTGACTTTCCTCTGGATCCTGCTGTGCCCTCCAACTTCTCAGCAACCGCAGGAAATGGAGTCAGAGCCGAGACTAAAATCAAAGACACAACACACCCCGGGGTGATGGATGGGACTGACTCTGCTTGGCCTGAGGGCAAAGTGTTCAGTGAGGCCAGAACAGCAGTTTGGGCTGAAGCTGAAGCTGGAGTCCATGCAAGACGGGGCGGCAAAGTCTTTACAAAAACGGGGATTGTGACTGGAACCGGTGCCTGGGCTGAAGTGGGAGCTGAATGGAGGCCAGTAGACACAGGGGGGGTCGACCTCCCACGCTTGTCTAGAGACCCAGGTGCTTGGCTGGGGCAGCAGAGGCTACAGACACATGGAGAGGGCCAACAAGAGCAGGGGGCCTTCTCATCAGTCTTGACTATGCTGGCAGAGACAGCAGGGGTTCAGGCACCAGCAGGGGAAAAACCTTTAGCACTGCTGTCCAAAGCTGCTTGGACCAAAACCGCCTCTTCTTCAACATCATCCAAGGCCTCCTCCTCCCAATCCTCTGTGAAGAAAGCATCCTCCTCCTCTCCCTCGTCCTTCTCCACTCCTGCCAGTATCAAAGACAATCAGATAGGAGGATACAACACCAGCGCTCCCCTTTTTGATAGCAACAACTCCTCTACCAGCAACAGCAGTTCCATCTCAGGTATGGTAACAAATTTAAACTTTTACCAGTACAATTGCATGGTCAAGGACTTAAGTTAGGCGTGGTTCATTGCTTCATCAATGTCCATGTCCAATGTCCTGGAGATCTTGTGTCCAGGCTTTAATAAGTATTATACTCATGAACACAGGATGTCACGTGTCCTCTGCCATTCTATTCAGACTTTAGACTTAAGTCCTTTATGCTTTATACATTTGATATGCAGCGTATTAATCAGCCCATCGTCCTGATGCGTCACTGCAGAACACAGGAAGTCACAGTTATGTATACTAGAGATCTGAAGAATATCACGTTATATATCAGAAATGAAATATAGTGCTTTCGTGGAGCACCAAATGGTCCGTGAATATCCAATATATTTCCAGAGCCTGGTATCCATCGGTCACACTTGTGCAGCTCAACTTTGAATATCCCTGTTGATCTTTGACCCACTTATGTGGCTCACTGAAGTTGCCCACTCTGAACTCATCCTTAAACTCCTACATTTGCATGTGGTAGAGATGAAATTACATCTTTGAGCACTTGACCAAAATGGAATCAGCTTTTGCAAGATTGATTGAATGGGACTAAGATGATGGGTTGAAGGGCCATAAAAGGTCGATGTTGGTAGGTCGTTCACTGAACACGTAGCATTCTATTCTCCCATATTGATTATGTCAATAATCTTTGATTTCTCAATATTTCTTACTTGCAGAGGAGTCTGTAAGCAGCCTGCCAGCATGGGATCTCCCTACTGTCCCTGAGTCCCTTCTGTCCACAGTGGGAGACCATGACTTCACACTTCCTGCTAACATCACCAGCCCTTTCTCCACCCACCAATGGAACACCACTGTGCCAGTGCGCACAACAAACACCTCACTGCACACGGACACGTCCACGACTACTACACATGCATCACCAACACCCACCCTCACCTCGACGCTTGCTCTACTGATGTCCACCACAGCCAGCCCGCACACGCTGCCTGATACCACAACAACTTTGCACACTCTAACCACAAGCCAGGTGGATGTGATGGATGACAGCCTTCAGCTGACGATGGCGACCACGACAACACCCTCAACAACCACCGTTGAAATGACAACACAGGCGGTGACCACTGAGAGCGCTGGCACAACACCGCTAACTACCACTGCTACTGCAACCACACAACAAACTACAAGTCCAAAATTGACCACGGCAGAAACTACTCAGCCCACAACCACCACCACTACCACCCCTGCCACCACTACCACTCCAATTCCTACTGTTCCACCCACCACCACCACCACAACCCCTAAAACCACCACAACTACTACACCTGCATCTACTACTGTTTCTACTACTATTGCCACCACCACCACTGCCGCCAGCACCACCACCACCACAACAACAACAACAACAGAGGCACCTTCTACCACAGTGTTCATCCCGGTCCAAACCACCCTGCCTCCAACAACCACCACAGAACCTCCATCCACTACCAGCACAGAGGAGATTCCATTACCGTGTAACATCACTGAGAAGTACTGGGTCAAAACAGGTATGAAGACAAGATTATTATTATTTCATTTAGTACTGAATAGCGCAGAAAAACCAATCAGCATTCATTGTAATATTGCTGAGTACTGAAATATTTCAATACAACAAAGCTTTAAAAAATGCTGAATCATTAGCTATGAATTTTTGCTACCTCTGTATTTAAGCATATAAGTACACTGTATAAGTTCTCTTCATTTAAAAACATCTCGCTCTATAGACCTTGTCCAGACTATGGAAGACACTGAGTGAGTTCTTAAGTTTGACATTATTATTAATTGAGGATGAGGAATTCAGTTCAGTTAAAACCAATTGGTAAATATAACAATATCAACTCTCCAGTATTCAAATGAGGAAGGTAGACATACAGTACATATGAAGAAGTGCATGTGCGTCACACTCTGATTGCTTACATTTCTTCCTTTATCCTTCCACAGTTCTGTCCATAGAATTGCGCAGGAACTGCCTCGACTTGATCCTGAAGCAGAACCTATCTAAAGGACTGAGCCACGCCCTACAGAGAGCCCTGAATGATTCCACTGCTTATGCACAGGTCAGTCATCATCACATGTTCAGTTGTAGTAAGTGGTTTAGAGGCGTTTAACCACAGCTCAGTCTAAAACATGCAAGCTTGAAGCAGTTACCACAGATCTATGGCGAGAAAACCACACATGGTCACACGTCAACAACTGGGGACCACAGATCAGTGAGGGATGAAGAAAGGTCAGCTGTGGAGCATTTGGTGGCTTGTGGTCCGGAAAATGCTTTCAATTTCAATGTGACCTCCTGGGGTTTGCATGTCACACTCCTCCTCAGTCTCACTTCCCTGTCATTACCTCATCATTTAGGAACTAGTGCTGTGTTTTAGGGATTAGCCCAATTCGTCAGGAAAGGTTAGTTGGCTTGCTTATAACAGAACCATTTACCCATTCCTTTTATTTGCCTCAGAACACACTCAGGTCTGGTCTTGAATGGAAGAACTAATGCCCTTCTGTCAGATGAAATCAAATCTCTCTGAATTTGCCACTGTGTCATCTTATTATTGTACAACATTCATGTTCCATTTTCTCCTCCCACCCATTCACCTGACAACATGAATCATGCAGACAGCATTTGAGTCTGAATAGAAATGACCTGTTGAATAGTCAATGCAGTGCGTAAGGCCATCTCCTCCAGTATTCACAAACACACACACACTTGCACACACGGACACACACACACACACACACACACACACACACACACACACACATAGTACATTAATATACAATAAATAGCTCATCTTTTCCTCTCTGCATCCGTTTTATATCATAGCAATGTTGGCAGGTGATTTGTCTCTGATTTGTCTGCCCGTCCCAGTGTTTCGTACTTAAATCTTCTTATGTTTCTATTTTTATCTGGTTCATTGTGCGCTCGGAATGGGAGTGACTCAGTGTCTCTAAGCTCCAGTCTACTCTCATCTCCCTCCTGACACACACACACACACACACACACACACACACACACACACACACACAGACACACACACTGCCCCACTCTCGATCAGATAACATATTATATGCTCCCATCCATTTATTTTAACACAAATTTTGACATATTATACTTAGAACGGTTGATGGAAATGATTTATCTCAAATACCTTGTTAGTTCAATAAAATAAAATGAAATGGGATAAAACTGATCTCCTTTATGAGAAAAATATGAAAAAGGAAATATGAAAACTGTCATATTTGCTAGATTCGATAATAGAATGGCTGCTCAGGGGATATTGTGTTGAAAGTTAACACCAAGAAGTGAACATTTATATGGAATGAAATGAATACACTGGAGCAGCATTTCAAGGCTGAAATCTTTGGCTTTGGTAAGGACAGCAATTGTCAAACAGCCTGAAATTAGCATGCAGTATTTAATGTGATGCCTGACTGAACACTGCAGTTAACTGTAAATGCTCACAAAACTGGTGGGTTTTACTGCTTTAGATGTGATGCCAAGGAGAAACGAGTGACAGCAGGACGCTCCGGTCTCGTTTTGTTGGCAGTAACACTGCATTTGAATCACGCAGAAAACATCCACAAACGAAAATGAAAAAAGTTGCATCGATCAAACAAAACAAAAGGATTTAGTAACTGTGTTTGTTTTATCCTTATAAAGCAAGGCATTTCAGCTACACTAGATGTAATCAAGGTTGACTTATTCCATAATTGTATTTTATGCATGGACTAATCATATTATCAACACTAAAACACAAATGATGTCCAAAATGGTCATCTTAGAGCCTGTAGGCCAACCAGATTGCTGCATTGAAACAAAGCGGAATGATGTCATATTCCAGCTCTTAGTAAAGAAAGGCTCCACGCTCCCTAAGGATGTCACACTTAAGTTTTTCATAAAGAAAAAAAGGCAGGTACTTGTTTAAAAGTGAGGGAGTGGAAACATTGGAAAACCTCCTTCGCAGAAAACTGTGGCTGATTTCACACCAAAACTAAAGGGCTGCTTGAGGACCTGGGGCTAAAGAAGATAATGTAATTGGATAGGAAGGCAGCTGCAGAAACACAGGTGATTTTGTTAGATTTTGACAGAGGGAAGAAAGGATCAGTGGAGAGAAAAACAGTGGCTGAGGAGCGGAGAGAAAACAAAAGACAGAGGAGGAAAGGCATTAGAACATCCTCAGCAGCTGCTCAGTGTGGCGAAAGGTAAAGGGCAGAACAAGGTGGGCGGCAACAGCCTCGAATGCACCGCCAGCTTGTGTCTGTATGTTTTTCGTGGACACAGTTAGTCAGAGTGTTCAAGGCTTATGCTAAGATTTATGCTCAAGGCACAGTTAGCTTAGAAAAAAAAAAGCATGTATCATAAATATTCATGTAGTTTGATACATTGGTATTGGAAAACCACAGCTCAGCTACAGCAAAGACGCTTAGAAATGCTTAACACCTTTACACCTAAGGACTTTATATCTCCTGTGGCAGTCCTTGAAGTATAGACACAAGTGTTATAAATGGATCAAAAATCTTCCGTCTCCCTGTCACTTCATCTGGTTTCTCTGTTTTTTCCTCCTCTAGGTGGAACGAGAAGACTGCAGTCCCCATAACGTGACTCTGGGCTACTATGTGTCCAGCGGTAAAACCGTCTACGTTTCTTCGTTGGTGGTCGAGGCACTGAACGTCTACGGTTTTGACAAGTTGCTGTCGGACATCAGGCAACACACTCCATTGGTTAAAGCTGTGCTGGTGCCCATGGCAACCTGGTTACCAACTCCAAGCATTCACCTGCAACTCAAAACAGGTAATGAATGATAGATAAGATGGAAAGGTGATGTAAACTATGAGGAACTTGATTCTGATTGCACACCGCTGGAAAAGTCAAGATTATTTTGGGGTTCTTAAGATGTCCTTGCCAGATTCTCCTATAAGTGTGAGGTCTGGTGTGTTTCACCTCCTCCAATATACTCCATTAAAATGTGGAGTGTCTCAAATTTTCAAATTGTGATAGGATCCTTGTCTGGAGATGTTCTTATCTAGTTTATATGAATAATTATATTGACTAAGAAACGTTTGAATACTATTGAAAATATTCCCTGTTTTGCAGTAGAGTAAAGATGTACCAAAAGAAGGATGAAAGCATGTGAGGATAAGAGAGGAAAGGCAATCAGAGCACAGTGAGACACAGGGGAAGAGGAGCCAAGACAAAATTAGAAATTTCTGATTACACGTCTGCTCTCCTTTACTCTTCTCCGATATCTGTAAATCCCATCAAGGTCCCATGACTGCTGAGTAAAAAGGAAATTAGTGCCCTCATATCACAAGAAAAAAAAAACATATAAATTTAGCCTTTTATGGACAAATCTGGTGCAATTAAGAAAATAATTAAAGGGAACTTACTCTCCTTTGTTAGTTTTCCTAATTTTCATTGTATAATATTTTGTGGAGTATTTGTTGAACAAAACCTCAAAAGAAATGTGTCCATTCTGCACAATAAAGGTCGAGCTCATCCTTTTTAGAGATTGTGAAAGGATGCAAGAAGTAAAAGAATAAAATGTGGCTGCAGTAAAAGGACTGAGACCACATTAATAACATCCGCCATAATCTGCTGATGGACTCAGTATTTATTATCCTCTGGCGTGGAGCGTTGTTGTGGTGTTGATAGAAATTTCCTTTTTTTAAACTGAGCTCATTCTGGAATCTAGATAATGAAGATAATCCTCTTTGGCATTGCATAGGTTTATTGTTCACACAGGCAACATCCATCTGCAGCGCTGCAATCCTGTCAACAAAAACAGAACTCCGTTCTGATTCAAGACATAAACCGATTCATTAAATCAATGAAATAATTTTTCATTGCCTGTCTTTCCTTAAAGGGGACAACATATCTATTATATAATTTCACGTTATGTTCATTTAAGGCTGTTTTTTTAATAATTTAAATTCAATAAACTCATTGAACCATTTCTTTCACTTGCTGTACACAATGTGCACGCTGAGTGAAAACAGAAAGCCTGTTCTGAATGGCTTGAGCTGGCAGACTGTGAAACTCAGATGCTCGGTCGGCTTTGTGCTTGGTGGCCGTGTCTAACCTGGTGTGTCGGCAGCTAAATCCACATATCTTAACCCTATGTCAAACTTCTTCAAGACCTTAAAGACCAATCCAAAACAAATGTAATACAACAGCTCGATCGTTGCGTTTACATTCATTGTTTCTAACTACAACTTTCTATCTTTTCCCTAAGTGCTGAGGTTCGTTGGCCCGACGGACAACATCTACTCCTGTAGCTTTGTCCAGATGTTGGAGCAGAGGATGGAGAACGCGTTTGAGGAAGCTCAGGACAAAGTGCTGGAGACCTACAGCCGGCTCACTGTGGAGGTACTGTTCATCATCTGTAGATTCTGAAGTTCTGCACAGTTATGGGGTATAGATATTTAGTTCTGTCTGTATGTCAAAGATCCTGCTGTAAGTACATTTTACTGTCAAGGGGCATCAATGTCAATGTAAGTAGCTTTCAACTCCAGTAATGCACAGAATTTCTCCTCAGAACCTAGGGGAGCCTTGTGATATACTTTATATATATATTATGTAATATAATTAAATAATACTTCAAAAGTAATACCTTTTAAACCTCTGCCAAGGCTGTAATGTTATCATCAGCCGGATATCTCAAAAGTAACAGACAGATTTCTATGTCATTTTGAATTAGGGTGGGATTTTGGTTATGGAAAATGAGATGATTTTACACGGTGCCTGGCCCTGTTGCCAAGTCCTTGCTCTTGTGGGAATGTTGGGCTTCTTTCAATGCTCTGTACGTATAGTACCTCGAGATGCCTTCGTTGTGATCTGTGCTATATAAATGAATGATGAAGATGCAACAACCAAAACAAAAGCAACCAAAAACAACCAAAAGCTCACATGTCGATAGGCTCTCTCCCTATAATCTATTTTCTTTTGTTCCACTGGCTTTGCCTTCGTTTCTTCTTTTTCTCTCTGGATTTCTGACTGTGCCTTACAGTCAGTGTTCTCTCATGACATCCTGGTGTACTTGCACTCGCCATCGTAATAATAAAGTAGTTTCGGTAGACCCAACACACAGATATAAGATATTCATAATTCATCCTCTGAAATATTAACACTCATGGAGTTGTTGTTGGAATTCATCTCCTCTCATTGCTTTCCCTTAGTGGTGAGTCAGTGGCAGTAATCTAAGAACCCCACACAGGTCTTATCATAGACTAATACAGAATTTCATACTGTGTCTGGAACTGTACATTACATTACATTACAATCATTTTATCCAAAGCGACTTACATTACATTACCACCCTTCGCAGAGGGGGGAGCAATTGAGGGTTCGGTGCCTTGCTCAGGGGCACCTCGGCAGGGACTCGAACCGGCAACCCTCCGGTTCCCAAGCGGAAGCTCTACCCACTCGACTACTGCCACTCCACTGTACTGTGCGCCACTGCATGCAGAAATTCCTCACTAACCAATGGCGGTTTAACCTGGCTCTTCCAAAACACAATCTCTCTTTGTTGGTACTGGAGGTGCTGAGGACCAAAAGGGTTAAACACGTATGTTGGTGTATGTCCTCAGATCCAGAGCGTGTCCCAGGAAATGGGTTCTCCTTCAGTGACCCTGGTGTATGTGGTGAAGAACCAGGATGTGATTCTTAACGGGACAATCTCCAGTGGCCTCCTCAACCAGCTGACTGCAGAGCTCGTGGGCTACTTCCTGTTCTACCCACCGCTGATCATTGCTGAGCGTAAGTAACTCCCAAAGCACTCTGGGAGCACAGTCTCAAACCATATTCAAGACAGATGGGGTGATGACCTGGACAGAGGTTGATGGATTGATAAATTATGAGCATAACCTAAAACGATGAACCTCAGAGGTACTGCACTTATTTATGCCAGAGAGTAATTTATGCCGCTTCTACACTTTTCTTGGCTGCCGGAATGAAAATCTTTAACTTTTGCCAAGCAGGTTCCAGCTAAAGCCTTTTTCATTTTTGGAGAGATGTGAAAAGCTAAAAGGGGCAATTCAGATGAGTAGTAATCATGAACTACAGCAAGCATGCACACAATCACTGTGTATTTGCCAAGTTTGTCCATCTTTGGCACTTGTAAAACTTCAAGTTAAGTTAGTAAAACAACAGTGAAATGCTTTTTCTGGTAATTTTCCAACTGCGCTTCGTACAACATTAGAGTGTCAAAGGTGTAAGCTATTTACAAGTTTATACACAGTCTGAGAAACACACATCTATTTACAGTTTCTACATAGTGCACACACACACCTGCCTGTAAGTGTTCATAAAGTGCAGGGGACAGAGAGAGAGAGCATTGCGTCATTGTAGTAGTGATGTAATTCTCATGTGTGGCTGTTGAGGCGTCTTATAGCTTGAGGATATAAACTCCTCCTGAGTCTCACAAATATGAGAATACAATTTGGATCTAAATTGGGAAGCAGCCACACACGGTAGTAGAGAAGTTGCGCCGCAGAGAGGATTTGGTCTGAGTTTGACAGTAATGCTTTGATAATGAACAGCGGACAAGTGTTTGGCCAATCGCCCAGTTAGATTTTGGCTCGGAGGGGCATTTGTCATTTAATACTTAAATGATTAACACATTCCTGTAATCAAATGGTTTACTATCACACGTTCAGTTTTGTTACTTATTTACAGTTTAATTTGTAATTCCAAAGCGACATTTGATCACAGGATTTAAGGTACAGATCAGTTTGAAAAAGAATTGATTGAATATCTAACACCTGAATACCTTCTGGTAAATGGTTGAACACAAGCTTTTACACATGCTATGATCTAAACAGTGATACAATACATAAGTAATTATACACTTCTCCCAAAAGATTAAGGGAACACATTTAAGAGTACTGAGGCTTTAAGGAGGTCTGACATAACTCTGACGATTCTACTGACATGAAGCTGTCCTTATTAAGTTATTTAGTGGTTAGTCAATCTTCATTAACATTAAGGTGGAAACGATTACTGAAACAGACACAGAATTTGCATAATTAACTTCAAAATCAATTAACACGTCTAGTCAAGCCAATTTTCTCTGATGGACCAGGATATGTACCACTGCTCCTGTTCTTAAAAGCACTGATGGAATTCCAAAGGGATTCTGATGGGGAACAACCCAACAGTGGATATTTCAGAAAATGAATAGCAAGAGAAGCGACCTCACACAACCTGGCCAGTGACCCTCAGTGATTCAGCTGTGGGATTTCCAGATGCTGCTGCCTATTTTTGTTTTGTTTTTCTACCCCCGAGAACCGGACATTATGAGGAGTCCAGCCTCTATCTCTCCTTAGTGATTATATAACGTTTGTTGTCCTATTTCCTCTCTGTAATGTGCCGCTGGGTTGAGACAAACTCACCCCAGCGTATCAACAACACTGTCTGCTTCATAACATAGAGTAGATTTGACCTGTTTCGATTATGGAAGTATACCAGGAGGCAAACAACAAACCAAAGAAGTATAACTCTATAGTAAATGTGAATGTTGCAAAGGTTAAATGGGTCATATGCAATTTGTAATTTGTATTTAACAGTATATGTGGAGTAATATAGGTGGTATGGGCTGAACATTAGGTTGACACACACAGTAGAGCTACAGTATAACCATAGGGGCTGAACTCCTATGGAAGCTTCCTTTCATAGCTCCTTTATGTCTGTAACATGCTGACATCAACATGTTCAACATTAGAACATCACAGAGGTGTCCAAACAAACCCTTAAATGAAAATGTGCAGCTGTAAAAATGTATTACAAACATGAGTTGTACATACGCAGCGTTTTTTAGAGGGTAAACAGCTGCACAGCTCCTATCATCTGAATCACGCCATAGGCAATCGTTGGCCACGTCCCATGAATGATCTAATTTTAGGATTAGATTAGTATCTGGTCTCAACACCGAAGGGGATAAAACAACACACTTTCACGTGGTTACATCCAAACCTACTTGGCATCGTTTAGTCTGCGTCTTTCCCCCTCCTCTTGTCGGTTCGTCCTTCTGTTTCCTGGCTTTGTCCCTGCGTTTGCTCCCGGTTCTCCTGTTAGTTTCATGCGTGTTCTCCTCTGTTTTTGTCCTGCTTGTGCTTCTGGTGGTTTCCTGATTCCTCCTTGTTTGTTCCCTGTCCCCTGTTCCCTGTCCATGTTCCTCCATGCTCCTTGTGTTTTTTTTTTAAGTCTGCTTTCCTTTCCTCTCTTTTTCTATCTTAACGATCTATGTAACTACATTTTCCAGTCAGTTTGTGTGTGAAATTAAGAACCCTGCTGGATTAAAAGGGTACGAAATTGCGTTGAACCTTAACACTTCGGTGCACTCTGTCTCCAGTGTTTGTGTAATAAATCGGAGAAGAGCTGTTAATGCAGATGTGGTCACATATAATCACATCAGGGAGGCAGAAGCAGTCAGACAGAGCCCCTTAGCACAAGTGCTTGTTGGTATTAACAGCTTCTGCGACTGCTGCGCCATTGAGTACAGCTATAAACAAGTCGGCAGACAGCCAGGTTGGAGGAGTTCAGCGCAGACAGATGGGAAATCAGGAGAGAGAAGTTGACAGATGAATGGGACACAGAAAGAGGGTGATGGACTGAGGGGAGACGCAATGAGATAAAGAGAACGAGACGAGTTCAGACAAGGTATACAGCAGAGAAAGGGTAAGGGGTGGATTAGATGAATAGAGGAAGTGGACGGTGACAGATAGGAAGGCAGGGAAGGTAGATCAAGACACTGATGAGTGTTTAATCCGACTTTATCATCCGTGTCAAGAGCCAACGCTAAAACTCTTCCTCTGCACCACACACATTTACAAGTGTTTACAAGCATAAAGAGATCCCACAATCACCTGTGATGAAAACCCTTTAGCAGACAGTTGGCCTGCATACTTGCATTAAGTCTTTGGCAGACACTTTTTATCTAACCGTCTAGAACAGATTCATATAAAGGGATGGCCTCTGAATACCTGTCTCAGTTTGACCACAGGTACCAGCTTTAACTTTCTCTCTTCATCTCTCTCCAGCTCTTGAATACCACAACCTCAACACATCAGCAGCAACCAAGGACTTCTGGGTGATAACAGGTATTTTGCCAAGGCGCACACACACACACACACACACACACACACACACACACACACACACACACACACACACAAACACACACACACACACACACACACACACACACACAGAGAACTGTGCTATGGGTGATCAGTGATGATCAAGAGAATCCATCGATTGGACAAAACAGCACTTAGTTAAACGTCTTGGTGTTTGATGTGCAATTCAGCCGCAGAATAGCATGTGTGTCTCTCTCTATCTCTCTCTCTCTCTCTCTCTCTCGCTCTCTCTCGCGCTCTCTATCTCCAAACATCCGTCTTCGTTTGCTTTCTATGTGTCTTCAGCTGCTCTATTCCTGAGAAAACCTATTGCTGTATAATTCACAGCTTCCTGACAGGGGCAGAGGGAGACATCACATCACATCATGCGTATGAATTATGCCGTGTGTGTGTGTGTGTGTGTGTGTGTGTGTGTGTGTGTGTGTGTGTGTGTGTGTGTGTGTGTGTGTGTGTGTGTGTGTGAGATCTATCCACTGCTCCCCCTCAGTTGCTGCCTCTAATAACACACAATCCAAAAGCAATATTGATGCAGGCACCTGTGTGTGGGGACTTGAGTGAGAATGTGCTTGAGCGTGTGTTTGTCTGTGTGTGTGAAAATTGTCTGCGACCTGCATGTCACTGCAGCTGTAATAGCAGTTTCTGGATAAGCAGCTTTGAAATAGAAGGGATGATTATGGAGTCCTCTGTATAGTCAGACTCCTCCTTCACTCACTCTCCCTCTCATCAGTCCTTCCAACATCAAACTTTTTTGCGCTCCCTTCCTTGCCAACTTTTGTACCTCTTCACTCCATCTCTCTCTTTTCTCTGCTCTCTCCTTCCTCCACACAGTGATCCAGGATGTGGAAAGCTCCTCCTTTGAGGTCAACTACCAGAGCTTTGCCAGCATGATGGAGCAGAGATTGGCAGAGCTTTTCCTGGTGGCTGGAAGACAGGGCGCGAGGGCAGCACGCTCACGCCGCGCCACTACTGTGGGGGGCTACACTGTGCAGGTAGCTGGGGGCACACACACACACACATAGCGGCAATAGATAGAAGCACAAAGGTGTGTGCAGGTTTAGTTTCGGTGTGTCTGTTTGTGCCTCGTGCTCTATACTGTGCAAATCAAGACAACAATCAACAATCGTAAAGCCAATTCCTTGGGTTTACGCCTCTACACACCCTTAAGGTTTTATGGGAAGTCACAGATGAGCAGTTTTATGGCTGCAGAGGGAGGGGCTCACACACACACAGAGGGTTGTGCGTTAGGGGAGCAATCATCCAGCTATTTAATAACACACACCAAATTACCAGACTTGATTGGACTGTGTGATGTGTTTGCAAAATGAAAGTGTTTCATGAGTGATGAAAGGAAATTTCCATGGACTCAGTTTTCTTCCCAATGTTGTTAACTTCAAGCAAAACGTCTCGTTGGCTTTATTTACATCACACCACCAGAATCTGCTTAGTCACTTTGATCATATAAAGACGAGGATTAAATTGAGGAGAAATTCCTCTGTCTGTGCCGTCGTTCCTAGTTTGCACAACACAGGTACATTTGGAAATTTATCCGGCCATCTGTAGACAGCTGGTACCGTGACACTGTGTTAAAGTGCTCTTAGACTTGGCATAGCTACCCATCTCGTAGTAAAGTTGCATCTGGTTCCACAAAAATGTTTGAACCATTGGAGGAATCCCCTTGTTGCCAAACCAAGTGAAGTTGACTCCAAATTTAAGGAAGCAGAGGCATTGATAGCCTCTATAGTTCACTGCTGAAGCAATGGTACAAAATGCTTGTTACAGGGGGAAGTTGAAGATTACACTTTTGAAGGAGTCATTTCTTTCGCTATTTTTCTGTCCTGCGGTCACAGATGGTGGGCATACGTCGGTTGCCTGGCCCTAAGAACCCAGCAGAGATGACCTATTACACCCAGCTGAACGGAGCACCCATCACCGGTACCACCGCTGCCAAAACCCTCAGCAGTTTGGACTCCCAGACAATGGCTTTGACTCTGGGCTACTTTGTCCAAGTGCAGGCTGAACGTAAGTTGGTTGTTCAGCATTTTAGTTAAAGACACTGTAACCTTCATCTAATGCTGGAAACAGACGGCAGAAGTAGCTAAATGCGTACCTCACAATATATTTTGTCATTTTCCATTACGGCACATTGTTGCATTGACTGTATTTATTCATAAATGGGTTTTTAATGAATTCACATCAGATCTCCATTCAGTAACCATTTCAGCGCTGCCACACTGTTGATAGTGTAACATTCTCAGCCTCACCGTGACAGTTGGTAGCATTTGGGTTTTCCATAAATTTCCATTTATTTCCATAATGCATCTCATTCTGTAGAAAGCTTTTTTGTGTTTCTATTACAAGGTTAGATTCAAAGATCCAATGTTCAGTTCAATACAACTCTGATGTTACTGATAATGTATGATTTGCCACCGTAAGTGATACTAAAAACCCTCATGAGCCTTTGCAGTTCCTTCGGACTCGATCAGCAATTGAACGCAGTGTTGTTTCAAAATTAATTTAGTGACAAACAAACTAGTTTTAAAGGAAACACCCATTGGCCCTGTTTGTGACAAGAAAGGTTTCATATTTCCCCAGTTTCTATATTGTGATATAGTCGGGAGTGTGCGTTTGATATTCAATCAAGTTCAATCAATCAGATAGTATTATTGCAGCACCTTATCTACATTATTGCCACCCTGCTTCCCAGAGGCTTTTCATTGACATGAACTGGATCACTTATTGCATTTATTGAAGTCACAATGACACAGCAGCTCTGAGAGAACTGAAATAAAAGTCAGGACAAAAATATCAAACAACACCAAATTAACAGGCCTGTGTGTGTGTGTGTGTCTGTGCAGCTGTGGTTAAGACACCTCCTAGCAATCTGTGGATCATGGCCGTTCTCACCCCTCTCTTCTTGTTGATGGTGGTGATTGGCATGGTGGCCTTCATCATGTGTAAGAGGAACAGGGTCATCTTCAAGACAGGAGCCTTCAGGAGCTTCAAATCACGCTCGAAGGTAAGACACCACTTCTTTCCACCCAATATGGAATAGACGTCTGCCTACTTCTCTTTTTCTTCCTGTTTTTGCTGGTATTTTATCCTCCTTCCTTCATTTTCTTCCTATTCCCTCTAATTTCTCCTTTTCCTCTTTCATTTCCTGCTCATTCTTGCTTCTTGTTCCTGATTCTTGTCCCCTTTTTCCTCCTTCTTCTCTCCCCTCAACCCCCTTTTATCTCCCATTTACTCTTTCTTCCTCCTACTTTCTTCTACATCTAAAACCTTACACATTTTTTTTCACTCTAACTCAAACACCACCAAATCCTTATGGGGGAAATTCATAAAAAAAAGAAATAAAGCTGCTACTTAACAGCACACTGGATACACTCCATGATAACTGAACCTCATTCATAAAACTTCCCTTAGTGTCCCTTTACTGACACTTTATTGTAAGGTGTGTATTGTAAGGCATGCTAATGAGCTGCTGCATGTTTAAGAGTCCCATTTTACACAGCTTCCTCTGGTATAACAGCAAAATGGAAATCAGCCGAAATTCTCTGTCTATTTGTGTTTGCGCTTGCATAACTATAATTATAACAATGATTCTCAATAAGTCTGTTCTGCGTTAATGGTCCAAAAACTAATCTACTGTCGTCACTGACATTTTATAAATGCCATTTCTGAGTGTGACACATCACACAGATCTATTGTGTTTAGTTCAGGTCAGAGGAAATTATAAGTGAAGGACGTCTGTGCGGTTCTGAGCCGTTTGTTTTCCTCGCTGCCCGACAGCCCGTGGTCATTGCTAATCATGCATGCTGAAAAGACAAATCTGCTGAAATAAGAAGGCTCGGAGTGCTAGAAGTGTAATCTTGTGGTTTTCTGGTCCAGCAATTCGTATATTTATTAAATAACAACAATGCCAGAAAAGACATTTTGGAGATTGTCTTTTTTTATACAGATAAACAAACCAAAAAACAAACCAAAAACAATTTGAGACAACTTAGCTTGATGTTATTCAGCAGTCAACCATATATTACAACCAATCAAATAAAATCAGTAATAAAAAAGTAACAAATATCTCAACTTACAGAAACAAAGGCATATTTTACTCATTCTATATTCACCAGCCAAGTCTTATAGTTGAGGTTGGGTCTTCCTTTTTTTTTAAATGAAGAGAGAAAATGATTCAGTGTCAGAGGACTCACAAATTGGGAGAGATTCTCGGATAGAGGTTTCTCAAGATCCAGAAAAACTGACTCTCTTGCTTCTGCGGGCAGGAGTGGCTCTTTTAAGGACAAGTCAACAGCTGAGGTTGATCATCCAGTAAAAGGAACCCCAACCTATCTCTGAGTCCAGTTTTTATCTTTATCCAAATCACTATGGCCTGATCTCAGCCTTTGTGGATTAACCATTTTTAACACGTCATTAGACAGACTGGAGAACTTCTTGAGGAAGTGAACCCTCACGTTGCCCCTTGGTTTCTGAGACCATGGAACATTTGAGGACACAATGTTTTTTTCACCTTCAATCAATACGATTTCAATGAAGTCAATTCTTTTTTTTGTCAATGCATTTCACATCAGCTGTTCTATTCTATTCTCATCCCCACGTTAAACCATCTAATTATAATTCAAGTCAATATGCTTTCGGCAATGTATTACTACATGCTTGCTCTTCTTCTCTACTCTCTCCCTCACCTTGTCCGTTTAACTTTCTCCCTGTTTAGACATCATATCGAAGAGAAGGCAGTTACCACCACCAGGTATCCAAGTGACTAGTTTGGTGGCTTTTCTTTTTGCTTCTGGACTGCTGTGTATTTTGGCTGAGCTACTAGTTTGCTTGCTGTGTGATTAAATACTGTCTGACTGATTTGCTTGATTAAGTGGAATCCTGGCTGTTGGCTGGCTATGTCGCTGCTTCCTATCGTTGTTGCCGGGTAAACTGCAGCATGTGTGGTGCGGACGTGACTTATCTGGACATCCTCATAGGCTATGGATGATCAATGCTAGAGGGGAGGGAGGGCAGTGAGACATGGCCAAGAAAAGCATAATGGGGCTGTAAAATTCCTGAGCACGTTCCTCAAGATTTAAATTGCTTTTGTTTGAGTGGATGGACTGAAGGAGGCAGAGCTGGCCTGTAAAAACAAGGAAATGAGCTCCGGTCTGTCGGACGTTTTTACACCCTGAGCTAATAAACATGAATAGTGGAAACAAAGCTCAACACCTGTGAACCAAACCAATCTATTTTTTAATTTGTAGCATTCATATAAAGTGACTAAAGCTAAGTCATCAGTTCGGACCACTCCCTCTCTGCTGCTTCCTCTCATCGTTAAAATAGTCTCATCGTTCTGTGGCTCAGCAGGAGTAAAACCCTCCATGGACCTCCACACCACTTCTATTTTAAGGTGCTAGATTATCAGAACTCGACCCTCGGCATAGCACCACTGATCACGGTCAGACAACAAATAAAAACAAAGATAAAACAAACCCTTGCTGTGGATACTGTCGCTGTGGCATTGGATTTTTAGATTATTATTGTCCAGCCTTACCCATCCTTGTCCTTCTAGATACATCCAGGCAAAGCGAGGTAGGAAGGTATGGAGAGAACACGGAGGGATGGGTAGGGAAGGGGGTTAAGATGGTGGAAGGTTACAACAACTTGAGGTGTAAAAAACCCTGGACTTTTGAATGCAAATGTGTGCAATTTTACAGAAAATATCTCCAAATGTGTATAATGACTTCAAATCTTCAAGTCAAATATGCCATTGCAATATTTGAAGCTCTTCCTGACGTCTGAATCTGTCTTTGTATGTTTATGTGTTTAATGCTGATAGAATACTTCCCGCTGGAATAAGAAGAGTCATTCTATCTGCATTTACATTTCAATTTCTGAGCTCCAATATTGTGTTTGTATCTTTAATCATTTCTATTTATTTAATGATACTTACGCTTGTTTTTCCGAGAGTCGTGCCATGAATTGTTAAAGACTCTCAAGAAGTGAGAATACACCATTGTGTCCTGTGGCTACAAACAGGAAACGGGAATCAGCAAAAGCAGAGGAAATGCTTTTGTTATAAGTTAGCGGTTCAGTAAAAAGAAAAATGCAGCAGTGTCTATTTAAATGACTCCAGGTATTTTCCATTGTGCTGCATCATCGTCACCTGCAAGTAGAAATGCTGCACACGTTTCACATCTATAAGCAGCACAGCCTGCAGTGCATCTTTTATTTTTCTGCATCTGGAGAATTTCAATGTTCCAGCTTCCTTGTATGTTTTTCATGCGGCCACCACCCAAACCCCACCGGAGCTGAATTTAAATCAATACGGCCACAGGGGGAGAAACGCACGCTGTCCAACTGTTGCACCTCATCTAAAGGCTGTTGGCTGTTGCTGCGAGTTAAATTTAGACAAGAGAAGCTGTCGAGTGCTTTTTGATAATACAAGAATTGAAAATAATTGGGTCATAGGATCATGCTTGCTGTCACTTCACAGGATATCTAGAGTAAAAGAAATGGTCTTTACTGGATCCTCTGCCTCTGTCATTGTCACTGCTTCTTTCTTTTCCCGCCTCATCTTTCACACAGTCATTATTCTTAATGGTTATGGAGGAAAGCGTATCTGTCTCTGAGCCAAGCCTTTGCGCTGAGAGAGAGAGAGAGAGAGAGAGAGAGAGAGAGAGAGAGAGAGAGAGAGAGAGAGAGAGAGAGAGAGAGAGAGAGAGAGAGAGAGAGAGAGAGAGAGAGAGAGAGAGAGAGAGAGAGAGAGAGAGAGAGAGAGAGAGAGAGAGAGAGAGAGAGAGAGAGAGAGAGAGAGAGAGATGGACCACTAGAACATGAAGAAACTGGCAATTAGAGCCTTTTGTCTGCAATCTTGGATGGCAACTTATTCGGAATTTTTTAGTCGGACCGCAATGTTCCTTTCCTCATCTGTACGTTCATCTGTGGCTTTTCTTTTCATCATCCTTTCACCTTTGCGCTGCTACTTCCACAGCTAGAATACTATGACGTGACAGTGTGTGTGTGTGTGTGTCAGTTCATACTTTTGACTTCCCTAGTTTGGAGAGAGAGAGAGAATTTCAACTTCCGTTTTGAAGGTTACACAGAACACCCCTCAGCTCTGTCATCTCGGAGAATCCATATTGCGTCTATGCATGACAGCAACGGCCAATTACCCACTGAATGACACAGCTTTAAACTGTAAACTGCATTGTGCGCTATGCATCAGGTCCAAACCCCCGACACCCTGCACGCATTCTGTGTGCTGTCGCTGTTCTCTCTCAATAATCTATAGGGCTAATGCACATTGCTGGCACGACATATTTGGAAGAGCCCATTTCAATCATTATTTCTCTTCTCCCACTCTTGCTGCCCCTTTTCCTGGTTCCAACACAAACACACACCCCCTCCTCTTGAACCTGTGAATACCATAAAGCCACAGGAAAATTAATGTTTTCACTCTCCATACGTCTTTGACACAACTGTCACTACAAATCACTTCAGTGGTGAGGATTTGTGTGCGGGCGAACACACACACACCAACCAATGCATTCATGCTTCAGTAAGAGATGGCCTGTGCCTTTTCTCTTTGTTTTAACGTGTGTGTCTGAACATGTATCAAGCAGAAATGTGACTCTGGGAAAAGTTAGATATGGCCCTTAACCCCTACCGTGTGTGTGTGTGTGTGTGTGTGTTCCCAGCCTGTCCAGGGTTTTGACTACGCCAAGAAGCACATAGGCCGGCCTGGGGAGGAGACCGCTCCAGTTACCAAGGAGACTCTGGTGCTGGGCCTGCCTTTGCGAGACGCTCCACTGTCTCTGTCACTGGACAAGAAGGTCCACCAGGATGGGACAGCCAATAAGAGGCCTCCCTCTGCTGACATACACAAAGGAGGGTAAGACAGTCAATGACTTTGTTTAAAGATTTCCTTTTCATTGATCTTTGTTTTAGTGGGTATAAGATATGAGCTTAAGGGATAATGTTTAATTTGGAGAATAGAGTAACACAGTTTGTAAGAAAAGCAATTATTAAATGGTAAGCTGACATCTGAGCCTGACACAAAGGGAAATTAGCAAGAAATTGAATAACATTCCTTGGGCTTCTGCACTTATTTGAGCAAAAGGATTCTTCCCCAAAGGACATTTTTAAAGATGATCTGTCTCTTGTACCTCACAATCTGATACATCCAATCCAAGTAACTTAACTCTGTGGATGGCACCAAATCATGCTGTAACCTGCAAAGAAGCCATATCTGACCAGGCATCGCTGTTAGCTGGAGGCTTTGTGGAAGAGAACTGAGGCATGTTTGTGCATCTGTCTTTGTCGGTGAACAAGCCTGTGACAAACTCCTCAGCTTTTCATGAGGAGCAGACATCAGTGTTTGTTTGTGCGTCTCTGTGTTAAGCCGGAGAGAAGCCAGCAGTAAGCAGTGCAGACTCTAACAGCTTGACATGAATCACAAGTGCAGAGTTTACATGGTAGGCAGGAAGAGAAACAAGTGTATTTGCATGTAGAACATTGGGATTTAGCAGATGACGGGTTAAGAACTACTGAACAGTGACATGTACTTTCTAATGCGAGCATAATTTCAAAAGTTGGCTCATGCAATCATTGGCTTTGTCCCATCACTGGAGTAAGAACAGAGGGAAAATGTGCCAAAGGAAAAGAATGGAGTAAATGAGTAAACTAAATATGGACTAGGGCAGGAAACAGGGTGTGATTATGGACTGTACTTATGCAGCGCTTACACTTATTTATCTAAAGTACTTTCCTTTACATTGTCCTCACATACACCCATTCATACACTGATGGTAGGAGCAAACCATACAAGGCCAACCGCTGCTCATTGAGCTCTCCTGCAGTGTGTGTGTGTGTGTGTGTGTGTGAGCATACATGCATGTGTGTTCACACGGACAAAGTGTTAGTTTGGCCTGTGGCCCTGTGATGTCCAATCATGCTGATCTGTGGATCTCACACCACCTGTAGATCAGCCTGTCATGCTGTGTAGAGGTTATGGCTTACATGGCTTGAGGCTGTGTGTGTGTGTGTGTGTCTGTGCTGTATGATGTTTTCATGCCTGGCATGTGTGAGTTAAGTTCTTCTGTATTTTATAGGTATATGTGTGTATGTCTTTTCACATGTTTGTGCATGTGTAAGTCCTCTATGTCTGTATGTGTGTGTGTGTGTCTGATTGTGCATTCATCACCAGGCAACACCGCACACACCTTAGCCTGTAAATCACTTACGTTAGTTAGTTGATTATTAGTTATTATTTGAACTTGTGACGTATGATTATGATCTCATGTTTAGCATGTTGGCAGTATTAAATATGAATATCATGACCTGTTTGGGTACAAGCTGATCTCACAAACCCCGTTTCCCTCCCTCTCTTGCCTCTCTGTTGCCATGGTTACCACAGCCGGTTGCCAAGTGAGGAGGAGGGCTCGGTGTCGAGTAACGGCTCCGGGAAGCTGAATACCAGCAAAACCTCCTCGGCCCGCAGGACAACAACAAGCGGCAGCAGCAAGAACGGCAAGGAGGAGCTCCACAAGAGGAGTACTAATGGTGAGGAGGAGAAAAGATTGAAGAGGTTAAAGGGTTAAAAGTAAGGGATGAGGGGGACAGGGGTGTCTTCCGGTCGAGGGCCGTCTTCTGTTGAGTTGACCTGTAGACCACAGACTCAGAGATTGCAAAACATGCAGAGAGGCACATTCTTGCAGATAACCTTAAGTAGAGAAAAGAAAGATATGGGTAATTTGATGGATGACAGTGTAAACGAGAGAAACCTTGAACTCATCTGACACCTGTACACACAAACGCACACAAACACACACACACAAATGAAAAATATCCATGTACATTAACAGTTCTCTGACATGATGTGGTGTGACAAGTATTCACAACACACATTCTTCAATGTCTCCTCAAAGGAGAAACACGCACACACACATCAGTATTCCAAACATTTTTTATCTGCAGTGTGTGCTGTCAGTGAATGTAATATGATTTGTTCGACACATTCCCAGCACATCTCCTTTCAGCTCTGCAGCCTCAGAATTGGCTGCGTAAACATACTGAAGCTGTGATCTCTGATAACATGCTTCTGTTCACTGACATTCTGGGACATTGTCATTTTTCATCTCTTTTGCATTAGCAAACTGGTGTTCGCAGTGATTTGTTTGATTCATAGTGTTTACGCAAGTCAATGGATGAATACCCAGAGGAGAGGAGCAGTAATGAGTTCTTTCCTTAACTGCTGTTCACAGACAGCAAGACATCAACCAAAGTAATGTTTTTTAGAAAGGCAAGGGAGATGGACACACACACACACTGTAATAGGGGAGGAATAAAGCTGCAAAAGCACTTAAATGAAAAAGATTTTTATCTATTTTGCATTTGCAGGGATACAGGACCCGACTTACAAACATGCCATATTCATGAACTGACCTTCAGAAAGTCTATTATTGTAGAAAGATAGTTACATGCAATGGTTAGTACCAAAAATACTGTGTTCAGTGAACATCAACTCCACATTATGTCCATGCAGTGTTTTGTTTTCCAATCTGGTTCACAGCCTGCATGGCTGCACTTCCACCTGTCCTAACATTCACTGACAGGCAGAGCAGAAAAGGCAACACATAGTCTGAGCTTCTGTCCAACATGAGTGTGGGTTTGGTGCTGGGATAATGGCAGACTGTTAGTCTTACAATAATGCAGGCTGCCATATGATGTCAGTCCGGCAGTGAGTCACAGTGGACTCAACCCCCATTCTGCCCATGTCACCAGTCCAATATATACAGTACAAGTGTTTTGTTGTGTTCCGTACCAAACAGACAAAATTCAATGCGGAAGAACACTGCTTTAAAATCAGCATCCACAACATAAAGATAGATGGAGACTAGAAATTCTAACACGTCAAACCTAATTGCAACTTATATTTATACTTATTCATTAAGGTTTTCTGTCTTCCTCGTCTTCCTAGAGAGCCTTGAGCCGGAGCAGGAATTTTCCTGATATTGTTGGTCTGTAAAGCCCTTTGAGACATTGTGTGTGATATCACATATCCCATTGTATGAAGTCAAAGTCATTAGGAAACACATCAAAGTCAATATTTGGATGAGGCCCAAAGTAAATTTCTTAATCAATATTTAGACATGCTATGCGTATTATTCAATTATTCAATTCCTTGTCAATGTAGGTGAAATCTGTTGAAATCATATTCATTCTTGTGATTGTGAGACCACAGATGGCCTCTGCTTTAAGTCTTGCAAACGTAAAAGTCTTCCTACTCCTCTTCCTCTTTCCAGACCCCTATGAAGACCATTCAGGCTCTCTGCGTCTCATCACCATTAAGCCAATGACAGCCCAGCCCACCTATTCCTACCCTTCTTCCTCTTCACACAGTCAAGACTCTGTGGTCCTCAACGGGGAGGTGAGCCCACACACACACACACACACACACACACACACATACACACACACACACACTCACACACACTCACACACACTCACACCTCTGAGGCTTTATCACACTCAGCAAGGTGCGTCAAAACCCTTGCATCATGCAAACAACATGCATGTAGCAGGGTGTCGGTGCCATGTGGATTCAGTGTAATGGCTTAGTGGTTAGTTTTCAGTGTCATGTTTCTGGAAGATTGAACACATAGAAAGTAATTTGAAATTTGCCTTGAGATAATTTTTGTTGTAAATTAAGGGCTATATAAATAAAGAAACATCTATTTAAGCTAGACTTGCAAGCAAGTATGAAGGGGTCCAAGCTAAGCCGCAAACCATGGCATGTTGGAGAAGAGAATGGTATCGCAGGTAAAAAGGACGATCTTTCACTGTGAAGCAAAGTAGTCAAATACTTGGTTTTATGGAGACACAGCTGGTTTCTATGAAGAGCGATTTCAGACTAAATCCGTGTAACATTCACGCAGGGAGTAGTGAAACCACACACATGCACCTATAAACGCACCTTTCACACACACAAATGAGAAACCTCACGTTCATACACCAGTGAAATTGCACACGCACACTGGTAAAAGCGCACACACATTTAACTGTTGTTAAATGTGTTGTTGCCATGACATCTTTCCTCTTCCTCTTCTTTTGCTCCCTCCTTTTTTGCCCCATGTCCTCCCACCCAACATGTTGCCTTTTGCTTTTTTCCTCTCCATTCTCCTTTTTCCCTCCCCTCCCCTGCTCCACCTCTTTGCAGTGGAGACAGCTTTACCCAAGTTGATGATTTATTTTTACTCATGTCATGACCCTTCCCGTGAGCCACGAGAAAAAATCGGGGAGAGACATGGTTGGAGTGGATGAGTGTGGAGTGACGTCTGGAGAGTGTTTTATAATATAAAACCTAAACTAACAAGGCAAAAGCCAACCAAACAAAATCATAGCGCCTGCATGGAGTTGAGAGAGAGAATGAAATGGAACAGCCACATCTTAAATGCTCTCAGGAGACTGTCCAGGTGCTCCCAGCTGCCTTAATGGACGCCGCCCCCCCAGGAACCTGCAAGGCAGCACAGAAAACAGACGACAAAAAGGGATAACACATAGCAGAAGGCACTTCCAAGGCAATGGGCCGTCAGTGACATAACACCATGAAATCCCTATTTCATGGGCTTTCAGGTTTTCATTTACTCATAACTTGATCTATGGACATTGACATCAAAATGTCACCATAACAGCAAGGGAAACCCTGTGATTACTGGGCTATGTTTGTAAGTTTGGTAAAACACACTGATCTCTTTCAACACAAAATGCGGAAACATGAATTAACTATTTAAATATTTCACTCATAAATATAAAAACCTTTTTATTACTTGAATTCATGACTTGTGTACATCCTGTTTTGATTTCAGGCAAACCATAATGGGCTGAAGCAGAAGTCCGACATTGAGCACTACAGGAACAAACTGCGTCAGAAGGCAAGAAGAAAAGGTTATGGAGAGTTCTCACTGTCTGAGACGGGCAGCCACGGCCACAGCCATCGTGAGACCAGGCACAATCGGCTCGACAATGGGTTGAAGGAGCCAATGACGGCAGAGGAGAAGAGGGCCTCCTTTGCAGGGTGTCATAAGAGGTTTGGACTATTCTTTGTGCCCTCTTACTCTCAATAAAACATTGATTTCGTAACAATGCCAAATTAATGGACTGAAACATGTCATCATTTTTGCATGAAAGTTATTTTATTATTTTATTATATTTAATTTTGATTTGATTGAGAACACCTCAATTATTACCAAACATCAAGAGTTCAATAAAAAATCAATCAACATAGACACTTTATTTCAAGTATCCAAACATATTTGAGATAATGGGGTAGAATCTCCCAACGTGCTGATTGTGATTTCTTTGAACATCCCATAAATAGAACACTCGACTTACTTTGAAGTGGAATCACATTTAATTATTGAACATAATGAAATCATTCCATTCTTCATTTATTTCTTCATATATTATTTACGCAACAAGCCTGTGAGGATGTGCTGAGAGGAAGTAGACATGGAAGTGGAATAATGACTGTTTACCTTGAAGATTTTGTAGTGATAAAGTGTGTTAATATTCCATATTTTCTATTGATAAATAGTAATTAAAAATGTGCCAGGGATCCGATGTTTTAGTGTAGTTGCTAAGCAACGCAAGACGGGAGTGAGGAGTGTATCTTTGTCAGTGCATGAATATTTAATACTCACAAAGATAAATGACTGCATCTCTTTAACATTGATAGATTTACTCATCTTATATTCATCTTAAGAAAGCTTTAGTATTTGCCATTTGGCAAAGAACAGTGTTCTCCATTCAGAAACTGGAACTTTAATGGAAAATAGTGGTAAACATAGTTTAACTGACAGGTCATCTTTGACATGTGGAAATATCCGATCATGTAGAAAGCAGCCAAAGACTTTCTATATTGATATTGATCATTCATTGACTATAAACCCATTTATCTTCCTTTTAGCATTATTTAATTTCTTTGTTGTTGTGGCAGCTAGTTCAATTCCCTGCACACATGAAGTTAAACTGATCCAAATCAAAAGACTCTATGGCTTCTCTGAGAGAGTATTGGAATATTGCCAAATAGTACCTGTCACTTTCTTATCTTAAAAATGTTTTCAATTTGTCCACCAAGTGGCAGCATTACATCAATAATGCAGGCTGCTTTTATTGTCCAAATCCGACTTTCAGAAATGAACAAACACACTACATCAGTTATGGCAATAGGCACACCTTCAATATGACATCTTGGTCTTCTTCCTGCTGCAGGGTTTTTGAGCAGCGGGGCTTGAATGTGGTAGGTAATACCCCTGTTATGAGTGAGGGATGGATTGTGTGCTGCTGCAGTGTGGGTGTCCAGTATGTACTGCACTGATTGAAAACAATCTGGATGTGTCACAGTAGCGTATGCCTTAATATAGGCTGTTACACAATATCGGATCGTAGAACTGTGGTCACGTTTTAACGCTACTATGTAAATGTGTTGTCTACATAATTGTGGACCCTTGGGGAACTCCACTCTGATTCATAACTACCAGTTGACTCAAAGTAGTCTCTATTCTGAACTTTTCCAGTCACATTAACTAGAGAAGGGTTGCAGCTGTCCTCAGAACAATGTTGGTGACAATGTTTTCCCTACATCTGCCCATCAGGTACTCCCATCCGAGGGAACCAGCATATTGGAGCAGACAGTCCCTGAGCACCCCCAGCCCAGTGGAGACAGAGATGGACCTTCTGTTGCTGAGAGAGAGATCCAGACGGGGCATCCGAAACAATGGCTATGATGTAAGTAAAGGCAGAGGTCAAATGAGAAGAAGAAGAATACCCAGAACTTGATCAAGTTGCGGCAAATGGACAAAGAAAAAGACAGAGGGAGAGGGGGAAGTCACATAAGATTATTGAGACATTCATTGAGAAAAACAGAGGGAAGAAAACAGATAAACAGAAAAGGGAAATCTAGAAGGAAGAGAAATGAGGAGTGGGAGTGCAGTCTCTTCATGCTGCTTCTCACCTGCACAGCATCAGCAGTGACCGTGCCACCTAGTTGAATGTCAATGACTCTGCATATGATTATAGGCTGTTCATGGATTCAGATGGGAGGCTTGATTAGTGATTAGCAGCCTTGGATGCAGCAATTTCTTGAGCACAGATGGTGGCACCGCAATCACCTTTGAGAAACCTATTTTGGTGTGTTAAGTACAAGGTACATTCAACATATGTGTTTATGCTCCACAGGGTGAACCAGAACCATTTGAGGAGACCAACGTGGACCGGTTGATGAGCTCTCTGGGTTATGGCGGTGGCTCAACTGGCACCGCAAACGGTAGCTTGGGGGTGAAGGCTCACCGCGGCTCCGACTCCTCCACACTCAGTTCTCAGCCGTCCATTGATGAAGTCCGCACGCAAATGCATATGTTGCTAGGCAACGCCTTCAGTCTAGCACCTCCGGACCATGACCCTCCCTCTCCTCCAACTAAGTAAATATAGATTGTTAAAGGATTGTGTATTTTTTCTCCAGGCATCTGATATTTTCTACAGATATTGGATTGCATATTTCAAGGAGCAGCAGAAAACCACATGCAGAAGCTATAATGGGTAACTCTGTATGTTGTGTTTTATTGTGACATTTTGCACTCTCTTCAGCAGCCACCACCATCACCACCATCATGCCCACAGCGCCTACAACCCGTCTCACACTAGCCACTACGCTGATGGGGTGACCAGCGCCCCAGGGACCATGAACCATCCCTATGGAGGCAGGCAGAGAAGTACATGCTATGAGGACATGCATCAATGCAGCTTGCCCAAACCGGTGAGTAATGTGGATCCTTCAACTCCCTCCAACTCCATTCTTTCTTTGTAGTTACTTTGTTAGAATTTTTAATGTCTAGTCTAGAATTAATACCAACGTTACTTCCACCATTGAGAAAAACACAAATAGCTTTATCCAATAATAAAGTGCTATCCAGAGTTTTTCATACATCTTCCTATGCACAGACTTGGACAAATCATCAGTGTAGTATCCTGGACTCACTGGGTGTTTCAGGTCTGGCAACAGATACTCAACTAGTAATTGATGGCTCTTCTCTTGCTTGATGCCGCAATGTCCATAGTGCCATGGTCCTTGCTGTGGAAATGGCTTGGAAACTCAGTACTGCCCACCTCCACTTGCATGCACCTGGTCCTCCGGCCATTCCTGCAGCAATTCTCCTCCAACTTCTGTCAATTCTCCCTCTTTCTCTCGTGCCTGTCCTCCATCTTCTCTTCCAAAGGCACAGTCAGCTCCAATAAGATAATAAGCATCAGAGGCTAACATGATCTGGTCAATAAGAACTGGATGTAATGTGGTGGAATTTTCAGCAGCCTCTCCAGGTGAACTGTCTCGTACCATGAAAAGCAACTGAGCAGTTTTGAGTCTTCTCTTCAGCTGCTCTAAATCCTTGACAAACTCGATAGTCTTGCCTGTAGCATGATCGTCTTGTCTCTTTTGTATCTGTTGTTGCTGATCCCCTTCCTGATTGTCCCTGCTATGGACTTGAAACAGCTCAGGATGTGTTCGAGGATCTCTGTCTTGGAACACAAAGGACATGCAGGTGTTTCTTCTTTATCACATTATAACAGGTTGGATGGGCTGAGGAGGACATCTTAGACCCCCTGAATCAAGAACTTGACCCTTTGGGGTCCTCTGGCATGTACTACCAGGTGACATTACCAAAGGACCCCATCACCTGTTCCCACTCAATCCAGACATCCTGTTGTCGCATTGCTCACACTTCCTCCACTGAAGCGTGCACCCCCCTCCTGCACTGGCTTCTGCCTCTCATTCCCGCTGGCAGGGTCAAATTGGGTCGATGTTGAGCTCCCGAGTTCAGCCCTACCCTGCGCCACACTTCCAAGAAAGGCCCTGTGCTTCAGCTGTGTGCTTCTCCCTGCTTGACTGCCTTGGCTGCCTTCCTCCCCCGTCCTCACGATAATGCCCGCATCAGACACTTTGCTGTCCCTCTATCCGCAGGTGTACTGCAGTTTGCCCATGCCACAGTGAATTCCTCCCTGACAGAGCTGCACGCGAGCCTGACTTTATTGATGGTGTGTGAGCCCAATGCTGCTGAGGCTGCGTGGCAAGCCCAGCCATCTGCTGGAATGGCTCCCTCACCTTGTGCTCAGAGCCATAACTTTATTTAAAATTGCTCCACACTTAAGTTTGGGTAGAAGTTTAGTTTACAATAAAAAAGTAGTTAGAAACTTTGCTTTACTTATTGTGCACAAATACAGTGGAGGTAGAAATGTAAGTCATGGAACATTTACTAGAAAACAAGTCTAGAAACCATCTTGATGCACATGGGAGCTTATACCTCCACCAAGGCCAAAAAAGTAACTACTATATGTGCGCTATAAAAAAAACTGAACGAAAGAGAAACTGAAATAATAAATAAAAACGTTTCTGTGACTATTAAAAATGCATCAAAACCATTTGGACCTGGATCTGTCCTTTTTGCTACAATTCCATTAATGCGGCCCAATATACTCTCAGCTTATATTCTAGTCAGTTAGACCAAGATCATGAATTGAATCTCTGTCTTTGTCTATGATGTAAATATTAATCTTTGTTTCATTTTCAGATTGATGTCTTACTTTTGTTGCTAGTTAGTTAATGTAGAATCTATTTTTCATTTGCACTGAGGTTTTCATTCTTCCTGTAGTCATCTCTTATTTACCGTGTGCAAGCTCTGTTATAATTGTGCCTCTATGGCTTCTGCAGGGTTTTAGGTTCACTCAGCTTCCTGATATGGGCATCGGGTCTCCACCCCCTCTGATCCCCTCAAGGCCAGGACTGCCGCCTGTGACCTCAGTGCGACGGTACAATACACGCACACAAAACCACACACACACACACACACACACACCAGTAGGGCATATAACTGGACTCTGCACTCATGTCCCAGCACCATACTTTCAGAGACCTGGGATTTTCTGACCAACGGCTCCTGTCTGGTCATAGACCCTGACTGAGTGCTGTGGGGACAGGGCTGTCTCAATCGCTGCACCAAAATGATGAAACTCCCTTCCTCCTTCTATTCATTCTTCCCTCTCCTTTGAAGAGATTTGAAAATACAACTTCAAATATGATTTGACTCTCTGGTACATTACTCAGCAGTTGGCACTGCATCGTGTTCAGAGCTGACTTGAATTAAGCATGTGGCCTATATTCATTGCAATCTTTCACTTGTTCACATGTGGGATTTATAGGCAGTCTTGGAAGACTCCTCACCCAATCACAAAGCGATGCTGGATATGATCACTATGTGCTCTGAATATTAATCATTACAGGGAAAGGCACAGGAGAATATAGAACAAAAAATGTCCCGAATCTTCATCGGCATCACTGGCTGCCCTCATCCACCTTATTAGTATGGGCAGGGCCCATATGTTAGCCTGCATCGTTTGAACAGAGCAGCTCCTTCATTTAAATGCTGTTGCTGCCTCCTATGTGTTGCTGGGCACTTAAGCACTGCAGAGGGTGACTGACTGTTCAGCAGCTTTGCGTTACAGAGAGATGCTTGTTCGCCATCTAGTGAAAAAAATGAGAACACTCCCTAGGACTGAAAACTTGAATCCAGCTAAAATGTTCTGAAATGTAATACAGTTGTTTCACAGTCATTGATTAGATATTTAGGAACACAATGAGGTTTTTATTTTAACCATATCTCTATTTTAGTTTTCTTAGAAACAAACAAGCAAGGGTTAAACATTTAACAACATTCAAGAAAAAAATGGAATATACAACATTGAGTTAATATTCAATAATATTAATTCAATGATTGACGTTGGGGTTGAGTTTGCAGTATTTTGCCAGAATGTTAAATATTGTTAAACTTTTAATGTAAAACAACAAAAAATAATTAAGCATCTGCCAAAGTAAAGACTCAGTCAGTTCTACAATACATCCTCCTCTTTTTCACCAACAGCTCAATCCCGGATGTGAGCCTGAAGCCTCGAGTGTCAGAGGCCTCAGACCTGCAGGGCCCACAGCACAACGGTGTCCCCTACCTGCCGCTGTCCAGGACCCCTTTCCCTGCCGTCACCGTTGACCAGTCCATTACCAACTACTCAGGTATGTGTGTGTGTGTGTGTGTGTGGTTTGGTGACATGAGTAAGTATGGTTGGTTATGTTTTTACTAAGATATCCTCCATTTTCTCAGGAAACCCAATAACAGCGGTCTACGCCATATCAGCCAATCGCCCGGGTTACTCTGACTACTTTGTCATGTCGCCGCCCTCGTCATATCGTAGCCCGTCCTGGATGTCCTACCCTCCTGAGCCTGAAGACCTGCCGAGACAGTGGAACGACACACCGGTGAGACAGAGACTGACCATACCACAGCTTTAGTGCTATACATAACGAGGGTTCATCTGTTTACCTTTCATCATTGTTTCCCTGCTTTCCCCGCAGAACTCATGCCATCTTGAAACCATCTGCTGAAGTCTGCCTGTGACACTGAGCGGAAACAGCGGACTGAGTAATGTAAAACATACGGTTTCAGAAGACATAGAACATTCTCACTGAAACATTACACTGATGATCAATGCATGGGGTTTCACTTTTCTTTCTTTTCTTCCAGGTGTCCTTTGGGATGGGCAGAGGGATTCCTCCATCTCCTGCTTCTATTCACTTAAAAACTCTTCTGAGCTTTATGACATAACGTTGACCTGGCCTTTCTTCACTTTGATTCAGTCTAAACTCACATGCACCTTCTTCTCCGCTCCTTCCCCTGGACCTGGCTGTGACTGTAGTCAAGCCTGTCTGTCTCTCTTTCAGCCCATTGTTTCTTCTTCAGCTCAAAGCCTTCCTCATCCCCCCCAGCCTATGCTCAATAATGCTCCCCCTGCCTGGTCAAAGCGTTCCTTCATTCTCCTCACCGACGCAAACGTTCAGCCATAACTGACCGTCCTCTCTTTCCCTCCCTGTCCGTACTCTCTCTACTCCCTTTCCCACTTATAAGCTGTATGTAGACTGCCTCTCATGTGGTGACCACCAGCCACCATCAGTTTAAAGCAGGAGGCCCCCCACCCCTCACACTGCACCGTAAAGGAGAGCAGTGCAGACGGCACAGATTTGTACAGTACAGACAGGTGCAAAAGACTACAGTGTAACCCGGGGCGAGCTCTTCAAGCAGCTCTTTGCCCCAGCAATCATTCTACAGCAGACAGTGGCACATCAGTATGGAAGTGCACCAGCCTTGGCCAGCAGTCTATGACTCCTTTGAACTGGAGTAGACCATCTTGGACTGGCCCCTCCCCCTCCCCCCCTGTAAGGCCAGGAAAGCTGCACTGACTGAAAACTGTGCTTTTTTTTTGATGAATACAAAATTCCTATGTATACCTTCTACAGCTGGTTACTATGTGTTTCAAAAGTGTTCAAGAGTTCAAAAGTTGAGAAAAAGGACAAAAAAAACTTGTCTTTAACCGTCTTCTATTTGAGTTTTTGGATATTTGTGTGCTGTCCTTTTACTTTTGTGTATTGATTAATCTCAATGGATTTACTGTACAAAAAGATGTAGTGAGTGCTTCTCTTTCACTCACCTTACTGTATTTAAAAGAAAAAACACCTTTCAAAGCAGAGACACTGGCGCCTTAGATGTGTGTGGTTATAAAGTGAAACACCATTCCTGTACTTTATTTCGCTTTCTCCATCGGATTAAGCAACAAAACAAAACTTGATCACCATATTCCTGTCAGTCATCTTATGAGGACATTTTTGTCTGCTAACGTGAAGCGCAGACTTGAGTCAAAACTAAAAAGATTGAAATCCTCTTTACATACACTTTGCCTTGTAGCATTGTTGGCGGTTTACCTGCTGTGATTGGCACTGATGCTCAAAGAGAGGGGTTCAAATCCCACTTGGAACAGAAACAAAGGACTTTGTGTTCAAAATATTCACCATAGGAATGATTTCACTTCTGATTTGACTCAGGTCTGTTAGTATTCTTAAAAATGGTTCTTTTACTTGAACGATGTCTACTGTATTGTACTGTATAGGGAAACATTTGAAACTTTTTTGCTTATTTTTGTCTTGATGAAGAGATCAGTCAGAATATTTGGTCACTGGACTATGGTGTAGTACTGTTCAAGATAATTGCTGGGCTCCGATGGGCCTATGTGTGTAACGATTAGATGTATACTGTATATAGCAGAGGATCTATTGAAGAGATTTTGAAGAGATTATAGAAGTGTGAGGGTGGGAAACTTTGCTTGATTTTTCTTCCTTAACTCATCGGACTGTTGCGTTTATGATGGATGGTCGGATTGTTTTTCAAATCCCTTGACTTTCTGAAGGATGCACATATTTCAGTATCGTGTGGATCATCTTCCACAAGCATAGTATTACACAGCACATAATGTATGAGAGAGGGAATATATTACAAAAGGGGCAGAGAGTACGTTTAGAGTGACATGCAGCAGGTTCTCTTACATGTTATGGAACGATTTAATGGTCATTGTAGCCATAATAGGCGGACTAATGCATTGTTTAGTAAAGAGAATCACAGTCACAGTCTGATTTATGTTATAGGACACGCCTCTACTGTTTTACATGGAGTAAGATTGCTGTCAAAAATATGTATGCATAACTTTAAACATTCATGCATAACTTTAAGTTAAGACAGGTGAGCATGACATGTGAACATCAGGGCCTCTCTTCAGATGGTCTTGTCAACAGAGGAGGAGGAGGAAAAGCTGTGGCTAAAATCTGAAAGCTACACAAAATAAAGGTAATAGTGACTTAAGACAAAGTCATTCTAAACATTTCGAGACTTTTCTATGTCTCTATTATGGAACACAAGAAGATGAGTGGGATCTATAATGACGTCTAGCAGGATTGTCTTCAGAAAATCAAATCGATGCAATTGTTGTTGGATTCATTTTCCCCAGTGTGACCCCAGTGATGTCATTTTACCACTTGTAAGGAAGAATTCTTAGCCGTTGATATCTGTATTGTATCCCTTAATCTTTGCAGTGGTAGCTTTTGGATTCGTACTCTCATAATCCCAGCCGTACGAATCTGAATTGTATACATAAATCAAATGTTTTTAAAGTCAAATGTTCGTAAGTTGTGTAAGTTATACACAGATACTTTTTACACAATCTTACTCCATAGGATTCAAAGCATACCTCCACCAATGCCCAACAGTCCTCCCATTATGACTGTGGATCTGTGACAGCAACTTGAGGCTTTGTTACACAACATTACTTGTCCATTGTAAGTCAGAATAATTACTCAACTATTCAATTTCCTACGTAGCAAAGAAGTATTTCAGTACTTTAACATCAGGGGCCAGCCCGATTACATTTGCCCTCATTTCCTGAGGAACAGTGGAAATTTGTGAACACACTGCGAGGCTCCTCATCTTTTCTATGGAACAAAAGGAGATTATAGCCATAAATAAACGTCACCACGTGTAACTAAATTGTCAGGATATACAGTGGCAGTGTGAAAGCAACATATTTTTTCGATGAAACGTGGTTGAGTGATACCAAATAATAGTACATTATGTGTGGATGATTGTTGATTCAAGCCAGAGAATAAGGAAGATCTTCTGTAGAGATAGTTGTAAATTGTAGAGCTAGAAAAGTTAGCATAATGTGAAATGAGCACCTTTATAAGCATCTCAAATCTCAACAGAAAAGAGAAGAATCAAACAAGAACGATGCAAAAAAGCTATAGAATAGTATGCAATATTCCCATTTCATAAATCTGGGAAAAGAGTGACTTTGGCAATTAAGTCAATCAATCAATCAATCAATCAATCAATCAATGAAGCCCTATTTACATCATCCATTAACATCTAGTCTCATTATCTGTTTATGTAAGTAAATGCTCACAGAACACAGTGAGCATTTACACACCATAGTGCATGTTGATGCAAGCTGCGCTGTGCCCTGTCATCATCCAGAGAACATGTCAAGATGAGCATTGTCGTGTTAAAGGGACGTTTGTATCAAACTCATAAGTTGGGATGGTTACTGTCTGATAAAGGAGATGTGACGAGAATCTGAAATCCTTTGTAAGAAACATTCTTGTATTTTTGAGAGCCTAGATTGATTGAATGCTTGAAATAAAAACAAGTAAGTATAAACTATACCCAAACAAAAAGGAACATTTTGGAAAAAATGAGCCAATGAAGGAAGTCAGACTGGCAAGTGTTTCCTTCTTCATGCTCAGACTTTCATTTCAGATTTCTTCTAAATCAATGCCTGTGAATGAAATATGGATATTTAGGCGGGAAGCTGCCTTCTGTTCATTGGAATTCCAATTACCAAAATACAACACACACGTGCACACACACAGTATTTCCTTTTGAGAAAGGATTTTTGAAAATGCTGCATTTTGTGCTGATAGATATTGGATTTTTGTATTTGACAGGCGATATAAAAATACTTATAAGTAATAATGACACAAAATGTTGAACATCTGTTGATCAAATTTAAATAAACAGGCCTCTTTCAGTTTCTGATTTATGTTTCAGAGTAAGACGTATAATGAGTGGAGGGTACAGAGACCAGAGAGTAAAACTATGAGTTGATATTGCTGTGGCATTATGAGCTCAGACGGTGCTATTGGTGTTTTTTTTAATCATCATTTCCATGACTACAACCTGCAGCAACCTTCATCCAATATTTTAAATCACTATACATAACTCCATTTATGGTTGAAAAGAGAAAATGTATTCACGTTTATCATTTACTTTTCAAAACCGTAGGACAGAGAGGGGCAGGGGAATGGGTTTTAAACATACATTTTAAAGAGAAGAGTTTATTATTTAAGTTCATGTGCAATGTTTGTGCTTCAAACGGGTAACGGTGAGATGTGTTTCTTTAAGATGGACTTTCAGTCATTTCTTTCTGAGCCATGTCATGACGCTGTTGATGTCGCACTATTGTCACTCTTGTATCGATGAGGTCACGGTGATGACGACAAGAGAAGAATGCTATTGGATGTAGTTATGCAGAAAACTTTTTGGTGAATTTAAACAATAAAGACAAATTAAGACTCTCTGGATCTTCATTTATATTTTTTTTACTCCTAGTCCTCTATGGCTATGGAAAATATGGGTTTTTATATTCAGCAGCCTGGAACTGTGCAAAGTTAAATTTAAAATGGCCACTGTTCTTCTCTCTCTCTCTCTCTCTCTCTCTCTCTCTCTCTCTCTCTCTCTCTCTCTCTCTCTCTCTCTCTCTCTCTAAACCCAACCGGTCAAGGCAGATGGCCGCCCACCTAGAGCCCGGTTCTGCCTGAGGTTTCTTCCTGTTGAAGGGGAGTTTTTCCTTGTCAACAGTGTACAACAATACTGGAGAATCACAGAGAAACAAGGACAAGGAACCAAGCAGGTAACAACAGACAGGGAACACACCCACAAAGAAAGGACTTCAGATTTGAACCTGCAGAGGCATGACAATGTTTCACACCGAGCCACTGTGCCGCCTCACACAGATTACTATGAAGGCTGTATTACTGTATATCCATCTCACACACTGACATGCAAAGCACTTAAGACTGAGGAAATGAAGGGCTGAGCCTTGTTATTGCATCCAAAATGAAGCCAGGACTCAGAGAGCGTTCCGTTGTGTGGGTCAGAGGGCTCGTTTAGACGGCATGAAATCAATCTCGACATGAAGTAAAGGGATTTCGGTGGCTTTGACAGGCTCTGTGCAAACACACTGAACAGCTTGCCTTTTTGCTTGCTCAGGGGCCTTGTGTTTGTGGTATTCTTCATCCTGTCCAAGCTTTGCTCAGCTCATCTCCTCTGCTAATCCCCTGTGCTCTCAGGTTGATGTTTTACTCGGCTAGAAAAATGCTCGACTTTGCCCTGAACAGAATCTTTTGGCCAGCAGTTACTCTACAACTCCTGTGTGTCTTCATGAGTGCACATGCATGCTGTCTCAGCTCTATATACGATAGGGCTGGTGTAATGAGAGATATTTAATGGCTCTGAACCAAAGACTTTGAGAAGGCTCGTCTGTGTGTGTGCATCATTTCTCTAGCCTGTAATTAATATGCTAATCTCTCCAATTGCTCCTCGTCCCCTCTCTAGCTTTGCATATCCATGGCATTGCATTATCACGACATTGCACTGACTTTACTTCTTCCCCAGAGTTTTCTGCACTCTCGTCTCACAGGAAATGAAATGTGATATACGTGTGCAAGGAACAAAAAATAGCATGTACAAGAGATAACCAGTAGATGGCCCTGTTTGATACACTTATGAAACAGATCACTTCACCAATGAAAAGTTTACTCAGGCTGTATTCAGACCTGGCCTGTTTTGTGAGCTTTTATTCCAAAACCGGGAGTGTTTACCCACCTAGATCGAGTTGTTTAGGCATGTATGAACACGCTCGGATCCAAACCAACTCACTTCCTGTACTGTAAAGAAAAAAGAGGAAAGAGAAAGAGAAATTGTGTAAATCTTTTCCTACACATTGTTTTCGATTTGTAGCCTTGATACTCACTCAAACTTAATGTATTGTCGTTGTACCTAATGCTGTTAAATCAACGAGACAAATAGCAATCAAAGCAGTTACGCACATATGGTACTAATGCTCTATTTAAAACAGTGGTTGTGATTTTGTCCCAGTGAGGAGGGAAACTATTTCAAGATAAGGGGGTTACTTCCTGGTCCAATCTGACCAATCACAATGAATGAATTCCTTGGACTATTATCTTTCCACACTGATTGCCATCATCTATATTAAACTCCAAAATGGCAGATTAGAGACGGGGGGAGAGAGCTTGATCTACTGTAATGTACTGTGTAGGCTTCAACTTTAATATAAGATGCCACAGGTAAAAAGATGGATAATGGAAGGGCAGATTATAAACAGCACCCCCTGAGAAAATATGAAGGAAACCCCGCTTCAGAATCTCTCCCCCCTGGACTGACAGCATGTCAGCAACAGTCAATCTATCCACTCCAGTGAAGAGCCAGAGCTGTTTCTACCATGATCTCCCCGAGGGCCTCCCCTAACCACACACACACATTATGGTTTCATTCATCACTCCATTCTTCTACCTTCCTGTTTTCAGTCCATTCATCAATCAGAGCATCACTTAATTTTCCCCTCCTCTGTTGTGTCATGTTCATGGCTGTTAAATCATTACCTTTCCTCGCCTGCTTGCCTCAACATGTGCAGGGCTTCACACACATGCACAAGAAAAGAAAAGAAAAGAAAAAGAAAAAGAAAAAGAAAAAGAAAAAGAAAAAGAAAAAGAAAAAGAAAAAGAAAAAGTGTGTGTGTGTGTGTGTGTGTGTGTGTGTGTGCTTCAATAGCCACTGAAACAAACACAAACAAACATTCAGATGTATTGAGAGAGGAAACAAGGCCCCATAATTGCAGGAAAGGGATAAATGGATTCCTCTAGAGAGAGAAAGCAACTTACATGGAAGTGCCACAACTCCCCTCTTAACCAAACAAATCCTTATCTGCTGCTTCTTCTTGTCTTTGTTCTTGCTATCTACAGGGGGAGTGAAATTTAGTAAGTAATGTAAATTTATGTAAATTCATGTAAATTTAAAGAAATGTAAGTAAATGTACATACATGTTAATTAAATTTAAATACATCTAAATAAATTCCATTAAATTCCTGTGCATATAATAATTAAATGCATAAAAATAGTTGTGCATATATTTAAATACTTTCAAATACATGTGAACAGATTGCATTATTAATATTAATTATATTAATATATGAAGTAGAGTTGTAATTGTAATTGTAATTGTAATGAAAGTAAATTCAATTGAATGAATTCACATAGATTTGCATAAGTTTAAAAAAATTACAATAGATTTAAATGAATTTGCATGAATTCAAACAGCAGTATAAAATCTGGTACATGTATACACTGTCGTTTGGGGAAATTGGACCAAAAATGGTTTTATGTCAAATGTAATAAAAGTACATTAAATTATATTTACATGAATTCACATTCATTTAAATGTAAATAACGGCAAATAAATTTACATAACTGTAAATAACGGCAAATAAATGTACATACATTTAAATAACGGTAAATAAATTTGCATACATTTACATAAATTTACATAGCGGTAAATACATTTACACACATTTAAAAAAATGTAAATAAATTTACAAATCGGTAAATAACTTACATTCTCATGGTATTGATTCTTAGCTCAGAGAGAAGCATTCAATTAAATGGATTTCAATTTAAAAATGGACTTACTCCTATGTTGTAAAGGGTCTGGGATTAGTGGAACTGTTTCTTTCATCATACAGTACATTACAGTGACAGTGTAGTACCTATCTATACAAGAAGTATTAAACTTCAGGGAATATCATGTATGTGCCTCACGTCTCTGCCTAATGAAATGAATGGCTTTGTGTTTTCAAAAGGATTCTTGTGCTTCAGTGCTCTGTTGTTTACTGAACGTGTTCTTACCACAATATGTTTCTGCTCCCTCACACAAACCTGTCACACCTCATCTTGTGTTTGTTATTGCTAAGCCACAAAACTAAATTAATATTCTCTTGTCAGCTCAGCAAAGAAAAGAGGTACAATTTGTCATCTTGATGAAAGCAATCAATCAGTGGAACCATTATTGTTTACGCATAACAAATATCTTGCTTCATTTTTGATGTGCCGCAACAAAGTGATTTTTAATCAAGAGGCAGCTTTTTGAAAATCTGTCATCTAACACATATTATTACCCTCGTCACATTTGATGCCTGGCTGGCAATCATAAATCAGTTTGTTAATATGCAAACCTGATTCAACCAGATGTTGGCAGCTGGCGTATTCATTGTTCTCTGCCTCTCTGTTTTCAGGATGAAGTTTCGGCCTTTTAAGATGGCAATGAATGAGAGGGTGAAGGGCGGTGACTTTGATCAGTAGAGTCCAGGAGCTAAACATCCTATCTAATCATAATCTCATCCAAAAACCAAGTGAAGAGGAACAAATTCATTAAAACAAAACAAATTCTCACTAGGAAACGTCCCGTATGGCTTCTGTAAAACCCTTCATCGCAATCAGGTTTACATCCAAAGTGTGACGGGAACTTGGACCACATTTGTCGTTGAACATAATAAGTACTCAGCTTCCACCTGAGTTCTGTGTGGAAACACAAAGCAGCTGGTTTGGGTATTGTCACCTTCCTCATCAATTATTATTATCTAATCACAATTATGGGCCTCCGTATTGCAATGTGCTAACTGCATAAACACAGATATAAATGAACAACGTACTGCCTCACAACCTGTTCACTACTGCAGAGTGAGGCAGAGAGAGGCAAAGGTAGCTTCTCTTACCTCCTGGTTTGAATATGTCTCAATCTTCTAATACCTTAAAGTTCTCAGTTCTGTTAGGACCGGTCCAGACTAACTAATGCCCATGACAGCAACATCTCGAGCCCTTACCCCCAGCAGCATTGCAGCCGGCATCTGATCCTGTAGCCCCACAGGTGAACCTCATAACTTGTAACAGCTGTGCTCTTGCAATGTCCTCCTCCAATCATTAGAACACAGTGTCATTGAAAATCCTCTCCGTCTGAATTTGTTACTTCAAGGACAAAGAAAGGGACGGTATTGAACCCTGATTTATTGTCATGAATTCACTGAATATCTATACAGAATACTAGTTTGAACCAAAACAAACTTTCTGAATTAGTCTTCTTTTGTTTGTGGCTTACATTAAGCATAAATGATTATATGCTTTGTCTATGTGGTTTGTTTGTTATGTTTGTTTGATTGATTTCCCCTCCCATTCAAATGTGTCAATAGGAAAATAACATGTCACCCTTGAACGCCTCTTTTCTTTAGCACACTGATTCAAAGCTTGCTCTCACAGCACCTAATGGAAATGCTCACAGGGTGTCAACTTTAAAGCATGGCCTTGATCATTCAATGCACACAAAACATTTTCACTGCCTCAGCACTCTGTGATGCTACAAGACCCATTTGGAACAGAATATAGCACTGAGGAAGGCATTCATAACTGATAATGAACTCTTCTCTGTATCGCTGTCCTTCCATCTTCTGTCTTTCTTTCTCAAGCTTTTTTTTCATAATTGATCAAATCCTTTTCTTTTACCACAGTGAATGACAACATGACATAGTGCTTATGCAGCGTTATGCAGAATCAGCCTCTGTCACCGTCATGTGTCAGTCACACTGGAGATTATGCACACAACGACATACACACAGGCAGAGAGACGGTCACACTGCCTCGGGCTGTCAACATGGACAAAGCCTGGTTCCTTTTTTCTTGAGCTATGAAGACGCCTGTCAGAAAGCTAGAGTACATATCTCAAAGGGTGTCTCTCTAGGTAGAGGGGAATTCACTTAGAGCTGCTGGTCGTTAAACTCTGATGCTGCTCTGGATATTTTGCTGAGGTAGCAATTCATTAACATACGCATTATGAAGTCTGTCCACGAGAGAATCGAGAGTGGTTGCACCTTTACACCCTTTAGCTACAGCTGTACCAAGTCTGTGTGTGTGTTTGTGTCTAAGTGTTCTTGAGACACAATCATTTTTTTCACCAGAAAATTAATGCGCGGGTCCCTGTTTGTCCTCTGCGGTTCGTTCGAAAAGTGCTCAATTAGTTGCAAATTCTTACCAATTACATTTAGAAATATGATAATACATGCAATAACATACGGAGGAACAACAGCGAGCCGTGTGAGGCTGTGGTTGATGGGTGTTCTGATGCACATTGGAATGCTGCGGATCAAAATAATTAAAATGACCTGACACACCTGCTTCATCAGCCGAGACAACGGGAGCAGATCCGATGCAGGTCTGCCATCTGTTCCCACTTTGAGCACATTACCTGCAAGTAATGTTGAACTGCAAATATGGCAAACGGACAACGGTTGACATTTAATCAAGCTGAAGGACGACCAGTTAATAGCGTGAAGAGAATACAATGGCCAACAGCAAGAGGGACAAACAGCTGTGTAACAGTGAGATGAGCAAGTGACTGAAAAGTGAAAATGTGACAAAACAAGAGGCGAAAACAAGAGATAGCAGAAGCTGCAATGTCCAGTGCACAAATGTTTTCCATGGTATGGGGATATACAGAAAAGCTTATAGACTGGGATTTATCTGCACACATTTTCTCCTGAAGATGGTGCTATAGGAAAGATGCAATGGATCAAGACAAACTACAGCTGTCCCCTGCTGTCGTAACTGGCCAGCGAGTGAACCCTCTTTAGCCAGATCAAGTGTAAGAAGGGGACGGACTCAAAAATGTGAGGGACCCAGGGGGTAACAGAGAAGTTCATTTAATAACAACGACAAAACTCACAGGAATAGAAAACATGGATACAAGCATTGCAGGGGTGATCTGTTTCTCTGTCCATCTCTGTCCGTGTGGATGCATTTGCGGTGTGTTTATGTGTGTGAGAGAGTGAGTGTAAGGGAAGTGAGGGTTTGAAGTTTAGAGAAGGTTGAATTATGTCTCTACTGGGAAATGACTGGCATTTCTCCCGTCCCAGGGTGCATCTGGCCTTGCTGTGAATATGTTGTGATCTCTGATGTCTATATTCTGTACAACATGCATTACTGATTGGTCAGAAGGTTCTCATACGATCTCTGAGTAGGTCAGCAGAAGCATTTTCTCATGGAAACCTGTCTAGTATCCCACCAATGTTTTTTTAAATTTAGACTAAGCATTATTTGATGAGTCTGTCTCACTCAGACCTTTGCCTTTTGCAGCATTAAGAGATTTGCTCTATTTGAGTCTGCTTTTGCAATCAACAGAGTCATTTGTTACAGATTGCCACCGCAGTTCTGCACTATGTTCTTCTCCTTCAGCCTGTGAGCTGAATGCTTATATTTTCCGCCTCCACTTACAGTCATTCACACACTATAAAAAGACTCTCATTTTCTATTCTTCGTCTAATCTCAAGAAGTACTGTACAGTTTTTAAGTTATTTTGTGCTTCTTTCAATCACTGTACATTTCACAGAGCATTTACCCAACAGCATGTAGTTAGTAGTTTACTCTGTTGATACAACAATTACAATTTTCATTAATTATCTATTTTGCTCACTTAAGTCTATCTTGAGAATTCATACATATTACAATCACTAGGGAGCAATGTGAGGACATCTTTTTTCTACCACTGATGATGCCATTCCAGTCGTACCTTTTGTTAGTTCAATTCACTCCTCTGCCACTTCTTTCCTCACCTTGGCAGAATTTCTTTCAGTCCATTTCCTGTCTCTTCCTGAGGGCTGCCTCAAACGCACCCCCCCTCCCCATTTTACCCCCACCCCCACCCTTGGGCCACTGCCTCCCCCATCTGTATAGCTTGTTAAATTTGATTGACAGAGCTAGATATTTGTGGTGAGTGTCAGGGCAGTGTGGGTTTGAAAATGGAACAGAGATGTCCATGCAAGGACTGCCTGAAAGTAATATCACAAAAAAAAAGGTCTATTTTTTACCCATTTGGCATGAATGAACTCTGGGGAAGAAGTAAAGTTAGTGAAATGCAGTAATGATGTGATGACATTGACATGCACAGACAGAGAGGAGCTCTTTGGGTTGTTGTTCCTTAAATGAGGAATGCTTGTCCTTCTGCCACCAAGCAAGCCTCCACAGAAGTTGCCCAAAAATGGTTGCCAAGTACCCACAGCCGCGTCAATATGTCATAGAAGCTGATGTGGTGGGAATTGTAGCAATTGTCATGAAACGTGAGATCCCTCTGAATCTGTCATTCATAATACTGCAATAATGGGACTTAACAATCAGCCTGATGTGATCAGCAAACACAGAGTTATGTAAGACATTACAAGCTGAAGTAATGGTGATTGAAGAAGAAATATGATCGAAATAGGAATGTTTTAATCAGATGAAATGTCTTATGAAGTTTAAGAAGGGAATGTATATGAAAGCTAACAAATGAATGTAATAGTGTGGTGTAAGAATAAGACCGGACATGTGTGGACATGTTGCAATACTGGAAAGGCCCGAGTAAGAGTAGGAGAGAGAGAATATGTGTGTGTCAAGTAAAACACTCCAAGTGTGTTTAAATGAGGTTGTGCTCTTATGAAAAGAGACGCACAAAACCGAGTGGGCAAGAGAGTTATATATATATAGAGAGAGAATTATAGAGAGAGAGAGAGTTATAGAGAGTTCTACAGCAGAAAGGGGCTCATTTCCCTATCGGTCACCATCCTGACAAGTTCGACATCGGAGACCAACTTCGACTGAAGAGGACATGGTCTCAAAAGCCAAAGACAGACAGTTTGTAAGCAGATAATGTTGCAGAACGCTGACAACCTGGTTGACCCAAGAACCAGAGGACTGACCACTTTTGCCCATCAGCTATGATCACGCTTTGAATTCCAAAAGTCACTCACACAGCCACTATGGACACGGGACACTCTATGTGCCTTGATATCATAGTCATAATGGCAAGCTTCATCATTCTTTCTTGAGCTCATATCTAAAGCTTTCAGTGGAAGACAGTCATTTTCTGTTGATGAACTCTAAAACCTGTGTTGATATTTGATTTATTACAAGCGACATGGGATTAGGAAGTCAGAAGCAAAGCTGTCTCACCGTCTTCAGACCAGTTGGAGGGCCAGGTTTTTGTAACCTTACAAAACAGTGTCATTACAAGGGAGAATCATTCCGTGGAGCTGGGTACGCACAAGAATAAATGTCCAGGTTCTCCAGAAAAAAGATTTGTTTATGCTAAAAAATTAGCACAGTCAAACAAATTTAATCCAGGCATCATTGTCAATGAGTATAGAGGGTTACGAATTAATAACCTAATACAATCTGTCAACATATTTCAATCAATTCATTCAGGCATGCTAGAATATTTCACTTCAATACTCCAATTTCCTCTTAGAAAACACAAGTTCAGGAGAGCTGCTGGGTATTGTGCAAACAGCTGGTTTTCACTGTAAAAGGTCACTGGGTTGTTTTGATTCTACATCTAGGGTACAAGCTAGACATCCGGCATCAGTTTCACAGTTTACAGAGCAGAGTTAATACACATGGGTTCCATTATAGCAGACACACCCATGCTGATGCCGTTCACCATTTCCTGCTTTGAGAACTGTTTTCTGTTCAGTAATACTCCCGAGCTATAAAAGACACTTGAAAAGACAGTTCCTGCTAAAAATACCTCTACTATTATGGGAAAAATTATATGAGAGCTCCAAACACCTTTGATCTTTGCTGATAAAAATGTCTAACTGTAAAGAGGTGTTTTTAAAAAGAATGCTTTGCAGTTTGGCACCATCATGTAAAAATCAATAAACAATGTGTTTGGTGTTTAGGTGACACAATGACCTCAGTATACCAAGATATACGGTATGTCTGCTGAGTCCAAGCATTCTGTGCCAGTGGTACAATGCAAAGTTATGTGAAATCAAATCAGAATGAAAGAATCTGAAAGAAATTTGCTTTACAGAACCATTTAGCCATTTAAGGTATCTTCAAAGACTCAAGACACATTAAATGACACACGTAACTTCACTTAAATTCCCACATTAAATCCCCAAATCCATTACTGGAACTGTATTAAGCTATGCCACTTTTATTTTAAGTTATAGAGATTTTCCCAGAATGCATTTGGTGTCTTTGACAACAATTCAAAATAAAACTTTATGAAGAGCCTCAGTTTAAGTAGGAAGTTTTGCTCTATAAATGATCATGATAATAACTTTATTTATAGAGAATCTATAGTTTACAAAGTGCTTTGACATACAAGGCAATTAATAGTATAACATGCGACATTACAGAAATATAAATGTTAAGTTTTCCAGAATGTTATTGAGGCCATTGATGGCTGCGATGTCTGCAAGGCTCCAGGTGAATCAGGTTCACCAGGTGAGCCGGGTGCTTGGTGCTCTCAGTACAGCTGCAGGTTTGCTACCGAAAAGTGAAGAGAACACTCAGATAAGTGTCAGTAACCCCGGCAGTAGATTTGTTTTATAACTCTGTTTAATTAAATAGTTCTATTTCCATGTTAGCATTAACTTAGCGCGAGTGCTAGCTAGCGATACGTTTTAGAAACAATGGGACAACACAACTAGCTAACATGCTAATCACGAAAAAGAAAAAATGTAAAAAAAAAAAATAATTGCCAAATAATGTAAAAATTTGCATTCACACAGCTCATGTACAAACAGCACTATTTATGACAAAACAAATCCAAAAACTCCACAGCAGTTGAAATAACTTGATGGTCGCATTGCATTGTGGGATTGACCTTACTCGGTAAATCGGTCGGAAGAAAGCATGTTAGTAAGGAGACAGCGTCTAAGAACTGGGCCAGTCTTCATGAAGGGCGCACTTGCAGCTCCCTAGGTAAATAGAGCACACTCGTTAAAGAGGGAGGCTCCCTTGCCATTTTTAAATCTCGTCTAAAGACGCGCCTGTTCTCAGTTTACTTTGATAATTGCTAACCCTAACCAATGAACAGGAAGCAAAGTCTCCATTAGCCAACCCAGGTGGAGTTCAGGGCTTAGATAGGCTCTGTCCACTCTTGGTCAGTGATAGTGTCAAAAATACTTATTTATGATTGTTAATAACCATATATAATGTAAACGTACGTATGGATGGCGGACATGTTTTCTGGGACGCCGTTCCCCTTTGTTTTTGTTTTTTAGGGGGGCTCCACTTTTCGAACTCCCCTTGCCTCCACTCACGCAGTCATTGGTGTGTAACGACTCGGTTCTGTCCCGGCTCCTCTATCGTATCCGGGACCTGCGCAGTGCCGCCGCCTCGTCTCCGCTCCGCCGCGGTGCGCCTCTGACGCGCTGTGCCTTCAGGATGGACTCGTGTCGGTCCCCTCCTCTTCACCTTTCTCTCTGCCTGTGACGCTCAGAGTTGTGGTGAAGGAGCCGGAGCCGCTCCTCTGCCCGCTTGCTCCACTCTTTCTCCCTTCTCTCTTACATCGGCGCTCTTCTCTCCAGGATGGGATTGTATCTCCATTTGCTGCTCTTGCAGTACTATTTGGTCTCGAGTTTGGTGTGCAACGCCGTCGCCTTCGTTGAAGAACCCGCCGCGGGCAAGTCGGACGGGTACTGCGGGCGGATCCTCCGGGCGCAGACCCAGGGCACACGGAGAGATGGGCACAATGAGTTCAGGCTCAGGCTGGAGGGAGACCCGGAGACCTACCAGCCCGGCAGCATCTACAGAGGTAAGGGAGGGAGGGAGAGTGTGGTTTGGGGCGTTTTTGTCTGTGTACATTTCGTGGATAAACCTGCGCCAAGAATGACAAACTGACTTTTGATGTTTAAAGGAAGTTTTATGAGAAATTATACATTTCAAAATATCTTTTAACTTGGAAAGAGTCATCTAATAAGGATGTAGTTACTCATTAAAATGAAAGCAGAAGGGCAGCAATCTGTACAATATATTAGAAATTACATCTTACAAATTACAGTTCTCTCTCTCTCTCTCTCTCTCTCTCTCTCTCTCTCTCTCTCTCTCTCTCTCTCTCTCTCTCTCTCTCTCTCTCTCTTCTCTTCAGTCTTTCTCTTCTGTCTTCCCCCTCTGATAGAGACACACACACACACACACACACACACACACACACACACACAAAGAGATCTGGCTTCAATTAAACTGACCTCCACAGATTCCCCCGTCTTGCTTAAACATGCATTCTTGATGTGTTGAAACTTGTAAGCACAAAGGTGTTCTCAACCTCATTGACTGTAACATAATCTGCTCTTAAATTCCCCCTTAAATCCAATGTTTAATGAATATTTGTTCATACTATAGGTGTTGAGGTAACTTCGTTTCAGGCTTTACAAATCACAGGTCACCTTGCTTTAGAGATCCGATTCCAGACCATGCAATGTTGGCTGTGTGTGTGTGTGAGAGGGCATATTTAGCAATTTAGGAGTTAAATTTAATCAGTGAATCTGTGAAGGATACCAGCCAAGAAGGCAGGGAAGGCATTGTCAGTAAGTGGAAAAGTTTTAGTCTTCTAAAGAAATGGAAGGTAGGTTGGAAAATATGAACATATTTCTTTTTCCAGTGTGAGGCACGAGTTCAAAGATTAATGGACTGGTATCAAAATGCAAGGCTAAGGCGCAAGGTTTGGTACTGAATCAAATTCTCCCACATCTCATTATATCTCCCTTTGCTGGCCTGATCCCCACACTAAACCCCCCTGCATCAGATTTATAGGTTCCCTCTTCCTCAAGTGTGAGATGTTGAGGCTGATGTATAGTATTCTGCTGATGCTCAGGTAGACTAATGCAGCTTTTGTATGCATGTGTGTTTGCCTCACGTCATCTAGAGCGACCCTCCCCCTTCATGTAGTGTGACCCTAACCTGTCAGCGTAAACCTCTGTAATGCATAGTGTCTGTGAAGAAATGCAATTCCTTGAAACACGCTCTCTTTCTCATCCTTACAGTCGTCCTTGTGGCAACCAGCCCTTCTTATTTCCGAGGTTTCACCCTCATTGCACTGAAGGAGGGCAGAGAGGGAACCACAGACGCAGACTATGCCGGTCAGTTCCAGGTAAGGAGGAAGCAGGGTTTAAAAGGGAAATTGCTCTCATGCAATATGTGCTGTGAACTTTCTGTGACTAGTTTGCCAAGATGAACTCCTTTGCTTGACTTAATGGATGTGGGAGTGGACTGAGAGCCCCCCTGTGGTGTTCTGACACGCAGGGAAAAGAAGCCGCTGCTGACAGACACAACACAGCTCAGCTAAATAAAGCTGTACTCTGATGTTGGCGTCAAATTAAGCATGCAAATTTTGATAAATTGGACCTGCCTAACGACTGATGGTTGATTAATTAATAAAGTTTCTTCGGCATCAGTCAACATGGCACCATCTGTGGAATCAAATACAAAGATAAACTTGAAATGAGGACTTAACTTAACTCAATGAATGTTGTAGATCTAAAACACGGTTAAAGATGAAGTAAAGTCAAATGAAAATGATCGATGGAAAGTGAGAGTCAGAGAGAGAGAGAGAGATTCTAAAGGAATTTAATTTACAGCTAAATGTTGCCTGACCTGGACACGTTCGTGAAGAAATAATTTTTCGCAGCTGTGCTCATTAACAGAATCATTGTTAGTAAATAAAGCGCTAAATTGAAGACGTGACACCGCAGAAATTTGCATCCTGGCTTGTTCCTGATTCCTGATTGTGCATGCTTATTAAAACTGGCCCTGAGTTTACTCTACATAGAACATGGAGTGTGTGTGTGACAGATGTTAACAGAAGCATTGGACTGAAGAGATCTCTGGTATAGATCTTATTTAATCAGTAAAAGACGTTACAGCCATTCAAGAATGTTATGAAGAACTGCAAATGCATCTGCTTGACAAGTTCCACTTTTTAAATAGAAAGCACACGTCTATTGACCTGATAGTTAAAATATTGGGAGGATTTGTTATATTTGCTGGTAAACATCATAATGAAGTCCCTGAGAGCAGCGGGTGGTGAAGTCTGCTCCATGTTTACTTCTAATCTTAATGTTCATGGATGCGAATAAATAACATTATTCACAGCATTTAATGGAAACACTGCCAACCGGGATAAACATGCATATGTTTTGCACAAAACAATTGGCAACGGAAACACCGAGAGATAAAGAGGCACAGGAGACGGAGAGAGTGATTGGAAGACGTGTGTAAGGAAGGAGAAGAACGTGAAGGAGAGAAAATGAGAGGGAGAGCGCTGCAGTTTGTTTGGTTCAGTAGTAACACGGCTCCCACCGAGCAGCAGAGAGCTCCTGAGGAGAGACACAGACTTCCTTAATTACCTCCCGCTCAGTGTAAACAGGAACATGCATCTGTAGTTGCTTTTCCACATGCTGATCCTAACCAGGCTGACAACGCAGACCAGAAGGCTCCCTTCACGGAGGCGACTCTGTGAAGGGAGCGGCGTGGACCCTGCACTTTTTCTTCCTGCACCTGTGTGTGTGTGTGTTTGTTGTGCTGTGTCAGTCACGCTGCTGTCAGCTGTGTAGACTGACTGCTGCATTCTAATAAAGCCTTTATCCTAAGGTGGTTGTCAGTCTGCCACTGTATTAAAGCAATAAGCAGTGGACGCTGTGGTGTTTCAGCTCTGCACCTCCTCACAGATCACTGGTCTGTCAGAGAGTGTTGTGATGTCTACTTGGATTGGATTGTTGGTTGAGTGTATTTGGAGTGGAACAAAAACTTTTGTCGCTTAAAAGTAATGCACCACAGCATTTGTATTGTCGAGATAATCAAGCTTTTTTTGGGGGAAATGTAGAATCTGTTTCCTGGGCAATTATGTAGAAAGCCACTTAGAGAGAAATGTGTCTGAAATGTGTCAGAAGTCTTAGAATGATGTTTCTTAATTTAGAATAAACACACTCCCTAAACGTCAGTACGTGCTCAGAGCTCCCAGGGTTCCTAAGTCAGTCAGGAGTTTTGAGATCACTGTTTTGTGCATGCAGATGTGGAGACTCTTTAACCCATGCACTGCCATTATATGATGACGACTCACTGTCCAGGTCTCTTTGGAATAGAGATCTTATTGTAAAAATAATGAGAATATAGCAGAACCATTCCCACTCTTTGTCTCTTTCTCTCTCTCTCTCTCTCTCTCTCTCTCTCTCTCTCTCTCTCTCTCTCTCTCGCTGTCATGCACATTTCCAAAACTTTTACTTGCATTCGATGACAGAATAACCCAAGGACACGCTTTCCAAAACAAGGTGACTGCCCCAAAATGACCGATATTGAGCTCGACTCCGCTCTTCAGCTGTCCAATAATCTGCGACGCTCTCACCACCATTTTGTGGTTACCCCGGCTGCCAAAAGACAGATATCAGCAATTTCTTAAAGCAGGGGTGTCATCGGTTGTAACTGTAACTGTTTAAATGTAACTACTCCTTAACATATTGTTTCATAACTGCCTCCACATTTTATTATTATTTATTCATATAAGGATTTGCATGATGTATTTGAATAAACGTAGAAAAATGCATTGTGGGAAATTTAGTTTATGATCACTGTACGCTGTAAAGAAGCAGAGTCTTTTATTTGAAGACAATCGTTTGCCTTTGCAGCTCTCGTGGATCACATTAACTGTTTGTCGGGCCGAACGCGGGCCTTGAATTCTGCATTAACCATCATAGTTGTGATTGGGGAGTGAACAATAGATTGAAATTAGTTGAAACACACAGCATATTTATTGTATAAGAGCAACCGCAACAAAATTAATAAAGTCATATCATAGAAATTTGAAATTACCATCAATCACAGCAACACAACACAGCAACACAACCAAACAAAGAAGCAGTAATAATTGGTTAGGTGTTTGTCTCGGCCTCCTCCTGTTACTCAGCAGCAGCAGGAGTTGCAGTTGCACCCTTTTTCTTGCCCTTTTCGAGTGTGTGTTCAGACAAATGCTTCAAATAAACACGTCTTGGCATTGCCTTGACATGAAGTTGAGTTTTTTCTGAGGTGTGCACAACCCCAGTGAAACAAGAATGGACGCAGAGTGGTCAAACCGGTCTGCAGCAGCCAGATAGAGGGCTTCTGACGCCCCGACACGCTGTGCCGTGGGAGCCTGCCAAGACCTTTATGTAACCGCATAGCACGATCCATGGAACACGGGGAATGTGAAAGTTATAAGTTGAGGTAGATACAAATATGTTCAGCAAAGTGTTTTCCTATGAGATTGGACCTTGAACCGTTTTCATGGATCTCTATCTTAAAGTAACTTCCTGGTGTGTTCTCACGTCTGTTGGCAGCTTTCATCATGTTGTAGCAGAGGGAATGTTGTGGAGATGTTCATGCAGGACGCTGTAAGGAAAGATTTTTTACAAGGTCTTAAATTAAAGCATAATGCAGTTTTATTAGAGATAGCACAAGATACATTTTGCTTTCATTGTCGTGTGCACAATATCTATCTTTGTGCTGTTGAGGAATATAATTTCACTCTCGACATAAACTAACCCACCACCTCGGTCCTTGCAGTGCATCCAGTGGGACTGAGACAAAGCAGGCAGTGAGCAGAAACTGGAACCTCTATTAGAAAATTAAAAAAAGGAGAAGATTTAGACACACTTCCGGCAAAATGAATAAATCAATAACGAATAACCCTCAATCTCAAACAAGGTTAACAAATAGATTGAAAGCGATGATGAATGATATAGAATGATCGTAAAACAGCAAGAGACTAAGAAATGAAGGAGAGTCGCCCTTCAAACAATACCACAGCCATGGACGTCGTCATCACTGTTGTAAGCTGATAAAATGTGTTGTAATAAAAACAAAAGAGCTTTGGTAGTCCTACATCATTGACACCTTGGGATGATGATGATTTTACAAGACACACTGTCAATCCTAGTATCAGTCCGTCGAGCGTTGCTCTCAGATAAATGTTTTTTTTATCGGTTCAATAAGCTTGTCTTACGCAAGACACATTTGTTTCCAATTTAATCTCTCCATGTCCTTTGTGTCTCACTTACATTTGTGGATAATCGTCGATGCAACGCCGCAGCAGTCTGAAAGCATCTGTGTTTATTTACGCAAAACGGATCCGAATCCATCAAACTCACTGTTCTCTCTGAAAGGTTTGCGTTAATAATACTGCGATGTGAAATGAAGCTAAAGCAACAATTTAGATTTGTGACAGTTAATTTATCCAGAAGTTAATTATAGAGCTGGGTTTTGCGTAGTCACGGTTGTTATTATGCAGAGGAAGAGGAGCCAAATGAAGACAGTTGTGGCTCCCTGCAGGGTTGTTCCCTCTCCTCCTCACTTTCTGGTGCTGGCTTGTTTCTGGCATCCATCCTGGAATGCGGCCGCCTGCTGTTTTACTAAAACACCACATCCCCGACTTGCCGCTCATTGTTTTTTCCTCAGCAATAATCTGCCCTTTGTCCTCGTTCTGTTGCGCCATTATTGCACTTCTGTCCTAATGTGTCTGACGGATGAGGATCTGTGTGTGTGTGTGTGTGTGTGTGAGCATCTGTGTGTGCATGTGTGTGTTCGAGTCTGCAGTCATTGTTTGATTTGAAATGTGTGTCTTTGTATTTATACGTGCACCGAATGGGCATGCGGGTATGTGTGTGTGTGTGTGCATGTGTGTGGGTCTGTGTGTGCATGTGTGTTTTTCCCAGCCGTGGTCTCCCTCCTTGCGTCGGTGTGGGACACGGGTCATATTTATCTAGGCCAGCAACGTGTTATTGCTCAGGGAGACAAACCGAGCTTGTTTGCATGAGGGGAGAGATGAGCAGACACCAGATATTATCTCCTTTTTTTTACACAGATTACCCAGGGTTCTGAGTTTAGCGGGGGGATTAACAAAGCCCACAAGTTTAACGTGGCACAGCTAAGTAATTTTAAAGAGAAGGAAAGGTAGGATGTGCTCAGAGTTTAAATGATGGGGAACTGATAAGAAGTATAATCATGGTTAAATGTGTTCCTGAGGTAATTAATCTTCCCCAAAGTCCCAAAATACAAAAAAGCCCCAGAAGCAAACTCCTGCCTCATTTATCCTCTAGTGAAAAAGACAACTTTGTGTTTGTTCACCTCAGGAAACTGAATCTTATAGGTTTTCTTTCTACTACAGGACAGGACAGTTGTTGACTCACATTTATAGTAATGATGCTTGACAGGAATGAAGTTTTCTTGCAGTCTGCACTGATTATAGTTTATTAAACACAGTGCATAAGTGGCCTGCACAAGACGGTGAGATTAAGTGGTCAGTCAGCCGAATTGGGGCTCAACTCTGACAGTTAGATTGACAGACTTTCACCCGGAAAAATGCTATTTTGTATTGTGAAGTATGAATACGGGCAACAGAATTCTAAAATCGTGGCATCTTTCGACAGAAATGGGGTTGATCAACATTGTTTAGATTGGTAGAAAGGTGAAAGCCTTTTAGTTTTCAGTGTAAAGGAGAGTGAAAAGGAGGGAGAATGGAGCTGCAGACTCAACAGCTCTGTGAGTCGGCCTTGGTCTGAGCTTTCACACTGTTGTCACTGACATTACCCTAAACAAGCAAAGAGGACAAAAGGAGGCTTGGACACGCACACACACACACACACACACACACACACACACACACACACACACCAGAATGTGTGTTTTTCCACACCTGGATGTATTTCGGTAAATTATGTAATATCCTAATCCGTTTGGAAAAGTGATTAGAAATGTTTGACAATAATCGTAAAGAAAAAGCTAGAAGCTGAAAAAAGAGGAAACAGTGAAGATATTTGTATTTTCCTGGGAAGTTGGTCTTAGGGAAGCAGACTGTGACAGTTAATGAGAGATGGCGTCTTACAGTTCCCAAAGCTCGTCTGATTACTATTATTTTCCTACAATTGCTATAGCAACAGATGCAGAATCAGAAATGATTGTTAGCTGGTGGCGACTCGGTCAAGTCACTGTCCCAATTACAGCCAAATGTTATCCCAATTACTGCTGAATTATTGCTGACAATGTTAAATGTGTCACAAGTAAAGGTGATAGGATTTTCCTCTACACTTATTTAGCTAAACATCTTTATGTTGACAGGGTTACACGCAACAAACTAACACCAGGCTTACAACCGAATGCAGCCTTTTTTCTCTGCCACCCTTTTGTAAACATTTTGTCTTCCCTCTGCTCTTTAGTCAAGGTGACAGACTGCATGTTGTCGTCAGAGCTTTTCACACCAAACTTGTGATAACATCAAAGCTTTCACCAGAGACAAACAGATGAGAGAAAGACGGCACAGATTGCAGGAAAGAAAGATTTTATTTACAAGCACAGTGGAAAGAAACGGGACGTGTTTGAAGCCAGTAATGAATCTAAAAAGACAAAGTTCTTTGTTTCAAGTAAAGCGTGGATCATTTCACAGCCATCAGGCATGTAGGGATGGCTTTAACCTTTTTTTCCAGAGTGCAGTTTTAGTATTTAATCCCACTCATGCATGCTTATCTCAACAAAGAATCGGTCCTTAGCGCCAAACTGAAGGTCTGAGAATATACAGGCAGGCACACACACACAACTAAACACACAGACTATGAAAAGAAAAAGTAAATATATTTTGAATTGCCCTATAACAACTCTTGTAGCTAAGAAATAAATAAAAATGAAGCTTTGAGGTGAATGTGTATTAGGGTTAGGGTTAGGTTTTGTTAGGGTTAACAGTAATTGAATGCCAAAAGCCACACAACTGACTGTTTGCTATGAAACAAGACGTGCACACAACCCAGAGTCCGATTTGACTGTTTGGTTATCTGATACCAGATGGCTCACACACACACACACAAAATGTAATATGAGGCAGTGTTTGGTGATTTGGTCCCTGTGATTGCAGTTTCTGTAGTAGCACAGCTTTGATTGATGGAAAGCTCGGGGCAAAATGTCGGTGCCTCCGAGGTCTTTATGGAGACAACAGAACTTTGTTACTGAAATGAGCTCATCTTTGAGTGTTGACATGACGTTTCAATCTATCTGTCCGCCTGCTCACATTTTTCTCCCAAACGCCTCATCTCCTCACTCAAGTCCCCGCAGTTTGAACTGTAGTCAATGCATTGTTACTGCTTTGCATTTAATCATCAACCTGCAGTGTCTCCAGCCAGCCAGCACATCACACACACACACATGCACACAATAAGATCATTGGTATTTTCTCCAAGAATCACTGATGTCTGTTAAGGTTTGCCTCATCCCTCCCTCCCTCCCTCCCTCCCTCCCTCCCTCCGTGTGTGTGTGTGTGTGTGTGTGTGTGTGTGTGTGTGTGTGTGTGTGTGTGTGTGTGTGTGTGTGTGTGTGTGTGTGTGTGTGTGTGTGTGTGTGTGTGTGTGTGTGTGTGTGTGTGTGTGTGTGTGTGTGTGTGTGTGTGTGTGTGTGTGTGTGTGTGTGTGTGTGTGTGTGTGTGTGTGTGTGTGTGTGTGTGTGTGTGTGTGTGTGAGACCAGTGCTCTGCAATTACTTGTGCAGGCACTCTGAAGCATCTGTGTTTACTGTCTCAACCAAGGGAGAGGGGGAGACAGAGGGAGAGAGAGGGAGAGAGCGAGCTACAGAGTGAGTTGAATATGGATGAAACATGGAATCACACAAACATGCCAGGGAAACACTGTGATAGAGAGACTGCAGTCCCAAAGTTAAGTTATCTTGGCTGGACAATAAGTGTTGTTTGAAAGGCCCACTGACTTGGTAAGAATGCCAAATATCTCCAGAATGTATCGCTTTAAAACACATTATTAATTCTTAATAGTTTCGAACACTTGGCAGGTGGACATAACTTTCTTGACTTGGGACATTACTGTCTTGATTTGAGGCTGACTCTGACTCTGACTCTGACTCTCTCTCTCTCTCTCTCTCTCTCTCTCTCTCTCTCTCTCTCTCTCTCTCTCTCTCTCTCTCTCTCTCTCTCTCAAATGTCCCACTCTGTCTCCTTCTCCTTTGCCCTTTTTCCTCCTGTTTGTTTCTTGTTTTGATCGAAAAAAACCTCAACAAAGAATTTAAGAAGAACCTCAGTCCTGATGACGCAAAGTACACCACACTGAATACAGGAAGTTGTTTACTTGTGTTTGTGTGTGTTCCTACACTTTTATAGATCTCTTACTTTACAAGTGCATACATGTTCTTATACATGTAACGGGGGTCACACACAAAGAAGAAAACAACTTTAATTTCCTAATTTTGTGTCCTGAGGCTGAGTGTGAGGTCATTGTTATTGCCGAGCTGAGGCCGCAGGAGAACACTAACGTCAAGGTCACAGGCCATGTGTGTGTGTGTGTGTGTGTGTGTGTGTGTGTGTGTGTGTGTGTGTGTGTGTGTGTGTGTGTGTGTGTGTGTGTGTGTGTGTGTGTGTGTGTGTGTGTGTGTGTGTGTGTGTGTGTGTGTGTGTGTGTGTGTGTGTGTGTGTGTTTGTGTCTCATTTTTTGAAATGTCTGACAAGGTCTGAGTACCAAAGGGACCGTACCAGACACCAGTGGAATACAGAAGACTTTGATTATCCAAAATCCCACTTTGGGAATTGTCTTCCTTCACACCGCTCTGTCTCAAGGCTGTATGTGTCACATTTGCAATGTCATCAAAACAGAAAGGAAAACGGGCCACAGTGTGACTGAGGTTGTTGTAATGTAATGTAATGAGGTTGTTCTAAGATCAGACATAGTTGACAGTTAGCAAACATACGTGGAAGTAAAGTTGATGTAATGTTTCAATCATGACTCAATACCCAAAATAATAGCGTATTATAACTGGACATCTTTCTGGATTAATTAATTAAAATCAAATACTCGATTAACACAAAACAAGTTGATTACAAATGCATGTAATTGATTATTCGGCATTTTCATCCCACAGTCCAGGCCATCTGATGGTAGTAATGCACCTTTAAATTTGTTTGCTGACCTGAAAATTATTATAAAATTATGTATATTCAAATTAAAAGTATTATAAATTGTGATTACAAATGTGCCCATATTTCTTCATCTTGTCTCTCTCTCAGACACTGATGGACACGTACTCAGAGTATATACATTTCACAACATGCATATGCCAGTATTGATTATGTAAAATAAATGATTTTGTAGTAGTGAGCCAGAATCTGTCATCAAAACAGTTTAAGAGCTTTACATGTGGCCGTTTTACTTTTCTTCTAATACCATAAAACTTACAGCTGCCAAGGTTTCAGACTGATTCATAACACCATTTACATTGAGCACTCACTAAGTGACTCAGCTTGAACAAATAATAGTCGTTACAGTGTTTCATGAATTTCACTTGTGCTTGAACCAAACAGCCTTGCTTCCATGAGGTCGTTGGAGGACAGCGTGTTACTAAACCTGTTGAATACTTTATTTCTGTTTATAGCGTGCTATCTAATTTGCCTTCCAAAATGTCAAGGTGAAAGATGCTTACGTTGTTTTTACTCCTACGTGTAATCTGGTTGAATCACTGCATTTTTCTCACCATTTGTTTGGGCAGGTCCAAACACAGCACTCACACTCACAGAATGCACACACAGCCTCTTGAGGAGTGGACTCTGGGGCTATTTGTTTGTTGTGTGAACATGATAAACTAAACTAGTTCTGAACCAGCTACAAGATCTATTGACTCATCCAGAATCAAGAGGGGGGCACATCTCGCTTTATATCTTGTGAAGCAACACATGGTTAGGAACCAATCACAATTCTGTCATTGTTCCATGTTACACCGCCACTCCAGCCTTACTGCAACATCAACAAATCACCCTCTCTCCTCTCTATGATGACAGGAGAGGAGTGACAGCGTGCTTTCAAGCAGCTGTAGGAAGGGTTTGTGTTTATGTCTGGGTGAAGGAGGGATTTGTCATTTGTCTGTTATACTTCAGTTGAGACCTGTCTCTAGCAAATGTGTGCTGAGGGGAAAGGAAAGAACAGACAGGTCAAATAGAGGTCTGTCTTTTCTACTTCCCATACTTCCCCCCTGGCCATCATTTCTTAAACGTATCAGAACTTGTTGTGTCATAGGTGAGGGGCTAGTCAAGTGAAAAATTAGAAACAAGGGCAGGAATTTCTGTGTTTTTAGCCGTGCATAAGTCTTTTTAATAGGGCAATAGAACAGACAAAAGTGAGAGAAGCAGAACTTTGGGTGGGCGATATAAGATATTATATGTAATATATCCCGTTATAGATCCCAGCCAAGCTTTGGATCAAGTGATGTTTGTGTTACACTAACATATTTCTACCAAATGCTTCCTTCTTGTGTGTCTAGATCATCGATGAGGATGACACACAATTCATGACCAACTGCGCCCCAGCACTGACGGAGAGCACACCTCGCCGACGCACAAGGATACAGGCCCTTTGGACAGCGCCCCCCACTGGAACAGGCTGCATTATACTGAAGTAGGTGTCACTTTGATATCGACCAATTTGAGGTCTTATTCTTCGATGTCAACAACCTGCCTCACTTCTGATTTCATTGGTGGTAGCATATCATTAGCTTGGTACAGAACAGCTTATGTTGGCGCTTAGTAGGCTGAAATATAAATCACCGGATGACCAATCAACTCCTTGGGAAAATAGCATCACTGTTCCTGCAGGATCCTATTGAACTAAGTGCTTGTGTTGTCAGGGGGTCTCTCCATGGAGTGGGACCAGGATATTTAGAGACTGGCAACATCTGCTTGATTTTCCCAGAGGATATTGTTTTCCCAGTGCTACAGCTTCATGGTGGAAAGCAGGTTTGAGGAGGCGTGTGTATTGAGGAGCTATATGGACCAAATGACTATGACACCTTACTTTGAGGCAAAGTAATGGATAAGTTGTGATCATGTTCCTCAGGGTTCTCACAATTCAGTCCAGCGATCTCTTAACTCCCTTTTTAGCTTGACCTTGTTAATATTTGTCAGTGACTGCCAGATGTGAACATCTGCATTTTAATTATTATTGAAACTCTGCCATGATGCTTGTTATATAAACATTACACCGTCTCTCACCCTCTATTCCTTAGGATCAGCGCTAATTTGTCCATGTACATCGTGTAAAAGTACTCAAGCTGAAACATTCATTTTTTATTATACACCACAATATACTCACTGAACTTGTAGTGTAGACTGAGTTCATTTCTACTTATTCATTTACATTTTATGAGCCATTAAACTTATATTGTATCCACGGGGCAGCAGACCTCAGGGGTTCTCCTTATTGGATGAGGTTTTGCATTTCTAAGCTTGGCCAGGTTTCATGTATGTTATATAACTGCAAAACGGCTTCAGACATGACAACTAGGATTTAAAAAGTCTACTACCATAAATCATTGGATTCACATGCTCCTTTGTTGGAAAAGCAAACCCACAAGCGTAATAATAAGTTAGTGCGGATGTTAAAACTTAATGGGATTTTTTTTCCCCGATCAAGTCTCACATATCACAGCATCCTCACAGCGCCACCAAACAGAGAGAGATCAACATAGTCCCTGCTGGCATATTTTGCAACTTAACAACAATCTCACGCATGTTTGAGGTTTCTCCCAGGAAGCTAGTAGCTGCCAGAAAAAAGGAAGATGTAAAAAGTCTCATGGTGTGCGGCAGATAACAGACTGCAATAATATTAAGTATTGTATAGTGGAATAAAGTCGAAGGCAGACATCCAGTGAGCGTTGTACCTTGGCATCATTGTTGTTCCATTTATACATAGTCGTTATTCTTTATAGGCGAGACATTAAGTTAGCTAACGTCAGGTGTTCCTCCAGAAGCCACGGCACACACGATAGGGTTGTGTAAAGAGACAAAGAGCTACAACAAAGAAATGCATGATGATTATGAGGGGCAATTTGTTGGAAGCAGGTGTGACTGAAGCTGCACTGTCATTTACACAATGTCTGTGTGTGACCTTTATTTTATGTGACTATTTTATCAACTGCAGGTCTAAGTGAACTCATCATTTAGGTTTCTGTTTTGAAACCTGCAAAACACTTAAATCCACATCTGCTTTCACTTGCCGCAGTGCCAACAGCTCATTTTAGATACTGTCTCTTTGAAAGTACACAATGTAGGGCTTTAAGTTCTCCCTGACTGGATTTCAGGTGTTCAAATATGGGTGTTTTCATTAACCAATTCTTAATTTGCAACTTGAAAGTGTGTAAAATGCAGATCAGTGTAAACCCTACTTATTCTAGGTGTCGGTTTTGGAATACGTCAAGTCAAGTCAGGAAATGTGTGACTTCCGTCCTCATCACGCATTTTAAGTCTGCATCAATGCCTCTAATATACATCACTGAGTATCCCTGACAGAGAATACAAATGATGAACTACAGATTCATTTGAAAATGCTCCTCCTGCGTCCCCTCTCCTCTCCCTGCGCTGTGCTTTCTACCTGTCTCTCTGCGTCTGATATCCCAGAGTGAATTACCCTCGCTGACATGCATGTCTCCCTCTCTTGCTGTGAGACGCTATAACTCACCCTAACCTCCACCGCGTACTCACAGCTGTTCCTTTTAATTTATCTGATGCCCCTGTTTGACAGATGGTACTGAGCCATTTCAGTGTTTGCTTTGTCCAATAAATCCAGGCCCTGTATCGACAAACACCTGCTATGTAGATTTTACCTCATTTTGCTGTCACTTTTATCTGTCGGTGATGAGATAGCAATTTAGAATCATCCAAGCTGCGTCTTTTTCCTCACTCTCTTTCTTTGTAAATGACTTTTTCCTCAATGAGCTTTAGCCACAGTCTTCCTGAACATACTCTATGTGGTTCATTTGGAAATAAAATGACTTTAAATCCTCCAAAACAAAGCTGCAAAGGCTCACACACATCCCGCAGTCGGGAGAAATTGTCCAGACGGCACCATGGGAGCAGACAGAATCTCCATTTCTTCCATTCCTTCTCCTTATCAGTTTATTTGGCTCTGCTCTACTCTTTTTAGATTACATTTCCAGTCCAGGATGTCAAACATATGTCCCTTTATGCAGTACATAAAACATCAAATAAGACAGCTTACAGTTCAGAGCACTTCAGCCCTTTTCCCCCCACACTTTTTAAAATCTCATTGGTGCCCTAACTATTGCTGCATTGCTCTGGGATGATGTCATTCTCTTCTAGCCCCAACACCTGCTGTTTAAAAATCACGGCAAAGTGTTTTTCAAGAAGGAGAATCTATTAGTGAGAGCTTTGGAAGGAACAGAGTGACTTGGTTTCATTGGCCATCAGCCCAAGTTCTACTTTATTTGTTTGTGCTAGAAAAGAATTTACCTTGCAACAAACTGGCAATCAATCTAAGTCACTTACATATATGGTCTAACATCTGATTCATACCTGATGTGTTGCTATGTGGCCATGTCAGGTGAAGTAATATGAGTCTAAGTCGCGCCACATATCACCGTTGACATCATTCAGTGTCTGCACCTCACAGCCCAGTGTAAATTAACACGGAGAACAGCTGCAACACTGACGAGCATCAGTGAGTGAGAGGTGAGGACATGGTAAATGTGTTGATATATGGAGAAGCTTCATTCCCAAATAAAATGGATGGAGCACAGCCCAAATCTGTTTCAAGACATTGCATCAGCAGCGGCCAATCGGGATTCATGTGGATCAAGTTTTAGGTCAGAGCTCCACGCCGTTGTCAGACAGAGGTCACTTACAAACTTTGTAAATGACCAGCCAAGAACATTTATAGTGCATTTAAATATATATTTAAAGCAGCAGCAGTACCTTTCTATCTCCATCATTCTAACTCCATTGTTTTTATGTATAGAAATATATCTGTAAAGTATGCTTAAACATGTTTTAGCAATATGAATGAATTGAATGAAAGAGTAAGGATATGAGAAGTAAAACTACTGATTGTGAAGAATAGTTTTCAGGTCAGTCAATGGACTTTACACTAAACTTGACTCCTGATGTAGAGAATGTTTTAAATGCATTGTGTCACTGAGCCAAAACAGTACGCCAGTAGAGACAGTAGGTCGCTCTGTTTAACACCCGAGTGCATCAGCAGGTGTGTGTGCAGCAGCTAATCCTTATTAGCAGCAGTTTATTTAAATTACCTGAAGTATGACAGTGCTCATTGACATCATCAGTGTTAGTCAAAGCCTTGCCAAATAGGAGACATTTGGCTACGGGAAAGCAGGTTAAAGTGTGGCCCTTAATCTGCTGTGTTTTTCACTCGGGAAGAAAGGAGAAGAGAGAGACGGCACGCATGCAAAGTCTCAAATAACAAAGAAGCAAGTTTGGCATGGATCACTTAAAAATGATTGCACAATTCTTACTTCAAATGCTCTATAGTTAAAGCCCATGTTGTGATTCTGTTTGATGGAACGTGTTCAGTTGTATGACATACATACATACTTTGATTGCTGAAGCTGTCCCAGTACACTGAATCCCCAGACTCCTAAACACATCCCTGACACATCCCTGACAGTACGGGAGCCTGTGGAGTAAGTCAACCAGTACGGATTCAGGTGTCAGTGTTTTGTTTGCCCACACCACCTTAAAGCACAAGATTGAAGTGCAAGGTTTTGCTCATTACTCTTAGCCAGAGGAGCTCATTGTTTTCATTAATCAGTTACTTTGACGGGCATTTGTAATCTTGTACCGGTATCAGGTGCTGCCAGGATTCCAATTTTGTGCCTTGCCAAGACCGCATTACTACACAACTAAATCATCTCCTTGCTTTATTAAGTTTTGGCCATGCTTTATTCTTTATTAACACACGTCATCTCTCCTCTTACGTACGTACCTTTCTGTCCCACATATTTCAACCCCAGCGAGGTTTCACAGTTCATCAGAGAAGCTTCCTCTCTTCAAACAAGTGTGATAATGGAATTTCTCACAAACCTCACACACAAACTTGCACATACAATCACGCAAGAGTTGATTCTTGTCTACAAACACTGGGGAATTGTATGCCGTTGTCTGTGCAAGCACTACAACTTGGCAAGAGCAGCAGCATCACCTTTCTCTCTCCATCGCCTACTCCATGCAATTGCGATGTTCTTCAGAAAATACGCCAAACCTCCTCCAGCTCCTCCTGCACCTCCTGTTAGCCATAGTTTTAAACCTCATTGGCTGGTGGCACGTTGGTGTGTGGTACCTGCTTCCTTGCCTCATCACCCCCCCTGTGCTCCATCTTGTCATAATTCTGTTGGCTGTTTCACATCACTGCTCCCTCACCAATCAAAACAGTGAACACACCTGAATAATTTCTCTCGGCTTAAATATTTAGCTGAGCATCGGGAACTCTTTAAGTCTGAGTTGAGACTTGTCTCACAGGTGTGCGAGTTGGCATCGATCTGGAGGTTTTTCAACGCAGACAAAAACATCAAAGGAAGGTTTTGTCTTGTAGTTTGCGCTTGGCATTAAATGTGGGGAAACTGTCAAATATTAATTAATAATAATTGATACTCTCTCACATTTTCCTTCAATTGCCATCCTGTTCAGACAACTACTGGTCTGTTTGTGATCCAAAATGCCACGTTTTGAATTAAATCTTGAGTGAATTGACATACCTCCCTCAAGGTCTCCAGGGTGTGAGAGAGCTTGTGTTGCTGTTGGTGTGTTTCCATCGAATGTCGCGCCTTCCACCTGGTGGAGTCTGATGAGCTTAGCCAAACATCTGCTCTCTAATCTCAACAACTCCTGAACAAACTTAAGCTGTCTAAAAGTTCCCTCTCCTGTGGTTCCAAATTTAATACATACTCAGAAACAAGGCGTCTAGAAGTGAAGTGTACAGTATTGCACATAAATACAATGAACAATACAAACCAAATCTTTTCTATAATTTCGCTCGTCTTTTTATCAGCAGCATCATTTGGAAAAATTCATAACGGTGGTGACGGAGACAAAGGACCAGAGGCAATGATTGAATGAATGAAATGATGTTACAGTTGGTACTAATTAAACTATTATACAATTAGCTTAGAACTATCAAAGGGGGAATAATAATTGTCTGTATTTGTCACTTTTGTTTTTCAATTTCATGCCCAAGCAGTCGGTCCATGTTGCAGGGTATGTTGCACAATTCCATCTAGAAGATTTATAGGAGCAATATCAATGATAACTCCTACTTAATGTCTGCAATCCCTCCTCTGTCTCCAGAGTTACGGGTGTTCAGTTCACTTTCATATCCCGGTTTTATGTCCCTCCACCGAATGAAGACGTGAGACTCTTAACACCAGCCAGTCCATCAAGTCTCCTGTAGTATTGCTCTATTTCCCAAAGTCTTACACTTTGGGACTGCAACGGCTTAATCACTTACAATACAAACATTTATTGCTGTCCCATGATGTTGCATTGACAAGTAACACACCTGTCCCTCTCTGTTTGTAACTGTATCTTTCTCTGTGTGTCTCCAGGGCCAGTATTGTCCAGAAGAAAGTCATCTATTTCCAGGATGAAGGCTCCCTCACCATCCGACTCTGTGAGAAAGGTAATGACAGCTGTCCATCATCTTCTCTACCCCCCCCCCCCCCCCCCCCCCCCCCTACATCTTTTCATTCCTGACTGGTCGCCATGGGTCCAATATTCCCATCTGTCTGTCTGTCTGTCTGTCTGTCTGTCTGATTCAAATGTTGTGACGCTCAATGAAGACCGTTTAATCGCAAAGACAGTAAGAGATCACATTTGATAACTCTGATTTTTTAAATGGTAGTGAAAACACGAAAGCAGCAATATTGCATTACATTATATAACACATTTCACACACACTGTCTTTTCTCACCCTACCCTCCCCCACCCTAATTAGTAGTAGATGTTTCACAGTTCAACGCTCCTGGGTTACATTGTAACATTCAATTCAACTCAACTGTATTTATACAGAGCCAAATAAAAGCAAACATTAACCCAAGGCGCTTTACAAACAGAGCATTTAAATAAGCCCAGAATTCCCAGAGGAGCAAGCACTTGGCTACAGCGGCAAAGGAAAAACTCCCTGTTAACGGGAAGAAACCTCAGGCAGAACCGAGATCTACGAGGGGACACACTGATAAGTTCTATTACAAATGCCAACTATTTTTTTAATCTTACGTCACAGATCTACAGGCTATGCAATAAAGTTATTATTCACTAGCTGAACAACCGGATCATACAGGTCACTGGCTGTGTGTGTGTGGCTGTGCTGTGCCTCCTTTGCTTTGTCTCCTTATGCACCTAATTCACGTGTGTATCACATTTACGTGTTCTCATTCAGGTTTCTTTCTTTTTTCTCTTTTTCCTCCCCCTCTCCCTGTGTAGAAAACACTCTCCGCAAAATGTCTCATAACTGCATGATCATTGTCATGTCAAATGCTTTCTTTAATACGATTTAAAAAAAGATAAATACCTTCTTTTAAATAGCTGACATTGTTGCCTCTGACTCTTTCATCATTTAGATTCCAAGTGAAGATTTCTCCAGAATAATTAACTCATAAATATTCAGACTTTCACCTTGCCCTCTCTTTGCAAAACAGCAGTCGAGGGCAAAATCTTCATTTTCATGAGTCAGGGCATCAGGGCTAATGTGGCATTTAAATCCCAGGTTGTTTCAGGTGTATTATTCTTTGATATTCGTGTTGCATCTAACTCCAGTCTCTCTTTTGGCAAATGTGGTGTACATCTGTGCTAAAGCTGTGTGTGTGTGTGTGTGTGTGTGTGTGTGTGTGTGTGTGTGTGTGTGTGTGTGTGTGTGTGTGTGTGTGTGTGTGTGTGTGTGTGTGTGTGTGTGTGTGTGTGTGTGTGTGTGTGTGTGTGTGTGTGTGTGTGTGTGTGTGAGTGTGTGTGTGTGTGACCTTGCAGAGCCTGTGTTCGGCGGTGTTACAGACGCTCCTGCCATGGAGTGCTGTGCTTGTGGAACAGCCAAGTACAGGCTCACTTTCTATGGCAACTGGTCGGAGAAAATCCATCCAAAAGATTATCCAAGTAAGTGCAATGGAACACAACAATCATGTCACAGTAGAACGCTATTACTAGTTAAACATATTGTTACATAGAGCTGAGAAACTGGGGCAATAAGCAGAGAACCAACCCCTGATCCAATTACAATTAATATACAGTACTTTAGACCTGATGGGAAATCTAACAGGCCTATAAAGTCTTCTACTCAGACGTTTGTGTCTTAACCACAGTCGGAGCTAAATTAGAGTGAATTGTGCCAGGAAATAAGCCAGAAAATCAGGAATTACACCTCAGTAATGTTATCAGTGCTTAACGCCGGAATAGATTAACTGATGTAATGAACTACAGTCATATAGTTTGTCCTAGAGCTGGGGGAATGTTGAACTAATCAGTGAGTAAGTACGTGAGCATCTCCGTTTTTAATTCACTCCCCGTCACTCGTGAAAAATCACTCCGTACCTCTCGTCTTCCAGGAAGAGCCAACCACTGGTCGGCTCTGATTGGAGCATCCCACTCTCGCGGCTACGTGCTGTGGGAGTACGGAGGCTACGCCAGCGAGGGAGTCCGTCAGGTGGCTGAGTTTGGCTCCCCCATCAAAATGGAAGAGCAGATTAGACAGAAGGTAGGGATCCTATGACATGCAGTGTCTAACTACATCACTGAATAAATGTTGCAATAACTTCAGATTATAATATAGTTAAATTGCATATTAGTATTGCTTTGCCTCCTCATTGTTGTAAGGGAAGTGCCCGGTACAAACCCATGAGAAATCAGCATGTTAATGAGCTGCATATGTAAGACAGACTGTATGTGTGTGAAGGAGAGAGAGAGATGAATTTGTTCATTTCTCCAAATATGGAATTTACCCTGAGGTGGAGGATAACTGTGATAGATGTTTGAACCCACATTGTCATCCGAGCCAAATGTTTTCCTCTGCCCAAGGTTATGCAATTATGTTCCACTTACTTAAAACAATGTCTACCATAATAGGAATAAAGCCATATTATAGATATAGATATAGCCATCTTTGGGTTCCCAGACCACTCACATCTTTCAGACACTACACAAAAAGACTGTTACACACAAAAAGAAATGACCAGTTTCACATTTCTACTAGCCAGACGTTTTCTATTCCTGCAGTGGAAATCCCCCAGCCCTCCTTGTGTCTTTCTTAAACTTGAGGAAATTCAATATACAATGACAGGTCACACTGAGTGCAGGACAGGGGCCTCCGCCAGACGTTCCTAGTTGACCCTCACTACACACTTGGGTTTACTGGATCTGTCTGGCTGTCTCCCCGGCCAGGTGGTGATCAGTTGACAGCTCTGCTCCTCTCTTCACCCGAGTGTCCAAGACATACGGCCGCAGATCTAATGGGGTAATTCACGTTTTCCTCAGAAATATCTTTTCAGCCGTGGAACGAGAGAGTTAAGATAGGACAGCATTGTGTCTCTTTGTCCACAAGAACTTTCCAATGTCACCTCAAACTTGCAGAAGAGACAGAATTGCATGCCACCAACTTAACTATGGATTGCTTGGAAATGTCACATGCAGCCAAGAGTATATAAGAAGAGACAGGTGGAGGCTGGAAAATGTTAAGAGCTGTTAGACTCAATCTCAAGCTTTTTAATGCCACTGCACATTGACAAATTCTGTAGCGCACTAATTATTTCTGTTTGAAATGCCACTTCCCTTCCAGCCACGTGTGATACCACATCAGACACCAAAATGTAAGGAGCTATTGGCGAATGAGCCTTTTCTATCCACAAGTGCCATCACAAGCTGATTCTGCTTCATTTTGACGAATGTAATGAAAATCCGTGCCTCCATCACTGAAACCCCCGGGTCAAGCAGACTGCGCCCGCACCGTAAAGCACTTCTGTCCCCCTTTAAAAAGCATTTGTCAGTGGAGCTCACAGGCATCGACCAGTGGGTGCTACGGGCCAATTTCTGTCATGGTTACTGATGTTCAGCGACTGTTGAAAGACTATTTGACATGCAATTCCTTTGTGGGGTAAAGCCTGAAGTGCTTTTAAAGATGGCACCAGCTTTGAGCACTGTAGTGAGCAGTCACTGTCTCACATTTTCCTTTCAAAACGGCAGAGAATGGAGTCGTCACTATAAAGAGAGTCGGACAAACAGATGTGGCCTCGCCTTCCAAACGATGCCCTTACATAAAAAGCGCCCTTAGAGCTCGTATCTATCCGGTGTCTCAGTGGAATGCCGCAGGTGATATTTTCTTTGTAGGAAGTAAATATTTTTCCAATGTTCAAAGTCAGAAAGTTTTGCCGTTGTGCAGTTTGTCACCCTGACCTTCACTGGGCTTAGAAATCGGTCATTGTGACAGCTGTGTCCAAGTTTCTATTGTTCGCTTAAAGCTGCTGCAGTTTCACAAAATTCCTTCCAAAAACCCTCCTTCCTTCCAATGGACCTTTTTGCCTGCTGCTGGCCGATCTTTCAGTTGTACAGTGGAATCCAGCGTAAGGCCATGAACTTCTTTTGTCTCCTATATGTCCTCCCTCGGCGCCTCAGACGAGAAACTTCTTTTCTTTTTGCGTCAATCAACAACACGGATTTGCTCTTCTTTGTCCTTCATCTTCTCCGTGCCCCCATCTTTCCTTCCCTCTTTCTCACTGTGCTACGTTGTCTTATATCTGTTTATAGAGGCCTTACTTCAGACAAATTGCCAGAGAGTTGTGGGGGATGGGGTTGGCGAAGGGAGAGAAGATGAGCAGGACAGCTATCCTTCATCTCTCTACTCAAAGCACTTCACAGGAAATTGCTGCAGAGATGCCTCAGATGGACAGATAGGTGGATAGGCAAACACACACATAGGCAACATCTGAACTGCGTCTGATGGAAGCCCAAATTGTTTCAAGGAAGAGTGGAAGAAAACACGTTATGTGGTGCTGCTTGAAATGCCTGAGTGCGGTACTTAAAGGGAACATTTGCTGCCAGTCTCTGCACAACCAAGCAAGAGCTGTGTACACATTCTCCGTTGAGCGTGTTCCTGCATGTTGGACACCACCAAGGCTGTCCTTTGTCACTCATTCTACGTTTCTGTGATTGAGCCAGAGCTGAAGATTACAGAGTGTCCAATTTGCAGATTTTAGGTTTTCGCAGATGATGTGAGTTATGTTTGCTTCATCAGGCTGTGACCTCCAACTTGTTCGATATCAATTTGCAGCAGTGTGTGAAGTGGCAGGGATGAAATCTGAGGCCAGCCAGGAAATGGTGGATCGTCACGGCCAGCTAGGGAGTGAGCCCGGTTGCTGTACAGAGCAGCAGGAGTAATGTAGACAAATTGAGCTCTGGGTATTCACTGATAAATGCATACAGGTAGCTGAAATGTGTTTCCTCATCAGGTGTTAAGACTCAGCGTTAGGGATAATGTGAGGAGTTCAAACATCAGAAGGGATCTCAGAGTAGAATACCTGCTCCCTCATATTGAAAGGAGCCAACTGTGGTAGTTTGGGCATCTAATCCGGACCCTTGGAAGACCCAGAATGCACTGCAGCTATGTTATGGATGTCTTATCCGAGCTGTGAAGGTCTCGGGATTCCCCAGGAAGCCTTGAAGAATGAAGCTCAGGAGAGAGACATCTAGGCTTCTTTGCTTAGCATGCTGCCATCAACTCAGACGAGGAGTGAAAAATGCACGGATGGACAATTTGTCACATCATGAAAAGTGTCACGGCTCACAGTAATGCTACCGGTGGAATACTTTTATTGTCATTCTGAGCTTGTTCTTCATTATAGACTTACTGTCATCTTGTTATGTGTCTAGACAAATTCAAACAGCCCTGAGACGGCAGCTTGACGCCTCGCTCGTGTCTCCACCTGAAAGCATCTGGTTGATAAGAGGATTCACGTCTTTGATAAAAAATGGAGATGAATATTTTACCCTTTTAACCCCCGGTGTAGCAGTTCTGCACAATACCAGGTCTTCTTTATACTGTATATTCAAATAATTCACAAATGGTATTTCACATTGTAAGCATTTCACCCTCACACATCCCAAACACAGCCCACGTAATTATGTGCTGTGTCTGATGATTAGATGGGAGTTTGTCACACTGGTTAAATAGCACGTTGTTACAAGAGATATTGTCAGTTGAGCTATATTTGGACTTTGTTTGTCTCAAAGATGGAGGTGGGTGGGAAATGAGAGACAAGTCTGCACAGCCCTGTGTGTGTGTGTGTGTGTGTGTGTGTGTGTGTGTGTGTGTGTGTGTGTGTGTGTGTGTGTGTGTGTGTGTGTGTGTGTGTGTGTGTGTGTGTGTGTGTGTGTGTGTGTGTGTGTGTGTGTGTGTGTGTGTGTGTGTGTGTGTGTGTGTGTGTGTGTGTGTGTGTGTGTGTGTGTGTGTGTGTGTGTGTGTGTGTGCTTGTGCTTGTGCTTGTGCTTGTGCAAGTGTTTGTTTCTTTGTGATTTGTGCACATGTGGGAGTAGTTTTGTGTAGCATTATCGTGTCGTGAGTTCTCGCTATGAAAGAGAAGAGCAAGAGGTTGTTAAGTCAGGGAGGAGCTGATAACACTGGAAGACACTGGAAAAGGCGCACACACACATAGCACACACACACTGGCTCGCTGAGTGAGTCCTAGGGGATTTTCGAATAGCTTTGGGCGGCTGTCAGATGGACAGCCTCCCACAACTGACTCTAATTGGCTGAGAGTTTTCTGTCAAAATGGACGACAACTGGACCATGAGGATAAAGCCAGGGACAGCCAATACACACTATATTCTGTCTAGTTTTAATTTTATTGTGTGATATTTCTGCTTACCCTCGGGTATCCAGTACTCGTAAAAGTCAGCATCACCTTTTGTGATAAGCCTGTTGTGTAGTTTTTAATAAATGGTAAAGTTTATTAGACTAAATTAATATTATTATGCAAAGAACATGTTTTCGCAAGTAAGAAACAAGTAATAAGAAAAAATATCTCCCATTCCTATAGTAATTTATTGTACATTAGTATGAATCTATAGAGGGATCACTGCCACAACAGCTCCAATATGTCCTAGCAGAGATAATACAAGTCTCTTTAACTCAAAGAAGGACGGAACATCGTTCTTTTATGGCCCCTTTTTATAACCTGCATTAAAATGGGATCTCAGTATCTGGAAACATTCTCTGGATAACGACATCTGATGAGGGGTCTTGCATTTTCATCTTTCATCCTCGTTATCTGGACGCTTCCTGCATTGTGATGGGATCTGAATGGGCAGGCTGTTATTGTGAAAGTCTATCCATCTTCTTTGCTCTGTGGAAAATCTCCTGTTTCTTTTTTGATGCATTTCGCGCCACTGTCTGTGTTCCTCATGCAGATACCCATTCACGGCAACTCCCATTCAAAATAACTTTGTGAATTAATTTAGAGTTAGTAGAGGAACATGAGGAAGGTTACCTTTACAATTTGTGCCTGGATTTTGCCTCATAACAGTCTGGATACTTGATCACGATTCAAGCCACATTCATATTTGCAGTAACTCATCTGTAGGATGTATCACAATTAAGTCTAGTGCATTTACACACATATATTTTTGATGGTTGAAGAGTGGGCAACATAGAATCTTACCTGAAACTGCTGGCTAAGGATAAACATAAATACAAGAGGGTTATTATTCATGTCTGCTTGAATGACACCCGCTAACGCCAATCAGAGGTCACTAAAATTAATATTGAGTCGGTGTGCGGATTTGCAAAAACTATATGGGACTCCATAGTTTTCTCTGGGCCCCTCCCCAATCTGAGCAGTGATGACATCTATAGCCGCAGGTCATCATTCAACTGCTGGCATTTGCGTAGTAGTCAGGGAACGGAGCCAGACAGTTTTTTGACCGCCCTCTCTTTTGACCTCTGTCTTGATTTTGTAACAACGGAACAATTTTGCTGTATCAGTTTTTCTTTGTTGAAGTAAGCAGTTCATCTTTAACAAGAAGTCCCATGGATTTACTTGTTTTTGGAGGATGTAGACCAAAGTTTGGACCAAACTGCACACTATTAGTACGAGACCTTTACAATAACTGTGCACATTTTGGACGCAGCTTTGGGGTGAAATGCTGACATTGGTGTCTGCCTCAAAACTCCTTAATTAACTGGACATATAACTGGCATTTGGTGACGTTGGCATCTGCACGCTCCTGAGCAAACATTAATCTTCCGGAACAACGGAGAGAAATAATCACATACCTTCACTCCCTCTTTCCATCACCCAGGTTTCCTCATCCATGGGGAGCAATACTCCTCTTCACCAGCTGCCACTATTTGTGTGTAAGCACCATCTGTGGGCGTGTGTGGGTGTGTGTTTTCCCTCCTAATTGGGAATTTGTATTCATTAAAAGCTCCGGATCAACACTAAGATGTAAGATCTACACCTGTTGTTGACAGCAATGCCGTTGGAGGCGTGTCGTGATTAACAGCAGCCAAACATCCGCCCTCCTCTCACATCAATAATCTCAATCACATCATGAATCCTTAATTATCTCCCAGGCTGCTGCCCTCAGCCAAAGTCTGGCTTCTAGTTTTTATATAATGATTAAAAAAAAAACTCTAATAATACGGATTTCCATCTTAATCTTTATCTCATTAGCACAGAGTGGACAGACAACGTTTGTGGGGTGTGTTTTACTGTGTGTATACTCACAAATGCCCGAGTCAGAGGTGCAACATTCTGTTCTCCTTCGACAGCAAACTAGGAAACATACAGTAGCTTGTCTCCTTTCCACACCTACCAGATGTCTGTGGGGTTTTATAATGAAGCTGCAGCTTTCACACGGACTGAAGATTTAATCCCTACACACACTGTGCTAAAGACTACACTGTTTGTCAGACACCAACTCCCTCTGTTCCAATCTTCTCCTCGATCCTCCTTTCTGTTTCATCTGAACTCAGCCGTATGATTCCCACATCTTTACTTTCCTCCTTAAGAAAACAAGCTCTTTTCCCATTTTGGGATCTTTCAGTCACTGTTGGACTCCTTTGCCTCACATATTCTTGTCACTTTGGTTTTGTCCAGCATTTATCAGGCGAATATTGCATGACGGGGCATCATCAACCGCCCTGATCTCAACCTCAGTGACCATGTCAGTGCTGATATGTGGGTTGGCATTTACTGTCTGACAGCAGCTTGACACGACTTCACATCCCTCTTCATTAGGGACGCTCAGGACTGTTATATTTTGCGCCAATCACCTCCGATGTAATCAGTTGTGCTCAACACAACAATCTAGCCACATGACAAGGTAATTATTGTTGGTTCCCAAGGGGGATGTGAAGTTGGGGGGACCGCGGAATTCAGCAAGAACTAGTAGACTGTACATTCTACAATCAGTTTCTTATGACTGCCTGTGTTGAGTAGGAAATTTCTTTTGGACACTAGCAGCAGAGATCATTCTAATAAGACTGTCGTGGTTGGTAAATTTATCAAAAAAAAATTATATGGTGAGTCGCCGATGTCCAAAGCGAATTGCCTTTTTTTGCATGCAGTAATTGCGTATAGCTGACAGACGGACACTATTGATGGTGGGGAACTTGACTGAATAGTGATCCTTTTTGTCAACAGTCTCTCTCTGTACACACTATACACCCCCTTCATTTTCCCCTTTTCATTTTGTAATTAATAATTACTGCATTAATGACTTATGCTCGTTATGTAGAGTGTGTGCATCATAGCAGCACACTGTATGAGGGATTCTAAGAGCATGCAGTTCTCACCCAACTTGTTGCACATACATCAAGGTCTGTTAATCAAGGACATCAAGACACACAGTGTTTAAAGAGAAGTGAGACCAATACTTGACCAAATCAATTTAGCTTTCCTCAGGTTCAGTCTATCACTGGTCATAAACCTGATCAGAGGTTGTACGATCGGTCTTTGTTACAAATATTTCGATTGCAGTCTTCCTTAAACCTCAAGTCCGCCTTTTCCATTTAACAGTTTCCCTGGGTGGCTGTGAAACCTGGCTGTGCCTCTGTAGGTTTATTTTCCACTGGTCATAAACAAAATCCATGAGGGCACAGACTTTATTCCCACATCGGTGCCAAGGAATGCATTGCTCACTTTACTTTCACGTTTACACCTAAGCTCAGCTCAAGGTCAGAGCAATTACTGGAATCTCACTCTGACTCTGACCTCCCTCTTATCCCTCTTTTCTGCTCTCTTTCCCACTCCATTTCTGCTTCTTACACTCATCCTTGACCCCACTTCTGCCTCCCTTATCACGACACACCACTCTTTCTCACTGTCACACATGCATTACTTGTGCTTTTGGTTTTCTTTTAATGCACTTTTTCTTTTCCAACTTCGTGAACTCCTCACCTGATGCTGTCGGGTTTTTTTTGCACCAGACATGTTTTTGACTGTCAGGACAAGTCCAAGTCAGTCCTTAAGTAAATATAAGCAGGTCCAGATCAAGTTTCATGTCATTTGAGACAAAGCACGTCATGCCTCTGTAGAATGGAACTTTGACTTAAGAGTCGAAACCTTCTTTGTAAGGAGTAAGACCTACTGTACATACTGTATAAGCTTTATTTACCTTGTATAATCAAGCATAACCAATCTTAAAACAGCCAGTCTAAACACCTAGCAGTTTAAGGACTTACTGAATTATCTTTACTTGGAGTCTGGTTAATTTGTTTATCATTGTGATGTGAGTGGGTTGAGTCAATTCAAATATAATACAATTGGACAGAATGCTTACTGGAAAATAAATAATGGCACCCAACACCACTCGGTGCAGTCTGGGTTATGGTCTTTATTTCAGGGAACCTGTAAGTCCCCTTAACATTTGTCCTCTCTCTGTTTATATCGACATTTTCTATTCTATACCCATCAAAAAAATCAAAGAAATTGGTCCCAGGCGTGCTCGTGGTTCAGCCTTCTTCCGGTTTGTGCAATACAAATATTTTGACCACACTTGTTTATTTAATTTGTGTCGTGGCTGCAAAGAGCTGCATTGCTGATGTAATTCTGCCTTTTGCTGGTCATATCTAATTAAGACTGGAGGAGCTTTGCCATGTGTTATTGATGAATGGAAACATTTTCATTTGGAAATACCAGGAAAGTGTACTCAGGGCAGCCTTAGTGAGCGTGTTTATTTATAATACCACGCAGTTCTATAAAGGCTAATTCCTGTTTCTCATTCCCCATGGCATTATTAATTACAGCTGTTTGTTACTTTGCAATAAACAGAAAGCTTTCACATAATAGATCACTGCAGTCAGTGATCCATGCTGACTAATGTGACAACGTTTCCTCTGGCGAACATGTCACATATTACATGTGGCACCAGTTTGATGGATTACCAAGGCCTCAGGTTATGAGATCTCAGAGTAAACAAAACAAACACACACACACATTTACACACATACACACACACACACATTAACACACATACACACACACACACAGCAATGAAAAGGTGCATGAAAAATGTATAAGGTGTCGGTGGTATTGCGCTCTTACATTTTAAATACACATTTACATAAAGTATAAGTAATGTATGCAGACTTGTAAATACACGCTCATTGCAACCCTTGACAAATGTTTCTTTAATGAGGACTTCATTATATACAGCAGCAGCAGCAGCAGCAAATATAGGATCTATAAATCTGGAGCCAACTGGGAATTGTTTTCCGGCGCAAACTCTTGAGTTTTTAATTGGTTACCTTCTGTGTAACAGCATGCTTTATGCTATTCCAAATGAGCAACATGGTCACCATTACCAAAGCAAACACACTTTACAAAGTCTCATAAAAAGTTGTGGACTACAATGCTGCAATAACACATGGTGTGTTAGTGTGAAATCATGAATTGAACATGAATTGATGGAATAGAAACTAAAAGTTGAGAGAAGAGTAATCTCTCCAATGACCACAACATAGACTCATCATTTCTGTCACAAGAATGGAAAATGTTTCAGTTTCAGTCATTAGGGACCAAAGGTTGTTTTTGTTGTACAGTACAATAATGGCTGCTACCCCGGGGGTTAAGTATGGCACTTGGCTTCATAACCTCGTCACCTGTGGCTGATAAATGACCTGCTGTGCAGACGTTGTACGTTTGTGTGTGTGTGTGTGTGTGTGTGTGTGTGTGTGTGTGTGTGTGTGTGTGTGTGTGTGTGTGTGTGTGTGTGTGTGTGTGTGTGTGTGTGTGTGTGTGTGTGTGTGTGTGTGTGTGTGTGTGTGTGTGTGTGTGTGTGTGTGTGTGTGTGTGTGTGTGTGTGCGCGCGCGCGCGCCTGTGTGTGTCTTTGTTAAGTGACAAATCCGACTGGCTTTGTAAGCATTGGTTTACAAAAAAATCGATAAATATTTGAAATTAAGAAAAGTTTTCTCCAAATTATTTGATTCTCCGTTATCCCCCATTATCCAGTTCGCTACTTAAAGTTGCACAGAACGCAGGTCAATGGAAACCCCTCTGTTAATACAAATCTTTGCAAATATGTATATACTTTTATGCATTTGTAAAAAAGTGTGTGTCTGTGTAATTCATTTTTGATCAGGCTGAATGAAGAGTGGATGGAAGGAATAAATAAAGGGGCAATTACTGTAGAAGAAAGAAAGGAGGTAAAAAGGTTGGAGATAAAGGCGGAAGATCCAAAATGAAGACTGAAATGAAGAAGGATGGATGGATTAAGGTAGAAGGGAAGAAAGTTAGGGAGTTTCTAATGAATGCAGTAAATGAAAGGTCATTGTTACTTTGTTTGTGTGAGCACTTTCTCTAACATGGCACTCTGACCTGTAGTCTATCTCACTTCCTCTTTAAAACCACACGAGTCCTCTCCGCTGTCAATATCACTGTTCCTCCTCCATCATTATTAAAAACTCTCCCGTTTTGTCTTTTGGCTCTCGTCCTTTAGACAACTCTCTTTCACCTTTCCCCCTCTCTTCCCCTCTGCCTCAGCTCACGTAGTCAAGCTGTCATTTCTCACCCTCTGCTTTCTCACCACACTTTTATCCTCCACTTTATCCTGCCTTCATCTGACCCTAACATTGTCTCCTTCTCCATTAGCTTGGCTCACTTGACAACATTTGTGAAATTGTAACATTAATGGTGCGATGGATTACTATAACAACTGTAAACATATTGCACCATTACCCTATGATTTGCGTGTTCTATGAGCATCTATGTTGCTGCCTCTTTCTTGTGTTGTAACAGCGCTCATTCGTTTTATGTTCTTTAGTATCATTCGTTAACCCCTTGTGGTCAAAGTAGCTGAATGAACAGGCTGGCAGTTGTGTAGAAGTAATGAAAACTGTATTACCCTCAATTAGTAACCCTAGTGATTAAGTGTCTGTGATTCATTGCATGTTTCTGTCTTTCAACTTGTCTATATGTCTGTGTGTCCATCTGTCTGTCATACACACAGACAAACACAGTAGAAACACACACTAACAGACACATGCACAATTGCTGAGCCAGAAAAATGACTTTCTCTGGCCCATTCAAAACGCAATTGTGTCCATTCAATTGTGTCTGTGGGTGTGAATAAGCATAGACTCTGTGTGTGTGTGCGTGTGTGCGTGTGTGTGTGTGTGTGTTTGTGTGTGTGTGTGTGTGTATATAAAGAGAAGGACAAAATATGAAGGAAAGCATAGAAAACTTGTCGAAAATCAGAAAGGGCATATTTTGACAATTAATTTCTAATCAGCTCGTCTGCTGCAGCGAATCCATTATTTGCTTTCACTCTTTTTGCTGAATAATGACATCCCTGGCATTATGACGGATAATGGGGTTGCGTAGTGCAGAAAGTGACCATAATGCCACGGAGAGACTGAAAGGTGGCCGGTGCTATGCGGTGAGTGCGGACCGAGGTTCCCTTCGACAAAAGGCTGACAGAAGGTCATTATAAAGCAGCACAGAGCCATTTTGTCCTGATAGGAGAAACACTTTGTCCAGGCTCTTAAGTCCTCCGAAAGTAGCTCATCCCTGTTCGTCAATGAGAGTACTCACCCATAGACATGTTGATCTGTTAATTCTGGCCCTATTTTTCAAAGTTTTTCCCTCCTTTAATGTTCATTGATTTAGTAACAAATTGTCTCTCTCTCTCTCTCTTGCTTTCACACTCGCTTTTGCTTTCTCTCGCTCTCTCTGTGTCTCGCTCTCCCTCACTCTCACTCTCTTGTCTCGCTCTCTCGCTCTGTGTGTGTGTCTCACTCTCCTCAGGGAGAGGAAGTCCTGACAGTAATTAAAACAAAGGCTCAGTGGCCAGCGTGGCAGCCTCTCAACCTGTGAGTATGACCAAGAACACATCCATTTCTTTTCTTGCACTTCACACTCTGGGCCAGATGTAGGAAGCCTTTTGAGCTTTCTCTAAAATAAACATTCATATTAAGGTTCAAACACATGGGCACTGGATGCGGATGAAATTTCTCTGCCTCTAAAGAGCAGGTGAGAACTAGTAAGTGTGTGTGTAGCCAGACGGTAACATAGATACAGTAAAGGCCTCAAAGACACGCTGAGAGAATCTTTGTAACAAGAATGACACAAGAAAACGCCGAAGGTAGAGATTAAGCTGTAATACATTAATAACTCTACTGGAAGAACTAAAAGAGGACTTAGAACCTCCCACACAACGTTCCCGTTCCATCCCGGCAACAGTGAAGCTCCTAGCAACATTACATTACCTCTCATTCACATGCCCATTAGCTGATTGTGTAATTGACTGCAACCCTAGTAAATGAGACATTTTACAAAAACTGCAAATGCACATTGATTCTTTCATTGAACCACAATTTGCACTGCATTGTCTCATGTATAAAGCTCTGGCCCTCCCTGTCTCATCCCAACTGCACCCAATCAGACCTAACTCAGGTTCCAGATCAGGTCCAAGTTCTCAGGGACCAAGTAGCACCAACCCTTAAAGACTTCTACTGCATGTTACTAACTGGTGGAAACCTTGTCACTCCTATATGCTGCCATTCAATGCTGAACCAATATGTATGGATGTTCTGGCAAGTCCTGGGCCTCTCAATTAGTTTGAATGCGATTAGAAACATATCCCAATTCTAGCCCTCAACTGAAAAACACACATACATCAACATATCTTTCTCCAAACATCTCTGTAATTACGCCCTCTATCATTCTCTCATTCTCTGTCATTTACATTGTACTGTACAGAATGCAGCGCTATTATTCTTACTAATGAGAAGTTGCAAACCCGGCCCCTCATGCACACAGTGACACATGGGTATAAAATATGAGCTTGTTTTGTTTCAATCTTGCCTGCAAAGATGTGAGACTGTTCTAATATGTTGCCTTGTTAATGTGACAAGGGTTGTGACATTGTTAATATCAAACTTTTTATCATGTACATTAGTTTACTTTCACCTTGTAGTCTGTAAGAGACCCAATGTTACACCATGAAATATAAACAGTGTATATAAAAAGAGAAATATCAAGGTTTCATTTTCTACACAGACGGATGTACAGGCTGCAAATTAAGAAAAACTTGAATGAATCTAATGTTGTGGCGTCAGCTGCCCAGTAAATGTGTGTGTTACAGCTTCAGTGCTGATTTATTGTGCATGCAGCAGCGTTGAAGCCCTGACATTGTAAAGGCTCTGTGTTGTGGCCGAGTTTTCACTTCCCTTTGCTGCAACATTCCAGAAAGTGTTGATAAACTCGGCCCTTCTTGCGTTTGGTGGTCAGATTAACTACCTGAACCAAAACAGCTGTGTTGAACAGTGAGAGGTTTTCTCCACGTGGGTTGGTCACTGTAGTAACAATCTTGTAAAAGCGTGGCTCTTAAAAGCGCATGCTGTTGCCTGTTCATTTGTGAAGAGCTGGGCGCTGAACTGAAGCTATAAGGCGCAATAATTCATAAATACAGCTCAGTCTCTTGTTGAATATTGTTGGAAACCTACTGTAGAAATCTGTTTTGTTGGAAAGAGTGGCCGTGGCTGAATCCACTTGTTTGGAAGCCTGTGCAATACAGAAGAAGAAAATGAAGATAAGCCTTGAGGGCCGTTCAGGGGAAGTTAAAACAAACTCGCACCCCCCAACTGTTGAGAAAAATGATAGTTTCTTTGGCACCATCTAGTGATCAAACCAAGAATTGCATCTTAACAAGATTTTGGGCCACAGCGCCATAGTGTGTTCAATTTAATGATTGCAACAGAAAAATAATTCATCTATTGCATCAACTTGTGGTTGACTTGAGCAATTGAACTCGACTTGAAAAGCATTTTAGTCCAACCAAGGGTGATGAAGTGTCAGGAATGATTAAAGACAACAAACTATTGTCTGCGTGGCCTCCATGCATTCTGTTGCCTCAACCAGACGAAAAGCTCAATGTTGCTGATGATAATGATTTGCACTTCTTGTTGAACATAGCCATCTCCTGCATAGTGTCACATGTCTACTTCTTCCTTACTCCCACTTATCATGTGCTGGAGCCTTACACAGTAATCTTTAGGCCACCACTCTGTCATATTGCTAATGCTAACACTTTGTAACAGATCAACTTAATCTAAAAAACCCAGATTCAAACCCAGGAGTAAGGACACTGTCCCCTCAGTGTATGTTGTGTCTTACTCTCGTTTGCCTTTTCAGTCTTTACATCCGAACATTTCCCTTCATGTCACCAGGCGAGCGGCTCCATCAGCAGAGTTCTCAGTGGACCGAACACGCCACCTAATGTCCTTCCTCACCATGTTAGGACCCAGCCCTGACTGGAACGTTGGCTTGTCAGGAGAGGACCTCTGCACCAAGGAGTGTGGCTGGGTCCAGAGGCTGGTGACTGATCTCATACCCTGGGATGCTGGCACAGACAGTGGAGTAACATATGAGGTATTATATCCTGATTTTCTTGGTTAGTTCTAATTTGTGCTGTTAGTGCAAAGAAGTGTTGCCAGGTCTAAAGGAGGAACATCAAAATAGCAGTGCAGGTCACAAGCAACCCTCGAGTCTTAACCTTCAAGTCTCTTCTCTTAGTATGTCACTTACCTAGCTCACCTCATTTGTTTATTGGATATAAAATAACACAACAACCATTATAGAGACATGGTATTCTCCAGAACATGTTGCCCAGAACCAAATGTTTAGTGAATTAAACTTAATCCAAAGATCTCAGCTGCATTACAATTAAATATTTAAACTAGTGTGTTTGATGCTACAGTGTGGGATGATTTAAAAAAGTTAATTTCATGCCTTATGGTTCTTTATGATGCAATGATGTCATGATTTCTTCGCAGAATGTCCTCCACCAGGGCAGAAACCTTCTGTTCTGTGTTTGAAGAACCTTCTTTGTTGCAGAGACAAAGTATTCTGTTCGGAGTATGCTTGTTATTTTTTTGAAACAATGCTGTCATAGTTTCATTTCTCTGTATATTTGAGATGAGTTCCGTTACATTACTCAATCAGTGTGATTAGTGTCTCATGAGCCCACATGGACTGAACAATCTGCATGCAGACTCTCTTCCCTTATGCATATTCCAAACCTAATGTTCCAGAGCAGGTGTTTCCTACCATTCTAATACCAAGAGCATGATTAGCATTATGATAATGTTGGAAAAGGGGATAATTCCCCTTATAATTTGACCTGATCTTCAGACTTCAGAGCCCAATCACCTTTATACTCCATTTGCACTGAAACACAGATTCAACATGTTCAGTAAGCAGACAACTCTCTCATTTAGCTTACAAATGTTATTGACAGTAAAATTGCTGCAGATTCAATTATATGAACTTAACTTCTAGACCTTTTCCATCTTGTTTCCTTGCATGCTCACTCTTTTAGTCTCCAAACAAGCCCACCAACCCACAGGAGAAGATTCGCCCCTTGACCAGCTTGGACCATCCTCAGAGCCCATTCTATGACCCAGAGGGAGGAGCCGTTGCTGCTGTGGCCCGGGTGGTGGTGGAACGCATCGCGAGGAAGGTACAATATCATTGAGTGTTTGATAGGGTACAAATCTGTGTGTACTGTTTTGGTGATGTAGATAAAGTACTGTGTGTGTTTTCCTCATATTCCCAGGGGGAGCAGTGTAATGTGGTGCCAGACACTGTAGACGACATCGTAGCTGACATTGGACACGAGGAGAAGGAGGAAGGTATGGTAAATGCAGGTACACACACACACACACACACACACACACACACACACACACACACACACACACACACACACACACACACACACACACACACTGAATACGTTTCTGCCTTTAACAGTCTGACTAAAGCTGAGTTGACAAAAGCTGCATGGCTGAATAACAGAAACTTGCGGTTCCACATTGCCATCTGTAGGCAGGTCCTGACTGAGCCAAAGTGACAGGTTTCAGCTGTATCTTCAAGAGACGTGTGTGTGTGTGTGTGTGTGTGTGTGTGGTTTCAATAGCTCATGGACCGTGACCGTGACAGGACAGGCTGAGTTACAGGGCAGCTTTTCTCCACCATGAGCCTTTGTTAACAAGCAGACAAAGCTGAGCTGGACAGCCTGGGGTCTGACATGATTGGTGTGGTGATTTCTGTCCATTATGAAGAAAACTTCAGTAAGGGGATTTTGCCCATCGTGCAGAATTCCTGTCCAGAATGTCCCCCATATTCTGTCATAAACCATTTCCTTCTTTCCTTCCTCCCTTTACCTCTTCTCGGTTCTCCACTTGTCCACTCCCTCTCATTCCCCCTCAGTGTGAGGACATGGACCTTCTTTACTTCCTCTCCATTTACATGTCATCCTAGAGAAGTGCATTCATTCAGAATTCTCTCGCTATATGCTCTAGAGATAATTAGCATTCAGTCTTCTTTACATATGCTATGGATATGATGTGATACTTGGACAAATCACACTTCTCCTATTCCCTCCACTCTCATTCCTCTTCTCCCTCCTTCCTGTCACTTTGGCCTCTTGTTTTCCATTACTTGTAATAACCTGCTTTGATTACAGAGTTTAAATAATCAATGTGAGGGAAGCTGTCACCTTTACATCCTTCCCCCATCCGTCACTTCCGTCTAAGCTGCTAATTTGAATTAATTAACTTATTAGGAAAAATGTATATACCAGGTTTGTCAATGTATAGGCTGTAATGAGCGGCTGTAATAAGTCACGCTACGTTCTCATCTTTACAAGGCTCCCTTAACAGAACAAACAGCAAAATGTGCCCCTTGTTTACAAAATCATGTGCGATGTGCCGCCCCTCACCACCGTTCTTACTTCCTCCCACAGACGACACGCCGGAAACATGCATCTACTCTGGCTGGTCTCCCTGGTCAGCGTGTAGCAGCGCCACGTGTGAGAAAGGCCGGAGGATGAGGCAGAGGATGCTTAAGGCCCAGTTGGACCTCAGTGTGTCGTGCCCACACACTCAAGATTTTCAGACCTGCATGGGACCGGGATGCAGTATAGAGGGTAAACACACACACACACCATCAACTCTGGTTATACTGGTGGATTTGAAAGCCTGCAAGTATTCTCTGATTACTTTCTCCCCATGAATGTAGTGTGTGCTGCAAATGGTACAGTCCACATTGTAACATTACCAATTCCTGTTCGACTGACCTAAATCCAAACAGCAACAACCAGAGAAAAACACTGTAATCCTTCCTGATGTAGTTACAATGCTGAAATGAGGAGGAACATTTTTAGAACAAGGCAAATATTGTACTTTCAACCCTGGCAGAGGTATGAGTCCTAAAGAGTGCCTATCTAGTTGCCTAATCACCCTCAGTCCCAACCCAACAACTTCACCTTTGTCTAGTTTCCTTTAAAGTTGTCCGAATGGAAATGTTGCCAGGCAGTTCAGACAGTCTATCTCTGCCTCTCCTCACTTTCTTCCGCTCTGTCAATAAATGAGTGAAGCCAAGTGTTTTGCTCTCATACATCCCCACCCTTCACTGCTCCTCATTTTGTTCCTGAACACCTCTACTTTGTTTTCATTAAGCACTCCTTTATTGTAAGGTGGGAGATTGATAATCGCGGGGTTTAGACACCGTGGCGCGATGGGGTTGGTGTGGAAGGAGATTAATATTCCTAAGAAGCACTCTCCAGCCGCCTCATCTGAGCTGGAGATACCTCTAACTTTTTATTAATGACTCACTTAGTTGGCTTTGTTAGGCCACTTCCAGGAAGCAATGCTATTTCAGTTTGCAGAGAAAGATGAAGAGGCAAATCGCACTGAGTGAAAGGAAAATCCATGCGAGGATGCTCAAAGTGAAGTCATCATTAGTGATCAAATGTATTAACACGGTCTGTTGTCACGTAATTAGCATTTCAACTATGGCTGGAACTGTTAAGAAGCATGTATCTATGAAAGAAATCATCTCTTCTTCATTTTTGGCTCCTGTGAACAGAGCAATCGACGTGTATGATGTCAGAGTGGATCAGCTGGTCAGCCTGCAGTGTGTCCTGTGGCATGGGGATGAGGTCCAGAGAGCGTTACGTCAAACAGTATCCTGAAGACGGCTCCCTCTGCCAGCTCAACACAGAGGAGACGGAGAAGTGTGTCGTCAACGAGGAATGCTGTGAGTCCTTCTTAACGCTGTTCTGTAATACATGTGCATCTGATGAATGAGTTGACTTTGTGTAATGACTTATAGGTTATGATCTGAGTTGCATTGATCTATATACAGATGGCTCCCTCTGCTAATTATCTTGTGGCCACGACTTGGTAATGGTGTGTGGCACCGTGAGGAAATGGAATCCTGGCTGCACCTGATCCTGGTGCTGTAATTAAATCACTGAGCTCTGAAGATGTACAACAATTCAAGCCCCGGCCTTTGATAACACACATACGGCGCCGTGGGCTCATAATAAAACAAAGTGACTGCTGAAGTGGCAGCGGCAGGACCGAGACCAGGACTCTGGTGCAACTACCAATGTTATCTGAAATATTGAGGCTACCAGCAAACACAAATATCTGTTATCTGTGTACAAGGATGATGCATTATCCACAGATGTTATGTGGGCGTTGTAAGTTAATGATTTGCATTATCCTTTGAATGTGTGCTCTGCTGTGGAGCGGCTGATTGACAGCTACGCTCCCAGAGAGTGGGAACTGCAAAGAAATCCTCCTACAGCAAATCAAAAACATGTCTGTTTTTTCGGGGATTAACAGCTTATTTCAAATCAGTCCCAAAAAAAAAGGTGACATGTAGTTTGATTGCTGTGACCTGTAATGCAGAGTGAGGCTGATATTGTTTTACTGTCCCAGCTCCCAGTAGCTGTGTGGTGACTGAGTGGGCGGAGTGGGACCCCTGCAGCGTCACCTGTGGGCTGGGCATGAAGAGACGCGAGCGCATGGTGAAGATGCCTCCTATAGACGGATCCATGTGTAGGGCTGAGGTGGCTGAAGTGGAGAAATGCATGATGCCGGAATGTCGTGAGTAGGAATCTCTTGCGGGCCTTTTATTCCTTTGTGTTTCCTTTGTGCTTACGTTCCTGTGTACGTTGTGTGTTTGGAGATACCATCCCATGTATGCTGTCTCCGTGGTCTGACTGGAGCGAGTGCAGTGTGACATGCGGACGCGGCATGCGGACACGTCAGAGGATGCTGAAGTCCGATCCTGCAGAGTGCACAGAGGAGCTGGAGCAGACGGAGAAGTGCATGCTGCCCGAGTGCCGTAAGTGAGCCACAATGTGTCATATGTCTTAGTTTCTTAGGACTTCTTAACTTTCTAAGGGATGATAATTCTGTACAAGCCTTGAGGTCACACTTTGGTCAATCAATACATGGATATGCTACAGTTTCTTACACATTAGCCGAGGCTAAGTTATGCTGCATGTGTTACTTCTACATGCCTCTAAGTTCATTGTTGGAAAAGCTACTACTAAAACTAGGAACGCTACTTTTGCATTGTGTAGTTAATTAAAAGTTTGAGTGCTTCCCTGAGTAATCCAAAATCGTTAAGTATGAAGACACTGCATGGATTAGGAGCAGTAGCAGAAGCAAAATAGTTTAAACCACCCAGAGCGGTTCATGTACAGGAAAAAGTATAAGTTTGCTGCCCTGTGTTGGTTCTCTTTCTGTCACCCAGTCTCTCCTCATCTCATACCATTCCTGCTTGTCCCTTTTTGTCTCTCTCATCTAGCCGTCGACTGTATGGTGTCTGATTGGTCAGAGTGGTCCGAGTGCAACAAGTCATGTGGCAAAGGTCACACCATTCGGACGCGCATGGTTAAACTGGAGCCAGAGCTTGGGGGCAGCGCTTGTCCTGAGACCATCCAGAGGAAGAAATGTAAGATCAGGAAGTGCCGGACAAAAACAAAAGAGGAGAGAGGAGGCGGAAAGAGGAGGAGAAGGGGAAAACAGGGTAAAGACGCTGCGGTGGAAAAACAGCCAGGTTAGTGAAGTTAGAGGAAGTTAAATACTCAAATAAAACAGGTTAGTATTTATTATGTCAATACACTATTGATAGTATTTCAGCTGCAAATGGTTTCCTTGTTTTTTAACTTTGCATGTCCGACCCAAAAGGTTGCCGGATGCATCCCTGGAGTGGTTGGACCGACTGCACCAAACCATGCGGCGGAGGGATCCAGGAACAATTCATGTTGGTGAAGAAAAGAGCTAAGGGCGGCTGTAAGGACAGGAAGGAGATCCGGGCCTGTAACATACACCCCTGTTAGGAAACACTGCCGAGCCAAGAGAGGGACGGGGGAAGCCAATTTCGGTGTTATGAAAACATCAGGTTTATTTGTGGAAGTAATAGAGAGTAATACAGAAGAAGTGGAGCACAGAGAGCGATGAGGAGGCGAGAATGGAAGCTTGGGGAGAGAGGGAGATAAAGGGAGGAGGTGAGGAGGGAGAGGAGGGAGAGGAGGGAGAGGCAGGTTAGCAGCGCTGGTTAGTAAATAAAGCCTTTGTCAACACTTAGCAGTTAACAGGGCCGATGGTATCGTGGACCAGAATGGAAGTATTACAGTAATATCTGTGTCCTGCAGAAACATCAGGAATTCCAGAAACTCTTAGCTACAGTAGCTTTCCACTAACACAAACACATTCTGTCCCCGGGCTTTCACTCGTTTTACTATCAGCTGTCAGAAACTGAGAAGATGTAGGATTTCATTTTTTGCAAGACATAGATGATGATAACACAGGAGGAAGATGTGTAACTACTATCTAACCCACAAGTATCAATGTAACAATGTCATTACTAAAATACAACTTTCCCAAGTGCACAAGTGCTTCTAAATGGAGATGTTTTATACTGTTATAAATTAGTCTTTATATACTGTACTGCTGTTCATTTCACTTTATATCGCACTCTGTCTGCGGTAGCTTCCCTCTTGACAGGTGACCTGATTTCAGCATGTGTAAAGATGATTTACTCTCTGCTTTATCTTGACTCTATCTACCTTTGTCTCTATCTACCTTAAAAGACATGGAGGGAGAAGAGGCCTCAAGTCAAAGCCCTCTAAGAAACCCTGAACAGCACAGCAGTCTCTTATTGGAGGCTTTGGTTACGACACACCTGATTCCATTGTGTTGTTTTATTGCTGCATTTGTTGCCAGTAAAATCTTGCCTTTTTTTTGTAATTTCTATAGATGATTACGTTGTAATTTTCTTAATTTAGATTTTTTTTGAAATGTCACTTTTTAGTAAATATACTGTAAATGTTTTGGATGTTTTCTCCTGACTTTCTTTGCCTCTGTATCACGTGACTTTTTGTAGGGAGCCACATTTACAATAAAAGTATAAATGTGTACACTGAAGTTATTTCAATTCAAATGGTGTGAATGCAAGAAAGTAGTTTGCAGTTTAAGCCATTACTACTGATAAAACAACAGTCGTCGACTCATTTAAATCAAGCCAGATACTTTATTATATTGATTTTTCACTCTAATAAAATTGTTGTGATTTACTGTATGACCACGTCGACTTCAAAACAATTCAAGCATGACAGAGAAACGTTTCTGAATCAGTTCCACCCCCACAGGCTATATATGAGTGTGTGTGTTTATGTGGGTATGCACACACTGGGCTGAGATTGTGTTCTGCGTGTAGAGAGCAAAGAGTCACCTTCAGTGTTTGACAGCTGGCTCAGCCTACAAAGGGAGCGTAGCAACTGTTGCAGACCTTTGCTGCATGAACTCTCCCATGCCTATGGTGGCCCTGAAGTGCCAAACACAACGACATAAAGAAAATGTTTTATTAAACACATTAAGAAAAGTCTTTGGTGTTTTCTTAATGTTGCTGTGTTTGGCACTTCAGGGCCACCGTATGCCAGTTTGTTGTCAGTGTGTATGCCTGCTGGTCACCAGTCGTCTCCAATGGATTTTGGGGTTAAATACCATCTTCTCTGTTTTCCTGACATTGAGGATGAGCATGTTTGTTGCAACTCTGGATATGCAATGCAATATTTCTTAGACTAAGCAAAAACGATTTTTTAAAAAGGTGAACATTTTACAAGGTGGATTGATTATAAATGTTCTTTTAGTAAAATTACATTTTATGTCCCAGTTTGTTACCGTCTCCTAAATACAAAAGATCCAATAACATTTGTGGTGGTGATAGGGAAATGATTAGTTAAAGTGAGAGAAGCCCCTGCATTACAGTGAGACTGATAGGCTTTATAAAGTGTACTTACAAATCTAGTCCAATAGATGGAGACAAAAGAGAAGAATATAATCCTGATCCTGGTAAAACAAGAAATAGAAAAAGAAAAAATGTTTTTATCTATCTATCTATCTATCTATCTATCTATCTATCTATCTATCTATCTATCTATCCACCCATCTATCTATCCATCTATCCATCTATCTCATAAGTGAATATTCTATCTTGCACAGTTGCATGTGATGATTAACATTGGCTGCCTGTTTAACAGACTGTGATGTATAATGAGGCTCTGAATGTTACAAATCAAGCTCACACATTAGGAGTAAAGGATGCTGATGAATAATGAATGCCAGATGAAGGACAATAGCTTAGTATCTTCTAATAATCAATATTAGAAGATAGAGAAGATAAAGATATTTAGCTGACGTCAGATTGTCTGCAAGGCATTTAAGATGTACAAGGAGACAAGCTTTTAACTTGATAATCAGACAGAGGTGATTTGTGACATGGAGACAAATGACCTGAAGAGATTTATAGCAAAGGAATATGTTCAATGAAGTCTGAGATAAACACTCCCAAAGGTTTCAGGAGGACCAGACAGGAGCTGATATGTTAGAATAGATTCTCCTCTAACTTTCATTGAGGTTTTCATTGCTGCCGTGCTGCTGAGGTGACATAACAAATGGGAAATTACCAAGATTTTTGTTGGTTTTCCATCTTGCACATACTAACCTGTATTTCTTGAGGAGCCATAGTTCATGTTTGGTGTAATGTATAACAGCTGCATGCTATACAATCCTTCCCTGTCCACTGGCATGCTCACTAAAGGAAGCTAATTTACATAATTGTACTATTTACAACTCATTTTTGGTGAGTTTTATTCGAGTGAGGTAATCTGTAAACGCCAGAGGAGGTATTCATCCTCCCTCTGCATCTGTGTAGTCTATTACCATAATTCCTTCATGTCCACATAGTGCTCAGTCCGATGCATTACTACTACTGCACACTTAACAGCATTACCAGGAGAATTCCAGGAAACGCACAGGGCAATATCAAAGAAAATGACCCTTGGGAAAAGTGCCTTCTTCTGGGAGGTGAAAAAAGGTTTTGTGAATGTGAGCCGGGGAATCAGTCAGTGAAAGTATGGAGTAAAGCATCTGTAAAAGCAAACTGAGTCAGGTAGAATAGCTGTTTTGTAGTTTTTACCTCCTAATTCATATTTCTTTAGTGAAATGACTAGCACTAGCACTAGCACTAATTTCACAGTTTATTCATCTCTCTGGATACTTTCCTACATTTATCAGCTTTGTGCACTATCCCAGGACTCAACAAACTTCGACAAAATAAAACTATAACAGCATTTCAAACAGTTTCTCACCTGAGGAGCCGGCAGCATTCTGGCCTATGCTTGCAGTCACGTTGTCTTTGCCTGTGTGTGACGCTTGACACGAGACAGACTGAACAGACTGAACAGACTCAACGAGGGTCAGATTCCCTAAATAAAAGGGTAAATGTAATTCGGAAAGTGTTGGATGAATTGATGAAGCTACAGAGGACTTGTCTGCTGACAGCCACTGAGTCACAGCAACAACACCTCACCCTATTACTCATGCCGTGCTTTTATTCTGGGCTGTGTGAGCAATTTGGAGAATGGAGCAGACTTTTAATAGGAAAATGGGACATGTGCAGCTTTGAAGTGGCACAACAAAAATATAACAAATATAAAAATAAAGTATAAGCTTTTGAGGTTGTTCTCTTCAGGAAGTCAAGAAGTGTGTGTAACAAGATACCTTGATGTTGGGTCTTGTGCACTCCATGCAACAGTTCTTGAATTCAGAGGTTACCTACTAAAATGGTTCAGGAACTATAGCTCCAGGACCAAAGTCCATGTTGGTATCTTGTTACACACACTTCTTAACTTCCTGAAAACCCAACATCACTGATTGCTTTACATGTATCAGCTGCAACAGTAACAGCAACGTTTCAAGACTACTTCAAGACAACTATATTTATATCGTGCCAAATCACAACAAACGTCATCTCAAGGAACTTTACATACAGAGTATTTAAAGAGGCCCAACATTCCCCCATGAGCAGCACTTGGCAACAGCGGTAAGGAAAAACTCCCCTTTAACAGGTAGACACCTCAGGCAGGACCAGGCTCAAGGTGGGTGGCCATCAATCTTGACCGGTTGGGTGTAGAGAGAGAGAGAGACACAGAGAAGCACAGCTACCTCTGAGACGAGTGAACACAGAAAACTCCATGGGAGAAGTAGAGTTAGTGGAATGCAGTGGTAATGCAATGACATGGATATGCACAGATAGAGAGGGGAGGAGGAGAGAGGAGCTCAGTGCATCATGGGAAGTCTCCCAGCAGTCCAGGCCTATAGCAGCATAACTAGAGGCTGGTCCAAGGCATTGTTGGTATTGCTATCGCTGCTATTATTATTTTGATAATCTAGGGCACTTTATAAGCACTTTGGATTGCATTCGTATTTGAAAAGTACTATTCAAATCAAGTTTGATTGATTGGTATAATTGATCTATTTCACCACAACCTGTGGTATTGATCTGTTTAATATAACATCCTCAGTGGAAAACATAACTGAAGATTTTCTGCATTGTTTGTCTGATCTGAAAAATTTACAGTCAGATTGTGGCTCAACTGTAGATGGTTGTAAATCTTAATATATGAAGAATTGTAATAAATAATGACAGCAGAATATCACACATCATGTGGGAAAATCAATAACCATGTACATTCATAAGCTTCAGCTGAGTATCCAAGCAGCTTTTACACAAACAGAGCTTCCTGCCGTCATGAACAGAGTACAAGGCTGCTACACTGTGTTGGACGTCTGCTCTACTTTTTTTATTTTCCCTTTTCTTAAGTCTCAGTTTTACCAACCAATTGCACACAACGTTCAAACCTGTGCTGCAATTTCACCGCAAGATGCAACCAACATATTGTTAACCCTGTCATAATAAAGCCATGTGCATATATCCATGCATTTGGTGTATGTTCAGTCAAAATTAATTCACCACTCAGTGGAGGAGGAAGAGGATACATCTCCATAGAAGAACCATTAGCATGTCAGAGCAATTATGTGTGTGTGTGTGTGTGTGTGTGTGGGTGTGTGTGTGTGTCTGGTGTGTGTGTGTGTGTGTGTGTGTGCGTGTGTGCGTGTGTGTGTGTGCATGTTTGTGTGTAGCTTAGTTTATGTTCATTGGAATCCCATTGGTGGTGGTGCGGTTGCCGGCTAAGTGACCTTGTTTGCCACTCTTTCAACTAAGTGCTTCTTACTGGTGCAATGATCTCACTATTACACCCACCCCACTCCTTGTTTTGCCTGTGATCAAACACACAGAGTGAGAGACCGAAATGGTGAAAATAGGACAACACCTCCCCATCCAGTGGTAATGAGCTCCGAGACCAAAATAACTCTTCATTCATTCATTCATTCCATCCATACACTTTCCTTCTATCCAATCTGTTTAACAACTGCTTGAAGTCTTGAGGTTTATTTTAACTCTTGTTAACAACGCAGAATGCTTTAGTTACAGTTGCCTGAGGGACCAATTGCAATCTATGGAGACAGACTTAGTAATTAAACTCAGGCTCTTTTTATGTGATTTCAATTGTGGATTTGACTGCAATTATTTGACAGTCTTGAGTTTGTGGCTAAATGAAACATTTTCTTCCACCTAACAATCACATTTTTAATTGAGTAAAATCAGGAAGAGAACCACGATGTGTAATGTACTAAGGCAAAGGAATAACAAACAAAGTGACAGCAACTAACCACTGCCAGCAAAGATGTTGAAAATGTTGACACAATAATATAACGGTAGAGTTTCAGATGACATCAGTGTTTCTGCTGTAGCTCGATGATCTTGTAGAAACGGTCTTTACAGGACAGCATACACGGGATTCCTAAAGGTGTCCCCCAGAAATCCCAACCAAGCACCCGTCCCCCTAAACCCAGCAGCTACGCAACCCCACATTCACACACCCCTATCCTGGCTCCACTGCAACAAAGCCATAAACGTGAGCTCTATTATTGAGTGTCCAAGTAAATATTTAATTGAATGGTTGGGTCTATTAGCAAGTGATTGTGGTATCCTTAGTGATGTGTGGGCTGGCATGGCTCTGGAAGGCACTCTGGATATCTAGGGACCGGTAGGTTCCTGGTTGGATTCCAGGTTCCTCCTAGGTGAGGCTGTAAAAAGTGGAAACCGGAAACATGCCTGATTTTGTCCTACTTTGGTTGTACAAGGACCGGTTGGCCCGTAGCAACAGCCCCAGTACCCCATACTCCCGCTGTACGCCCCACAGGATTCTCTGGGGGACATGGGCATAAGCCTTCTCCAAGTCCACAAAACACATGTAGACTGGATGGGCCATCTCCCAGGACCCCCGCAGCAACCCTGCAGCAATCCCGCCAGGGTAAAGAGCTGGTCCACTGGTCCCCTGGTCCACTGTTCAACGGCCAGGACGGAATACGCATTGTTCCTGAATGCGAGGCTCGACAATCGGTCGGAGCCTCCTTTCCAGCACCCTAGAATAGACTTTCCCAGGTTGGCTAAGAAGTGTTCCACGATAATTGGAGCACACTCTCTGGTCCCCTTTTTAAAAATGGGAACCACCACCGCACACCACAGGTTAGCATTTCTTTCTGCTCAATGTGCACTCCAGTTCATTTTGTTCATTATGGTTTCAGCAAATAATTTGTGCTTGGAACACAAACCAACATGACATCTCCTGAATCAGCCACAGGGCGATCTATTGATTGATCCAGAGTCAAGACGGTCAGGATTCTGTTTTTGTTTTGTGTTTTTTAGATATTATATCGTAGTTTACCCAATGATTAGTAGACGGACAGAGATGAGAGGTTGTCAACTGTTTAATTCAGACACATGTGAGCGAGTTCATAGAGACCAACACACACTGATTTTGCCTCATGAAAGACATGCTTTTACTATTCGCGTTGTGTGTGTCTCTCTCTCTCTCTCTCTCTGTGTGTGTGTGTGTGTGTGTGTGTGTGTGGTGGAAATGGCCCAGAACCTATTTCCTGTCTTCCCAGCATCAATACATGCCTTTCATTTTTATGATGAATTTGGTGCAATCTAAAACTAAATATTTGTGTCCCAGTAACAACAGTGGTGATAGCAATGGTCAGTCTCTTCAGTCTGCTGTTATCATTAAATTACTACTGTGAACACTCCTGGCTAAGTGGTGCTGTCCTTCATAGATAGAAAGACTCCATGCAGATCAACACAGACCTGAATCTTTCTGATATAATGCTGTATTCCCACCATAATCCCATCATAGTTAGTGTTTTGCTGTTTGATGTTCTTGATCTCTCCCCCATGACCAATAAGCAGAATGAGTGTTCTTAAATTACCTTTCCTGATATGTTTTGTTCCACTTGGATGTTTTTCCTGGAATGAAAAAATGATCTGTTGGGAGAGCGACAGGGATCTGAAGTGAGAAACCTGTCTGTCTTATTCAGTCTTGTCTCTCCATGGATTAATCTGCACTATACATGTTTATAGAAATATTTATTAATAACATCTGAATAGACACTGTACACAGTCTTTCTTGGTTCCACAATACATCTTGTGTTTACAATAAGATTAGTATCTCACAAAGAAACAAAAGACTAAAAAAAAACAATATCTCACCAAGAAAATTGTTGCATGCAATGTCGTACAAACACAGAAGAAATTGTCAGTTATTTGTAAGACTGTCAATACTAGGATTCACTTGAATTTCAAAAACAAACTCCCACCGATTAAAACAACTACAGGGCATGGTCCAAATGGAAGAAAGCACACAGTCCAGTCAGAACACAACAATGACAAACAATCATCGCAATATATGATCCTCTCTTTCTCGAATAGGAGCCTTCTACGATGGCAAAGCCCCTTGAAAAGTGATTTCCCACTGGTGAGAATGACGTTAGCCATAGACAAAGGCGTTCCCAGCAGCATAACGCTGCATCTCAAAACTCATTTATCAGATGTTACCAACCACAGCAGGAAGCCCTCTGACAGCGGATTGACCTTTCGCTGGACAAACCCATTTTACTCTTGCCATGATCAATGACCATGAGTCATTATGTTATCTTTATTTTGACCATTCCCTGTTGTTGGAAATTATGAGTATTTCACATGCAGTAAATTAAAAAAAAACTTCCTTTTCTGTGGACTTTTCCCTCTTTCAGCTGCTTTGTGTGTTCTTTACATGATACATCTTTAGCAAGTGGATTGTGAGAACGAATGCACAGATCCTGGAACTGGAATTGAATTAGAGTGGAGAAATTATGTTAAAAAGTGGTTTAACTTGAGGTGGACACCTATATAAATACCTCCAGTGAAACAAACCCATAAGACCTGAACTAACCTTAATGTTAATTACTTACTTTTACTTCTGTTACTTGTGTTTACTTCCTTAACATGCTGACATAACACATGTGAACACATCCTTTCACACCTGGTTAGATGCATCCATGAATTACAAGACAAGCAAGGAAATGTTTGGACGCCATCTGTGTTTCACAGTTCATAGAAGTCAGACTAGACTCAGAGTAGATTTTTCAGGAGAGGACCTTACAGAGGAAGTACCTGTTGTACCAGTCTAGTTTCACTCAGCATGAACGGTGCTGCTACAGCAGTATTTTGCAGTGTTGCACAGATTCATATAAAAATAAATGAAATAAAATCTCCTCGTACTCATTAGCATTTTGGCAACATATTCATTAAAACCTGAATATACAATACAGTGTAAGTAATTTGTTAATTTTCATTTCTATCTCTGTAACCTCACCTGTCAGACTGGTGAGCAAGTAGCGAGACTAAATACACACTCACACAAACCAAACAATTACAGCTTCAACATTCACCTAAAATCAATAGATTGGTCCACAAACTGCAATTTGCTAAAGAAGCTTAACCTGTTAGAATGCTATAATCAGTTTCAAACATGTTACACTTACAATAAAAACCAAATGAATGAAAGTATTGTGGTATTTACTTGGAATGTAGTTAAGTGGTTTTTGGTTGTGAGGACACAACAGGAAGTAGGACACGGTAGTATTCTTAGCATAACAAAGACTGCGGTTTAGTCTAATGACATATCTGTTTAAGTAATGGCTTATAAGTAGCTGTTGTTACTAGAGTCTCTTGTTAGTCTGCTCTCGTATCATTGAGCTTCAGTCGGACCCATCGTGTCATTGTTCAACCTATCCTGAGGATTACTGTGTGTGTGTGTGTGTGTGTGTGTGTGTGTGTGTGTGTGTGAGATCATGGTGAAGGTGGGGTCTTCAGGGAATTGGTGGATCCTCCTTGGCTTGCGGTCCCTGTGGCTCCCTGTCCGATCCACTGGGCAACAGAAACAGAAACAGAGAGAATGAAAGATCAGTTGTAGAGTTCATTGCATCTCACAATACCAAAGTGCTCAACCACATGAATAATATACTGTGAGCTAGTATGTTTATATCCATAGTTCAGTCAGCAGGAGGGTCAATCTCAAATCTTGACACCTCATGAAAAATCTGAAGTTAACATGCAAAAATGGCTCTTTACATTTTTTGCCACGCTCACTAACACTTAATAAAACTATGCAAATAAATGCACAAGTGTTTGATGGTGAGTGACAGAATGAGCTCAGGGTAACACTATACAATTAATTATGCATGTTGAGTCCCAGCACCAGTGTGATTGGCAGGGCCCAGAGTTAACCTGCTGGGACCTACAAACATACATGTATACCCCTGGTGAACATGTTTGAGGCTTTCTGCGACTTTAGGTCTAACTGCTATCAGTGAAGTTAGAAATATAAAGTTGAAGTCATCAGATGATCTAAATGTCAATTTACAAATTAGGGGTTGCACATTAAATAAGCTTATTATATTCCAGGGGGAACATTAAACTCTAGTATACTAATATTTCCCCATTATTCAAGTATCGTTTACTAGCGATACAATATTGTCTTTGGAGAAAATAGAATGAAATGGGTCCAAAACATTTATTAACTATGCTGATGCCTCACACTGACACACACACACACACACACACACACACACGCACACACACACACACACACCAGCAGTGTGCCGGCTCATTCATGAATGAGTGGTTTAATAACGTGCGGGCAACTAGGCATCCTGCTCTCTTTGCTTCCTTTGCTTTCCGCTCAATAGCTTACGAATTGTCTTGAAATCTGAGAGCATTTTGCTGATCATAGTCTTGTGTGTGTGTGTGTGTGTGTGTGCTTGCAGTGTGATTGTTTTTATAGCCTTGCTGAAGAGATAATATAGGTGAATTATTTATGATTTGTGGTAGAGGGTCACAGAAGCTCACTCCAACACTTCAGAGACGCAATAAAAACATGCAAGCCTCTCATCATGGATAACAATACGTTGTGTGTGTGTGTGTGTGTGTGTGTGTGTGTGTGTGTGTGTGTGTGTGTGTGAAGTGTGTGTGAAGTGTGTGTGAAGTGTATTTATGTGTATAATTCCCTTGAGGCCATATGTGGATCTTTTGAAGGAACACAAATAAGCCATTGGCCTGGTTGCGATGTTAGTCCAGTGCTGCTGCTACTGGCTGCTGTAAGCTTGCTAATGGCATTAGGTAAGACAGCACCGCACAGAACACCAGCGTGTGTCTATATGTGTGCATGTGTATCCCTGCGTTACCATTACACAAATGGCCCTGGAGGCAGCAGGATAGCTCCTCTAGCTTCACCACTGATGATGATGGCAGAATCACTGACCTCCCTTCAGCACAAGCACTAAACACAATGTGATAGCTTGTTGCATACTTGGGTTGCACAAAGTGGTTCACTGAGAGAAGTGGGCAGAATGCCTGTACTAGTTTGTTTGTTATTAGGATTACTCAAAAATTGCAACCCTTGGCATTTTGTTTTCTATGGAGCTGAATGGTGCCTTGCAATCTCTAAGCAGTGCTAACATGTGCACCGGGACACCCAGGGCCAGATGTACATACAGTTGAATGGTGTAATATGTCCTATTTGGAGCCCTCTTTCAAATAAATGAAGTGGTCAACCAAATTAAATTGGACTAATGCGCTAAAGCACAAGCAATGGCAGGTGGAATAACTTCATGCAATGCAACTCAAAAGCGTTGCAAATTAGAAACACCTGAATGTCAAATCTAGTGCTGGTCCCAGTAACATTTGAGGACTTTCGGTATTTGCAGTTTTCTTCCAAACTCAATTATAAGTGTAATCAGGCATGGTTACAGCAGATGTCAACATGTCCAACCAGTGGCAGCATTACATCAATCATGTTGGCCTATAAACCTATAATGCAAATGAACTTAGTGTGCTGTGTGTGTGTGTGTGATTACATGCTCCAAACATTTTCATTTACACTTAGCACAAACTGTATTACTTCTAGGAACATCACTGGCATGTTCATTAGTAAAGTCTTTATCTAAAGTTCCTTATCTGAAGATAACTTCAATTCAGACAAGAATACTAAACTTGTTAACATATCTCTAAAGTCACAAGATCACTAAGGGGAATCATTAAAAAACCACAAACACACCTCTTTTTACACAGTCAGCTTCCGTTTTGCAGCATTTTATTCTCTGACACTTTGAGCTGATGAAGAGATTTGGTGTTGATTCAACATTAATTTACACGAATCAGTGCAGCATCTGTTTTAGCCTGCGCTGTTAGTGGTGTGGGCAGGGAATTGAGGAATAGAACCCCCACTCTGTTGTTGCAGTCACAGTGTGAGATCACAGAGAAATATAGGGATAAAGATGAAGGTTGAGCAGTATTGTTATTAGTTTGGTCTCTTTTTACCTTTCCTAATAATTGATTTCAAATGTTTTAATTAAAAAGTGTCAAACAGATTCACTTCTTTTGTATCTTTTAAAATTTCACAGATTTTATTTCCCGTTTTATTGCCTTGCTGTTGAAGCAGACATGTTTAACCCTGCCTGTATTTTTGGCATAGTTTTCTCTTTTTGTTTCATAAAGAATGTTTTGACTTGAACTTTGTGTTGCGACATTTAAAACTGACCTACATGAATCATGGAATAATGTTATAAATTTGTAAAAGTAAAACTCAAAAACTAATTTAATCTTTACCATTCATTTTCCATCGCTAACCTGAGTTACACTTCCTGACATGCTGCATAATAGAAGAAAACAGAAAACCTGACCTCAATCTCTGAAGTAAAAATGTAATATTGCACCTACAGGTGCATCTAAATAAATGAGATTATTGTGGAAAAGTTCATTTACTTCAGTTAATCAATTCAAAAAGTGAAACTCTCTGTGTAGCAGATTTTCTTCTTTCCTTTTTCTTTCTATCCTTACCAGCAAACACACACAGAGACAAAGTAAATACCTCTACGAGTGGGTGCCAGTGTGCGATGGGTTTGCGTGGGTATGTCAGCATCTCATTCCAGTGGTCTCGACCCAGACTCTCTGCGTTGTTGCCCACTCGGCACACCCCGATTACCTCATTGTGTCCGACCCTGCAGGACAGAAAACAGAATTTCAAAACAACGCATGTCATTTTCCTACAAACAATATGATATAAGAATGCAGTGTAATGAATAAACACATCAACACATATTGGGAAGAAAGGACAATGATATTTTCAGTGCTTGAGGTCTCACTGGTATGAGTGTGTGCAGTCAATTGTACAGATCAATTTTGTGAAGCCAGCTATTACACTTTTATTCACCTCTTCTCTGCTTTCCTGCTTCAGCATCACCCTCATAAATGTGCTTGAGGGCCAGAACTCAGATGTGAGATGACAGGATGGGGAAAGCATCATTTTATTGTTCATTCGAGCTGAACTGTGCCAATCTTATACGTGGTCAATCTTTGATTTTGTTGCACTTTAGTGGTTGCAGGTTGCCGCCTTACATGGTATTGCGTCAGTGTATGAATGGGTGAATTTGTGTCATAGCACACTTTTAATCTTCCTTTAGATTTGTAGGGATATGCAGGTGGATATCTGATATATAGGTGACACACTAACCTGTCGTAGTCCATGACGGCAATAAGCAGGCAGATCTGGTCAATGTTTTCAGGAGGAACATCAAACACAATGGCTTCGTTGTACACTGGGTTCAGAGTGTTACGCTTAGTTGATGTCTTCCTCTTTTTCAGCCTCCGGCCGTCACACATCAGAGACACTTTCACGTATGGATCTATAGAGAAATACCAAGGCAGTGAAACAGGATGTCAAACTTCATAGGCATTGGGATCTACACACAAAACACAACATGTGGTCTTCATGTATCTACAGTATCTGACTGTGCTACTTGATACACTAGGTAGTAACCTGAAGCTCCAGTGATGTCCATGGCTTTGAGATTTCTGGCTTTGATCATGGTGATGGTGAGTCTACCCGCCGTTGGGAGATAGCACAATGAGAACATCAACTCTCCAAGGTCCACATTGTCCTGCAAAACAATAGATTACAATAATATTCATTGTCCACCAAGCCAGACCTTTGTGCAACTAGTATGTGTGTGAGGCAGTGGCTCAGTGCTTCCGCTTGGGAACCAGAGGGTTGCCGGTTCGAGCCCCTGCCGAGGTGCCCCTGAGCAAGGCACCGCACCCTCAATTGCTCCCCCCTCTGCGAAGGGTGGTAATGTAATGTAAGTCGCTTTGGATAAAAGCGTCTGCCAAATGATCGTAATCTAATGTAATGTAATGTAGTAGAATAACTGTGTCAGACAAGTGGCTTCATTCAGCAGAAGGTACATTTCAAAATTTCCAGGCTTGAAATATATTAACAATCATCATATTGTATCAAATCTGTGATATTATAAATGCAAAACAGCATAGCACCTTAACACGCAGCAATAAAATGATTCATCATTCATCGGCATTCTGATTATTCTGATCGGTGAGTTTTGCTATTTGATGCAGCTCCATCAGTATTTGGTTGAACGAGGCACCATGTTACCTCATTTCCTCAGCAGCCACCCCTGCTATCACAGCCTTCCCTGATTCCCTAACATGTCAAGCTCGTTTCCCAATTAACGCCTCTGAAAATAACGTGTGAGGTTGTGAGAGTGAGAAGTGTGTTTATTAGACACAAGCACACACATGGATTCTTGCGGTGGGAAATTCTACTTTACAGTTTTACTCTTTCTTCTCCAATCTAGACACTGGGCTGACACAAGACACTAAACTTAGAGTAAGTAAGAATTATAGTCTACTCTATTCTATATACAGTGATGGAAGGGATGCTGTTTCTTCTATTTGTATTCATTATAATAATGTACAATAAAATCCTGCAAATCCTGAAATGATGCTTAACATATGTAAATAAATATGGTCCTATGCGGGGCTCAGAACTTGCAGATTAGTGTGTCTTGTCTAATCGATGATTACTACACAGGATGTTAGTGTATTTTTATTTGGTAGTTAGTCTCTGTCGTAACCAACCAATTAGCTAAGTAGCCTAGTTAAAGGTCAGATATTATGGTTGCACAGGAAAATCATTGTTTCTTCTGGGACATCAATAAGTGCTTTTACTCCAGCTGATAATTGGAGTCAGTCTATACTTGCGCGACATTCACATAAACAATCACAGCCATGGTCTCTTGTTAGTATCCCAAATCACTGGAAATTGAATTTGGCAAAATTAGTTGATTCATCACAGATGTCAACTACACACACACACACACACACACACACACACACACACACACACACACACACACACACACACAGACCAGTGGCAGAATCCACCTGTGACACAACATCATCACTTATGAGCCTCAGGTTGATGTGGATCTTGTGATGTCGCCAAGGTCTGACACACTGATCAACTTTGGCACAAGCACAGGAATTTACGCACAGACACACACACAAAAAATGCATACATGGTTGATCAGCGCCAGAGTGAGGTAAACCCATCGAAAACCCAATCTCCATCGAAAAGGCACACACACACACACACACACACACACACACACACACACACACAGTGTTCAGACAAAGAACTGCCAGTCACTTCTCTTATGAGCACTCAAACCATGCCTGTGGTTAGAATTATGGTCACTGGTGCTCAGGTAATGAAATTATAATGGAGCTTTAAAGAGCCCTAGTAATATGGAAGCACAGAGTGGACAGTCCATCTTTTCCAATTATAACGCTAGCACCTTCTCTCTCTTGAGGACAAAACTCTCTTCCTCTTTTTCTCTCTCTCTTCCTGTCTCTCTCACACTTTCATCCTCCCTAATAACAGGCAATACTTTTGTATTGACACCTGTCATTGGGGAAATGCCTCCCAATGGGTAAATTAATTGATTTGGGGGGAAATTAATATAACCAACTCTCTCTTTGTATACAGACAGTTTGATCGAATTCTGCATATCCAAAATTCACCAAAAGAACAATATCATTTGTGAAGTATGTGGCATTTGAAACCGAATGTGGGAGAGTTTGATAGTAAATGTGCGATAGTTTCAGTGGTGTATGCGAGAGAGTATGCTTGAAATGGAAGTCGCCTTGAAATCTCAGTTTCTGATTGGTTCTTTTGGCTTTACATTGCATTAAAGAAACCATACCAAAGTGTGATGTGTACAAGTGCCTTTTTTCATTCATTTCATCAAATTCACTACATTATAACCAGCAACTGTACAAATGTTTCTACATTAAATACTCGGTATTACAGCACCAACTTATATAAATCCTTCCTCGGACCATTTCCAGATGTAATTTATGTTGATCTTGTTGTTAGTTGAGCGCCAACTAATTGCACTCTATTTGTTCCAGTAGAGATAAGCTACACACAAATAGTTTTAAAGTTCTATAGTTCTAGTCCTAAAAAGACTTTGGTCTGTGGCGTGTTCTCACCTGCAAGTGACAACACTTTTCCGGTGAACCAGGGTTCACTTGTTAGGTCGAGTGTGAATGGAGTGTTCTTACCTGTCAAACCCAACCATGTAAGTGTGAAAGCACAGTCCTGCCTGTATGGTGGAGTAACGAGACATCATTACAAACTATCTACCTAACTAACAACATGCAGTGATCTGCCTGGCCTGATTGAATTTCATTGGGAATTGAAAACTATGAACCGAATGTTTTAAGACTTTTATGCAGAGGTAGATGCTAACAAGCAATGGAAGTCTCACTGTCATTGTGTTAAGCCTCTTCATTGAAGAGGGAAAGAAACACACCGACAGAACAATGCCAACCAATGTCATCGTCGAAAAATGAATTATTTTAAATATATCAGTGTCTTACGTATTGTTGCTCCTGTAATATGTTCAGGAAGTCGTACCGACATAATTGACCTGCAGACGCATATCTCTCACTTAGTCAATAAGGGGAAATGAGAGGACAAGTGTGGTATGGTAGCATTTGTCATTGTGAGGAAATGGGAACCTCCTTTACTGGATTAAACTCACAGACACACACATACACACATTCAGTATATATCTTATGACCCCATTCATCAAGTCCCTAATTACAGGCCAAGCCGACTGCAGTCGATGGTATTGACCCCAGAGGAGGTGCAGATTGCTCTGTCTCTGAGCACTTCATCGTCTTTGTCTCCAAAAATCTTTAGCTGATGACAAGCAGGGCACATGTGATATGATATTTTCATCTCAGCCTAAATGGATGCACAATCAGTCCATTAATGTGAAGAACGTATACAAATATGAAGAGTTTACCAACATTTTCAATGCATTAATTTGCCCACTCATCAACTGAAAATGCAAATCTAGTGGCTGGATAGGATCGCCTAAACACTAAACAGGAGAGGTTAATGGGAGTCAGGGTCATAACAAGGTTAGTATCGTCCATGGAGTCATGGTGTCTGCAATCTCCTAGGCCCTAAGGAGCAGCCACCCTCTATGGAAGCGGGCTCCTCAAGGCCGTTCCATGTGAAGAAAAAGAAGTCTCATCTTATCAAGCACCTTTTATCTGCCACTCTTATTGCTGAATAAACTGCTTCATTCCACTTCAGATTTTGTCTGGATTCCTCTCTCTGTAGCCTCTGATGGCAAGAAAAGAACTCAACTTAGAACAAGCTTCCACAAAATGTGTCTCACAGAAAATGTACAGACCTAAGGAGAAAGAGGCTAGATGAAACACTGATATCCTTTTCAACTAAAACAAACAATCATTAGCTAGGTCTATTCATTTATGCAACGGAAGCATCATGGGACTGCACAGCAGAGGACAAATACAGAGCAGAGACAAGCGGGATCCATTCCTGGGCCAGCAGAGGTACATGTGGTTTCCAGAGGAATGAGTAATTAATGCTGTATGTGGATTAATTGTGAGGCACTAAAGTTTGAACATGAGCAGTGGTCTTAGACTTATCAAAACTATCAAAAACCAACTCAGTGTTCAAGCAAGGATCATTTAGGCACTTAAAATGTGATGATATTAGAGCCATATATGAATCCAGCTCAGAAATGTGTACATAAGGGTCCAGTACTTATGGCCCAGGAGGGTCAGAGGCTCGATCTCTGCCAGGAGCCATGATTAATGCACATAGACTACAGGCTGGACCAGTACAGGGTCCCTCCCTACTCTCAAGTCCCAAGGGACATAACCTAGTTCTGGTTCTGCAGGAACACAGAGTCACAGAAGAGAGATAGAGATACAGATAGAGAGAGAGAAAGAGAGAGAGAGAGAGACAGAGAGAGAGAGAGAGAGAGAGAGAGAGAGAGAGAGAGAGAGAGAGAGAGAGAGACGTTAAAGCTTCATCACAGCACAAATCCTGGGAGTCAAACACATAATCATGCAACATTTTTGGACTTTGAAGTGTTTGAAGAGAGCTTGGTCCATACAGTAAATACTGTACACACACACACACACACACACACACACACACACACACACACACACAATCTCAGAACCTGACGAGATAATCGGCGTGATCAATTAAAATCAATATGTAATAAATTCATGGCCTTCTGCTTCGGCATAAAGCAGGACTTAAAAGTGTGAAATACCTGCAAATTCATTAAGTAAGAAAGTGTGAAGAGTTATGTGATCTTAGTCTCCTCTTCTCTGTCTTACACCTGTGTGCCTCCTGGGGCTCAGACACAGGTGCTGTTTTTCTCTCCCACTGCAATGATAAATCAGTTCTTTGTGTATTTTAATGGATGTACATTCCCTCCTCCCACATTGTATAGGTCATACATGAGGAGATTCACTATTTCACTTAATTGTACTTCATAAAAATGATTATGTTGATGAATTACAACTCTGAAGTGTACCTGTATATTTATGATAATGTAAATAAATCACATCATATCATTGGATTGTAATAATCCAGTGTGTGACATTGGTCAGTGTTGATGATGCTGATGGTGTTTAATGGATTTGGAAGGTGGATACCTCCAACACAGGAGATTGTACAGTTGTAGTTAACAACTTTGATGCCTCTAACCTATTTATGCTGACCTTATTTAGCTGGGAAGTGGGGGTGAGTGGAAATAGAAATAGAAATGTAATGTTAATTAATAATGAATAATTAAAAATCTTGCCCAGATTTCATAATGTTATTACATAGCTTATTCATAGCTTAACCTACATGCAAATAAGGAAATAGTATAGCCTCTCTCAAGGCAAACACTCGCCACAAAAGTGGGTATTCAATTCTGGATCACCCAGTCCACGCTGTCTGAGAGTGTCAGGATCATCTGGTCTTATGATTTCTGGGAATGAGGTTTTTTCACTGTGCCAAGTCCCTCCCTTTAACAATAAGCACCTACTAGCAAAGGAAAAGAGGACAGATTCACACTGTCTATGTTGCATTTCATTGATCAAATTCATATATGAAACAAAACAGTGTACAAGCAAACAGCCTACTAGCCTATTGAATGAAGATTATATTCATAACTAGTAAATATGATGACTTTATCTCTTCTCTGTTTAGATTCTGAAAGGAGAGAGAGAAAAGGAGAGAAACAGAGAGTGACGGACTCAGACATGGCAGGTGTGGATCGTTTGATGCTCCCAATAGAGAAAGCACTATAATATTTGTAATATGAAAAGTAATATTTGCCAGTTCACTCCTGTTTCCTGTGTGCTCCCCTAACAAAAACAGACAATCTGTGGGAACTGACAGCGTCAAAGGATAAATGAATTGAGAAATGTCAATAAAAGCCAAATCTCTCCAATTACTTCCGGTTAGTGATGGAAGAGTAGTTTTCTTTTGTGCACACAAATCTAGTCGCTGCCATGGAGACATGCACACAACACTGGGCGCTCCAGTGTGTTTGAAACATCAGGAAGACACAACTATGGCCACTTTAATCATTCTAAATACAAATCCAATTGTCTTTGTGGAGTCACTGTTCGCCACAATCAATAGTGACACTGAAGCTTTATCTTAAATGTATTTACCAAAACACGTGTATTTCTATTTAAACAAACTTTTAACTGAAGAAAAACTATACTGCAGTGACGGTGGTGGAAAATGGACTAATGTCTTAATCGTGGACCCCCTCTGTTTGGGGTAAACTCTGCCTAACACGTGTAACTGGCCTGACAGGTGCTGAAGTCCTTATGTAAGTCTGACGTCGGAATACGGAGGAGCAGAATTTTGTATTAATGTAGATTTATGCATACAGGGTACGTCTCAATTCTGAATCGAGCCCCAAAAATAGGCTGGTAGCAGGCATTTATGAATGAAGGAAAAGGAATGTGTGATCTACCACTGTTTCATGAATTACCCCCTGTGGGTGTTGGCTGTCAAAACAGGCCAGCGCTTTGGCATGGAGCTTTAAAGTGAAAGGGCCTTTTGCTCATTATGCCTCTGTGCTGCACAAGGGAGAGAAGAGATGGATCCATGTGTTTTTTTTTTGTACATTTCAGGGCTGAAACTGGAAGTCTGGCCTCCAGTTTCTATGCCTCATATACACGGAACAATCCCCAAATTAATGCCACCTTAAATTTGAGCTCTCTGGTATCAGTGAAATCATTTCTAATGTCTTTCTAATGATTTCAGAGCTTGCTAATGTTAATTCACATTTTGGGGATTAAATAGTGTTGTTATTTGTCTATTTATTTCCTAGATGGTTCTTTTGTGTGTGTAACTCTGCACTGTTGTATCCGTGGATTCTTCCTCAGTGGTCTTTTGAGATGTAATTAAGAATCATTTATTGTAATTAGGTGCGGTGGTTTCAGTATGTCCCTATCTAATATTGATCATCTCTAATAACTGCATAACAAAACCTCTCACATGTTATTTATCTCTCTATAAGGTGTAGAACCAACAAAAAAACCTGAAACACAGTTTAGGTGAAATAGACTGTGCAGGTACAAGTAAACTCCAGATTAATAATAATTAAAAATAAACTGAAACTGACTGACAGGGAATTCTGATAGTAAACGTTCAGCAAGGATACAGTTTACCATATAAAACTTTACAATGATCGCACATTCACCCATTCATACATGGATGACAGGGGCAAACCAAACAAGGAGCCAACTTGCACATCAGCAGCAGTTTAGGGGTTCAGTGTCTCGCTCAACAACACTTCAACAGGCTCTATAGGGAGAGCCTTGAATTGAACCGGGAATCTTCCAATTCCAAGACGACAGCTCTACCATCCATACAGCAAAACAAAGAAGAAAGCACAGCAACCCATGATTCAATCTGTAGTCAATAACATTAGCAGCATTTTCTCATGTTAATTATTTACTGACAGAAAAAAACCCTCAGCCTGAATCAATGATCTACCTGACTTCAACGTCTGTACTCTCAAAAGCATTTCTCATTCAATACAGGAAAAGGCACAAGGTTTCAAGGTTGAAAAATAAATAAATACATTGATGGGGGTAACTAAAAAGTAAGAAATTGCACCCAACCACCCACTCATACAGACAAACAACGCTTTCCAAACAGTCTGTGTGCTGTTTGACAGATTCTATCTTTGCACTTATCTATCTTTGATAACATAATATTCAATGCAAAAGCTGTCTTAGTACAAACACAATGTCTGTTAATTCTCATACCATTCTGAATTTATCATAAAGTATAGTCTTATCCTGCTTTGCTCATTTGCCACTACACTTCGTCTACATTAGGGTTGTGTACTGTATGTCTAACTCTCAACTTTCAATGGTCCAATACATTGAACACATGAATAAAGCAAAGTTGGGTGCTTATAAGTGCATAGGGCATACAGATTTGACACTACTGAGTATACTGAGCAAACTATGGAGTGGAACACGCGTGGTTACGGTCTCACAGAATCTACATGGCAGAGGTAGAAAGCAGTGCCCTAAACTCGTTCAGAGGAACAACACTGAGCCACAGGTTCATATATGTGGACGACAGTTATGTAAAACAACCCAGGAGATACAAGCCTTCCCGGAACACATCAATTCAGTGGACAGGGACATCAAGTTCACTTCTAGCTCAGAGCGATATATAACGTCCTTACTGCGACCCACAGTGCACCAGTGCTGTAGATTTACCTAAGTGTAGGGAGTGTTGCTGAATCTTTGTCAAACCCAAACCCATGTCAGTGCAGATCTGGGTCACTACCCCAAGTGTTTCCTAGTGCATTCATTAAACATTAACTGTGTCTAAGTATATTTCTATGTCTCTGACTCTTGAAACCGTAGAAATGAAATGGGCTACAGGCCTGTTGAAAAAATTGGCTTCCCCTTGCCGTTGTAACAGGGTTGTTTCTCTTTGTGATCATCTGAACAGAGTCAGGAATTACAATGAAATAAGGGCATGGGAGTTATAAAACTACAGATATTGCTGGCCTAGCAGACCAATGACAGAATTCAAGATGGTATAGCATTGTGGTCAGTTGCTTGACCATCAAACCAACACTCAATATTCCACACCATTGAGGAAACATTAAGGGTGCAGTCACACTAACTCCATTTGGTCCGGTTGAATAGATTAATGTGTTTGTCCCAAAGAACGGCCCGTTTTCTATGTGTGGAATCTGTATTCGCCGGTTGTGATGCCATAAAAAGGACCCATAACATCACAATACAGGAAAGTTGGGGCAACATTTGGGAAAACAACGCATGTAGTGTGGTTCGGAACACTTCCTTCAATGAAATGTAGCCAACCGGACCAAACAAAAAAGAAACACCGTAAGAAAAGGCTGAGCCCTGGTGTAGATAAGTGTGACAGCACCCTAAAAAGGAATATGAAATGGATAAAGACTGGTATCTCACCGAGGTTACGTATTGTACGTTCCGGCACAGTTTTGTCTCCCGAGGGAAGTCAGCAAGATCTAGGAAGTTGTCCACCACCACCTGGCCAATCAAGTCATGTCGCGTGAACCTATCAAAGTCGTAGACGCTGAAGTGAAGCTTGCGACTGGGAAGTTCCGTGTACGACACAGGAAAGAGAAACACCTCATCGAAAACTGGGTTGAGTGTCTTGCGGTGCACCTTGGTCTGGTGTTTGTTTTTGCGGTCAGGTAGCAGGTAGATCTTGACGTAAGGATCAGAGCTTCCTGAGAAGTCTTTGGCAGGAAGGTCCTGGGCCTTGTGGATCTTAACAATCAGCTGATCCAAGTCAAAATCAAACTTCAGAATGAAATGGAGACGACCACAGCTGTCAGGCCGTCGCCCATCGTCTGTATCCACTGAGCGCTGCTTGTAGAGTTCAGGTTTAATTCTGCCCAGACCAGACAGGGACTCCTGGCGCTGGAACTGAGCAGGGTTGAAGTCTGGATTGGACAGGTTCATCTGTCGCCGGATGGAATTGTGACTGCAACAAAGCATAACGAAATACAAAGTTCATTTTCTTCTATCCCACATTCCTACGGACTTTTAAAATTAACACATTTTAAATGAGTGCCTTGAGATGAACCTTATGGAAAATCCATATTTCTGATCTATGTTTAGATGACACTACATTAAACTAACAGGATTCCAGAATTTGCTCAAAAAGTTAACGAAGCTTTACTATTTTATAATCAGGTATGATGGCCTATTACTTGCAATTAATCATCCATGTTCATGCTCATAACTGAACTGAGTGTCTGCTATGTTGATGATGATGATGATGATGATTACCTAACACTCAGGGTAGTTTCTCATCCTGAGGGACTATGCTGTTATGTAATGTCTCTGACAAAAAACACAAACATTGCAAAGGTTCTCATAGTGGCGTTACCAAAGTATGATGGTCCATAACACAGAGCAGGGTTGATTGTATTGATCCTGCTCTACCCGGTCTCCTGTTGTCCTGCTCAGTCTTTCACTCAGTCACTAATTTAAATGAGTATGAACACTAATTAATATTTTTTTCTCTCTCTGGATTGCCTCAAGTAACTCACATTTCTATGAATAATTTTTTGCAGAAAAACAAGTTAAAAGTGAATATTTAAATATGGAGGTTGGATCAGTGATCAGTGACTCCTACCCTGGAGTGGGAACCAAAATATGGTTCAATGCAGTGCAGTGTAAAAGGGCTAGAGTGCTTTAAAGGGCTCTTACTATGTGCTATGTGTATAACAAAATCTGTGTTATGAACATTTGTTTCTGTTTGTGTTTGGGGAGTGATGAGTACTGACCGCACAGATGAGGTAGGCTCAGTAATCTGCCTCTGGACTCTGTCCCTGGCTATGGTGTGGACCTGGTGGTTCTCCATTTTGGCCTGGGTCTCCAGTGGGATGTCAGGTGACGTGTGACTGATCTTTAGGGCCGACTCTGGGACAGTCACAGCTGTAGGGGGCAGTACAGGCTCCTTCACGCAGCCATCCTCGCTGTACTCCCGCTCCTCCCCATCCACCTGCACAGCAGACATAAGAGTTTGGATTTGGCTTTTGACTTTCAGTTTACTCATGAAATGGTACAGTCAAGTATTTGGGTAGCTTCACGACCTGCTCAAAATTTTACTCAATAATTTTAATTTGGAGAATGTAGCCATTGTGTAACCTGAAGCCAAAACAACAGAAAGAGGCCGAAAGAAGAGGCTAGAGGTGAGTGCAGCAATGGGGGATAGACCACCATCAAAATCTGACATCATGCTTGCTATTAATTGGCTGAATCAGAATATTGACTCTGAATGCACTGAATAATGCTATTCACAACCTAAATTAAGTTGTCCAAACTGTGGCTTGCTGGCCAACTGTGGCCTGTGGTCAATTTTTAATTGGCCCACAGCTAATTCAAAAATATAATGGAATGTGGCCTACACATGACACGTGATCTTGACTGTATAGTACTTCTTAGTTGTAACACTAAGTGGAGCAACAGTTGAACAAGGCAGCTTCTCTACAAAACAAGATAAAGAAAAACAAGAATATATATTCCTCTCAGTCATTTGGTGTGATTTTACATAGAGAGAGATTTTTAAGTGCCCCTCTTCCTTACCTCTGTAAGAACAGGCTGTTGGTCTCCTCCCAGAAAGTGCGCCGCTTTGAGGGCATCTGGAAGAAAGCGGCCGCTCCATGGCACCCAGCACAACTTCCATGAGACAAAGAGGGAGACACTGAAGAGAGCCAGACCACAGGTGGTCACGAGCAGGGACAACAGGCTCACCGACACATCTACAGACAGGTGGAGAAGAGACAGCGACACTGAGCACATGCCAAGGGACAGCACAGACAAACCTCAAACAGTATGTGGAACCTGATACAGTTCTCTTCCCATCTCGCCTCTCTGCATAGATACCTCAAACCTAAACCTAGTTACAGACACACAAGCTGGATTGCTAATATCTAATTTGATAAACTGGTTGAATTTTTTGAATGGTTGGTATGCAAAAGGAGATCAAAGAATGTTTCTCAAAGGCGAATCTTGCTTGTATCACTTGGTCAAATGGACAATAGACGGTGTTAGTAGTAAATCAAATGTTTGTATTGTAAGTCAGAAGTAAGTCTCAAGTAGCATTGAAGTCCCAAGTCAAGACAGGCAAGTCACAAGTCAGAGCCACAGTCCTAGACTTTGACTTGCGAGTCCTAAACAAGTCAAACAGGACTCTGTACCACATGTAATGCCCTCTTTTTCGATATTTTTTCTGTCTTGCAAGTCATTCTGAATTAGAATTAGAATATCTGCTGTATCTGGAGCCAGACTGCCGTCGTGCAGCACAATGCTCTGCTGACACCATGTAAGACAGCTATACATGGATGCCAGTGATCCATTGTCTTTTCTGCCACATGAATCACATGACTCATCACACCTAGACTGTGTCTCGCTCGGACTTAACCTGCATAAAGGGTGTTGTCCTGCCACTCACCATCAATGACAATATATCATTTCATTCAGGTACAAAAATTTAGTTTAAGGCACAACTAAATGTTGAGAAGTCGATGAGTTGGATCACTGCCTGCTGATGTGATTTTATTAAATGAAGCACAAAGAACATGGTCCTCATGATGCACAGGTCTGCCCTGGGTATCAGCAGGGAGAAACTGAAATCAATGAGAGATGATTGTTACCCTTTTTTGAATGCTGAGAAACTTGACATTCACTCAGTTTAGACACGATTTTAAACTTTACGAAACCCAAACTAGTCAGATCACCCACGCATCTGCTTTATCGCTGGACTCCTTCCACCCACCACCAACCAGCTTCTAAAGTGTGTTGTGGAGCATCGATGTATTTTGGGCGATCACTCAGCACACTTTTGAGGCTACTAAAAACTTTATTCAGGGGCTCGTCTTCATACTGAAGTATTGTCTCTACAGTCATATTATGAGACAATGTGGCCCCTGGCACAGAACCCCCACCCCCCCACCCCCACCCCCTTAAAGAATTATATTAAGAATACTTAAATTGTATTGCTATGCAGGTTATGATCGTTTTCCATCATTATTTTACAGTCTGTTGCACAAATGGCCAGTTGGCAGCAATGCGGCAGCCGAATCATCTGATTCACTGTGGGTGTGAGTGGCTGTGGTCCTGAAGTGATATGGTAGCAAAAAACATAATCCCTTTTTTTCTCATCACTCATATTGTATGACCCTTTAGATGACTTCAGGTAGATACATAGAAAGGAAGAAGGTGCAAAAACAAACAACACAAAAATGAAAAATGATGAATACTCGCAAAACTAAAATAAATACTGAAAACAGCCGTCAAATTATGCAAAGCAATTTCTTAAAGCCACAATTAACTTTCAAAAGTTAGACACCTAGAGTTCATGCTTTTCTATCAAACAATTTTTTTATGTACATAGCTCTGTCCTTGAATGCAGACTCCACTGCAACGTGCCCCATAAAACAGCTCGGGATCAAAAATCAAGCATAGAAACAACTAATGTCTGATCCCAACACCTCCATTGTTTGCAAAAAATAAGCGAGTTCAGGGGGGTTGTTATTTTATTTTTAGTTTAGTGCGTCTCTCTTGTATCTCACAAAATGCTGTTGTTTTATGCCAATTATGGAGTCCGCTTTTTTAAAAATCATCCTCTCCTTGTCATTCACAGTGATAAGTACAACATAACACAAAGTACTGACCACAAATATCAGATTTGACATAAAATAGTCCTGTTAAATTTAACCTTACAAAATAAGTGAAGCAGTGTTGACAGAGAATCTTAGATGACCCATACAATCTTGTGGCTCCAGTTACCTTTGTTTCTCAGTCCACAGGGTGCCTCTGCTTTTTAAGTCCTCTTGCACAGTGCAATCAAGCTACGCAGGTCTAAACCCTGTCAAGCTTGTGGCCCTTAATTGGATTCAGGAGCTCCTATAATCACCAGGCTCACTCCTCACTGAAGGAAGTCAGGAAGTCCATGATTTTAATTAGAAAAGGTTTGAGGTTTGATTAGTGTAATCATCTGTAGTGGAGTTGGTGTTAGTCATTCTTCTGTGAACGTGCATGATGGAGTAAGAGGTAAAGCTATCAACATGTAATACCCACTAAAGTATCATAGCCTGAATAATCAATAATTCATTTTTTGTCATTGAGTCATTTCAACACTTGCAATAAACACAAAGGGTTAAATCAGTGGACAAGATCAGAGCAACTGTGAGAATAAATTGAAATGTGACAAAAATGTGAAGTTTGGTTTTCCTGACTGTTCTCCTCCGTCTCTGAAGTCAGTCAAACGTAAAAACTGTAAATGAACAAACCCACAGGTGGCTGCTTTGATTGATTGGACTAAATCCCCTTTTGAGAGGCATTGTGTAAATATTTAAAAGCAGATAGAAAGGTAGGACGACCCTCCTGTAGTTTGACTGACAAACAAACACACACACTCGCCCCCCCTGACCTCTTCTCATGTTCATGTCATGTATGTTTTAGGTCATGGAGTGTACATGTCATTCTACATGTACATGTTATTCTCTCTCTCTCTCTCTCTCTCTCTCTCTCCTTCACTCTCTCCTTTATTTTTACCCAGCATCCATTATTGTGAGATGCTTGAACAGATGTCTGCTTCTACATCACTGACGTGTTTGAAGAGTACTTTCTGGATTAAAATCAGGCCAAATATAAAACCTTAAACTGATCATAGAGGAATGTTGTGTTTGTGTCTAAATCTTCATTCTGCATCAAAATAGGTGCACTTTCCCAAAAACACCATCTGTTTCAAAAGTTTCTATATTTAAATTATAAATTAAGTTATAAATGAGCAGCAGTGCAAGAGAGAAATGACTTACTGGAGCTTAAGAGTAGCAGACATGCCGGAAAATGTTTATGTATAAACAGAGAATACAATTCAAAGGCTCTATGTGCCTTTGTATTGTAAAGGTAATCGTAAAAATATAAAGGCTTACACAATATTACTAGAAAGTATATCTGTTCATCTTAAAAACAGCTAACTTTTTAACGTTTATTGCATCATTCCTTGTTGTCATTAAAAGCAGATCGAGCTGACGAGGCCAACAGTTATGACTAGTTTATTGTTTTCCTCAAAGTATAATGTGCTCCTGTCAGAAAGAAGGCCTCAAAGCCATCTCATTACATTTCTCTATGTGGTCATTTCTCTGGGGTGTTCAGCCAAGGCAGCAGGGGGTCAATAAGGGACAGAAGGTGAAAGGGCGAGGACAAAATTGAGACAAAATCCCAGGACACTACTTTTATCAGGTTTTGGAGGGGAGGAAATTGGGCATCTAAAAACAGCTAGGGGAGCGTTCAAGGGAGAAGAGAAGAGAAGAGAAGAGAAGAGAAGAGAAGAGAAGAGAAGAGAAGAGAAGAGAAGAGAAGAGAAGAGAAGAGAAGAGAAACGTTCAGTGAGCTCATTCAAGAATTTCACCAGAGGCTTGAGGATTTCAAAACCAAATCCAATAATGTTATTGTTGCTTGGCAACAAAACCTCGAAAATGCAATCAAGAGCCTAATGAAACCTAACCTGTTTCCATCAACATTTAATCAGTCCCTCTTGTCAGAGGCCAAGAGATGAAGAGGTTTATGTATTTCCACTTTACAATAGAAACATTATGCAGTTCCCACATTTAACTTCATGCTCCATTAAGATGCAAACATTTGTTGTGGATAATAAAAAACTGAGTGTATGTATTATTTGTGTGTGTGTGTGTGTGTGTGTGTAATTAAGCATCCCGAATATTCAAATCCTACCATGTAATTATACAAAATATGTGTGTGTGTCTGGGTCACCTGAGACACAGGTCCATGCTTATTATCCAACATGAGTGCTCCAGGTCAGTAGTAACTGGAAGTGAAGATGATTCATCGCTCATCCAAATATCTAAATTATGCTTGGAAAGAAATGTGCCCATTGTTTGGAAGTCACAATGTAAGAGTTCCCACATAAGACATGACCTTGGTTGCCTTCACTGTCCTTCTGTTGTACATAATCAGTCCCATACTTTTCTTTTGACTTCACTAGTTTATATTCACCTGAGTCACTGCACTCAGTCCCTCCCAAGCTAAATCAATCAATCAATCGATAAATATGTGCCCTGTAGTGCTTATTCAGACCCCAAAGGAGATATTTTGAAGCTGACATATTGACATGACGACATGACGTCTGAGTCGACATGAACCGTCACTAGAGAAGCCAGGACAGCGTTGTAAATAGGTGATGACCTTCGCTTGATATTCCAGCTTCATTTACACCTCTTTCAAACTTTCTCTGTAGAAAATGTGCGCATTACTGTCGTCAAAAGGCGGCTAAAGACAGCTGATGACAACAAAGAACTACTGCTGCCACTTGTCACTAAATGCAATTGTGATATCTGTTAAAATGCAAACTCAAGTGGCTTTTACATGAAGTACATAAGGTAAACCAGGAATATATTTGTCTCTATTTTCCACAGAGAAGGAGAAAGAGAAGTGGATTCTGGGTGAGACAGCAAATTCTAGAAATGAGGCCAAACAAAATGTTTTATTGTTGCATCACCGGTACAGCAACCACAGCTGTTTGCAACGAGCAGGTCCATTGTAGAGCATGACATCAAACAATAGCTCAGTTTATTTTCAAAAATGTCCAAAGGTAGAATATAATATAGAATAGAAGAGTTATTTACCAATGGTGATGTTTTAAGTAACATAAATCATGTTTTAGTGTTGAATGGGACATATTAAGCTCTTTGTTATCGTTCCTATTGTTGTAGTTTAATACAGTATGAGTTTGTGAATTTCTTTAAGTGTCAATCTCAAATTTTGCAACTTTAACACAAAGTAAAATAAACCCTTAGTTCCTAAACTACCAAGAAAGCTGTTCCTGATTGGTCAATTACTTCATTGACATTATAGCTACAGTATATAATTATATATATTCATTGACATGAATATTACACTCCTTCACACCTGGCTCGACACACACAGTGAGAGAGTCTTAGGCCAGTATCAGGTTGCCACTAGCCACATAAAAACAGAGTGGGCACTTACACATTAATTAAAGGTGCAGTTCGCCTTTGTGCATGGAGGCATTGCAATGGTGAAAATAACAGCATTAGTGCATTTGTCCCCTTTAAGATCACAAGGAAATGTTCCAAAAAAAAGGGCAAGACGCTGATCATACCAACATGATAGCGCAGGAGAGCATGTGAGCGTCTTTACAGAGTTGTTTGTTGCAAATCAAACTGCATGTCTCCCTGCATATAGAGCAGTCTAATACAAGAGGAAGTGGGTCAAAGCTCCTCAGGGGAAACACTCCGGTAGTTTGAACTTCCTCTTTATCATACATGTTTAATGATGGATTGTAACATGTTTCAGCGAAGCGGCCCAGCCACAGCCGCTAATTGAAAATCCAGCATGAAAAGGAAACAGAAAGGCAGACATGCATATAAATGTTGATGCTCAGAAATGCATGGGCGATACAACAGTCTACATTACAACATGATCTCTCGCTGCATGGCATCACCCTACACACACACACACACACACACACACACACACACACACACACACACACACACACACACACTTTTTCAGACATATTCATATGTTGATATATTCATATGTGAAGGCTAACACAATAGCCTTCACAATTGAAATATTTCTGTCAAAGAAGTTAGATCATCTTTTATTTTTATAAGATAAGGTGAAAGTCTGTGAGATCCAAATCAGATGGCTCACACTGGTTCTCACAGAGTCACCATCATGGGGATCAGCGAGCACATAAAGAACATAATCACTGCTAATTTGTAAAGTTGGTTAGTCTGGAAACTCACAGGGGCTTGAGTATCGCTGGAAATTGTCGGTGTTAATCACTTTGTCGAAATGAATGTTGTTGATATGAATACCATCGCTCCCAAAACAACATCACAGCACTTCATCATGTATTTGTGTCAGAGTTAGAACTAAACATTTGATTAACATCTTATACACGGATAAAACAGATTCATCCCTTCATCTCTGTAGCATTTTTAGAATTTGGATACAAAATATACATTGCCTCTGTAGAATATGATATAGGATATATGGGATGGACATTTCCCCCATCGCTGAATCTTAATCAGCAGATTAAGCAAAAGACATATGGGACTTTTTTTCTGAAACAGTTGGCTGTGGAAAAGTTATTCTGTTATTATTTGACCTGCTTGAGCTTCACTTTATGATGCAATTTCTAATGAAATGCTGCTAAGACACGGATTAGTTACTTTTCAGCAAACTGGACCTGGCAGATCCCAATATGAATGCAATTTCAGCATCAGCACCACAGAGCTGGAGGTCTAACTGAAGCACATCATCAAAGGGTGGGGCTCTCTCTCTCTCTCTCTCTCTCTCTCTCTCTCTCTCTCTCTTTGCACTGAGGGTTATGGAGGCTGTATTATCCTACTGTGTGAGATCTGAGATGCTTTGTGGATTCCGCTGGTGTTAATAGATGCAAGCAACAAGTTCACAGTTCACACACTTTTGGTGTTTGCTATTAATCGAACACACTGTCTGCTGCTCAGTGCTACAATCTGCAACACTGTGTTAAACTCATGTAGTCATCCGTTTTCCTACTTTTCATACTCAACAAATCCCCTATTTTGCAAAAACATCTCCTAATGCAGGCACACAGAAATCTATATGCCCCTTAAATGGATTTCTTTGCTTTGGAGACAGTTTTGACACATTTAGCCCTTTGTAGCTTGACAGACCTCTTTGATCATTGGTGTGTGAGTGCAGCTTTAGGGCTTGCCTCTGGCCCTTTAAAGATCAAATAAGAAACATTTTGCCTCTTGATATAAGCACACATTACACATTAATCTTAATATGAAAAGTTTAAGGCTGTATTTGAGCATTAAGACTTCTATGGGTTACATTAAGGAATCTAGTAAACACTGTAGCTGATGTACTCTGCATTAATCTTAATTAATCTGGCTATGTTTGTTTGGAGTTCAGTGCTTTTGGGGGAAAATATATTCAATTATCCTGACATGGATGGAAGCAAAATGTCAAAATTGCAAATGAAAATAAAATGATACACGTGTGTGTCCAATTATGAAACTCCAAGCAACTTTAAAGAGAAACAGAATGAAGTGGTGCAGACTGTAAGTTGCTGACCTGAGTCTGTGTGTCGGGGTCTGGCCAGGTCTCTGAAGTAGTAAATGAAATCCAGGCAGTGGTCGTCGTGCAGCTCTCCCTTGGAGCAGAGGTCTGACAGCAGCTCCAGCGCCTTTCGACAAATCTCATCCTCTCTTTCTGCAGGCATTGCCCTCCAGCATCCTCCTTACTGACTCCTCCGCCTCACACACTCACACACACACGCACGCACGCACTCGCTCCCCCTCACTCACACTCGGTCGCTCTCTCACACATAAGGCAGCGCACAGACGCACCGGCCCCGGCTACACCCCTGGATCAGCCCGGTGCGCATGTGAGGAATCGGCGAAATCCGTTAAAAAAAACCAAACCTGCTCTCTTTCTGATTTTGGTTTGATTTTTGTGTCAAAACTGAGAGATTGTGCCGGGGCGTCAGAAGTTTCAATCGGTTTGAAAACCCCTCCTTTGCATGGTTTTCAGCTCCCAACCAAGCGCGCAGCTCTCTCTCTCTCTCTCTCTCTCTCTCTCTCTCTCTCTTCTCCTTCTCCTCCGCCTCCTATTTTCCTTTCATTCTTTCCGTTCCTTTCTTTTCCCGTCTTTCTCTCCCGGTTGCTGCTGAATCACTTCACTGAGCCTCCAGGCTTCAACAGCAGCGCCAGCCAAGGTCCTTGGATGAATGCTCGGCTTTCACTAGCGTTCAATTATTTCTCAATGCACTGGAACGCAGAAAGGCAGACAGGAAGTTGTGCCTCCATCCAGCGCTCCCCTCCCTCCCTCCCTCCCCCTCCTCCCCTCCCCCTCCACCACCACCATCATCAGAACCATCCTCAGTCCCTCTCCACTGAGATGGGAAGTCTACTGAGGAAAATCCCTCACACTCAGCTGTGCCGCACCAGACACTAGAGCTGGAATGAAGAATTAAATCTCTCTCTGTCTCTCTCTCTCTCTCTCCTGCTCTCTCTACCAGTTTGCTTGATGACTAACACTAAAATATGTGAATGCTCCCACCAGGCAATCAGTGGAGTAATGAAGCAATATCCTCCGCTCTGCTGGGTAGCAGGTGTTATGGGTCCGAAAACCCCTGAGCCCCATGCACAAGCCTGACCTTTCACAGATGCAAGTAATGAAGGGCGAGAACAACAGATAAATGTCACAGCAAAGCCCCGGTGAAGAAGCTAATAACGCTCTATGTGCCCCCAACACCCCCATCAAGTCAAGTCCATTTTTATTTGTATAGCCCCAATATCACATACAACGTCCCAAAGGGCTTTAGGAAAATTCCCGACCCTGCCCAAAGCTCTCTAGGAACTCCAGACATCATCTTCTGTTTGTGTGCATTTGTATATTTAGCAAAGCAAAATATTGAGAGGGACCTTTAACGTGATCAACATATCTAACAAATAGCTCCAAGCGAAATAAAACCAAGACGGCAATGTTTTGAATAAAATATGAGGCTATCGGCGGTGTTGCATATAGATCAGGGACCCCCCGTGTTCCACTTGACTGCATTAACCTGCTGCAGACATGTGCTGTTTAGTTATGAGGCAGGAATGAGAGGTTTGGTTTGTTTACTTTTATTGATATTTCTTTCCATGTGTCTTCTGCATATTTGCCATTGAGTAAATCCAAAAAAAAACAAAGTAATCAGATGTCGTAACTTGAAGTTGTCATATTTGGATTCACAGAATAAAGTTGGACATAGCCCTGTGTGCTTGTGCGTGTGTCTATGTGTGTCATCATGTGGTGTTAGTGTGTCTTTAAGAACTTATGGGTGAATTTAGTTTAGCATGAGTTGCGAGGGCTGAGCTGAGCCTGGTAGCCAGTTCAGCTCGGCCCAGCTGTCCTGCAGGAACACAGGGCCTCTGTCCGCCTCCACACTATCCACACTGTTTTTAAAAGCATCTTAAAGTCTGAGGTTTAAGGTTTAATCAGTATGATTTGCACCACCCATGATTAAAACTGACCATCATTTACTAAACTGTATACCCACTACCTTTGCCTATAGTGTTTAAACTGGCAACCAATTGTATCAAAACAAACTCTGTCTATCATGGTGTTGACACTCTACATTCAAATTTTATGACAATTGACTGAAAATTGGAGGAAAGGAGGATGATCAGTTGCCAGGATCATGTGTGGGCTCCTACAGCAACAATTCCTACTCTCTCACACACTAGATGAACACAGATCCTCCACACACAGAGGACGAGTGTGAGCGCTCTCTCAGCGTTTCTATGTGTTTTTTCTTCATATCGCCCCCCAGGAGCAGAAATCAATGGAACACATCTGGAGTCCACAACATTGTTTTCAATTTGCATCCTAATTAAATCTAACAGTGCCGTCTGTATCTGGAACTCCCTTTCAATCAGGTCGTTTATGTTAAAACCCCTCAATCCAATCAATTTAATGACATGGAAGGGTTGGAAGAAGTGCCAGTGTGTGTGCTCAGCTCACCGCGGGTTGTCAAATAGAATTCCTTGTTTTTTGGCATTTTCTTACATCATTCATCTTTGTATCTATCAAGGATGAAAAGGAAAACAGGCGAGTTAAAGTAAAGATGAGAGGAAGAATTAGGTGTGCATGACAGCGAAGGAGAAAAAAAGGACAGCAAAAGGTTTTGAGGGAATAGGGAGGCTTTCAGAAGAAGACAGGAACCAAAACACTCAGTAAACAAATGAGTCTTCGAAGGTCTTGGCATTTGACTGCAGGATGTGAAACAAGAATTAATGAGGTATTTACAAAAGAGACGTAAGCGTCTGGGAGGACAGTGTCCTTTTCAAAACCATCTGTCAGTCTGGAGGTAGTCTGAGCACCGACGCGCTGCTCTTAAAGCAGCTGGCCTGCAAAACCATGTAAAATATTTTGTTTTGTCAATCGAGCAATCCTCGAAAATCTGCAAGAAAGAAGCTGGTGAACGCTTTGGTTTTGTCCAAAAAAAGAGATACATTCCTTTCATCACACCATCGGACATTTGGTTGTACAAAAAAAGGAATGTCTCTGATATTTGGTAACACTTTATTTTCTAAAATATCCAATTAAATATTCCATTAAAATCTTTTCCATTCTCATTTTGAACCATTGAGGAAGAATCTTCGTATACAAAGATGTTCAGTTACACACAGAAATATAATCATGTTGTTTCTTTATTAGTTTTTAATTTCACAAGTGTTTTGTTTATGTTGTGTTTTTTATTAATCATTTGTTTGTAGTTTAAAAAATTCGATAGTAGGTTGCAAGTCAGTTTTTCCTGAGCTGTGTTCAGCTGTGTTAAATGCATTCCAGAGTCGCTGAACAGAAAATCACAGAAGCCTGCAATAGGTTTATATTTGTTTGGCAAGCCTGTGAGTTTTACAAGCAGTTACATAAACTATGATAGTTGCCGACCTCATGTTTGCTAAAAGGGAAAGAAAATGTTTGGGAACCACTGGCTTAATAGATACATTATTTTCAGTTTCAATTATTAAAAGAAATTCTCTGGTTAACCACCAGAGGGTTCTATTGTTCAAAATCCTTTTCAGACGCTATTCTGGGTTTGATCACCAGATGGTGCATTTTCTCTTTTTTTCTCTCAAGTTGGGATGCGTGAAGTTCTTTTGACTCCACCCCATCAAAGGGCACTCAGGCCAATTCCATTCAATTAAGACAATTCAATCAAATCAGTCTCATATCCGAAGTACTGAACACTCTGTCACATTAACCCTTTGCACTCTGCTTTAAAGAAATGTACACAGACAAACCAATACTAATCAAGGAATGTTTATTGCGAAGCAAATAGGCTAGCAACAAAAATAATGCAAAATGAAATTCATTTGGTAGCATCAACGTATAGAATGTAATGGGATTTAAGACAGATTATTATTAATTATACAATGAGCAATGGTGAATGACAGAAAGAAAATTAATGAATCGGTAAATCGGTAGTTACACGTGGAACGGCCTGAATTTCCTATTAATGGGGTAGAAAGAGCTTAGCATAGAGGTAACATCTCTGCCTCTGCCTTTGAGTTCCTGCCCCCCCAATGTACACGCACACACATGCACATAAACACACACACACACACACATAGACACACGTTCAGCTTCTGGTTTAGTATTACGATAAAGTGCTTAAGAACACACAATGCAGTTAGTGCACTGCTTCGTCTTTTAAAGATGATGCAGCTGTTGAATGAAGAACTGGCTCATTCTCTCTCATACAAAATGTAAGGTTTCAATTTCTAAGCACTTAAATGATCCATCCCCGTCCTCAACACATTTGAATGTTCCAGTCTGACTTGGTTTGGTAGGACCAGTGGCTAACGCTAACCAGCGGTGTAAAGAAACAAAGTCAAAAAACTTCAAAATCAATAATAATGCAATTGCAATTATGGTACTAATAGTTGGTTTCAGTTATTTAAAAAAATTGTTGAAACAGAATGACGCATCACGTTTTATAAAAAATGTTGAAGGGGCATCAGCTTGTATTTTTTCCTTGCCTGCCTGCTTTGGATTTGTTTGCCTTGTTTTGGACTCTGCCATCCCGGAATCTACTGTGTGCCTGTTTAGGACGTCTTTTCCCCAACTCTGACTTTATTTTAGACTGCTTCATAACATTATTTTTGTTATGCCTACACCTAAGTCCTCCCTTGTACTTCAGTAGTTTCCCCTGACAGTAGATGAGAATACAAGGGAAATTAATAAGATCGTTTTCAGTTTTCCATTACACAGGATTCGAGAATAGATTGATATTCAAGATATCTCTTGTGTCCTAAAACACTCAACGAACATCCTGGTCTTGCAGCTGTTGTTGCAATGTTCCTCCTTCCCTGGCAGTGTGCTCTTTTACAGAATTAGTCATTACTGCGAATTGTCTATTTGTGTGTAATACATTTCACTGAAACAATACTCCCAAGGGGACTTGGAGCACATCTTATGGTTTAGTCTAACAGTTTTGTGAGTGGAAATTATAAGCAGCACTGTTCTGAGATATCATCCCCTCCTGGAACTGTCAGCAGCGATCAACTGATACACCTTGATGCACACCACCCTTCAGCAAGCAGCTGGCCCCACTGTTTGTGTGTTTGTTTGTCTGTGGATGGATAAGAGCATTTGCTCATTAGCAGGGTGTGGTTTCCTGCATATGCTCTGCCTTCCAATCCACAGTGGAAATTAACTCCATGCAGCAGCACTTTAGTGGGAGTGCTGTGATAGCACAGATAGCACATGCTGAAGCTACACATTTCCTAAGAACTGTGTTCCATGTTTGTGTGTGCATAATCTCACCGGGTTGGTTTTATAGAAATGTCAGCCAATTCATATTTCAGAAAGCAGACTGGCTGCATCATTTCTCACCGTTGGGAACTGCAACTCATCCAGAGTGAGTTGAATATATTCATAGACATTACATGTATGTGCCCTTAAATTGAGTGCAACAACAGCACAGTGTATTTGGCTGTAATGGCTGCTGCAGCACATAACGCAGAGATGAAAACCTCATAACACCCATGCTACATGATAGTGGGAGTGTTTATTGTAATTGGTTAGATAGATATATTTTTTATTACAAACCTGACATCATGTACTGAATATTCATGACCTCATTTATAGATTGTTGCTTGGCAGAAGAACAGGTATAGGATTCCTGCATTGATGAGGATCACACCTTAGGCCGTGTCACACTGCCTGCGTATGTGGCACTGAAACTGTGTCTTTTTTTTTGTGTGTGTCATAATTACAGAGTACAGCATTCATTATACATGGTACAGGGTGGAGTGGCATGGCAAAGCATCCCATAGGCATAGTGGTTGTTAGGTGAGGAGTCTAATTTTTCTTTGGTCCAATTGCCTGTAGCAAGCTGAGTATAGACACATACAATTATACTTACAGCTTAGAATAGTTTATAGCATAGAATGAATGGGCATTTTCAAGATGTTCACTACCAGAACAGTTTGCTGAATCACACACAGGACCCTTGTGCCTTGACCTTTGTGATTAAGTCACTACTTGCACAGTGGAAAGTAAAGCCAACAACAAACAAATGAAGAATATTGCATGGAGGTTTGAACAGTACAGTGTGTTCTGGGTATTTGTTCTGCCCTACAGTGTGAACCATCAGTACCATCAGTAGAGCTCTCTCAGGAATGCTGCTTCACAGGCAGTGTGAGAGGAGCCTTACTTGAGATCATGGTGGATCCAAAAATAAGAACCCCTGCCAAAACAGAACCCTGGAAACTATTTGGAACTATTTGGAAACTACCTAAACTCAAATAAGGTCTGAATTGATTTTCCCAAAACACGAGGACGGCCTGAAAACAACATAGGATAAATAGATGCAAAATGCCGATCACAAATAAACACAGATAAAGAGAGTGAACACCAACACAAGCAGTGGCATAACGAGCCTCCAGCGAATGAGCAGCTTTGCTTTCGGCTTGTTCATCACATAGAGAGAGAAGTACTTAATCTGTCCTGCACTTCAGTTCACGCTTTCTCTCACACAGACCCAAGGCAATAGCACTAGACCTGAGATGACCCAATTTGGCTAAATATGATTTAGTCTCCACCCGACTCAGGACAGTTTCAGACTAACCAGGAGGACTCTACTTCACCTACTGCATTGCTCTGTTCTGACTTTCTGTCATATACACCTTAAAGTCAATATACAATGCTATATCATTTCCTTTTTCATAATATTTCCTCTTACTCTCTTGTATCACTTGGTGTACACACTCTCTCCTGTCCACCAATTATCCCTCTCTCCAGTCTGTGGGGCATCATCAAGTCTTTACTACCAAGTTCAGTTGCTTGAAAATCGATTTTCCTTAGAACCAATTTTTAAGAGCCTGTACCTAAAACTCTGTACTTAACTCAATGTGCACAGTGGTGTTGTAGCAAGGGACAGTGAGAGCGGATAAATGTGTTTCAAAACAGACAATGAAATAAAGAAATAAGAATAGAGAGACCTAAACAAAGATATCTTTCACAGAAAAGGTTACGTAATAAACTGCCATTATGTAGGCTGCTGCCGTGTGCATGCGTGTGTGTGTGCTTGCATGTACGTGCAATAGCATGGGTGTTTGTGCTGTGGACAACTGTAGAAAGACCTTTCCATTACATTCTTTTGCTTGTGCACCAACACACATCCCTTCTGTCTCTATAGCAACTCATGTAGTACAACACTACAGGGACGATGAGCTGCTTTATTCTTTAGAGTCCCCCCATCACATGTGACACATGTACCTTTTCATATTACAAACCCCCAGTCTACTCACCTAAAGGTTATATTACAAGTCATTGTAATTAGCAGTTTCTACCAGGTGAAGCAATACCAGCCTCTCCAGAACCTTATTTCCATGACATGTGAGTGCAACTGGTCTGTAGTCATTGAGGCCAGATGGGGTAGCCTTGGCAAGTACTGGTACCAAGCGGGTTGTTTTCCACAGCACCCTTTCCACAGCTTCACACCCGGGAGCCCAAGTGTGAGGCTGTGCAGAGTGGAGGGGGGGGGGGGGGGGGGGGGCACAGCTGGAGGTGCAGTGCTGAACCTATTGAAAAACTAACCCAGCTGCTTGGCTCTATCCAGGCTGCACCCCTTGCTATCAACCTTTAATGTTTAAGCTGGGGATCTGCTGCTTCATGGCCATGCACACATCCATGACGCTTTCTTGGAGATCTTCTGGACTAGGCTTGCCGTGGAGGATACCTTACCGTGGTGACAGAGTTTAATTAAAAGGCGGTCAGCTTTGTGACATTTCAAAATCTGACTTGAACCTCAAGTTAACTATCTAACCTATTAATCTGATTTCATCGAACATGCTAAGAGATTACGTTTCTATCAGATAATGCAAATAAGGCTTGATTTGCCTATTCCATAATATTTTAGAAGTTTTCACTATTCAAAGCCCTTAATAATGATTGTATCCTCAAAAATATCTGTTTCTCACTGAGCTAAATGATAGAAGGGTCTGTTAGCGAGACTGTACAGACAAAAATGAATCAAGATTACCTGAGCAGAGCTGAGCGAAGCAACTTTTGGCGGTTGTCCCAATTCTTAATCCACCTGGTGAAAACAACCAAACTGATATCATCTACAGTTTTCCGCTAAACACTACTATTTCCTTTAGTGCTTTCCATTTAAAAATGAGGATTCATCACAGTTTCTCATGCAGATCCTCTTAAAGCAGTCTGAAAGCATTTTTACTGTAATGTATTTTTCTTTTCATTAAATTTGGGTAATCACAGTTCCCTCACACATCTGTCATACCCAACTGAGAAATCAAAAACTAGATGTCATATCCTCGGAAACTGTTCTGTTGCATCTGTATTTCCATTACAGTTTAGCAAATGGCCTATTTATCAACTCACTACAATATCCTCCTCTTGTGAGCCTTTCAATAAGCAACTTCAAATTGCACAAAACGCAGGTCAATGGAAACACCTCTGCAGTCTGTGGCCCGTAACGTTAAACCTGTGCACAGTCAACAACAGACAGAACCTGCTGGCTGGCATTAAAGGCTCATCATCTGTCAAACATAAAGACTGGCAGGAAAGGTCAATAGACAGAGGGTGGTGGAAAGCTGGTATCACACAGTCACACACACACACACACACACACACACACACACACACACACACACACACACACACACACACACACACACACACACACACACACAATGTACAAAATCTTCAAACATACAGAGATATGAAGGAAATGTAAAGAGCTTGTCATAACAGCCAAACATACAGAAGTACAAGTGCCTGCAAATTCCCCCATAAACATACATGCAAACATATATTCCATCAAATTACATAGTTTCTCATAGGCGTGCACACACACACACGCACACAGACACAGACACACACACACACACACAAACTAACACACACACACACACACCTCTCTATCTCCATCTCTAACCTCTCGGGATTACTGCTGTCAGTTTTGAATGTGAGCCTAGTCTGATGTCTTGCTGAGACTATGGATATTTTATAGGTCTTCTCCACAAACTGTAATGAATATTTCATGAGGTTACAGTTCATTGTGCTATGTATGTGTGTGTATAGAGCCCGGCTAAAAGATGACAAAGATATAACTGTGAAGAGCAATCATCTGAAACAAACCTAAAAAAAAAAGCAATATCAATAAATTGCAGTTACAGAAGATATCACAGATGCCTCAGAGGACAGACGGGTAAGAGAGGAGGAAAAGGTGTTTAGAATGTGAATCATGCTTTTAAAAGAAACATAGCAGACATTTATACAACAATGTTCAAACACACTGTGTTACTAAGTTTTCTGTGGTCATCGTGAATGCCCAAGTGCCTTTGAGCAATTCTGCTGCCACAACTTCCAAACAATTTTCAGTAATCAGCAATTTTGTTTAGGCTGGATTTAAGATATTGAGGGAGAGTACAACATTTCATAATTTTAGACCCTGAACATGGTTAGACATTGTACTTAAGATAGTTTCTATGTTACTGCAATGTACAACAATTCCTGTGGTGAAATAGCGCCATCTCAAGGCAGATACCTGGTATCACAGAGTCTTTGTCCAAGGCTCTGGCTGAAAGCTTTGAGTCTGCTTGGTGACTGTTCTTTAACTCATACACAACAAGAAAGAGGTAAGAATATCACTCAGCACGATGAGTGTTGTATGCATCCAGGACTCTCTGACGTCATCTCCATGGACAGAGATTAGTAGTGAGTCTAATGTGAGTCTAATCCTTTTTGAAATTCAAAGGCGTTCTCAAGAGGCTTTAGGGTTGTGTGAACTACTGGCTGCAATGGGGGTGGGTGGTAAACTGCCCACACTCCGACAATACAATAACATTTAATGAATTTGCTAATCAGTAGGGATAAAGGCAAAGCAAGTGAATGTGGTTTTCCCCTTCAGGCAGGGATGTGAATATGAAAATCGGTTGCAGGGCCACACAAACCCAGGATCATAACAATAACAACAGTGGCAATCCTTGAACTTGTTGGTGGACACCAGTGGTGAGGGAGTCCATCAGGCTGAATAAGGGGCCTTTTCAAGCGTGGGTAGCCCAGGGAACTCCTCAAGCATCAGACAAGAATCGGCAGGCCAGAGGGATTAAAGTGGAAGCAATAAGAAGTCAGGTTAAGGTTAAAATACAAGTTCATTATTGAACGTTGAGCAGGTCTGTCCAGGTTGCTGGGTGACAGACAGACAAGGCAAGTTACAACAGTATGTACTAGAGAGAAGAGAGAGAGAAGAGCAGGAAAGAATGTGAGAGGGGAGAGAGGGGTAAAGGAGGGTTGAGCGTGCCTTATATGGTTATGGAGTGTTGAGTACACACACAGGATGATACATGAGATACATGAGAGACAGTATGTTGAGCACTGGTATAGACAGGATGGATCTTTCCCTTCCACTCCACCGTTTTTGTCATTTTTGACAACGATAAAGAAGAAAAATCACGTAAACATAAAGAGTGAAAGATATGTATGGGAAACAGATGATCAATGGCCTTCATTATCAGACCACGGTCACAAAGGATTATTAACAATTGCAGAGTGTATTTAAAAGGAGAGGTGAGGTAATCCTTTTGCTGAGCTGGTGCTTTGATTTTTTTGTTTTGTTTGGTTGATATAGACAGCAACTGATGCAGTACTTCATCTGACCACTGGATAGCGCTAGAGCCCCAGCCAAACTATTCAGGACTTCTCCCAAATGAAACACGAAGTTGCATGATTCGCAAGGTTAGTTACTATTTTTAAATGATTTTTTATTTTTTTTTTAATTGAATTTCTACCTTGCATATTGTTTCCTGTTATGTTGTATGTATGAAAATACATTCAATTAAGGAACCAAGATGGTGTGCATGGTTACTGTACACACACGCACGCACGCACACACACACGCGCACACACGCACGCACACACACACACACACAGACAACATACCAACAGTGTTACTACTTACTGCTTTTAATGTTAACTATTTTCATGGTTGGCCTTGAACTTAAAAACAATTTGGCAATATTTTTATCAAACAATTGCTTAATCTTACTTAGTACCCTAGAAATGCATTGGTAGATGCTGTGCAGTGCAAGGTCTATGTTTTGAGAAACAATGAGTGTGTGTGTGTGTGTGTGTGTCTGCCACGGGGATGGTTTACTTAGCCGCAGCACTGCTGATGCAATTGGGAGAGGAGGAGAGAGAGGAGCCTTGTTGGATGAACCCAAATATCTGGCTGAACTGTTTGACCTCAACCTCACCAAGTAAGAATGGGCAAATATAGCATAATAAAATATTGAACACGTAGTTAGTTATGCAGGAGAAAAGTGCTGCATGGTGCTGGATGAGCCCTGGATAGTAGCAACAGGGGTTAGCAATGTTTTAGAAAACCTGTGCGGGCGCCATTATCAACATAACATGATTCTAACTGCCATGATTCTAGTTCTGAATTCAGATGACAAACAACACAGAGCGGGGGAGCCAGGCAGACAGACAGACAGAAGATAGACAGGTGGACAGAGACGTAAAAAACATGCACACACACACACACACACACAGAGGACAAAGAGGACAAGTTCAAAGAGGACAATTTAATCAAACACACACCTTATTGTCTTCTGTTATTTGCAGGCCCCAATAACAGAATTCCAATGGGTAAGTTGTCCCACTCTAACATCCATGAATATGCCAGACCACCCTCATGGATTTGTTGAAATTGATGGTCCCCATTTGGTCAGATCTTTGGCTCCTAACAAAACCTCAGGCAGCAAATGAATAGGAATCAACTAATCAGGACTTTGCAGATGAGAAAAGTTGTGACATTGGACATTTCAAGAAAAGCAAAGTGTCCTTTATGCTAAATTAGTTGCTTCAATGGCAGCCCACGCTGCTTTCAGTTGGATCCCGCTGTCTCCCTCTCACTATGTTGAATCGAAACGGCACATGCTAGCGGACATGTTTTGTTGACAAGGAGCAGTAGTTATGGCAACTCAGCAGGGTCACTAAGTTTGTGTATACAGCCAGTGTCTGTGACGGATTGGCACATAGAGATGATTAAAATCCACTTTATCATATTTGTTTTAATGGCTAACTACCACCAAGTACTTTGATTTCACACTCCTGTGCGCCTCTCTTTGTTGAAAAGGTCCCATTGTTTGCACCGCACTTTGTTTACTTTGGACAGAGATCTGTGGAGTAGAGTCTGGATAAATGTAGGCTACACACACAAGTTGTTTCCATCGACGCAGTTGTATCACAGGGAGAGATTAAGCCACTTTACCCTGAGCCAATATGGGAGAATGTGTGGTGGGTAAGCATCCATTACTTACAAAGTGGATCAGGAAGGACAAGTTCTTCACTTTATTTGGGGATAGACCCATTAAATCTCATGCTAAGAACAATTTTAGTGACGTTTTGATGCATGCACATTTCTTTGCAGCTCTGGTGTTCAGTGGGCATCCTGCCATTACGTCACATTGAGAGATCCTTGTTGCCTGCTTGGCATCATTATGAAAGCCTGGTCAGGACTCAACACTAAGTGCTCTGACAGTCTCCCAGGACTGGATCGCCTTACACTGGGAAGATACTGCTGAAGAAAGAGGGAAATGGAGTGAGTGGGGCAAAAGAAAGGAAAATGATTGTAGGGTCAGCCAGCGAAACAGGGACAGAAAGGAGGTTCACTAATTTGATGAAATAAGGAGGAAAGAGCAGGAAAGAATTGGAGGAAAAGAGCAAGAAGATATCTTAAACCTCTCTATTTTCATTACAGATCTTTTCTCTGTTACTCTGTGAATGGTACAATGGAAGCTGTGCTCTTATATAGGCCACTCTGATTAATGATTGGTTGAGAGGAATGAAAAAGTCACCTGTAAATCTTTTCTTAAGATGTGAAGGTTGCAGGTACAGCCTTTGTTCATTTTCTTTGTAACTTCTCAGCAAGATGCAGTTGTTGTTTAACACAAAAGAGGGGTAAATATAACAATATTGCATCAGGTTAGAAAAGTGATGACTGGAAATCAACAGATTATATCACAATCACATTGATAACGTAAAGATAAACACTCGATCCTCATCACCATCAGCCACACAACCACAAGCTCTGCATGTCCACTGAATATCCTGTCCTGCATTTCTCCCTCTTTGTTCCTTCTCCTACTCACTCCCTCGTATGTGATTCAGTACCCTTCAGCCCTGTTCCCGTCCTCTCTCCTCCCATCTTTCTCTTTTGTTTACCCCCTTCCTCCCAAAAGTCAATTCCCATCATCCTCACTGGCTTGTCCCCTCCTCCCCCGCGTTCTCATTTTATTTTCTGCTCCCCCTCTTCTCCTCTGTGCCCATTTGCATTCATTCATTTATCCCCATTGACACATTGACACTCTTGTTCTGCTTGAGGGGTTGACACACTATTTGTTTACTTGACAATGACACGTCCAGCATCAATTCACAGGAAGCTCCAGTGGCGCAATCGGTCAGCGCGCGGTACTTATAAGACAGTAACCTGTAGAGCAATGCCGAGGTTGTGAGTTCGAGCCTCACCTGGAGCAAGGAGGAGCTTTCACCAATTTCGCCTTGGGATAAGTGAAGTCCTATCTTATTGGATACCAATACTATGAAACCAACTCCTGTTCCCGCTATCTGACTGCACACAGCTGATCATCATTCAGTGCTCCATGCCTGGCTGGAGAGTTCCAATCCGACTTTTGTTTAGGCTCCACTCACTCTCGCTTTGCCAAACGGTTTTCAGTGTCTCCAGTTTGTATTTACTCATTAAATAGCTGTAATCCACCCTGCTTTATTTACAGCACTTGTCTCTCTCTCTCTCCAACCCCCAGGCCCCAGAATTCTGTGTTGGTACCAGCCCTGTGGAATACTGAGACTGGGAGATCAAATGCATGACTAACGTGGTACTGGGCCTATGAGACCCCACATGGTCCCATAGCTGGTAAACAACACAGACACATGCTTACACTACACCTTCAGTATGGTCCACACACCAGGCACACAAAGCAGTTGTTCTTAAAGACGGATAATGTAGACGGACACTGGGGAGCATTTAGCAGACAGTTGCTCAGACTAGGTCAAACTTACACCACTTAACCTCCAGTGCCATGCTGCTGATTGAGTTACACATGCACACACACACACACACACACACACACACACCTTTTTGTTCACCTGGTTTAATGTCAGTGTGTAAGACAGTGGGACATTGTGCAGGACATCTTCACACAGAGCACATGAAAATGCAAGATACAACAAGACTCACAGAAATCACAACATAGAGTCACAGTAATAAGTAATAAACAAAGTCAAAGCAGACCATTGGTCAGTATGGTTTTTAGATCCATACTACATAGAAGAAGCCATTTATTCAAACCACATTTTTAGTTTGTGAATTCAGAAAGGTGTTATCAGGATGGCATCAACATTGCAGATTTCAGGTTATAATATAGACATCGCCTGTTTGTAAGTATGTATACTGTATGCATGTTTGTGTGAATGTGCCTCCAAGAACCAGAATTTCCACCACACAAAGAAGCTTTTATCTTCTGAAAGTTGTTCAGGTATCATCTTCACAAGATCTTCAGTCTCATCTTCAGACAAGACAGACTGAATGCAGTTCTGATGTGCAAGTATGCGTGTGTCCATGCCTGTGTGTACGATGTGCTTGTGTCTGTGCATGCATCCTAATAGAGTTAATGGTGCTACAAGGATGAGTCACAGGTTGGTGGCTGCTAGGCTGTGTTTGTCAATGTGCCTAGAAGGGCAGAGAAGATGGAGCGAGGGAAAAGCTGTGTGTATAAAGAGTGAGTGTGTTAAAGAAAAAGGGCAGACATTTTTCAGACAGCGTAGGATGCTTCCTTACAGGACATTTGGAAGCCACAAAAGCACAATATACAGTGTGGATAATCCATCACGCACATGTGTGCCCACCTGTGTGTCTGTGTCAGAATGACTCATTCTTATTTGTGAGGCTGTCAGACTGTCTCAGCCCGGGGCCAGTGGGAAGAATTGGGCTGATTCACACAATCCAACATTCCCGCTTTCTCTCCCTGTCTGTATCCATGGCTTTTCTTCTTCTTCTTTTTTTACAGTACATATGCATCTTTACAATTAGTATACTTGTGTGGAATAATAATTTTATGGTGATAACTTTCTAATTGATGTCACTGGGGACATTTAGGCTGCATGTGGTTGAACATCCAAGAAAAATCTGCTCTCTAAACTCTGCAGGCTACTGTCCAATTAAACAGAGATTCACACAAACTCTTCAGCTGCTCTTTGCAGTGCAGTATACTGTATGTAGTAGTTGTACAGTTACACTGGTATTGGTTTGAATCTCACATTTGGTGCATTGCCCTAGTAATAATAATAGTAACACCGTTGCGGAGGACATTGTAATAGAGTGTTTCAGGTGTGACAGTGGGATCTCTGGGGTCCGTCCAACACCTGAGTTGGCAAAAAGGATGACTTCAGGTTATGCTGAGTCAGCCTGAGAAGCTGTAGAAGCTGGTCGCGGTCCTGTCCTGTCCCTTTTCACCGTCTGCTCCCCTCCACTCCTCCTCATGTGACTTTCTCATCTCTCCTTAGTCTCTCCCTCCCCTCGTCTATTCTGTGTCTCCTCTGCTAAAGCAGCAGATGCCAGTGTCCTGTTCTCCTCAGCATGGTCCCCTGGTACCTTTACAGTTTTCTTCCTGTCTGCCTGCTGTTACACCCATAGTGCAGTGACTCAGCATTTAGATTGTCCTGTGCTCCAAAACAATCTCTCTAATCATTATTGCTTATATAAACGCATAGTGGTGTATTTATATGTGTGTTTTCCAGGTTTCCTAGCTGTTTAGGAATTAATAATACCCTGGTAGCTAAGTAGGTCAAATTCCAAACGATAGGTCACAGGCTTGATCCTTATTTCTTCAACTCTTCTCACAATGGTTCATTTCTATGCCTGTTTAGAGGCAACATTTCTTGGTAAGTTAGATCAGAATGTAAGCAATAGTTTTTATGTATCGGTGGTCCACATATTGGATCACCGATACATATAAACTTCTATCACAACACACTGCTGTGTTATCAGTTTCCCATAAATGTGGGACAAGTTTAGTTCCAAAGCTCCACCATTTGAGCTGGCTTTTCAATTGCGAGAATTGTGAGACAGTTGGAGTACAGCCAGTCAATGTACTTGGGGTCTTCAAGCAAGGCAATGTGAAAATGTGACTTTCTATCCATGTGGGTTCCATGACTCCAGTATCTCCAAATGTGATGATTGAAGGCTTGGTATCGCCACAGTCAGCTGACTTTAACTGGAGTCATGTTGAGTTGACAGCGTCTGATTGACATTTCCTTTAAAAAATGCCTTCTTCTACACAGATTCATCAGCAGAATCCAAAGGTTTCTAAAAGAGACTTTCCAATTGAGTGTCATTTAGAAAGTGTACAGCTAGACAAAAGCAGTCTAGCCAACTGTGAAATCTCACAGATGAATGTGAGGCCAGCAGCATTTTCTAAGAAACTGTCAGCATGCTCAGAGTGTTGCTCAGAAATTAAATGCAAAACTACACAACAGTGCCTCCCTGCAATCAAATTTAGTATACCAGTGCTTCGACAGACTTGACTCTTGAGAGATCATTTATCCATTTAGTGTTTGTGTACTTTTGTAAATAGAGAGATGTGAATTGTGCTTTGCAAACTAATGCACTTTCGTATTTAATTTCTTCCCTTGTAGCCAGGGCAACAGATCACTCAGATAGACTGTGTTGGAACAAGCTAAGATTAAAAAGAGACAACCACTCACAAGGGGGATTTCTGCTGAAACCTGAAAGGTGTTTCATGGTTCAGAGAGGTATTTTTCTTTCCATGCCATGCCATTCTATTAAGATAAAATGTTAGTACTCTTACTACTACTTAGTTAGTCAGAGGGGTCTCAAACAAAGCATCAGAGTATACTGGTTAATGGAAGACCACAGGACTGTGCTCAGCACGGTAGATGAATGGGTTTCAGATCGAAATAAGTGCAAAATTTGCATTTGATGAGGACAGAGAGAAGATATTATACTCTAGGTCAGGGGTCTTCAACGTTTTTCAGGCCAAGGACCCCCAAACTGATGGAGAGATGGAGCAGGGACCCCCTACTATATATATTGTATAGAATTGTGTTTTATATCAAACTGGGCCTAGTGCCATGTATAAACATAGCTACCCTGTTATTGTGCATTCAATTTGAAGCTATTCAGCCATGACGTGCAGTGAGGTATGCGAAGATGTTCATCGCTGGAGAGGCACTGACTCTTTCAAAATCAGATTTACAAATATATGAAATCAACAGAGAGAAATGCGCTCTCTCAAATGGGACAAATTCAACCACATCTTATTAGATGATTTGGTTGAATTTCTAGAGGTCCCTCTCTTACCTTGTTCAAGATGTGGGCCTTTTACAAAAATGACCCATTTGGTCCATGGTTATACTGACATGTTGGTGATAAGGGTGATTTCTGCTGAAACCTGGGATTGAACCATGGACATTTAAACCTTCAGTCTAGCGCTCTCCCAACTGAGAAATTTCCACTATTTCTGTTTCAACCATAGCGTTCAGGTGAAATTCTGGAGCTCTAGCTGTTTCCTTTTCCAAGAAATGGGCCTTTCACAAATATGACCCATTTGGTCAATGGTTACGATGACATTTTTCCCGAATTTGATCAAAATTTTAATTTGCCCTAAATTTACAGCAAATGATCCCAGTGCCATAAAGATGATGTGTTTGAATTTCTAAAGGCCTCGCTGTCATTCGGGAAATTTGGACCAAACATTTAACTTGCCCCAAACTTACAGAATATGATCCTCTTGTCGTGTAAATGCTGTGTTTGAAATTTTAGAGTTCTAACTCTTTATTTCACCAAGATATGGGCTTTTTACAAAAACAAACGATTTGGTCCATGTATACACTGTCGTTCGGTAAAATTGGTCCGAAAATTAAATTTGCCCCAAACTTACAGAAAATTACCCTCTTGTCATGTAGATGCTGCGTTTGAAAATGTTAGAGCTCTAGCTCTTAAATTGACCAAGATATGGGCTTTTTAAAAAACAAACAATTTGGTCCATGGTTACACTGTCATGTTTGCTGAATTTGACCAAAATTAAAATTTGCCCGAAACTTGCAGCAAATGATCCTAGTGCCATATAGATGATATGGTTGAAATTCTAGAGCTCTCACTCTTTCCTTGACCAAGATATGGGCCTTTTACAAAAATGACCCATTTGTTCCATGGTTTCTATGACATTTTTCTGAAAGTAATATTTTTACCCTGTAACCATTGCATTTTCATTGATGGCAACTTCCTGTTGCTCTCTCACATTATTTCACTGCTTGCTCGATGTTGTTCCGTAACTTAAAGTAGCTCAGGGAATTGTTTACATATATACTGTAGATATAACACAGAAAACTCAACTTGAGTGTGCTAGTATGCATGTTGACCACGATGCTTCTGGGAGCATCTTTTGGACAGATGAAAAAAGAGCTTTAAGGGAAGTCACATCAGCCTGCTATATATTCACAGAAGAAAGAGAAAACAAAGAAAGGAACACCATTTCTAGACCATTCCTACTGTGAAACAAGGACGAGACCCAGTTATGTTATGGGGTTGCTTTGTTCTTAGGGTCAGGAAGCTCTGCCATGAATCCCATCAGGGCAATGACCTTGAGAGTTGAACAAACTAGTTCAGAAATGTCGAAGTTAATCCGAGCTACAGAAAGGACTTTATTGCAGTGATTCCCTCAAAGGTGTGTGCAACATTCAAAGTTTCTCCAGTAATCAAAAGTGTAAATTTTATTGAATATGGAAAGAAATAGTGGATGCCAATTACCTTTGTCACTCTCAACTTGTGATTATGAAAATTAATTGGTTGTTGTTTTTTTTATTGGAGTCGTACCGAACCAAACAAAGCCATTTAGCCATAAATGGTGGTACAACATACACATTTGGGAGAGCTTTATTGTGGCCTTGTGGTCTGAGGCCACTGTCAGGGCTAGATTGCTTCTGTTAGCCCTAAAAGAATGTCACCTTTCTAACCTGGATAAGTCTTCTTAGCCCTTGGCTCTTAGCCTGCCTGTGACCCCTCAGCTGGGCTAGCTTTCTAATAAGCTTAAGTCTTTGGAGTGGTTTGTTGTTGTTTCTGTCCTTTGCCCTCCCTTTTGTTGTTGCTGGTTGAGGTGGAATCCCACCTGGATACATGTGCTCGATCAGCCCGAGGCAAACTCGTTACCTTTATTTCACACTGCTTTTGAGCATCTTAACCATAGATGGTCTAATCTAATTTTGACAAGATACAACTCAGATTTATGTCCAGATTATACTCTTTTGTAACTATACATGTACTTGGGTGCAGAATTAAATACCATATCTACCTATAGATAATATGAGGGAAACCATTCCTCCAAATTTAACACCTTGTTAATAATTTCCCTTGATTCTGTTATTTCACAGTGTATGAATTTGAATTACTTGGTAAACTGTTACTTTCCACTTTGTGTCCACCTTTGTGAAGGTTATGAAAACTGACCTTTCTGTCTGAGTCTGACAAAAGACAGTAAATAAGGATGACCCAGATATTTCACCAGGTTCTTTGTTTAACTCAAAGTTGACACAGTGTCTGCAGACAATGGCCAGATATCCTGAAGGCTTTCTCTGGTTGCTTACATTGACTGAGTGGTTGTAATAGTTGTTGGACAACAAAGAGCGAGCATGTAGCATCGTTGTAAATTTGTGGGGGCAGATATTATACAAAAACCATTTGTTTCATTGAATACATTTCAATCAATTTTAGTTTATTGTCAAGTAATTGCAAGCATAGTGTTTGAGATACTCAGCATATTATTATAATTGTTATTGTATTTCCCGGATATATTATTTGCAATTAGTTGGTGTAATTGGGGATTATTGATAGCTCATCAATAATCCCATAAAACAACTGTTTCCCTGTCCCATTAAATTACAGCATGAAACTAATCAGGAATTAGACGCAGACACACATCATTAATGTGCACACAGCAAAACAGATGATTTTGAGGGCTTGTTTGAAAGAATGGCAGATCAAAGAGTTGAAGAATTAATTGCCATAAAATTACACGAATAAATGTTAAACTAGTTTAAATTAGAGGCCCCAGACCCCCTGTTTGGAAACGTCATCCTTCTGCTTTTGGCAGCTGTAATTATAGCTCAGAAAGTAGACGTACCACTATTATAGTTCCTTTCTTGTCTTTCTCTCCAACATGACCTCATTGTCTCTTCCATTACCGTCTCACTTTATCCCCCATTTCTTCCTTTTGACTAATTTTCCTTATTCCCTTTCTCAGTCTCTTATTGCCTTAAGGGAATTAACACTGCCTTTATCCAGCCTTCTCTATTGTGTGATTTTCTACCTTTGTCTAATTTCATATTGCTCAGAGATTACTTACCCCAGCCTCTGGAGTCCTTGTTGGACCTTTGCCCTCTGGGACTGAACTTTGACCTTGGAGTAGGCCTTAAGGCGCTTTAAGAGGCACCCTCTGACAGTGTTTGCTAGGGGTCAAAACTCACAATTCACACTGGCCAACTCCTTTTCATTATTCACACTCTCCGCTGTCTTCTCTCATTCTCTCACATCTTAGTCTTCATCATACTAGCATAGACAACTTTAAATATATATTTGCCTCGTCAAAGGTTGGTTGGTTCACATATTGTGTATCTCCTGTTTCAGATGAGATGGATGATCAAATGTCTGGCTCAATAAGACAATGGCTTGATGAATGGATGCAGTGATGGAAGGTGGTAACAGGAAATGGACTACATCTAATCTAAAGTTGCACCTCAAATTAAGCTGTATCCTCAGAATGCTTGTCATCAACTCTTATGCTGGACTTCTGCCCATCCCCCTCATCCTCTCCCTCTAATTTTCGACCCATCCCCTTCCTTGTCTTGGGTCTGGAGTTATTGTTGTTATTTCTTCCCTCTCCTTCCCTCTATTCTTCCTATGATCTTTGGATTGATGTCTTCTGGAATAAAATGTGAATTCTTTGAGGTGAGATGTACTCTTAAAATATCAACTAGTGCAAAATTAGACACACTTTTCTGGCTATGGTGGCTGATCTTGCAGAAGATTTGGTAGATTTGTCCATTATAGGATCTACAGTTGTATTCATATCTCATATCGGAGCAAAGGATCAGTGCCATGTTGGTGTGTTTAAAGGTTTACACAAAGCACAGTCCATTGTTGTGAAAAGTTACACTGTGTTCTTTTCACAAGTTAAAATAAATAAATAAAATAAATTCTTAATTTGGGGGAACCAGTTGACAAGAGCATGTGCTCACTGCATGTCCCTGGAGACACCGGAAGTCCAAATACTTTTGGTGAAGAAAATGCACAATCTTTAAATCTTGGAAAATGTAGTGATTTGCTGTTTTAACCTACTGTACTCAGATCGAGCACTATGCGGGCTCATTCACTATTGTACTACCCTTTATTTAACAACTCCCCTGTGACTTGGGAGGAATCAGAGGAGGCTGCACTGGGCTTTGAACTAGAAGCGTCTTTGATGTTAGCGATGGATTAGACTGATAAAAGTACTGCACGTCCAAAATACCTGCCTCCATCTGTTACTACCTGAATAACATTCAGACCAACTGAATCAAAAACAGATACTGCACTTTCTTCTCTTCTCTTCTCTTCTCTTCTCTTCTCTTCTCTTCTCTTCTCTTCTCTTCTCTTCTCTTCTCTCTCTCTCTCTCTCTCTCTCTCCCTCTCTCCTCTCTCTCTCTCTCTCTCTCTCTCTCTCTCTCTCTCTCTCTCTCTCTCTCTCTCTCTCTCTCTCCCTCTCTCTCTCTGTCTCTCATTCCCATTCTGACCTGACCCTGCCATTCTGATTTTCCTCTTTGTATTGTCCTTTACTTTACTCCCCACTCCCCCCAAAAAATTCAAGCAGTGCTATTTTTTTAAGTGAGTGAGTAATGTAAAGAGGAAGGATATGAAGGCTGACTGGATGTTGATCCAGCCAGCATCGGTGGTCTTGTCTAAACTAGACATTTGACAAGATTGTTTTGCTCTCCATATGTTCAACATATCACCCAGATAGTTTTGCTTCTCTGAGATATTTTGGCTGAGAAAACATTACACATTATCAGCCTTCAGTCAAGACAATTCAACTAGATTTTCACATGTATCAAAAGCTGGCCCACAGATTGATAAGAAGGTAGTCCAAGGTACTCAAAGTAGGCTTAGAAACCTTAAAACCATGGCTATCAAATAACAACCCACAAACCATTGCATTGCATTCACTGTCCATATGAATCATCCCACAAGACAGAGGCTTTAATTTGTCAGTGTGATTCTTTGTCACTGCCTAAACACCGCCTACATTTGAATGTCATTGTTTGAATAAACCATTACACAATTGTCACTTCCCTGACATTTATCTCATTGTGGAGCACAATCAGTTTCCCCTCTTATATTCCGTCACACAGAAGTTTTTCTCTGTCCTCTCAGTTCGTGTTTCTTTCCACCCTTCCATGTAATTGATCAGCACCTCTAAGCGGCCACTGTAAACTTCCAGGCCACAGTATCTGCTGAGTCTAGCCTTTACATTAGAGCTTATTCAATCTCAGCTACAGGTGTGCTGCCCTGCAATCCCCCAAAGGACAGCAGAAGCATCAAACAGGCCAAAACACAACCTTCAAAAGGCTGTGTGTCATCAGCATTAATTCCTGGACACTGAGGAATCAGCAGAGTACTCTGTCATCCGAAACTGGAACTTTGAGAGAGACAGAGATGGAGAGGGAGAGTGTGTGCGGGCAGTAAAATACATGCTGTCATTCATACCCTCTCATTATATCCCTGAGTCATACAGAGGCCCTGGAGCTGAGCTCATTGACATTGACATTCTCAGCTCTTTTTGTGTGTGTGTGTGTGTGTGTGTGTGTGTGTGTGTGTGTGTGTGTGTGTGTGTGTGTGTGTGTGTGTGTGTGTGTGTGTTTGTTGTGTTTAACGTTGAAGCTCCATGTTGCGACATCATGTGTTGTCATTTGTTTTCTCTCTTTCGTGTGACTTTTGCTGTGAACACATTGCTCATGCACTCAGTATATACAGTATGTGTGTAGTGGGATGACTCAGACCTTGAGCTGTCTGGGCAGCAGGGAGCTGTAGCCAACAATTGCTTATTGGATCGTTAACAGGGTCATCACATTCAGACAGACAGACTCATTCACACATTTAGAGTTTCTAGTTCACCTAACCCAACTGTTATTGGACTGTGGGTGGAAGCTGGAGCACTGGAAGGGAAACAAAAAGTCATCCGGTGTTTAATGAAGCCAGAGAGCGGCCAAGTGTAACAAATATAAAGCCAAAACAATATCACAGCTCTTCTTCCTTTGGTTGTAAAAATGTGCACTTCTGCCCACAGGCATTTCCCCCTGTCAGTCTTGTGCATGTGCAGTCTGAGCTTTCAGGTGTGGACCAGTCCATATTGAGTGATGTGCATTAAGCCTGCACTATATTGGTGGAAATTTCGCATCATGTTATCTTCAATTCTTGAGAAAATAATCATGATAATATTGCTGTTGACAGCATGAAATGTTTCCATCATTTTGTTTCAAGATGTTTAGGTCTTAGGTGCTGTCTTCCTGTGTGGAGGGGAGCAGGAAGCAGCAGGTTTCCTCCCCACAGGAACATTTTAAAGGTTTGATTTTAACACATAGATAATAACACAATATATTGAGGGATATCACTTGCAACTCTCACAGCCATCTTGTGAGCACTTCACTTTCCTGCAGATGTTGCTGTTGGAAAATCTCTATTAGTCTGTTTCCCAGCAGAGTCTTAACCGTAAAATTCAATAGACTTTAACTTCAACATCTTTCATTTTGAAGTTTCCTTCTTTTGTAATTCTGTAATCCCCAATGTCTTACCGACGTTATCACATTGGCAGTCTCTCAGCACTTTGGATGACTGAGAAACTGCTGGTACACTTCAATGTATCCCTTAGAAACCAGTTGACAGCGTTGTGAAAGGGGCATGTCTTTCGCGGCTGTCATGTAATAAGTGAATTTACAAGATGTGAAGAGACAACAACGGATCAACAGACCTACAACAACATACTCAATGGGACTCGGGTCTTCTCAGCTCTCCTCCAGGTTGTGTTTGGGTGGCTAATGGGAGGAGGCATGCAGAAACATGCCAGTGTTTTGAAGTTTGCATTTGGCTCTGGAGAGGAAGCTCTCCCTACCTATGTTTGACAGTGATGAAGATAAATAGGTGGAAGGGAGGGTGAGAGAGAGAACGAGTCATGAGGAAGAGGGAGAGAGCTATGGGCGATGGGTGTGTGTGTGTGTCTGGAAAGATAACATGACTCTGGACTGTGCAAAGACCTTGCATTAAGCTGGGGGACGCTCTACTTTATCATTGGCTCTTCCTGTTTGGCACAATCCTTATCCTCAGAGCTTGTGTTCAAACACTGTTACAAATTATAAGTCAACATCCCCCATACCTCCTACATGACCCCAACAGACACACTAACCTATGCCTTAACCCTGCGTAAGCCTAAGGTTAAAGGGGTTGGCAGGTTAATGGGTGGAAAGAACAGACATGCATTTCACAAACTGTCCTAGATGAACGTTATTTCATTATTTACTGGATAAATGGGAATAGATAGATAGATATATGAGCAACAATTTATAATCTCACTATCAAAGAATACATTGATTGAATATTTTACATGTCTGTATAGCCTGACAAGGGTGCACTCCAAGAAACAGACCTAGAGTTTGTCAATAGGTTATTCACCCTTAAAGTAATAGTGACTAATCTGATAGGTGAACACCAAAAAAACAATGTCTGTAAATAAGAAGAGATTACGAAAAGTATGTAACCACAGTTTATTTCCAGACCAGTCGCACACTTGAAGCATGAAATGAAGCATGTAGTGGGTTCAACGTGAATGACGTGCAGTTTATTTTGAAAAACAGACATAGTCACTTGTGTATCCTCGTGTATCCTAATTTTGTCAGATTCCTACAGGAAAACATGGCTTTAGGAGAACATTGAGGTTAGAAGATCAGGAGGTGACACATTTGATTTTATATCTGTGTGTGTGTGTGTGTTTGTGTGTGTGTATGTATACATTGGTGCTTGTACACAAAGGTGCACTGCAGAAGTTGGCTTTTGTGTTCAAAGCCAGCCTAAGCAGGCAGATTTGGCCCCCTGTGTAAATATGGTGAGCCACTGATAACATTCATTTGTGTATAACAAGGACACATGCTCACACACACACACCCACACACACACACACACATACACCCACACACACACACACACACACACACACACACACACACGCGCACACACACACACACACACACACACACATGCATCTAGTGAGATTATAATTTATTTGGTCAATGAAATTAATCGTCCTATGGATATCCCCAGGCTTTAGTGACTGAGATGAGCTCTAAGGCAAGAAGTGATAAAGACACTATTGTCACTATTGTTTGGTGCAGATACTGTAAATTCATATTTCCATTACGTTTGGCATTTATTTGGGTGTTGAAATAGAACAAACCTCTATTAAAAAATGTATTGTACTGTATTCATTGCTATGAAGACAAATAAATATAAGCTCTTTCAATTTTGCATTTTCTGATGGATTCCTGAAAGCTACAGTTCCCTTTTGTCGTATTACAGATTTCAAAGACTATATTAGTCCATTTTGCTACATAAATTGAATTACAAAATGTGTTCTTAGATTACCAGCAATTACCCTGCATTATTAGATATTCAGTGGATGAATCCTGCCACCCAAATTCCCCTTTGCAGAACTAACTCCAAATGTACTGTATTTCCTTCCACCGCCTTATCAATGTGACTCCAGGACTACCCAAAGATGAACATTAAATGCATACTATACTCAGATTTGTTTTGCCACCATTGTGATTAAGGCAGAAATGTGAATAAGACATCTGTCTGATTTATGTGGTTGACTGAATACACATGGTATATTCAGTGAGTCTGCCAGGTTAGGAAATGTATGCAGTGGTGGCTGCATGCCAGAGCAATCAATCTACAATCACATAATAGAACTATCAAGCTTATTAAAGCTTACATCCGTTTACACAAATTCCATTGTAATTGTGGTGTTGATGGTGTTAACTAAAATCTATTTGTTGCCAAAAATGGAATAAATTCAAAGTTTGTCCTGGGCCTGACTCAGCGATACCTTTTGGTCCCAATGGGTTTACACAGGGTTGAAGAGAAGAACTCACGCACACAATGACCCTGCACCTGGAGCAGACGTCAGCTTCACTAACAGAAGCTCAGGTAAACATTGCTAGGTTGTCACAGTAGTGAACACTGTTCGACAGCCCATTATTCATCTACCTAACTGGTATATTAACACAAATTCCAAAGTAACTGGCCCTCGCTCTTGTGCTGTGTAATATCTGGAGAGAATAGGTCAACAAATAATTCCTCCTGGGTTGTAGAAAATGAAGTGCATTGCTACAATCTATAAAGAAATTAACAGCATTAAGCATTGTTGTTATGCCAGTAGTTTTGTATTTACAACAAAGCAACTGGAAGGTTACCATTTCACAATTCCCTCAGCATTTAGAACTTAACAACAGTGTTCTATTTTAACATTGTTTTTCCTTTGACAGAGAGGCACAAGGCTACAAACAAAAGGCTGACGCTCGTGTGTTACTGCTACATGTATGTGTGTGTTGGATTGTGTTTCTAGCATACTTGTCATTCCTCACAGTTCTAGTATTTGTGCCAAGTGGGTTAGGTCTGCTTTAACAAAGATGTAAGTCTCCATGGTTCATCAGGGGTCACTCACAGCATTGTTGTAATTGGATGGCAAAATGCTTGTAAAGGATGTACCAAGTCATTGCTCTTTGCCAGTTGTTGAAAGCTGTGTTTAGCTTTAAGTGTGCTGTGCATGAAGTCTGTCTTTGCTCAGGTTTCATGTTGTCATGGAAATCCTGGAAAAGGGATGAAATTCAGAAATTGTCTCTCCCGGGCATGGAAAAGTCATGAAAAACAAATGAAACAAGTTGTGGAAATCGAGCAATATTGTTTTGATTATTCTCATTTTAATGATAAAAGATTATTCAGAAGAACTGTTAACAATTTAAAATTCCATTGGATGAGAATCAAGGAACAGGTGGTGAATAATTACACACTGATGCTATCGCAAATGTCACAGCCAAAATGCTGTATGTATCCTCCATTAGGAACAACTGAAGGCCCTCAGATCACATCAGTTTTGGCTAAGAGGGTCCTGCAGTGGAGAGGTCAAAGTTCAGGCATTGGAGCCCTTATTTTAACCTCTGGGTCACCCCATTTGAATACCACGGTCACTTGATATTATACCATGACCGTGTGAAATGTCTCCATTTCTGTTTTGCTCAGGAATCCTGTCAGAATTCCTGTCAGGCATGTTGAATTTGGGTAGAATATGGAAGACAAAACATGAAGCTACAGAACATCTGAGCAAAAGTAGGAATGCTTGGCGTTCCATTGTGGCATTTGTCTCTCAGGAATCCCCCTGTCTGCCACACACCCCCTATGGTACAGCGTACTGTAGCCTGCCTCAGCAGGTTTCTTTGTAGTGTTTATACTCAAGTTGCCATATTATATCTTCTGATCAGCACCCAAAATGTGTCCTAGGGTGTTCTTCATGGCTTATGACTTAAAGACTCAGGGTCATCTGTATTTCAAGTTTAAAAACAACATTTATCTGTCACATTTCACCCTTTAGACATAGGTTTATAAGCTTGATTAATAACAAAGCATAAAACAGGGAAAACCTGGCTCACAGCAGTTTTTTTTCTTATCATTCCACCCTCCTATCATCAGTTTGAGAAAACTTTAAAAGGTCATATCTTGGACAAGGAAGGAGCTAGAGAGTTTGATTAAGTAATCCTTGCACTTATTTAGTGTGGTGCTATGCAGTTTGCCAAGTAAAGAATCCAAGATGAATTACCCTAAGCACATAAAGCATACATATACACTCCACAAACCCATGTGCATTGAAACGTGTATGCTCAATCATCACTTTAACACACACAAAGAAAACAAATATCATCAGAAGCAACCCATACATTGTAAGTAGAGCCATTAGAGGTAGCACATACACACATTTACACATGTACATTTGTTGGGTGGAGTTCCCAGACACCTTTTTAGAACCATACTGATAGTTAGTGATATCAAACAAGATGGATGGACGGATGCAAAAGAAAGCTGTGGTCAAGTTCAAAGTAAGTGTGGTAAACAGAGTAAACCACTTCAGATGACATCTCACATTTCCACACTCAATCAAAAGAGCAACGGATAAGTCTGTGTTAATCTAGCTTTAGGCTCTGTTGTAGGAAGTCTGTTTATTGAAGAGACATTAACACCCTGTATCAAACATGTACCTACTGATTCAACTAAAAAGCTACCGCAGACACACCCACTATGGCTTAGCAAAGCAATGTGATTTTCTTCAGCTGCAAGCATCTATGGAAATTGTTATTGGTACCTATAAAATGGTCTATACGGCCTTTAAGATGTTTACATGCCTTTTACAATTGCATCATAGCTCTTACACTCCGAGGTGTGACAATATTGTGTGTACATAGTGTTTGAAAAATGTATATAAATCCTTAATCGCAAAGTTTTAGCACACATGTAAACATACTGACATACACACACTCCTAAGAGCTGTGGACTCCTGTTGATTCCGTCCGTGTATCCAGTCTAAACGCATTGAGAGCGTGTCAATGTACTGCCCCATAGCTCCTCTGTTAAAGGGGGCGGAGCTCTAAAACACACTTATACAAATAAAGTGCAGACACCAGAGGGAGCAGTATAAAACATGGTTCATAAATATGTAGCTACTCATTTAAAAACAGGTTTCCATTGGCTTTTACCTAAGCCACAACAGGGAACAAATGCCCAATGTGCTTTGGCGTTTGTTGAGTTTTTGTTTATTTGCGGGTGATTAGATCCATCATTGGTTTGTGTTGTGATTGGGTGTAAACGTCAATGGGAACTGGATCACACTGATGTGTTTATGGGCTTTGTCTTTATGGGTTTACGAGATGAGTACGTGTGACCGACTGATAGAGAGAAAGAGCAGTTCTATTGTGTTTCCATATCATTTCACACCAGGGCAGGGTGGGGACTCAACAGCCCTAAAATAGACCTGTAGTTTCCTGTTGAGTAAGTTACGCACCTTCTGTGTAGCAGTATGTCCCTCCCAAAAGTCTCATGGGAAGTACATCTAGTCTCTGTAGATTACTAGATAGCTTCTTTTTATGTGTGTACTGTATATGTGGCCTAGTTGTTTGTCTGGGGAATGTATATAAGTGTGTTTTGCATGCTTATTCGATGTAACTATTTGAGTGATGGACACTATCTGCATGCAGGAGCCCCTTTCCTTTTTCTCTTCTCCTCTCCTCACCTCCTAAATGCAGTTGGACAGTAAGATAACCAAACTGCAGTGATACTAGTTCTGTCTGCGTTGTTGGGAAATATACTAATGAAAATGGTTCAAATGTGTAAATGTTTCCTTGCACGATGTTTGCAGCCAAGAGATGAACAAACTGCACTGCAGGATACATACAGTCTGTTTGGGCCAAACTTAAATAAAACTTTGTTTTATTTGAAAAGAAAGTTTTAGTTCCCTTTTTTTATAAATGTGTGCATATAATAAATAACAACAATCATAATTAATACCGTCTTTCCTTCTCTCTATCTCTCTCTCTACTTTTTCTGTATAAAAAAAACGATCTCCAAAATGTCCTATAACTGTATGCGCACTGTCATGTCACATGTTTGCTTCAATCAAAAATATATATACTAGAAACAAAAAAATGTGAAAATTAAGAAAATAATTTGTGCATATGAGCGTCTACATAAAAGCCAAAAACCCGTAGCACAGACCACTTCACTGCCATTGCTGATACACACTGCCTACATGTCACAGTTTCACAGAGCCTTTTGTTGTCCTGTGATTTATATGTTATGATGGCGTGACAATTTAGAGATTCATTTATTACTCTTGATATTGGTTTGGGATTTACATATAAGGACATTTTTGGCATTATTAAAGGATCTGACATTGAACAGAACTGAGATTGAATTGTGATTTCTTGTGTCCATCCATCATCTTACCTCTGTTGGGTCGCGGGGTCAGCTGGGACTTTCTTGTGTGTCAATTATAAATAATAATCATACATTTCCTAATTCCCCCTGCTAGGTTTCCTCATAATGCTTGTAATTCTAAGCTGCATTTAACAATCTTAAGAGTGGCTTTCTGGAAGCAGCTGTCCCTAAGCTTACTCACAGAACTTGCATGCCTGCACTGAGTCATTGTTTATGACAGCAGACAGGTTGACAACTTTGTGACAGACAGGTTAGCACAGGTTAGCACTCAAAAAAACATGTTTTCCAATTGAGAAGGTGGTGCCAATTATGAATGGTTGATAACAAGCTCAACCAGTCCCAGTAACACACACGAACAAACACTCTCTATAGCTCAGTGTTGTTTGTCACATGGATGTTCTGTTTCTTCAACATGGTTGACCAAGTACATTATTTTTGATTGACTGGAACATCCGTGCATGAAAGAGTTTTTCCAGGCATAGACATGTTTTCGACTTGTTGACATGTTTTCCCAAAGGTTAAGCAAAATGATGGACAGTTTTCATAATGAATGTGATCTGTATTAGAACTCAAGAAGGTAAAACAATTTGGATATCTTTATGTCCTTAAAATCCAATATTATCACAATAGAAATCCATCTGGTGATTGTCACTATGAGGCATGTAACTCCCTTTTCTTGTACAGTCAATGGATATGCTAATGTTTGCCGTACATGAGCTTGGCAGCGACAATGCACTGAAATAATATAACATTCTGTTTTGCAAAGACACATTTTGATCTCCTGTTGCTGTTTTCCATTGTCTTGGTGTTTCACTTGGCCAGTCCTTTCTCAATCTGGTTACATTATTTAGTTTATCACCATTTATAAGAACACAGGACCGGGACAGTCCAGTGTGTTACCATTTGGTTAGTGTGTGAGAGAGTTAGAGCAAGAAAGAGAAACAAAAGGTGACTCTGAGTCTCTGTGCATACTTCATGAGCATGTGTGTGTGTGTGTAGGCTGAGGCTTGTCATATGATATGCAAGTATTGTAGGGCTGTGTTCAGCAGTGTGGGAGCCATACTCATCTCTTTTCCCTGGGGAAGTGTGTGTGTCTGCGGCATACACATTTTTGAACATATTTACAGAGCCCGGCTTAGGGTTGCAACATTCAGTGTGTGTATTGCTGCAAACTGGCCGTGTGTATGGATGCATCTTTGAATTGTTTATGCTCTATATGATGAAACAACATGCAAACTAAATTCAGCTTTGCTCATGTGCATGAAAATTGCAAAATCAGGTATTCAAGCTCACACACATCGTGCACACATACACACCTCTGCCATTGTAAGGGGAATTGTTAAGATGCAGGTTTTATGTAATGTTATGTAACAGGATAGTGCGGACACAGGTGGGATGAATGGATGGGTGATCAAACACACACACACACACTTGAGCCCATTCTATTTAAAGAAACAAAGGGACCGTGAAAATGTATGCAGTGTTAGGTGCCAGAAACTGTGACTGAGTGACACATTCATTCCCCTGACGACCATAATCAAATGCAATAAAAAGTAAAGATAAAATGGCATCGAGCTAAATGTGCTTGTATTCATTTGCTGCCATCACTGTTTTAAGATCAATTAATACGAATAATAAACAATAATGCTAACAAAATGTTGCCTTACCTTCATTCTATTGTGTACGGTTGTGTACATTTGCGTACCTAGTAGCACAGAGAGAGCGGCCTCTTGCGTAGTCAAGTAGACTTCCCTGTTGTTGTCTTGTCAGATATTTTACAGACAGATACAGATATTTTTACAGAGCCCCACAACTCAATGTGGGCACAGCTGTTACACTTGTTGACTCTCTTGTTGACAAATTGGACAGTTCTAGAGAGGACCTCCTCTTTAATGGCATGTGGAACAATCCTGCATTGCAACATCAGTGCTGCATCCCCCAGGGCATCAGGCTTGAGGGGCATTACATATCCACTCCAACAGTTCAAAGACAGTTTAACACAGAGAAGGTGTCATTTCAGACAGGTTCATTCATTTCAATAATTGATGTGTTTCTCTCTGAGGTGATCAGTAGATTTGCCAAAGAGGTAATAATCCAAGAGCCTTGAATCCCTGCGGTCCCACATTATTGAGGAAGATGTAGTGTTTGCATTTGCCTCTCAATACATCTACTACAGCAATGAGGAGCTAGAATATGAGATCACCCAGCTTGAGGAAATAATCGAAAGGGACCAAACTAGTGATTTGGAAACACTAAACAGTTCAGTAGAGCTCGCTGTCTTCCTGGAGTCATAAAGGGAGATGTTCCACCAGATGTTGGAACTGTGCAAAATTTCACTTGCATTTCCTGTGAGCACCGCATTAAACTCCATTTTTGCTTACTCTTTCAAAAGTGAAAGGGAGTACTTTTCTCCTTACCTTACCTTACCTTTACCTTACCTTTCATTCAAACTTTAGTGCTGTGAACAAAACTTTGCCATGCACATTACATAATTATTTTCAAAAAACTGTACATGTAGAGACAGAGGTCTAAGATGAATGTTTAACATCAAGAGAGGGTCAACCTCACCTCTGCCTTTTCAATGAAGGCTGCAAAAGTGAGTGGCAGCTTTGGCCCACGCCTTGCTGTTTATTTAGAAAGGTGAACAACAGTTAACAGTTATGAATGTAAAAGTGAGTGAACCATGAATGGACCACACCTCACTGACTGAAAAGGGTTTCCTCAAGCCTGGAGACAGCAGCAGTGTAGGACACAGAATGGGGGAAAAATAGTTTTGTGAGGTAGATTCATTATTTTGGTACTCAAAGGAACTGTCATTACTCACACACTGAAACGTAAGAAGCAAAGTTGACTTTTGTTGATGAATGGCTAAAGGGTAACATGATATGATAAGGTAATGGAAAGTTCGTCACATGTTGTTGACGTGACACAACTTAACAAATAGCAATTCAGCTTCGGATGTTACCTTTCAAAATACAGTATGTATATAATTCACTTCAAAACACTTAGAAAACGTATTAAATGGCAAATTACCTTCACGTGTCATTTTCCAAAACACACTTTAAATTTGAACTCAAGAGAGTTCAATCAAAAAATGTATTTACCCTTTAATTATTGTACCTGAAATGTGTCTGCAAATAACAAGCTTCAGTTAAATTACATGAGCAAATAAGTCAAAACATTTAGCACACACACCACAGTACCATTCACAGTAAAAAAATTGTTGGGAAACATTTACACAAGCCTTCTTCTTCGACCACACTCGACTCATTAGTGTCCAAGTCCTTATGGCTTTGTCTTGAAAACGTTGAAAACTGTGTGTGTCTTACTTCTTTATGTGTATGTATAGTGTGTGCTTTCGGCTCATCTGTCAGTCCTTGCAGCTCTGTGCAGCTCTGTGCAGCTCTGTGCAGCTCTGTGCAGCTCTGTGCGGCTCTGTGCGCCTCAGACGCGTCGGAACAAGCCCGCTGGTCCTTTAAAGATGCCGCATTGTCACTGAATGCCCACTCGCGTCAATGAACAGTCCCAAGTTTTCACTTCAATCCCTTGAAGCACAGGCAGACACAAGCGGCTTTCTTGCTACTGGTTTATTTGAAGGTGGTGTAAAAGTCAAAATCCAAGTCTATTTATCAAATTTGTGACACGCGTGTCACTCTAATCCAAGTGATGTAAATCATGTCGACAGCTCTGACAGATACCACATCACTTTGTCCCTACCCAGTTCTACAGTTCACATGCTCTAATGGAAAATACCACGATATACCTCCTAAGTGTCTTCCTGGTGCTCCCCTTAGCCCATATCTAAGATTATTTCTGATATCCTCAGTGTTTTTCCGGTACACCTGCACTCTCACCTGCTGATGACAGGATAAGAGTTGTAAAGTTTGGTGGTGAGTGACTGAGACTATTGTCTCCAGCTGAGAAACCAAGAGCCTGTCAGTCAGTTGTCAAATAAACATACACCCGCCTTAAGATGAACAGGCACTGCAGGAAAGCTTTGCCAAAATAAAACTTCCCCCACTTGTCAGTCATGTTTATCAAAAGCCAAGTTCCTCTTCCTCCTCCCTGTTGTTTACCTCTCCAGCCAACTTCACCCCTAGCTTGAAATAATTGTTCCATCCATTTGTGGCATTTGTTTAACTGAATACAGGACATCCTCTGGTTATTCTAAAGTCACATACACAGTTTGGCTGAACTCAAATATAAAATACTGCAATAAGTAGTTTGCAGTATTTTGATGGTATTTAGATGTTGCTCCTTAACCACAGCCTTGCCATTAAAGGATTAGAGTACTATACAGTCATCACTGGATAAAATAAACTATCCAACTAAACCAGTAATCTTTGACAGGCTTGCTACTGCCACACAGCGGATTGGTCCTTTAAAAGAGGGTGTTGAGTTTCTCAGAGCATCTCTATGCTGAGATGTGAGTAAATGGAGAGAGACCGAGGTGAGTGGCACCCAGCCTGTAGACATGCTGAGTCACTGGGAAGAAAAGGTTGTTCTGGTGCAGAACATCTACAGCTACATGTGTGTCTGTCTGCAGTTTCTGTCTTCTCCTTACAATGTAATTGAATTTTAATTATGCATGCGGCATGTCTGCTGGAGCGATAGGTGATAACCCTGGGTTTGTGTGTGTGTGTGTGTGTGCATTCTCACACATCTAGGTGTACATGCATACACATGTACTGTTCATGATATACATGTTTTTCTTGTGTGAGCATTTACTTTTAGATAAGCTGATTTTGTGTGTGTGTGTGTCTGCATGCGTGTGTGTGTGGGACTGTAAACTCTCACATAGCCCCTGAGAAACGCAAGAAACCTGAGATCTGTTCACCTGACTGATGTTATCTGGCTAACACTTTCCCAGTACAAACCACGTAAAGCAATACAATAGACCCTACGTGTGTGTGTGTGCGTGTGCGTGTGGGTGTGTGTTTGCGTGTGGGTGTGTGTGTGAGTGTGTGTGTGTGTGTGTGTGTGTGTGGGTGTGTGTGTGTGTGTGCGTGTGTGTGTGTGTGTGGACTGTTCACCTGATTGATGTCAAGCAGCACTGTACCATGGTCCCAACATGACACCCAGTCTAAATGTTTTAGCAGCTCCATTGGACACTGTAATCTTTTAGCAATATTCAATGACAGTGTAACAAACAGCAGGGAGTCTTGAGTGTTCATTTAGGGTGAACAAAGGCATTTTGTTGTAATAGGTAACAAAAGGTTGTGCTCGTTTTGCTCTCATAGCTGACAAACTACAGCTGTGAATTATGTCAGGTGAATTAAGTCAAGTCAACCTTATTGACAAAGCCATGAGATATGTTAGTCTTATTATTCATGTACTTACTACCCCATTCATATTTCCAAAGGTTTCTCATGTATCTGATCTGACCTGTCCCCTTTCTCTCTCAGGGAGCTGTCACTCAGACATTATAGCAGCATACCATTCAGGTAAATCTGGTGAGCTAAACCTATTTGTGACTCACAGGGAGACCCAGTGTTTAAAGGTGAACGGACACACAAATATGTATTAATTTGCCCAGTAACAAACACAGGATGGCCAGTGTGTCTTCTGTGTTCAGGGTTGGTGGCCATCATAAAAAGTGGAAACGTAAAACGCCATTACGAAACAAAACGCAGACACTTTGCGGAAACATATCTACATTAATGAACTCAAAGCCCAGTATGAACACTCAACAAAGGTCCTCTCACAGTCCCTCCCTGCTGAGGATACAGCAGATACTGACCACTTAAAAAGACATTTATTGATGGGGAGATAGTAAAGGAGTACACATATGCAGGTTTATGCAGACTCTGCTAGATGACAAACAAAAAGATGAACTGAGGGGAAACATTTGGCAGATCCCTCTGTCAGCTACAACGGCTCATAGAAGATCTGATGTATTAGCAGAGGATGTGCAGACACAGCTTGATGCTGATATTATGAGTGCACCGTACATATGGTCAGCAGTGAATAAATCAATTGGCAAAGCACACAAGAGGAGAGAATCTCTGGCCATAAAGGAGATGTTGGCACAGAAAGGCATCGGTCCGAAAATCTGAGGTCTCTATTACCACAGATGGGGCACCCTCCGTGATAGGTAAGGAGAAAGGAACTGTGAGTCAGATGAAAGAGGATACTCCAGAAGTGACCACATACCAAAGCATTATCCACCAGCCTGTACTTTGCTCCGCTCTGGTAGAGGAGTTATGCTGATATTAAGACTTCAGAGGTGAAACCTGTCGAGTTTTTCAGGGAATCCTCATCCCATCAACTTTGTTTGCTCAGAGAATTCCTGAGAGAACCTTCTGCTCACTGCAGTGTGAGATGACTGAGCAAAGGCAGGGTGTGGAATGGCAAGTTTCTGAGTCGAAACAAAAGGGTCAGAGAGCAACACAGTTCTGAAAAAAATGGATGTAATGGCTTGGTTGATATCACGTCACACCTCAATGCTTTTAACTTAAAGCTGCAAGAATGACCAGTGTGCACTTTGTACCTGTTAGAGGAAGGAAGGTTGAATGGGAAAAGGTGAGAGGGGGGTCGAGGAAAAAGTCCCCCGGATCAGGCCAGGAAAGGTCTGGAGCCGGAAGCAGCAGCAGAAAGCCACACCTCATAGGCACAGCTTTTACAGGATGACATCATGCACCACTGCAGGCAGCTTCAGAAAGCAGTGGAGGGAGAAAGGACAAAAACAAAAAGGGAAGAAATCACGCCCAAAGATCTTTACCTTTTTCTTGATCACCTGAAAATTCAAGAATCTGCGTATTAAATTCCCCTCTGTTTTAGTGTTACAACAACAGAGCTTAATTTAGTTCCATTAATAATCTATCAGAGAGAGTAAGCAAACTGGATTTGCATTCACTAAATGGATGATTGAGGTGTGTGCCGTTGAAACGAAAAGAGATATTGAACACACAGAGGTTGCTTTTAAAAGAATGAGGAAATGATGTGGTTATCAAAAAGGCCTGTCATGTAAAATGTTTGCTTCAATAAAAACAAATAGCAAAAAACTTTATTTCCATTTCAGTTATGCTCATCACTCTTTTCATGCTCTTTACTTAATGCCGCTATTTTTCCTCCGGTGTCTTTTCTGTTTGTGAACTATTTACAGTAGTGACCTATTAAAAAGCTGTGGAATGTTCTCAGTGGACCCTCTAACCTTGTAATGGTTTGACCCAGTAGTTTAAGATCAAAGAAAAACTGCACGACCTGGCTGACAAAGCATCGGTGGACAGAGGGGTCACATACCTCTGTTCACTTAACCCTGCACCACAGCACATAACACTATATTGTTTGATAAACATTAAGCTACAACCTAAAAAGACAATTCAAATGGTTCCAACTTTTGCATGTAGTTCTTAACTGGTATTACAAAAGACAATCTGTTTTTACATGAACTACTGTTGGATACTGTAAGAGAAAAATTCCACATCCCATTTGAGTCAAACATTAACACGCTGATGTTTTCTTTACAATTCCCCTCAGTTGGAGGCATCAGATCAAAATGTAAACATGACATTGCTTAAACATACAACGTTAAGTGGTAATCAGACTATATGAGCATTAAAGTTGACTAAGTCTGGCCTCCTTCCCCGCTTAACATTAAATCCTGTTCCGAAACTATATTTATTTATGCGCATGTTGGACTCATGACTCAATCAGCAAATGATGAACCGTTCTGTTCTGTGAATACGCTTTTAAACTTGCGGTGGTTTGTTTGTTGTGCCGTTGTATGAGAGTTTTGTGCATGGGTGACTTTGTTGGAGATAAAGCAGGGATTAGTCATTCACCAAGCAGGAAGTAATGACAAAATCATCACACATACGCACACATATAGGCAGAGCTGACGAACCCTATAGAGCAGAAAATGGAAAGACGCATTTCAGATGAGCGTAAGCTGCAGAGGTGATAGGAAGTGGGAGACAGGAAAAGGGAAAGGCAGCATCTGTTTCCCACTCGTCATCTGCTGGGGACGAGGACATACAGTTTATTTCCTGCATGTCTGTGCATTGATCACCCACGTTCTCTCACACAATACTTAATCCATTCAACTATAATTTTTCCATATCTATAATCTATCGCCTTAAATTGGACTACAGCCCAGTCACAATTTGTAACATGAATGTAACATTGATTGATTTGAGGCGCTCTCTTACAACTGGCTGATGCATTGGATGCTTGTGTGTGTGTGTGTGTGTGTGTGTGTGTGTGTGTGTGTGTGTAAATATCATTACCAAGCTTCAATTCCAGTGGAAGATGATTGATATCTTTTTGGCACTGACTTTGGTTTTGTCTGTGAAGGTTCTTAGTCATCTAGGTCATGGTATCTAAGGAAAATTAGAGACTTAGAAACCAGCCTGTTTTTACATCCCAGAAAATCTATGAACTCTAAAAGTTTGGGAAGTGTAGAATGGAATATCTGTTGAATGTAATATATCACGTGCATTAGAAATGTCATATCCTTCAAATGTTTAAAAGGCTCTGAATCACACAGGTCTGTTTGCCTTCAACAGGTCTGAGGAACGTGAGGTCAAGGCCGCCACAGGCAGCTTGTGTTGATTTTCCTGGTTGAAGTTTAACCAAGAGGTTTACATAACTTCGCTGGGTTGAGCTCACTCCCTGCACACAGCCCCAACCACTGGAAGAATAACACCAACATATCTTAAAATGTGAGTTGGTCTCAGCAGAGGGGTTAGGGATGAGGATGAGAAAGCTGGTGAGCAGGGAAAGAGTAAAGGGTCAGGCTTACTTTCCTGAGGCCTGTACTAAAAAGTGAGATGAAGGGGTTAGCTATCTAACTTCAGGCTCAAGTCTGTCACGAGGCTGGCTGATCGCACTCTGTCACCACGGTAACTTGTGCTACCTCTCAACCAATCATAGTAGGGCAGACAGTATTTATGTCATTATGTATTACTGATGAAAATAATGTTAATCTGAGGTATTGATCACAGATGACAAGACCTCACTGATTTGCTCAGGGACAATGAAATATGTATTTGTTCTCCTTTGCTCCTCTGACTTGAAATACAGTATGTGGCACGTGACCGTTCCATCTTGTTCCACTATAGCCTGTCTTCGCTGGTCTTTCATATTTATGGACGCATGCTGCATAAGGAAAGCCAATGTTAACAACGTTTGTTGATTAGAAGCATTGCGATAATGCTTGACAGATTGCAGGGTTTTGATTTTGTCAAGCCAGCAAAAGCAAACAAGGCAGAGGTCAGTTAAGTTTCCTTTGCAATGTGCAGCCCCCTGATTAGCCGAGGCAGATAATTGCCGTCCAAAAACCGGTGCAGGGTGTGACAGCAGATATTTGCAACAGCTAAACCAAAAATCCAGATTGATGTTTTGTTTTTTTACCTTTACGTGTTTACTGTGTTGTTCCTGCCAATACCGTTCCATGTGTCGGCCAAAACTGTTCTCGTGAGATATTGATCGTATCTGTACACACCCTGCCCTTGTTCTCTTTAATTGTGCGGCAGACAAGTGCAGGAGCGGCAGCAGAGATGAATGAGGTAAAATGGAGTTGAGGAGAACAAACAAGCTCATAAATGTCAAGGCCGTTTCCCCTCCCCCTCCCTCTATAAATCATTGTTTCACCTGTTGTTTATCATCTGCTCCCACACTCCTCATACAAACCATCCCCCCACCCCTCTCATGCTCAATCTGACAGGGCACTGTAGGGCTCAGCAATCCAATGCACAAATACCGTACTGTATGTTGAGCTACAGTATATGATATGTTTGGGTGCATTTAAAGCTGCTCTATGCACGTCTTGATGTCAAATGTTTACCAGCTCAATTTACAACATAGTAGTGGAATAGAATACCATAGAAGCTGTGTATTCATCCTGTTTCCCCAATTGAAGGTTTGTTGTCCAATTAGGAAATGAGACTTTGTGTCCCATGTTAGAGCATCAATGGTTGTGGTTACAGTAGTCATTCTAATGCGACTTCAGAATCAGATATTGAAAATCCTGATCCAATCCTATCCAATCCTATCCGGTCAGATTGAGTGGTGGCTACACTGTGACAGTTCAATGTAACCTGTGCAACATGAGCAATATGGTTCTTTAAGGTAAGATGGAAACTGGCCATTAAGGGCTTTAAGTGATCAGGAGGATTTTAATTCTATTCTAGATTTTCTGGAAGCCAGCTAAAATTGGAGAAATATGATCTCTTTCCCTAGTTTTGGTCAGAACACGTGCAGCTGCATTCTGGACCAACTGGAGAGTCTTTAGGGATTTACAAGGGTAGCCTGATAATGAATTACAATAATCCAGGCTAGAGGTAACAAATGTGTAGACAATCAGATTATCAAAATCAAATGAAGAAATTTGGGTGGTAAATTAGAATGAACTGATCAGCCTTGGTGGAGGTGTTGTGCACTCTGGGTGTGTTCTTGTTGTCAGTGTTAGTTCCCTAAACTTATTAATTAAGCACCGTGGAGCTGACAATGTTGCAGATAACTGCATGAAGGCGGCGGCTTGCTATTTATTTACTGGAAAATCTTGTTTGTGTTGTTACTTTTATTGCTTTCATTCAACTGCCAAGACTTTTAATTAGAAATACCATTGTACAGCTGTACTTCTACCATAGATTATGTTGATAAATAATAATTTGATGAAATTCACTGATACCAACAAGCACATGCCTGTCTGTGGCGGCTCTTAAAAGGCATTGTGGGGAATGAAGTAAATCATGAATAAAAGCTTCAACTGTATCATCCTATATTGCAGATGCAGGTTGAGGCAAAGTGCACAACAAATAATTAAACCAAATCAAGTCCAGCTTGAACCTGAGCAGAGACAACAGTTCAGATGTTGTTATGTTGTGGAAGTTTAAGAAAGGAGACAATGCTGCTTGCTATGAGACCTTAACTGTCTTGTGATTTCTTATTACAGGGCAATTACTGATTGCTCTACAGTTATCATCACAAAAAACAAAGTGGGTTTAGTTAACCTGAAACTAACCTGCTGAGGCACTTCAGTGACTGGATACAGAGGGGTCAGTGCTCTACATAAGCTGTTATTAGATGTTAACACTAAATCAGGGGATATAATGAACCTTAAGCTCATCTGTAGGCTCAAAGTAAAACAAATCTTTTGTCTGAATGCTGATAAAGAAACACAGTTTGAGGCAGTTCAAACTGCACAAAAGTGAAAGAATTAGAAGAATGTAGCAGCTCTAAAGTCACAGACTTTCTAAAAAGGTGACAGGGTGACTAACACTGTCACTGTTTTTGTATACCTCTGTTTCCTGGAACATTTAAAAAGTATTCTTACTATTGTTGTTGTTGTTTCTGCCTTTTTGTAATTTTCGGGCAAAACAGGAATTAGCAGTTTCCTCATAGCCAGAAGATTTCAAGGTCCAAGCTCTGAGCTGACCTTAATCCTGACTTGGTGTAGTTTCCAAAGTAGACAGAATGGTTAAATGCAGTGGAAGGCTTTCACCACATCATGAGTCGGCTGAAGTGTGAGAAACAGTGGATCAAATGTTTGGAGGATTTTGGTGTCAACAAGACAGCAGACAAATCTCCCAAATGTGTGTATTCCTTTAAGATGAGAAAGGCCATCTGAGGCCAAAGCAGGTAGGTAAGGTGTGTGTTTCACTTTTATCTCAGTAGCCGATCGCTGACAGGCTGGAGCTGCTATGACACACACTGTAACAGACATCGGGACAGAGGAGACAGGATGACAATATCACCCACTCTCTTTGATATTACCAATGACCAGGGATGTATCCAAATTCTGTCTTTGTCCCATGTCATTTAGTTGTCCCAGTGTAAAGTTAAGTGACCTTATCACATCTGCAGCTGCTGCAAATGAGGATTTTTCTTCATGCAATGCTAATTAATATTCTTTCATCTCAAAGATAAAAGCATGGCCATTATTATGAGCAGTAGATCAGTCTCATTAGTTCTAAGCCACTGCACACTCACACACATCTTCCCTGGTACAGTTTATTTCCAGGTCTGGTTATATAAACTCCAGTGTTTCCAGTTGAAATAATGTGAGCAGCTGCTGATAAACACTCATACCTCTGCACACCATATCTGCCAAACACAGCACCCGAAGCTCAACCAAACACACAGATACAATACTAAAGCAAGATTGCGTAACCCAAACCATACCCCCCCTTTGTGTCACTTTATCTCAGCAGCCACCCCTTAGACACACACACACACAGACCCACACAGACACCCCCACCACCCACACCGTCACAAAAATTATCCCCTCCGGCCTCGATGTCATGTTACATAAATTCCAGTTTTTGGAGTAGAATCATTGCCCTAGCTGCCTTTACAATGTGGCCCCTCTTACACACACATTTGCACCATGACTTTTGTGACCAGCAAAAGCCAGTGAAAGTGAGCATGTTAATGAGCTGCAACATATTTCTAAAGCAGGCTTTATACTGCTTCCTCCTCTGCTGTGAAAATGGACATCTAATCATAATTTAAAAAAATCTAATTTATCTGCTTTAGTGTGGAGAAATGTTGCATGTTTGAGCAGATAGATAAAACAGGCTGAGTGCAGATGTTGAAGTATGGGCTTATGTATCAGATTTATTGATCACTACCACATGTAAGACAAATACAGTTTGATGCTACTGAAAGTTCAATAGAGGAGCCGTCCCTGCATGAGGAGGGGAGGCTGATTGCCTAGAAAATGCCATTGTTAGGCTCAATCATGCTGCGATCACTAGGCAACATTACCTGTCACCATCACGTCGTCTCAATGAAACCGCCCGCCGTCACACCGTCTTGGTATCGGCTCATCTGCAGTGAGCGTGTCTTGGGTGCATCCTGATTCTAAAGGGGTCTCCATGTTTGAACCCCAAGGGTGGGGGTCTCATCTCCTGGCAAGACTTGTTGCCGACATTTATGTTTAATGTGCATGTCTTGTCCCATTGTCTTTGTGCATATGTGCTCAGGCCTATTTTAAATATTTTAGTGAGTCGATCCCTGTCAGTGGCTCATTACGAGACAGCGTCAGTGGCTATGGAGCCTCCCGTCTCCCTCTGGTCGTAGCATTGGTTTGGACCTGCTTAGTTTAAAGTGGATATTATTGATTTTTGTGCAGTGTCTTGATTGCTGTGCGTTGACGTGTAGTATTCTCCTACAGGTGTGTGCAAAGTGTGTCCTGATTCACTTGCAGTGCTGTGAACAGGCATTTATCAAGGATGGAAAGGGAGAACATTTGGGTGACGCTGTTTGCTCTTATAGGCATGTTGAATGTAGCATTGTGTTTTATGAATGATCCACCCTAGCTTTGTCAGTTACTGTAGTTCGCCATTTGCGTTTGTTGGTTTTAGAGAGCAGGTTGCCAGAGAACACTCATAAGAGGAAAAGAATGGAGAAAGAGGAGACAACAAAGTATTGATATCAAATGAACACTGAAACCATAATCTGCCAGAGAAAGTGGATATCAGCTGTAAGGACAATGATGTAGTTAATTTGATCCAGCATGAATGAACACACGAGACGTAGTACAACCAGTAATGAAATTAACAACCAGTGAACCATGACTCATTCAACAAGCAGTCAGTATAGGAATGAATGTATCAGGTGTCAGCAGGCATCTTGAGTGACACATTACCATGAGACACAGATCAGCAGGTTGGCAAAGCTAGCCTTGAGAAGCTCCCTTAGGGGAAAATGTCTTGCCTGCGACCGTCACTTTGTAAAGTTCAAAGAAGTGAAATCTGCCTTTATAAAATGAATGTGTGGCCATGTGTTATTATCTTCAGGACATACTAAATGTTCATAAACTCATGGCTGCAGTTGCAGAACAGAACATTGATCAGACAACAAGCTACCCCGAGTCCAATCAGGAAGACTTGAAGAATTGTTAAATACCCATGTTTACCATTTAATAGTACCGGTTCAATACTACACTTATTATACGGTTAAGTCCCAAAACCATTACTAGAATGCAGGCTTACGTGTATTTCCTACTATCTCCAAAAGTAGAACAGGAGGAAGAGCCTTCAGTTATCAGGCTCCTCTCTTGTGTAACCATCGTCCAGATTCGGACCAGGGGCAGACACCCTCATAAAACTTTCCTTTTTGATAAAGCTTATAGTTAGGGCCGGCCATGCTTGCCATGGACCAGCCCCTAGTTATACTGCTAAAGGCGTAGACTGCTGGGGGACTGCACTCTCCTCCTCCCCTCTCTATCTGTGCTCAGAATGTGGAATTGCAAGAAAGTCTCTCATATCAATGCCACTCGCTGCTTTGCTGAGATGATACAAGAGGGTCTCAATTATTTGAATGTTTCAAGTTCTAGTTAAACTTGCCAACATTAAAATCATAATTAAATATTTACATGGCTCTGTTCAACATGATATAATATGATATTTCATAATTTCCCAAAGAATTTGCAGGCCCGATTTTAGAGTTCTTTGACTTTCTGCAGAGAAAACTAAGATTACAAAATATCAAAGACTATCAAACAGAACTATAATGGAAGTAGTTTGTTATAATTTATGTAATATTTGCAGCAATTGAAGCAAGGCAGCAATGTCAGCATGGCACCACGTCCTACTCCAGATAGTTTGGGGAAACGTAGGTGTAAAGTTTAGGTCCAACAGAGGCTTCTGCTTCTTTCCAGCTTTGACATAAACCAGGAAACAACATGTAGCGTAGCTGCTTTGGTTACATTTGGTAATTGGTATTTGTGGTGTTTATTTCTTTCTATTTCGACATGTCCTCCAGTACCACCCATAGCACTGTAAGCTCTTTAAATGTGATCCCTTTACAGTCAGGAGTACAATTAATGTACTGTGAGACCGAAAAGTCAACAAAAGACGTTGTTTCTCAGGAAGATACTTATCCCTCTGTTTACACTTTTCCACTTACACAGACCTTCCAGGAGTCTCCCAGTGAGAGTGCACTATCAGATATAGTGATGCCCAGTGCATGCTGGGTAAACACAATCTTTTTTATCTATAGTCATTCTAGAGTTTTCTGGGAGGAGTGCTTATTCTATTGACAACGTCTCTGTAGATAAGGCTGTGCAGGAACAAGGTGTGGCACCAACATCCTTAACGACAAGGAAAACTTGAACTCAAGTACAACCTTCATCAGGAGACATGTTTGGAATTCTCAGAGACAATGATTGAAGTAGGTTTGGTTTCAGTGTGTGTCTGTAAGCGGAATGATTTATTAGCTCAGAGTCTAGTTTACAACCTGAACAGGTTTAACCTTAAGCCTTTGCACTCATCACTATGAATACTAACTTCTTTCACTTATTGTCTCTTACAATTTGTAGGTGTGAGGGATTATAAATTGTCAAAATGTAGGATTAATAATCACCCCTTTAATTTGAATTGAGTGTCTTGATGGACACAATGCAAGGTGAGAGATTGATTACATCACCAGCTGAGCTTTCTGTTCAGGTCTATGTTCCATCCTGTCATAATTAGTGCAGGAGCTCATGCAAGAACGATCAGAAAGCAGCAATTAAACACAACTATGCATGGCACACGCGCACACACACACACACACACACATACACACACACACACATCACTGTCAGGCACTGTCGCCCAGAGGTATGCAAATGATCTTTCCATCAACATCTACAGGTAAAACCCCAAACCTGTTTCTTTCCTGTGTAGAAAAGACATTAAGTGAGGAGTTACATTCAAACAAACCAAAGCTCTTCACACCCTTTCAAACACTTCAATCATACCGAAGAAGTCCACAGTACAAGCGTCGTAGGTTTTGTGTTTATTTCAACACTAACAGTGATCTTTCATAATGTGCTGACTGCTGTTATGATACAGCCATAGTGCATCTTGCTGCATATCAAGCCTCAGAGTGAGGAACGCTAGAGCTATCTATCTAGAAAAAGGGGGCTCGTTGTTAAGGACTGGAAGGTCTAACCTGTCCGTGATGGAGACACATAAATTATCTGCACACAGGTCATCTCCATGGCAACAGTATCATCAGAGTTTTCCAATACTTGATGGTGTTATACAGTTGTTAATTCTCAGTTTTACAGTTAGACAAAGTCAAACATGTAACGTCAACATCACGATAGGCTAACAAAAAAAGACTTGACATGTGTTTAAAAATCTACTGTACTTGCTCCTGCTGTTTCTTGTCTATGCAGTTCCTGCGAGAGCATGCCAGGAAACTCTGCGTTGCAGCAACTATTTCCAGGATGTAAAAGCAGAACTCAAAATAGCTTCTGTTTGTGTCACAGCTTTCAGCTGTGGGGTTACTAAATAAGGCTGTTCCTCCCAAAAAGCATCTGAGAGATCATTTCTATGGATGTTTGCACTCACACACATCCCTCTAACCGGGCCTGCAAATGTTTTAGAGACAGATATAAACACAAAAGACTGTATGATGGAAAGTATTTCTAAAGACGAACTCACAAATGTCTTCAGCACAAGATCTGGATGGTGTCTGCCTGATGAGCAGACCTCAGTAGGCAGATTGTTACACTTTGCAAGTTCATCCTTCGTCCTTGTTCTGTGACGATCTTCATCCATTTGCCGGAATGATGAATAACCCTTTTTGCCTGGGATGTCATTGTCCACATAGTAGTTATGTCATGAATGAATGGATTTTGAGGAGGCAGGTCGGGCTTAAACTGCATGATGGATCACCTACTGAGATCCAATTACAGCGCTAAAGTCTAACCAGAAAACCAGGATGTATGGTTGGTAAAAGGTGTATAAGCAAGTCCTGTGATTGAATGTCAGTATCCAAGTAACAAGAGCTAAAACTGATGATGAGTAAATAAGCTTACAGTTGTGTTCTTGGTTTGACCTCAGTAATGTGTTCAATCAGTGCTAATTCACCTGATAAAAAGGGAAAATTTAAAAAGTTGATGTGGGGAAATATCTTACAATAACAAAAGCCAAACTAGTGTCTGAACAATCTTTTTGTATTCTGACCCAGACCTGAACAATTCATACCTCCTGCTTTTAACAAATACATATACAACATAATAGAATAGTTTTGAATGTTGTGCTTAGGAGACAGATCTGCTCAGTGACCGAGCGTGTCAGTCATTCTACTTCAGTTCATTTAAGCTCAAATTTCTATATTTAAAAAAGCATTCGGTTGACAAAAACTGTTTCCGTAGCATGTTTGTAGCTGTATATGAATGGAGAGCAGATGATACTTTACACACACTTTGTGATACTTTGCACATGAATACTTGATGATCTGTCTGATGATGACCGTCAGAGTTACCTACAGTCCGCTCTCCCAGTCAATCTAAGTTGTTTACAGCCGTTTCATCAATCGGACACTCGGCTGCTATTAACTCTTTACAGACCTGTGATCACGTACATTTATGTTAGATTCTCAATAAAGGCTACAGAATAAAGTGGTTTATTGTGATATTCTAGGCTATTCTTCCTCATAAGTGATACTTTTTTGGACTTGTTTATCTCTGCCCCTCCATAGGGAACTATAGAGCAGCACAGCTTCTTTAACCTCTGTGCCATGATGTCCTTCCGAGCTTATTGTGCAACCGTTACATATAGGAATTATTGCTATAGAACAGATGAGAGTTTATATTGAGGTGCATTAAGGAGAAGTGGGAGTGAGTTTCCCTCATATTGCCAACACTGATTTCTCTGCCCCTGAGTTTGTGGCGTTGCATAATCATCTTGATGTGCCTGTGTCTATACCAGCGACTCGCACACTGGTGGGTTGTCAGAGTCCTGGCTGTGCATGGAGCTTAAGCCAGTGTCCGAGTCTTCGTCGTTTGTGTTGCAGGTCTTGGACAGACCTCTGGCCTGCTCCACCCAGCCACCGCTCCTCTCCGCTGACACCACCTCAGCCACCATGCTCACTGCTCCCAGCTCGCCCTTACCCTCATCTGTCAGTTCCTTCACCTGTTCAAGATCCATGGTTTCAACTTTGGCCAATAGGTCCAGAAGTTCTCTCTCCTTGGTCTCCCAGAGTGCCAGACTCAGGTCCAAGTCCCCCCCAACGGAGTCCAGATCCGTCTTCAGCCTCAGACCAATGTACAAACTAGTGTCCAGTTGTGTTTTGATCCTCTCCTCCTCCTCCTCCTCTTCCAGCACGAGTTCATTCTCGGACAGGACCTCCACGTTGGGCTCTTCCGCTGGAGCTGCAGACGCGGAAAGACAGATCTCCTCCGCTCCACTGTCCGTGTCAGTTGTTGCTTCCCCCGCTGTGTCGTCGCGTCTCCTTCTCATCCATCTCCGGTTCAGCTCCTCCTGGATCTCCGCCGTGATTGCCTCCACCAGCGCCTCGCGCTCCGCCAGCTCCTCCTGCAGCCTCACCACCTCTTCGCAGCGGCGCGCGTGCTCCTCCAGCTGCGCGAGCGCCTCCGCTGTGCCGCGCGCGTCCAGACGCTCCGCGGTGCGTTTACAGTCCGAGGGGGCGAGAGGGTCCGAGTCCGCCATGTATGTGTCCTGCACATAGTTGGCCCCGTGTCGTTTCATGCGGTCAAAGTGAACTGTGGCTTCGTACCGCTCGATCTCCCGGTCCAGCTCCTTGATCCTCTGGATCTGCTGGCGGATGGTGTGATCCTGGGAAATCACCAGGTGAACCAGCGTCTCCATCTTCTCCACTGAGATATAATCTTTAGGAACAGTTTGTTCTTTCTTTTTGTTCATTTTATCCAACTTCCTGAAAGCTTTCCTCACTATGCGCTTCTGTTTCTCCTGGGAGAGGTTAGCAGCTGCGGCGGCGGCTGTCCAGCAGGTCTTGGCGGTGCCCTTGAACACTCCGCCCGGACCGCCGCTCTCTCGGCTCGGGACCACCCGGGCCTCAGCGCTGCGGGGCCCATTGTTGGGCAGTGAAGCCTCGTTCTTCACGAGGACGAACCGCACGTTCTCCTGTTCGTCTCCCCAGGCGCCCCACAGCCGCAGGATTTTGGTCTTGTTGGGTAGAATCCTCTCGAATCCCCTCCATTTTTCCACTACGCAGTAGGACTGAGGGGAGCCGGACAGCATCGCAGCGGAGGCGCCCTGTCGGAGGTTCTGGTCCTCCAGCAGGACTTTGACCACATCGGCGCAGGTGGTGCGCTTTGTCAAGCCGGAGACCAGCTTCTCCTCCCGGCAAACCCACACCGAGACCTTCCCTTCCTCCGGCTCCATCTCCAACTCAACTCGAAAAAAAGTTATCCGTCTGTGCGTCACTTAGTCAAAAATCTAATGAAAGTAGATAGTAAAGCTTCTTGCTATCTGTCTTTACACTTGAAGTGGATGACGTGAGTAAAAACAGCGATAAAACAAAACAATGTTCAATTCAAAACAACTTTCAGCGCTCCTCTCTTTAGTTATCTGCTCCGGCTTCAAATGTGCGCAGAAGCCCGAACAAACATCCATAAACATAACATCCATGAGTGGCTTTTCTTCCAGTGGAATGAGCCAGAGCTAGCTGCCTTCTCCTCCCGGGACATCATCCCTCTCTCTGGGTCGGAGAGGAGAGGAGAGGAGAGGAGCAGCGTGTCCTCCTCCTGGGACGGGCACAGAGAAAGTGTGGGACAGAGTAGTAGAGTGCTGTAACGTCTCTCTCTCTCTCTCTCTCTCTCTCTCTCTCTCTCTCTCTCTCTCTCAGAGGGAGGGAGGGAGTGTGTTTGAGTTGAGTATGAAAACAATGTCGCCTTCCATATTCAGAGCAGAAGAGCGATGTGGTCACTGTCACACTATCAGTGATAATAATCAATAATAATAATAATAATAATAATAATAATAATAATAATAAAAATAAAAATAATAATAATAATAATAATAATAAATTAAATATATAAAAATAAAAACTAATAACAAAGATAACTAGGCAATTTAAATTATTGAATTGAATTAAATACAAAAATGTATCTATGCGTTCTCACAATAATACATTCAAAACCGTATATTTTATGCTTTAAAATGGTCCAATATGTAAATTTACCAATGTGAATTTGACTGCACATTTCACACAAATTGCAAAGACAGATAGGCAACTACTAGATTAGTGAATAAAATAGTAAAAAAATCTGTCAATGGGTCATTCAAAAATACAAAACAGCTCAAATAGTCAATCTGTGACTACTATCAGACTCAGACTGTGTGTAGAAGTAAACACTAAACTCTTATATACATTGCAGTTTTTTCTGCAGCGTTAAAGAGCAACTCCCAGAGGAGAGAGAGACCCAAGCTGAAGCACAGATGAAAACCTTACTCAGCAGTGTTGCATTACACAGATGCATTGTGTATTCAGTTTGATAGCACTAATCCTCATACAGAAGAAGAAGGTTTAGGATGATAAAACCTTGCTGGTTTGACCATCAGCATATGGAACTCCACGCATTGCCTTTGTATGGCATTTAACCCCACAATCTACACTTTCAAACCTTTCAACTCTTGTTAGGTAGTATGCATGTATAGATTATAAAGCCTGTAAAAGGATTTATCTGCAGGAAAACTGAATTGGTCTCTGCACGCGTGTGTGTGTGTGTGTGTACGTGTGTGTGTAGATTGTAGAAATGCCTAGTTGTTATCTCCAATCTTCCACCATTAGTCAGTCTGTGCACTCTAACCTAATCTCTGCCTAATGGCCCTGGGCCCAGGAAGCAGTACACATGCTTCACACATGAACATAACACACACTGCATGTACTTCAGAGTCACACCCACAAGCGTACCATACACACACACACACACACATTCAGCATTCAGAGCACACAACTTGGATAAAGAGGATTGTTGTGATTGTTAATCCTTTTCCCATCTTTGACCTCATTTGCTCCGAGGTCGTCTCCAAAGAAGTTTAAATATAGTAGCTTTAATACATTCTTTTAACTAAGTAGAGAATTAATGTTAATAACAAGGACTTCTTATGTAAATGCATTAAAGTGAACCAAATGAATAATATAATTGCTATGTATTTGAACCTACCCATCGTAATGCAGTGTAGTTAATAGGATTGTGTTGGATTGTTTAACTGTTGCGCCCTCTGGTGGTCATAGTGGATAACACATCTTTGGCGAAAGGCTTGTATCTCATATCCATTCAAAAGCAACAGATGAGTCAAATGAGTTGACATAGAAGACACCCAGAGTACCGTTTGGAACTGACCATTTATTTAAACTGAATAGCATATACGTACAAAGTTTCTACAAAGCTAGAAAATATCTAACATTATACTTTTAGCCATGAGGGGAAAAAGTTACAAAGCAAAAGATCAGACCCTGTGCAGTACCAATAAGACACACATCACTAGGTTTTGGATTTTTTACCTACATTTACTCTCTTCGTAAAATAGGATAAACATTAGAATATCAAAGATATACACAACATCTGTAATAAACGTTATTGTCACCTTTATACAAAGCACCTTATCAAAACCCCTCAGTGCACAGAGACAGATATCCTGCACCGGAGCAAAAATATTTAAAGGCCATTTTGGAATCGATTACAGACAGGGTGTCTATGTGCCACACGTGTTTTGGAGAAGAAAAAAAAAAGAAGATAAACATCCAACACGCACACACACAAGACGACATTAACAGCACGGATGACATTGATGAGCAGGTTCACTGAACGTTCCAAAGTTAATCCGTTTCTTCACGACGTTAGACAGTGCATATACATTGCTTGTGTATACATGATGATGTGCGACGAGAACATTTTCAGTGTGAGCACATTCTCCAGCTGATTAACAGTAAAGCCCTACTACACCTGATACCTTGCACACACTCCGTCATCTTCATTAAATACCAATGTCCTTTGTAAGTTCTCACTCAGGCCACACGAGGCGCCCTGTTCATTATAAAATGTCCCAACAGTCCACGTTTGATTTGTAATCAAATTAAATAACATCTTGAGAAAAAGTTGTGACTGCACGTTTGTCTAATCAAGATAAGACAAGACGTTAAGCCACATTGTTTGTATATTTAAAGAGCTCAAAACATGATGGATGGCAATCTCAGCAGGCCTATTCAGATGATTTGCAACTCTACAGTTTTAGACTATAGCTGACCAACACTCATTGACTGCAACCCCTAACCCCTACACTCACTGGGCCCTTTATATGATTCAAATACAATAGCTTTGACTCCAAATTGTACCTTTATGAATCTGATAATGTTCTGCTTTTGTTGACATCGTGTGTATATATTTGAATAGGTTGCACAAAATACCACCTTACGCTAAATTGCAGTGTTTGGTAACAGCACCACTATGGCCACAATACCTATAACTGAGTTGGATTTCTGACGCAACAAATTATTGGCTTCATACGGGTAGAATTCGTAGCAAGGCTGTTATATTTGATTACAGGTGTATCTCATAAAGTGTACATGAGTGTCAGATTAGAGGCCCAGTCTAGAAACAGTTAGGGCAGACATTGTAAATCACTTAAACATGTAAGAAATCATTTAATGTTTAGTGTTCTGTGTCACATAGTTAAATGTCTCTTTGGTAAGCAGCTGGTGGATATTTGAGCATTATTGCAAAATAAACTGCTTCGAGGTGATCCTTACATCACCTAGATGTTACATATTGATATCCGGTTATGAAGGGAGAGTCTTCAAAAACAAACTGAACATAATCTGAGACAGAAGCAGGTTGGGAATTAGAGAAAGATGTTTTCCAAATAATTCTAACGATGTAGCTTTAATCCTGAGAATCATCCTCTATCAAAAGTAGTTTGTGGATCATACAACAGGATTGGGCCAGATTGTGAGTCATTGGTGATTACTGAAGCCCTAATCTCAAAACTTTATGTGTAATTTCAGCACTTTGTTTTTAAGATTGAATGAAATCAGTCCTTACCGAAAAATGCTGGACAGCTAAGATTTCATGTGAATGCTTGCTTTCTGCACCAAATCACAAAGGTCTGGTGTCGGACTGAACCAAAGGCACTTCATGTCGCTGAGCATGAAACACACACAAGCTCCCATCAACACCTACTACACTTCAACAGTTTTTGTTTTATAAAAGATGTTTATGATATCAAAATGGCTTGGACGTGTATTTCCCTTTGTTCAAATTAGAAGAGCTTCAGACATAAGACTAGTGACTTCTTAACTTTAAGTAGTGACGTAATGGGTCTTGTGTTACTCATTATTTAAACATTCCTGCTTAATTTAGCTGTTAAAAAGGTTAAAAACTATGGTAGCTGTTCATTTCTTCTCTTTGTAGAATGTCAAACCTGATGAGGCAATGCAGCATCGTGGTGTCGCTGAATTACGGCGCGTTTCCTTCCCTTCTTTACCATAAATGAGTATGTTAAGACGTTTTGATCACAGTGCTTTTCCAATGGGCTGATCGTGATGTATTCCATATTTAACATGGTATTTATTGGCTTACTTATTTATGCCAGGTAACAGAGATGAAGAGTCGGCTGTTACACACACACGGGTACCTGAATTCGCTCAGTTTTTACTCGTAGTTTCTTATTAACAAATTTTTTAGATAGTGTTCCTGGAGTTAAAATATAATCTATAATCTACTATCAATAATCAGTTTAGAATATATTTTTTTAAGGAAAACATACAAAAGGGTAAAAATTTGATTTCTTTTCTTTGGGACAAACCTCTTTTTGTGCAGCAAGTGCAGCTCACACAACTTGAGTACATGAGCTGCACAAAACCACTTCTATATTGTAGCTCTATACAATATATAATGTGAGATAATGCAGTATTGGTGATTTGTTTTTTCTCTCTCATCTGACGATACACAGGGTCTGACCTTTTAGTGTCATTCAGTTAGCGGATAACACACACTCACAGTGGCCCAACAATACTGTGATTTGTTTTCTCTCTCTCTCTCTCTCTCTCTCTCTCTCTCTCTCTCTCTCTCTTTCTCTCTTTCTCCTCGGTTCAGTTTCCAAAAATCTCACTTTCAATTTGTTGTCATTGAACAGCTGAGCACAAAGTAAAAAGAAGTAGCAGGTAGATACCAATTAGCATGAAACATCACATCTCTCCTGCGGGGTGAATGACATAAGAAGGCGATATTAGTGTCAGGGTGTTCTTTGGGAAACACACACCGGGGTCGATTCAGATGTGTTTTTCTATGCTCGCACTCTCACTCACTGCCATTTGCGACTAATGAGAGAGCGATGCCTTTTATAGGAGCTTACAGCCATTCGACGGGAGGACGCGCATCTTTACCTCCAATGTCACCGTTAATCACCAGATATAGGCCATATGTGTGTGTGTGTGTGTGTGTGTGTGTGTGTGTGTGTGTGTGCATGTGTAAGTATGTGTTATTCCTTGATGAGTCGATAGATGTGGTGCTGTGCTCCGTGCTCGTTGTTGGACACCTCGAATACACACGCCATACACAGCAAGGTCTCCTGAGTGTCTCTGTTGCTCACCACCTGTACACACACACACAGACACACAGACACACAATGAAGACACTGGTAACTTGTTTTATACATTGACATTATCAACTTAGAAGTTAAAACTAATAAGTTAAAACTTCAGAAGTTGTTTCAGTTGCTTGCCAGTAGTTCAACTATTTTCAAAACAATGTAGCTTTTTCAGTATTTTGTGATTTTTGCATTATTACGCATTACTTTAAGTTTAGTTTGTACCTTACTCGTTTTCAGACAATGAAGAATACTCTTTGTTTGATTAACATTCATTCAAAATAGTAAGCTTATGGAGAAGAAGTAGTTAAGCTGCATCCAAGCTACTTGTAGATAAAGTAGTTTGGATGCAGCTTAACTACTTTGAATAACAAATAGGACACCAGGCCTGGTAAGTACGTGGATTAATCATCATTGATGACCTTACCAGCAGAATAGTGAAGTTCTCCAGCACACTATTCATCATGTATTTCTCGGGCAGGTGTTTGAGTTTGTGGATGAAGTTGATCATGTATTCACACATCGGAGAACGATTGATCCTGTAGACAAAACGGCCATTTTCAAACCTTGCATACTCGGTCTGAGGGTGAAAATGGAAGAGAAGAGGGGACAGTGAACCTGAATCTGAGTACAAACAGAGGTATTACATCTGAAATATCAAGAATACAGCCTTAGTGTCTCTCATAAGTACACTATAACAATGTCAAAAATGTAAAAAAAAAAAATGAGACTCACCTCCACCTTCTCCACGACCTGTTTGCCAAAGGAGCAGACCTTGGTAGAGCATGTGATTGTCATGTTCTCCGAGCTCTCATACTGGCTGGACACACCGTAGAAAGCGGCGGGGTCATCCTGCATGTTATGATTCAGGTCGGCCTGGAAAACAGAGATCAAAACATTAGTATTCATACCTTTGGCTTCAATTTGAATGTCATAAAACACTCCCTCCTGCAAATTCAGCAAAATGCCGCTATTTTCCGTAATTTCCCAGCAATTTTACCGCATATTACAGCACACAGCAGACAAGTGAAGAACGCCTATGAAGCCCGTTCAGCTTATCAAGTCACACCACAGCACCTATACACACTTTTGACTGGTCAAATTCTAAGTAATTTTTGAGTGGTGTAGTCTGTGTTGATTGCTACATAAAACAGAAGTGAAGAAATTATGATGTTTAAATTAAATTCACTTTATTTAAAAGTTGCTAACATAAATATTTGTACAAACAATGAATATGAAACATGTTGAAGGAGTGGGGAAATAACAGATTTAATGTTTAGATTGAGTGAAGTGGAGAGCAGCTGGTTGTTTGTGGTGTTTGCCACCTGACTGAAGGGGAATAAACACTTAACTGACCCAACAGCGCCCTCTGCTGGCGATTCGTTCACTGTGCTATAAAATGAATTTAACCACACTTGTGACTAAAATAATGCATATGACATTGTTTTTCTAAGCCCTTTGGGTATTTCTGAAGATAAAAGATTAAAAAAAAACTTCACATGTCTTTTTCTTGCATCTTTTGAAGTAAACTGTGGTTTTTATCATACAGACAGAAAATGCAACATGAATGACAGTTAAAGCCTGATCACGTGTTACAATCCGACAAAATATGACCTATAACTACTAACTACATAATCTGCTGTTTTGTGATTTTTTGCTTTGGTCATAAATAATGTGATTTATTTTATTATTATTATTATAATCTATATTTTCCTTCTCTAAATGTGTGCAGTCGGCCCAATAAGCAATGAAGTGTACTCATGAATGAGACGGCATTTTTTCTAAATGTTCTGATATTGAACTCGGCTCTGGAAGACTTTGTAATTACAGCAGTGAGGACATGCTGCACCTGGACTACAGGTCCAGAGAAGAGAAGTGGAGAAGCTTTTGTACCATTTGTAATGAGTTGCCTGAGGAGAACTGCCTGTCTCTGGGCTGAGAGCACACACACACACACACACAAACACAACCACAGCACAGGCACAGGTACATATGCTGTTCAGACATGCACATGGACATTCATGCACACACACTAATATCTAACTGCACTCCATTAAAGCAACTGATTATCAAAAATAGGCTCCATTGTACAGATCAGAAACATTTTTAATTAAATTCAGATTTCAGGCTCTCTGTTGCAGAACACACACACACACACACACACACACACACACACACACACACGATGAGCACACTTCATCTGTTCTACATTTACTCGATATTAAACACATTTCACTGCTTTCTGTCTACCGTACAACCCAACAGCTGCATGTACATTCAACCTAATGTTTGCCAGCGTGTTTACTCCAAATGTCTGTACTGTGATTAAGGCTAAAAACATGTAAGTAGAGTATAAAAAGGGAGGAAATAAATAGGATTAATTATTCGCCAGGTAAACATAACAGACTGCTAAATCAATTACAAGGCAGGAGTTTGCCAGGTGGGGAGATGCGTGCTTACTTCAATTATAAATCAATCAATCAATCAATCATTTACACACTCGAGTAAATCCCCTTCTAGTGTTTCAGCGGCCGGAAAATTGTCCTTCCGCCAAGTTCATTAATTTAGATAAGGATTTTAGGCGATGTCATGTCTTTCATGCGAGGGTGTTGGGAATGTTAAGATCTGGGATCCTTAATCTGCATTTAATCATACACCTGTTGCAACATGTGTAATGTGTGATATTTATTTCTAGGGCTTCAAAATAATTTCAGCTCAAAGAAAGAGCTGTGAAGTAAAAGAGATCCACAGCTACAGCCACACACACTCACAGGCACAGATACAGGAGCCGTCGGAGCAACCTGTGAGTAAGGTGGTGAACAGGTGTTCAAACAAAGCCCCTGTGCTTTCATCAACCCACAACCTCCACATCCCAGGTGGAAGGACAGAACACACGTGGAGAACTAACTAACTGGTCGCACACCCAAACACTGCTATAAATAAACACCTGCATAAACAATTCATATAGGAGCTCATGGATGGTCGGTGTGCTGCTAGGTTGCATTTCCAAAAACAGCAGCAGATACACACTCTTTACTGACTTCAACAGGAAGTGTGTGTCTGTCTTTACTCACCCAGAACTTGATGAGGTAGAAAGCATTTTGAGGCCCCTTAGCAAACAGCTCCTTGAGGCCACCCTTCTTCTCTGGGAACTTGTCGTAGATCTGCCTGATGTCCACACACTCCAGCATGGGGTCGCTGTAGCTGGTGTTGGACTGACTAATGTGGACAAACAGGTGCTTGTTGTACTGAGGGACAAAACAGAGACAGAGGTTTAGTCAGACAGAGGATGGGAGAACTGCGGTACTAGAGAAAGTCCGGAACTAGGCTTTACGGCAAATGGATCCTTGCTCCATGGAAGACAATGTTAGAGACTTTTCTAATATTATTATTTTTGAAAAGCTTGTGAATTTTCAAACCTGTGGCCATCAAAACATCAAATCAATCATAACCAACAATAAGAAATGGTTGTTGCAAATTCCAATATATCCAGCAGGGGGCAGCATAGTGTCAATAAAGTAGGCCTTACACACCAATGGCACAAATTAACTACATGTGTTTCTGTGTTTGTTTAGATGCTGGAAAAATGATAACATCTGCGTTGTCCAAACATTTTTATCTTCAAAATAAACACTAAAATAAACATTTAAACCAATGGACATTAGATACCAGTGTGTCAGTTATGAACCAATCCAAGCCCTGAGCTCAAAGTGTGTCACACTATCATCCACTTGATTTCTTGGACATGGTCTCTTTCTGCTTAAGTGTCCACTGGACTTGATTCCTCCCACCATGCAATACACACTGATTGTACAAAATGTCAACATGACACAGTAACTGCATTAACTGAGGCTAAGTTACACAACATTTATTACTTTTACATACTTCTAGGTATGTCTATGCAGATGCAACAAAGGAAAACTTGTGTGTAATTATAACAAGTTTTATATTCTAACTCTGGGGGGCGCTGTTCCTGCTCCACCTCATTCACAGTGACGTCCATGGTGCAGTACAAATGTCAAAGTGACTGCCGGACAGTTCAAGGTTCTTTACTGTCCGAGCAGAAACATGCAAGATTAATGCCGACTATCTGTGAGCCAACGGTGGAAAAATGAGGGTGAGTGCAGTCAGTGGCAGAATGACAGATCGGCTGTGCAGCCAGAAACATGGAGCTTCTCAAACGTGCCTCATGTCAGGAGAAACACCAAGGATTTCAGCCGCGTGCGCTGATGTGGGGTTATCTGTCATCTTTGCCTCTGGGACCGTAGTGAGTGCTTGCTGTTGACTATTTGTGTGTATGCGTGTGTGTGTGTGTGTGTGTGTGTGTGTGTGTGTGTGTGTGTGTGTGTGTGTGTGTGTGTGTGTGTGTGTTACTCACTGCCTCCTGGTCTCTCTGCGTCTCCAAGAAAGATGAAAACTCCACCAGTCGTAGTTTGGTGGTGCCAATGGAGCGACCTTGCCATGCTGGCTCTCTGTGTGTTTGAGCTGCCGTTGGGGGCTCATAGCCTAAGGAACACACACACACACAAACACACAGACACACACACACACTCACTTAACTTCACTTCACATAGAGTGCACTACCGTCAGGATCATCATGTATAATCATGCTATTTAATAGAGTTAGTGGTAATGCTACCATTATTCTTTGCTACAAAAGCATAAAATTTAGGCCATTACTCCAGTTTCATCTGCTGGACAAAGACTCTGGGCTCTCACTCTCGCCATTGCTTTCTCACTAGCGTCACAAAAACATCCCTCCTCTCTTGCCATTTACTTTATGTTATTGTAAATGATAGCTGCTGCTGTCCTCTTTGTGTGAAAGCATATTTTATAACCCCGGGACCTGAGTGAATAATTGAAAATGCACTGTAAAATGGCAGAGGTGCAGGGGAGCCGTGTGATAAGTGGCTTCTTCCAAAATGTGAACTTCTATGTTTGGTTGACCAGAGGTTTCTATACAACGCTGATATGATTTATGCCCCCTTGTCTTGCTTAATACAAGACATATTCGTATTGGTGTTGTTGGCTGTAGTGTACTGTAGTGGAATAATGTTATAATATACAACATGTACTGTGTATGTCAAAAATCTGTATTTAGAAATATATGCCAGAAGTAAGTGCCAAGTTAAAGCAAGTCCTACACAAGTCATAATGTGGTTAATACAAAATTGAATAACAGCAAAATAATAAGCATTGTCTCTAATCAGCAGATTTGTAACTTGAGCATTCATCTCTGTCTACCTGTCTCATTATTGGTTCAGCAGATGCTTTTCATTGGCAGGTGGCAAGTGATCATAATCATCAGCCAGTCTGATGGGATCTTTGATCAAATGGGACAATGGCTTAAATGGTTAATTGATCCCGTGTGACTAAGGATATAAAAACGTTAAAATGTGCCATGTATCTTGTGTGCATGCCTCCACCTTTATGTTCTTTTTTCAAAGTAACAAAAAGTCAGAACGACCCTGTTGTTCTGTTTTCTTTGTGACTGTTGGAAAGGCAAACCTCGGGGCTCACACACACACCATGCAGAGAGCAGACAGGGCCGCCTGCTCACTTTACAGAAAGGAAATAATTGTACCTGGGGCTCTCTCACCTGAGATGGTGGTGGTTCCTGCTGTTTGCACCGAGTAGGCTTGCTGAGAGAACGGCTTTATACTGAGAAAGAGTGAGAGGGAAAAGGGAGAGAGAGAGAGTGAGAATTACAGAAGAGCATGAAGAAGAGGTTATGAAATTGTAACAGAATCCTTCAACCACAGATGTCAATAAGAATATTATTATTATTATTATTATAATACATACATACTATATATGTATCACTCGTTTTTTACACCAGGTAAACAGATTTGTCATCAGTTTGTCATCAGACAGAGGATTTCCATAGTGTATGCAAAACGTTTTACATTAAATTCATGTCATAACAAATAAAAATGTGTCTCACAGCAACAGCATTGAATATTTCAGCATAGAATAAATTGTATTGTGTATATTCCTATATGTGGTATACAAGGTTCTGGTTGTTGTTACTTACTCTTCTGTGGTGGAGCTGGACTGACCTCCTGGAATCATCCCCTGCCACAGCTTCAACGAATACACACACATTAATACACTACTCGCCAAGGCTGCAGAACATTCATGCAATACAGTGTGTGTGTGTGTGTGCTCTTGTTGCACACTTCAGATTGGACAAGCTATTTGTTCATTATTAATCATGCTCTTATGTTTTCTGTATTATTTTTCAGCAAAAAAACGAACCGGTGTGTATTAGGCTGTGTGTGTGTGTGTGTGTGTATGCGCATTACCTGTGCGTTGCCGGGGAAGCTGGCGCGTACAATGCCAGGCAACAGCTTGCTATGTATGGCCGTGGCTGAGACTATCTGAGCCGAGGACATGGACGAGATGCTCTGCAGGGCCTTCTCCTTTGCGCTCTGGTCCTGTGCATCAGCAAACACACAAACAACCATCATAGGGTTATATGGCTGCCAATGGAAAATCATTTAAAAATGTCAAAAAGTGGCATTTAGCCCCCTGTAATCTGCGGGCCAGGCATCATGGGACCAGTGACCTCAGGGGGCTTAAGGGAGAGAATAGACGTCACAAACCAACTCAGTGTGTTTGGTTTGATCTACACGACATAAAACAATGCTTATTTTAAAAAAAATAATCAACCAAGCCAGAGATCAGTGGTCTGGCAAATGTGTTCATACCTCTGCCAAGGTTGAACTAGACAAAATGTGATCAATCAACTCCACACAGAAAGGAGGCCCTTCAGTCGGCATGATGCTGCCCTGACAGGAAAGGGGAAAGAAGCAACTATTGAACGAAACTGCAAGAAACACCGGTTTAGAAGCCCAGTGATGAGACAGCAGAAGAGCCTCAGACAGCCAATAAATAGAAAACTGCATTTAAAAGAAAATAGCAGAAGTCCTACTTAAAATACGAGTTTATTGCAACAGGTGAGTCACATGCTCCAAGATGGCTATCTACAGGGCACTGGAAACCCTGCTGCCACTTCCAACTTCCTGTCTTTGTAAAGTAAGGTTTCCTGACATAAGGAACACACTTCAGATGTCAGTGTCTCTCATCAGCTCTGGATGGGTCTGAATGCAGGGAAACAAGCTCAGTCTTCCCACTGATTCTGGGTTGAATGGTATTTATTAAGCAATTGTTTTTACGCCGTATCTATATTTATGTCACGATAACAAACACCAATCATCATTTCCTTCCAATCTGGTGCTCAGACTCCAAATTAAACAATCAGTTCTTTGTTGCTTTACATTAAGTTAATTACAAGCAACAGTGAGGGAGTGAAAAACGAAGGGGGGTGGGGGGGAAGTGGATGAATGCAGAGGATGACAAAGAGAAGAGGAGGAAGAGCAGGGGGGGCATCTAAACAGGCCTAATTAGACACCAAGGATACTGGAGTCACTGTGACAGGCATCCTCACAGTCACCGTGAAACCTTAACAAGCATGTGACAAACACTAGATTCAGATGCTTCTTGTACTCGTATGTAGCCGTGTTGTCGGGACTACAGATGGACCTCTTTGCTGTTTTTGGTTGGTTTGGTTTTTGGTTTGCCCAGTTTGATATTTATTTTCATTAAAAAAAAGTATTATTATGATTATGACTATTTTACCTTATTTAAAAACAGACTTTTCCTTTTTTTGACATTTTTGAAATTTATAGAGAAAGAGGAAAGAAGTTTTAACGAGAAGTAGGAAATGTATATATTTTTTTTCAGATTGTAATCTCTGTGTGGAGAGCTGTGGCCAAAATGGCAGCAACGATTTAACACAATGCATAGAGAAGGAAGAAAGAGAGCAGACTATTTACTTAACAAACCATTGCTTTAATTGGAAGGTAGGTTGTTGAATTTAAAATGTTGTGTATATAGGTATTGTGAGTATTGTGCTTTACAATGACCTCACATTGAGCCATCCAGGTTCATACCATGCAAAGAGTCAATCTGCACAGCAGGAGCAGTTAGGGATTGAACAATTTGACAGACTCACTAAGATTAGCCGGGAATCGAACCAGGAACAATCCAATCCCTAGACGACCGCTCTACCATCCTGTCCATTTACATCTGTGAATCAAACATTATATAAAGCCTTTATTTCCTGCTGATGAATTTGGAGTTTTTGTACGTGGCCATCATCTCTTCTATGTATTCAAACACAGATGATTGGTCTTCCAGGTGTTTAAAAACATTAAGTGTAATAAATAACTCATTATTACCCATCACACCTATCACACCTCCCCTCCCACACCTTCCTCTCACGTTTCACTGTGAGTCTTACCTTTAGTTTGGACTGAAATTCTCTGGATTTTCTTCTGGCTAAGACCTGGATATGACTGGATACCTAGAGGAGAGGAGAGGAGAGGGGGCAGGACCAAACAGTGAGTTGGCTAATGAAAGGACTGTTGCCACTGTGGAGGGACACACACACACACACACTACGCCACTGACAACAGTGAATAGACGCAGGGCAATCAAAGCCCAACATTGCGGCGAGGTACAGATGACATCATTTATCACTGACAGACATGATGTGAGAGTAGCTTAACTGTTGCTGTGTGACCTCAGCTGGAATTTCACCAAATATTTTTATACACTATATACGTCCATACTCAGAAGGCAATATATGAATTTGATCAATGGTACACAGGTGCATCTCAATCAAGTAGAATCTGGTATCTTCCCCATGTTTTGTCGTCCACTGAACCAGACTGAGAGACAATTTAAAGGCTCAGGAAACCTTCACAGGTGATTTGAGTTAATGAGCTGATTAGAGTGAGACACAGTGGGGCTACTATATTGAACTTTTTCCAGAATATTCTAAATTTCATGAGCTGTAAGCCATATTCATCAAAATTAAAACAAATAAAGGCTTGAAATATTTCACTTTGTGTGTAATGAATCTAGAATATATGAGAGTTTCACTTTTTTGAATTGAACTACTGAAATAAATTAACTTTTCAGCGATATTCTAATTAATGTTTATTTCCATTTTTGAAGCAACAAAGCCCTGACCTCACCCACTAGCTGCTGTTAGCCCTTCTTGCTCCCCACATGTATACTTCATTAGGATATGATGCACATCACAGACGCTGTGATTAGATTAATGTGACACTTTCTTCATTACCTGCTTCCTTGTTCGCGTCTTGCCTGTCCTGAGTTTGATGTATCTGGCTATGAGCTCATTCCGACCTGGAAGGAGGAGACACAGAAGATAGATACATTAGGATACAGTTTCCACTTTCACACATACGCGCGGGCACACACACATACACACAGTATTTCATTCATCTCTCTGTCTCACACACAATCACAAGCAGAAATCATATGACCCAGACAAACAACTTACTGCCTGATTTAGTACTGTTGACCCAGCGACCCTGTGACGTGCAGTTTCACAAACTCGCACTGTAATCACCGATACCCCTGTTGAGCTACACACACACACACACACACACACACACACACACACACACACACACACACACACACACACACATAGACACACACATAGACACACACACACAAAATCACATACACCATTGCCCTGAATACACATGACCCAACAATACAGGCATTCATGCAGACCGGCCATCCCCTGATTAAAGGAACCAGCAGGCCAGCTGTACCCATGCTTACATGCACGCACACACACACAAGCACACACACGCACACACAAAAGCATACACACACACTTACAATGCAGAATAATTCAACCCATTCAACTCGGAGCCCAGCAGACTCAGCATGACCTGGCTAGTATAGATTAGTGAGACATACATTGAAAAGCAGCATAAACCACTGCATTACAGCCAAGCTGGAAAACCTGTGTGTTATATGCATGTGTGTGTGAGAGAGAGCGAGAAAGAGAGAAAGAGAGAGAGAGAGAGAGAGAGAGAGAGAGAGAGAGAGAGAGAGAGAGAGAGAGAGAGGGTGACAATTTTTTCTTCGAATTGCACAGTAGAAATTCGCATTATAGAAAGCAGGTTAGCAGGTAGTTGTGTATGTTTAAAAAAAGCAAAACTGTGATTATGTTATTGTCACTTTGTGTGTTCACAGGTCTATTTGTGGCTCCATGGTTTGGTTTGGTTTGGTTCCTTCCCAAGCCTGTTTTCTGTGTCGACCAAGTGGAAAACCAAAGTCAGGCCAGCTGGCCAACTGATGGTCAAGATCAGCACAAAGCCAAGCCTCCACACACTACCCAAATGGCTGCAACAATAGCCCTAACTAACTAGCAGATGGTGTGTGTGTGGGTGTGTGTATGTGTGTGTGTGCATGTGTAAGTGTGTGTGTTCTGACCAATCCCACTCTTACTGCCACAGAGAGCTTAGACTGATAAAATCTACAGCACCCCGTGCAGGTGTTTCCCTTCTAGCAGTCAAAGGCTGCGACTGACGACAGCACACACTAACACACACGCACATATATGTATATACATGCATAAGCGCCAACACACACACACACACACACCCACACACACCCACACACACACACACACACACACACACACACACACACACACAGACACACACACACACGCACACAGAGTCCTGGCTGCGGAGGCTGACATCTGACTCCAGAGGGGCCAGCTGGTCTTTCTAGGAGGCTTAACGGTGAATTATCATCCTTCACTAACCCTGCGGCACACATCCCTCGCTCTCTCCCTCCCACTTTCTCAAAAACTCTTCAGCATGCACGCGCACACACACAGAAACACACACACCCACACACACACACACGCCTCCATCCGTCCATTCTCTCTTCTGGCTGTTCCCCTTTTCGAATCATGGCCTTCCCTTATCCCCCCCCGCCCCCCCAGCCTTGCTCTCTCTCTCTCTCTCTCCCTCTCTCTCCATCTCTTTGTCTCTCACTCCCTACTTGCCCAGTGAAAGACTACAAGGCCAAAGTCAGTAACCGTGACGAACAGAAGCACCCCCACGCTTCTCCTCGCAACTGCAGGCCAGAGCTGCAATCAGTCTGTGTGAAAGCAGATATTAAGAGAGACAACCCACAGAATTCAGAACTTAAGTGTGAATGTCAGATGATTTCACATGAATGAGAGTTCTACACACAGATGACAGGTTGGATTTCACACATTCACACAAAACATTGTAAGTATAGAAGCGAGTCCAGCGGTCACTAAAGCAGAAAGACACCCAATCGCAATCGCATCGCATCGCAGCGCTTTGCCCTGACAGACAGTGACACACACTGTTCAATATTTACAAGTGTTTATTGGAGTTTATAGTTAAAGTCAGTTTGGAGTGTAGGTTAGACACGGGCATTGTCGTTCCTTTCCATGCATCTTATCACAAACATCACATCACACAGGTATAAAGGCCGACATTAGTGATGTAATGTTTGCTCGCTATTGAAAACTGCGATTACCATGCCTTAGATATGAATGTTTCGGAACATCATGGAAGAGTTAATTTGTTTCAGTAATTTAATTCAGAAAGTGAAATTCTCATATATTATAGATCCATTACACACAAAGTGAAATATTTCAAGCCTTTATTTGTTTTGTTTTTTGATGATTATGGTTTACAGCTCATGAAAACTCCAAATTCAGTATCTCAGAAAATTAGAATGTTCTGGAAAAAGTTCAATATTGTAGCCTCAGGGTGTCACACCCTAATCAGCTCATTAACTCAAATCACCTGTGAAGGTTTCCTGAGTCTTTAAATTGTCTCTCAGTCTGGTTCAGTAAGCGACACAATCATGGGGAAGACTATGATAATCTACTTTATTGAGATATATATTGTGACAGAGCATTAAGAGAGGAGGTTGGAGCTTCATGTTCGTCTACCTTTTCTCTCCAATACTTGTCCTCTATAAAGCATGTTCACAGTTTACAGATGCAGTCAGTCACCACTTTCAGTAAGCCCTGTAATTAAGTGTTAAGTTGGTTTGTAGAATTGCGCGAAATCTTTTGAGAGGGAGGTCAAAGCCTTGCTGACCACAATTGCTAACAAGGTTGCATTGGAGTGGTGTGAATTGTAGCATCGACTGAAAGTCTTCAGACTCCACAGAGCCCAGAGACCAGGCTGCTTGTTACTCATAATACAGTAGATGAAAGTGGCAATCCTTGAGTAATATCTTCATTTTTGTGCCGCAGTGTATGTCACAGAAATTGTCAACTTATTAGTCCTTTCAGTTCTTCAGATTTTCTGTAGAGGAATGAAAAGTAAGAGATTTATTTTGGGTTTTATTTCCCTCAAAAATGCTCAGCACCTTAGTCCCATCTATGGATCTGTGTGTATCTGTGTGTCATGTCTAAATCAAGGTCAAGTCCAGTTCAGGCTAGTTCAGAACAAAGGGAGAAATCACTACTTGGGACATTAAATTCTTCAATTTTGCAGGTATATACAAACAATAATGACGCAAATGAGCACAGCTGCAGTTCAGGTAGGTTAAATGAAGTTCACCTGATGAGGATCAACTGCTGCATACTTTTAAGGCACCGCTATGCGAGAGTGGAACACAACTAAGTGGGATGCACCCCTGAATAATACAGAACTACTTCACTTGATCGCACCTAAACAATGTTTTTGTATATGCGGTCTCTCAAATGTCTGATTAGGGAGAAGGCGTCTGAGCAGAAAAACCTTGTGACTTTCTTAAACTTGAACTAAACTTATGTCATCCCTTAGCAACACAGGTAGTCAAGCAAAGTGTACAAATGATTCACCACAGCAGAACCAGTCATAATGAACAAATGGTAACAAACCATAAATGTCACTCTGTCTACTCATACAACTTGTGTAACATCTATAAACGTGTCAAACACCGTGATCAACACATCTCTCTCTCTTCGATGTATGTGACAGGTATTGGACTCTCTATGGGAGTAAGTTGCTTCTATCACTAAGTGTTTGAAAGTAAGACAGATGCACACACTTTGTCCATTACTCTTCACAGACAGCTGACTACCTGGATGACTGAGGTGAACCTTCACAGACATTACTCTTCACAGTATGCTGTAGCCATATAGAATATATCTCTGTTCCTGATCCACAGCTTAAGTGGCAGGAAAAAAAAAATTCAATACCCATTAAATGACCTACGCATCTGTCCAATACATCCATACGATGCTGCTCCGGGGGACAAAGCCATTGGCCATTACACTGCACCTCTGCCGTACCTTTACCAGGGATAATAGCCCTATTATTCACCTTTTCATTCTCTTTCCCTTTAAATACACATCCATTTATGAGTTTTCTATGCTTTTCTTCCACACACATTTTCTTTTACACATTTTTTCTTATTTTCAGCCTATTTCTCTGCAGTTAGTGGGGGGTACTTTTACACACACACACACACACACATGTCACATTTGACTTTTCCTCCTCTAGGACTGCTCACCTGCCACTCATTACACCACAAAACTAACAATAACAAGCCGCACAAAGGTATTGTGGAGTAAATGCAACATTGTGAATTTTCATCCATCACAGACCTTCTTCTTCTTCCACAGCACAAAATGGTGTTAAATAAGAAGGCCAGATTTACCCCAGGCCCGTGTGCAGAATGTTCCTTTCATATCAATAGAAGGACAAGATTTATACAACACGGGAGGAACTCTTCACATTTAATTTCATGTTTTTCTTTGTGAAATATGAATTAGGCCTCCGTGTTTCTTTGATTGTCGGTCAAAGGAAATAGCAGATATGAATTACAAATCTCTTCCGCTCCTATTCTGTGGAGATTGTGGCCCGAAGAACAAACTAGATACTAAACTCATTCTTCTGGTGAGCACAGATGTTGTAGTAATGATTAAAAAAACATCTTGGATTCTATACCAAACCGTGAATCCTCTCCATTTTGCCATCTCTGCGCTGCCTCTGAATAACAGGCACTGTCTAACCCAATTAGGTCACCGTGATAAATATGTCAACAACATGGACACAACGTCAATGGGGTAAACAAACAGCTTGTAACATGCCAGAAAGGCAGAGGATGGGATGGAAGAACAGAGGGAAAAGAGGTAGATTGATCTGCCACTGATCAATAGAAAGGAGTGCTAAGAGGAGTTCAGTTAGTCAGAGTGTGTTTTGCTCAGCTTCTGTGTTATGGCTCATCTGGACACACAATAACAAAAAAACTAGTTTCTAATTAAAAACTTATTCAATTACGTACAGAGGCAAACCTTCATCAAAGGGGCAAGTATTACACGGTTTTGTTTTTTATTTAGACATGTGGGAGCCTGACACAAATTCAAACCTGAAACTAAGGCGGTAGCAATGAGAAATGGCTCTGTGATGTGCACTCAATACCAGAGAAAGAAAAGGAGAAAAAAGAGTGAAAGAGAGAGAGAAAGCAGGGGGAGTGAGCGAGCGCAGCTGGTGGCAGCCAGAGGACCATCTGTTCCTCACTCTATTAGTTCACACACACAAATACATCTCCTCTCCCTCTCTATGTCACGCTCATTCACATACACAAACAAACCTATACACACATCCAACTCTTACTGTTGCACCTATAGCCCACCTCTGTTACCGCTCCTCCACATTGTGATTATGTTTCTTTCCTCTGTGTCTCACACTGACAAGCAACACTCGCAGTAATTCCCAGTCTGATACATCACACCGACAAATGTTTCAACGGCTCCATCCGTGTGTTTATAGCACTCTGTAGACATGCCACACTCATCCGGAACAGATTGCAAATTAGCGAGCCACAATCAAAATCATCGCTTTCAATGATGGCACATTGCTACATCAACACACACATAGGTGAGCCCTATCTCACACACACACACATATACTAACAGACACACACACATGCAGCATCTTCTAATCTAAAGCAGTTGTTCCCAAAGTATAGTTCACAGCCTTCTAGTGGGCCATGACGGTATTGCAGGTGGGCCAAAAGAGGAACATTTTCGAAGTTTGCCATTTTTCAGATTTTCAGATTTCAAATTGAGTTGCCCATTGTCACACAATCACACACACAACGACGGAAAACACACCGAACACTCACCATACATCTTTCCTTCATCTGACAGTATGATCTTCCTCCGGCCACAGGGGGGGTAGATAGCCAGGGCCTCCTGAAAGCTCTGTTCAATGTCGGGGCTCCAAACTCCCTCGGGGTCCCCGTCCATGTTCTTGTCCCCTCCTGAGTCACTCAGTCTGTCCATGTCCTCCCCTGGACTCTCGCTGCCACTCCAACTACTGCGGTCCATAATGGCGGCTAATTGTTAGGCTACTTGATGTGTGCTCAGCGCTAAGGCTAATGGTTTGATTTTAAATAAGTGGCGTGGTCAAAGTCAATGATAAACCTGGGTAGTTTTATTCAAATTCCTCCACTGTGAAGTAATGTAAATGCTAACTGATGCTGAATCAAGAGCCAAATTTGCCCCCAATGCTAAGTTCTGCTCATAATAGTAGAAGTAGCAACAAGAGACAACTTAGCAAGACGGTCCAAATCCAACGTCCAACAGTAGGAACCTAAAAACAGAGAAAATATGGAAATCAATCTCAAAAATAGACATCAGTATGTAGCATTTCCTCTGACGTTCAGTAGGAATAAAAGTGGCACCAGAAGGAAAATGGAGAGGTCATCATTCATCGTTCCTGGCGGCTCATATCACCAAATAAACATTTGCTGAGTCATTGAGCGGACCACATTCTGCAGAGGTGACTTGTGTTTCCGAACATTTTGGCAACTGGGGGTTCTGCAATGACTAAACTTAGGCAGAAGGAGATGTCGTCTCTTTTTTTTTTAAAGAAAGCCCCCACAGCCAATTTGAAGATCCAGGGAAATGTCAGACAAATTTGTCAACGTGAACAATTCCAAATAAAGTGGACTTGCTGTATTAATGCCAAGCTGCCAAAAGGAAAGCCCAGGCGCAGGAATTCAGCATTTGACCCTGACACGCGACTGAACTTGGACCCTTTGATGCCTGTGGAACATTGGCAGTGTTGTGTTTGTGATCATTTTGATTTGAATCTTTTAATTTTCTTTTTAATGATACATTGCTGACATTCTGCACCAACATGTTCCAATTTCAATACCACCTATTGCAATTGGTACAAGGAAACTATTGCTTGTTCCATGTAAGAAATTGGTTGCCGCAACAAAATCCACACCAACTCAAGTGAACACAGTCATTGAAAGCCACAAACAGCTTTAAAAGAAACAAAATAGAGAAAGTGAAGGGTCTGCCAGCTGCCTACAATGCTTCTAAAATCCCCCACAGTAAACAGCAGGGTTGGCCTAGCACACACCACACACACTGAAGCATATGCACATTCATATAAACACAAACACGCACACACACTACTACAATTGCCAGCTCCTTGGGTGAACACATGTCATCTTGTCTGCTCTTCTACTGTTCACACTTCTCACGCACTGTCCCTTGCCACGGCCTGCACCAACCTGCTGTGTGAATTGTACGCCGACGTGTGAATACTATGTGTGTGTGTATCGGTGTATGCTCGGCTAATTTTAACACAATTACCCTTGACGGTGTGCACGTGCACACATGCAACTGAAGCATGCAAAGCAGCAGGCAACAGTTTGGACACAGAGGTTTAACCCCATCCACACTTTTCAGCTCAGATTAACACTTCTGCAGTCTGCTGGAGAACACCTGAGGGAAAACTCTGCTAGAGGATAAGAAAACACGCTTTGGTTTACGCTCAGAACCAATGTTAGGGAGTGGATCTGCAGGGTTTACTGGAGTTTGTCTTCGGATTCCCTCTCCATCCGCTCTCATTTCCTTTTCCTTTTCTACCTTCCCACCCTCGCTTTCCTACCGTCTTTCCTCTGCCCTCCCCCTGCAGATTTCCATTCAAACAACGATTCATTCATTCAGCAGGCTTTACTGTTGAGAACCAGCAACAGGATTTGTTCCCTCTAGACCATGACCTTGTGTGTGTGTGTGTGTGTGTGTGTGTGTGTGTGTGTGTGTGTGTGTGTGTGTGTGTGTGTGCGTGTGTGCGTGTGTGCGTGCGTGCGTGCGTGTGTGCATTGACAGGGGGAAGGGACCAACTGGCATGTTCTTCAAAAGAATTTGGATTCCGTGTGCCACGTTGCTGACAGAGCGAAATTAAAGGCAGTTTTGTGTGTGCACATCCTGATTTACTCCGCCCCCTGAGTGAGTTACAGTCCGCCAGTGACAAATTGTAATTATTTCCATCACGGTGATTAAAAACAAAACAAAACAAAACAAAACAAAACAAAACAAATCATTATAAGGAGGATGACTAAAATTGAAGGATAAAAGTGAAGCACACACGTCATGATGTCATCACTTCCCGAAAATCTCTCTGCTTATTCTTTCACTGTTCCATCTGAGGTGAGGAGCTTCATCATCTTCTCTGTCAGAAAATGTTAAAAATCTTATCCTGAGGAGATTCACCAGCATTCAAGTATCGTGTTTGATCCTGGAAGGACGACGCTGAAACGGTGACAATGGGCCACCAACATGTTCACTCAGGGACCGATTTTAAAAAATCTCACAGTTGTATCTGTCTCTATTGCTCTCAAGAGACAAATTCAGCCTTGATAGTTGCGAGTATTAAGATTCACAGCACCACCTGAACTTTATCACTATGTGCTGAATCTTTGTGTGTAAATAAACTAGTATAAGCCTGGATACACACCATTTAGTACTTATAACTTGCATGCTGTGATTAAGGCAAAAATGCAAGTAATCAATACACGATATACTGTATAATGTGTCAACGTACAAGGTGGACATATCACTGGGTGAGGAAATGCATGTGAATGTGGCTCAGTCCAACTTCAGCAACTTCAGAGACTTCACATAAGCTAGGTTACTATTATTATACATTTATTGTCTGAATCTGTGTACACATGAGGAGCACGTACTGCAATAATGTTATTCATACAACAAAGTACAACAGCGGTTATGAAATGTATATGGAAATGAGTTTCCTCATATTGTGTAACTTCAAAACTGACTTTGTGTTTCTATTTGTTTGTCTGTTTACGTGATTCTTTATATCATGTTAACACATCTTAACACCAAATCACATTTTGTGTAAATTGAGTTTTTTGCAAGAAATCAATTGAGTGTTACTGATTTCTCTATGAGATGAAGGCAGCTGATCAATCAGAGAGCTAAGATCACATTTAAATATTTATCATTAAGATAAATAAGGTATGTCATTGTTGTGAATGTACCAAAAGGCTGTGATGAATGGATGTTGGACAGGAGAGGAGAGGAGGAGAGGAGGAGAGGTCAGTCTACAAAGGGTTAACTGAAGAGCTACAGTAGAATCCAGAGACGAAGCATGAGAGGGCCCCAGCAGCAGATGGACACTGGAGAGAGACATTAGTCACACCACAATCAACTGTGACTATTGGGCGACTCCTGTGCACCATGGGCTACACTCGCCCCTTCTCTGTTTCCTACCTCCCTCTCCTCTCTCTCTCTCTCTCTCTCTCTCTTTCTCTATCTCCCTCTCTCTCCCTGGGCAGGCCTAGGCCGATCGAGCCAGGACACCAGGCATCATGGTGTTGGTGCCAGCCCTCAGGAGAACAGATACAGGGCATCCAGCCACAATCCTGCAGCTGCCTTGGGCTCTCCTGCTCTCCCCATGTCACTTCTCTCTCTCTCTCTCTCTTTCTCTCTCTCTCTCTCTCATTTCTTACAGCTTGTACCGGGTTCCACCTCCTGCCAGCCACATGTATGTGTTTGTGTCCAGGCAGTGTGCATAAATCCAATGCCGCCATATTCTCAAAACACACGCCAGAGAGGTTGTAATGAAATGTAACGATAGCAGTCTTTGAGTGTCTGCGACGCCAAGGGGCCCAGTGTGTGTGTGTGTGTGTCAACAGGGGGTCCAGTTGGTATACAAGTTGCCTGTGTTATCAAACGCAAGTCAGTTCCTTTCAGTCATTCTTCCATTGGACAACTCAACGGCATCTGTTTTAACTGCTTCCAGCAAGTACACACACACACATACACACACACACCCAAACACATGTTTATGCAAGAGGATTTTCTCATAATCCTCAAAGGAAACATTGTTCCACTTAACAATATTTTACCATATTTACAAAGGTCTCTTATGGCCTAAATAGAATTATTGTGCAACTGAGGTGGCAGTCTCAGATTTCTGCCTCGTACTCAAGGACTGAAACACACAAACAGACAAAACACAGATTTTTTTTTTATTACCAACTGAGTATGCAAATGTGCATTAAGTGCCAAATATCCACACAAATTCAGGGGCGCTTTGTTTTCTTGCCACGTAAAAAGCCTCCAGACAGAACGCATCATGTACAAGGTAAGATCTGTCATGCGCTCGCTTCAATCGGTATTTAAATGTCCCTGGGCTCTGAAGTGAGGTTAACAATCCGGTCCCTACGGTAACAAGACACATCCATTAAACACAGAATGTGCTGCTTCACCGTTGGATTGAACTTGAGGAGGTCTAATAATAAAGTGCAGCGCTTCACCTGTAGGTTTCCCTTACAGAAACCATACAGGTGAGAGTGCAAGTGTCTGTGTGTGTGTGTGTGTGTGATATCCTTACTGCTGAGATATTTACTTAACAATTTTCTCCACTGTTGTTGTTGTTTCTTCTTTCTTTCTACTCTTTGTTTCTCTCTTGTGTAACCGGTGAATATCGATACCTCCCGGATTTCTCTACAAGTGTCCGATTAAAGCTTTGCAAAGTGAAACAAGGTAGATTTGTAGAGGAAGAGGAAGGGAGCACAATTGGCAGACAAACCCAGCTACATCCTTAAATAAATAACCTAAGCAACTGCTCCACTCTCTTTCCTCCCAACCTGCATCTGTCTACAAAAAGCCAGAGCAAGTTTTAATGGACTACAGATGGAGTTCAGGGGCTAATTCCCTTTGTGTGTGTGTGTGTGTGTGTGTGTGTGTGTGTGTGTGTGTGTGTGTGCGCGTGTGTGTGTGTGTGTCTTGTAGAGCCTCTGTTAGCAAGAAGAGGATGTAATTGTGAAGAAAGAGACAGATAGATGGAGACGACAATTATATTTCCATATTAACGCAACCCCATAATGTTCCTTTTCTGGGTGTTGATGGGGGGTTCACATGTGAACATACACACATATGCACATGTTGGATTCTGTCTCAACACTATGGTCTAGAGTTCACACTTATTAAATGGTGTTGGTATTGCCATAACCTCCCCCGGCCCTTTTTTTTTTATAATACCGTTGGATACTCTGTGGTCTCTGTGTGTGTGTGTGTGTGTGTGTGTGTGTGTGTGTGTGTGTGTGTGTGTGTGTGTGTGTGTGTGTGAGTGTGAACGCCCATGAGGAACACAGATCAGATAATGTCTCGGCTCTGACTGGGCAAAGTAGAAGACCAAGTAGAAGAATCAAAGTGAGGGATGGAGAGAGGAGAGAGGAGCTTTTCTCCCCATCACGTTTCCAGGAGGAAATAAGCACTTCGCTGTATCAGTGTGCAATCTGTCACCAATTACAGTGTGTGCGCATAAATGGTAATGCTTCTGGTAATGAGAAGAGATGGTGAAATAATGAGGAGTGCATGCTGTGAATCACAGCCTCTTCACCAATCATAAAGGAAGTCTCTCACTCTCTCTTTCTGAAGTGTGTATCAGCACAGAGGAAGAATAAAAGCACCTCCACTGCTTTCTTCTCACTGATGCTTTTTTCTTACATGTGTCTTTGTTTTTTACCATCAAATCAGGTCAGACTCCAGACTTTAGGAAGGGTTATTATATTTCCGACATGATACAAGATGAACTAATCTGTAATGGATTAATTGTGGATGCGCTGAAGTGTGCCGCCGCCGCCGCAAAGGCAAAAATCGAGGACAGAACTGATGATTTCTTTTGAATTGGACTCAGAACACAGAATTCAAACAATGTCACCGATCATACAGACACACAGGCTGTGCTCGGGGCCTCGCTCATGCTCAAGTCTGCTTCATCTGGACGTTGTTGTCGTGTACTCCAGATCAAATACGACAACGTTTTCAGCTTCTATTTCAGAGCTCTGCCAGTTTTGAAACATGTCAATAACTTGCAAATAGAAGGTTTTTAAAGCTTCCTGTTTAATTTCTCCAACACCGCAGGGGTCTGATGCAAAGATTGACTGAATACTTAAGCTTTAACACTGCCGCAACGTATTCTGATCATTAAAGACATGACAGATCACACACTCAGCATGTTTACCTGCACTATAAAACATTGATTATACGGCAATTAAATACATAAATCCTACATTTTAAAACATCATGCAAATAATTAATGGGATTGAAAGTAACGGAAGTAGTAACAGAACTAGATTATAAACGTCTTGATGAGATTATGACACCTCCAGCTGCAGACTAGGCTCATACCGCCAATAGTGTCATGAGAACAGCGAAATCTTGCATTCTTCTCTACGCATTTTGGTCTTTAATAGCAGTAAGGACCAAGAGACTCCAAAGACAATGAAAGCATGAATCAGACCTGCACTGAAGTCCCAAAATGTGCCTCTAATAAATAAAAAACAACAATAAAACAGTTGTTAGTAGACGGCTCCAACTGTTTTAAAATGTCACATGATGAAAGGTTTGATTCTCTTCCTCTGTTCTTTAAGTTTGCCTTTGATTGTTTATTTCTGGTCTTCTTCTGCTCACAACTGGATAGAATTAAATACAGGAAGCAAGCAAGGAGTCAGGAGAGAGTCAGGGACAAGTGACTCCATATGACTTTCAGTGGCAAACTGTCAGATTGGCTTTGATTGAAGACGTTTGATTAGAGGATGGACATCGTGTTCAAGTTGTTTACTCCTCTAACATGAAGTCATTTAACTCTCTACTGTGTGAACTGTTAGATGTATTAACATGCTTACTGTTTGTTTAATTATCAGATGTGCTGTGTGTGTGTGTGTGGCTTCACACTCTTCTGCCTAATGAGCACAGAGACTTTGAAACAGAAAACATGGAAGGTAGCTTAGCGCAGCAACCAGCACTAACAAAGATAAGCAGAGGCATTCATCAGAAAAGGTCAACTGTATCAAAGGCTTTGTGAAAATGACTGTGAGTGTGTGTTTAGATGAGGAAGACTTAATTGTTATTGCACTTTCACACAACAACATGGATCCTCTGCAGTAAACCAGGAGAAGCAGGTAGCCATCGTCTACCATCGTCAAAAATTCAAACAAATTCTACAAATTCCGCCTCATCCTCATTGTTTTCTGTTAGGACCAACTACTGCCAGAAGAACCTGGATCTCTACTCCATCAAACAAAGATCTGGATCAAGTAGTAACCAACAAGTTTCTGTAGTGTGCAACAACTTTCCTTTCTGCTGTATACTAACTGCTAACTGCTATGCTTGTGATGCTACGAGCCGGCGTAACTCCAGACTAACTGCGACTACTAAACAACTTCACATCACGAGCTAACACGCTGGTTTATAGCTCCTTAAAGGTACGTTTCTGATGACGCACACTGTAGCCTTTACTGTGTCACTCAAGTGGGCGTGTCTATGGTATAACTCATGTCCAGGGAAGTGAGCAAGACGGAGGTGAAATCTAGACTTCCTGCTCACTTCCTGTTGAGGCTGGGAAACACAAGGCGGAGTCACGCCTCCTCCAACTGAGGGCCAGTTTTGGTGTGACTCGCCTGGCCTCACACCGGCTGTACAAACAGGCGGCTCCTGCTGATTCCATCCATGCTGCGGCTAAATTGCATTTTTTGCCTTTCAGCGTGGTTAAGACAAAACAAAGTGAATCATATTCCACCTGCGTTTCCTTAAGGGATCCTCTCTGGAGAACATTTACCCAAAGCTGAGGAAAGTGGAGGAAACAACAGCATAGAGAGAGAGAAAATTCAAGATGTAAATTTGACTTCACATCTGTTATCGGTGCTGACCCGGACCACAGACAGGACAAGAGTGAAACAGCTGAAGACGGGAGAGGAAAGATGGGGAACACAGACGGGGCAGACAAGCCAGCACAGGCTCTGCTGGCCTCCTGCAGCCACAAACCACCTCCTCCTCCTCCTCCTCCTCCCCTCAACCCCACCCCACCCGGGAGGACGCCTATTGTTCCCCCATTCCATAAACAAAGCCTGAACCCCCCCCTCTCCACACACACACGGGCCAGCACACCCGCCCTCCCTCCTCCCATGACCCTCCCCCCCTGCCCCACCCCGACACACTCACTCACCCCCCACACTGAATATCGTTGCTTTAATATACTAAACCCTCATCCTGACATTTCATTACATAGAACCCGACTTTCCCCTTTTTACACACTTCCTCCAAACCACACTCAGTTATTCTCTGCGTAACACAACCACAACACCGGGCAACAAACTGCAACAAAACCTAGAAAAAGGAAAAGATCATGAGATTATCCTTTTCCCCTGACCGGTGGCTAATCAGAAGACGGCATCTGCAGACCAAACACCCCCCAACCCTTTATCAGGAGTGTGTGGAAAGCTTGTTAAATTAAACAGTAAAGAAACCCGGAATTCGAAATTTCTGGCCATCAGATGGAGTGAAGCTTGGTGACAAACACTCCTGACGTCTTAGACTCTCTCACACACACCTGCTGCATCGCTTCGTTTACTCTGCCTCTACTTTGTCACCTGTTGATCCATGACAAATATAACGTGTAATCAATTCTAAAAAAAATAAAAGGCGTGAGGAGACGTTTACATTTACATTTGATCGTTTTGTATTTAGAAGATTAGATTCCTGCTCCTAATCCTCATTTCCTCAAAAAAATCTGTGTGCTGGATTTTGTCCTCCTGTTTAGAAATTAGACAACAGATGAAACAACAAGGAAGGCGGGGAGTGAACAGGCTGCCATCCTCAACTCTAACATATTGTAGCAGCATTGGTGAAGTACATGAACACACACAAACACGCGCACATACACAGCGGTTGTGACTAAAGCACACAGAGGCCATATGGTGCGTCCTCATCCACCGAAGCCTGTTGCTGCCGCAACAATAGGCTTGCTTGGCCTGGACAGCAAGAGGCAAACACACACACACACAGACACACACACACACACACACACACACACACACACACACACACACACACCAAATGGTCGTTAGTCAGTCAGTCTGTGTTGCTTAGGCCCAGAACAAACGCCTGGATTTGCATTCTGCACCTCCCTTCATCCTCCTCCTCTTCCCCCTCCCTTTCTCTCTCTCTCTCTCCCTCTCTTACACACACACACACACACACACACTTCCCTTGTCTCTCTACAGGTGCACGGAGCACTCAAAACAGATGTCAACGGACTGAAGAGAGAGAGGCAGGGGGGGGAGAGGGGAGATGGAAGGCTGTTTGCCCAGTGACTGACAAAGGTTTGTACACTCACAGGCCCAGACACAGCAGAGACAATGAGAAACACACACACACATACACACACACACTGCTTCTTCCTCTGTTACAGTTTATGGGTTCTATGATTTATCTTGCAAGATGCTCTAAAGGCGGTGAGGGGGAAGGAGGAAGGGGGTCTGTGAGAAAGAAGAAAGAAAAAAAAAAACAGAAATCCCAATTTACACTCAAAGCCGAGTTAAGATGAACACAACAGGTTTCAGAATGAATTCCCGTTTGTTTCCTTTTAAGATTTAGATTTGCAGCTCTTACGACACGGCGGTGGACATGTTGACGCATCAGTGGTGTTCAGTTTATCATCAGCTGCCACAACCAAGCACACACCAACCTCAACACCGATCAATAAAACACTTAGAGTACAAAGTTCTCCCATAAAATAATTGGATTTAGAGTATAAATACATTTTTTATGACATTTCTTACTCGGAGGACAAAAAATGAATCTTATGAATGAATGAATATCCCTGTGTTGTGAACTATTTATGAATTAAATTGAGTCTGACGATGCAAATTCTCAATGGTAGAATAAAAAAATAATGATCTCTATTAAATCATGTTGTTGTGCAAATTGTGCAATTCCAGTTCCAACACACGGATCAAATCTTCCTCCTTTTAAATCGGACACATCTCCTCCTCAACTGGTAGAATGGAAGCTTTTAGCTGTTTCAACTTCAAGACTATAATCTTCTCCAATAATTGCATTGCATCCCCATAGAAGCCTTTCATTAAGATTTAAAAAGGAAACTTCATTCACTGTAGCTGTTTGTCACTTTAAACTCACAACTAACCAGCACACACACACACCAAAACAATGATTGATTGATGAATTAAAAGTAGAAGAGAGAGTAATCAATGAAATCCAATATAGCATAGATTAACCCCGTATAATGTAAATGTATAATCAATGAATTCTATGTATCCATATTTGTATAAAGTGAGTTGCTGATCAGATTGCAGCTCCTCATTACAGTGAGAGATTCTGGTTTGAGGTGGCGGTGTATTTGCGTTCACACACACACATACATACACACACACACAGATCCACCCTGTGTGGTTCCGTTTGATGGGGGTTCTGATTCCGTATAGAATCAGCTGATTGCAGCAGGTAAACACACACTGGCTCTGTGCCTGTTCCCTCTGCCTGTGGCCTGTATGTGACTGGGGCCTGTGGAGGAGGAAAGAGGAAAACCCGCCGATGCAACAAGTCCCCCCATTCACCAGCAGCTTTGTTAACCCAGAAAACACAGCGGCGACACGGTTCGATCCCGATCGCGTGTGGATCAAACTCCGGCGATTGGATACGGGGAAGAAACAGAACCAGAAGAGGATGAATGTTGTTTATTATTATTTTTCAAAGCCGCCGGTAGATGTTTTATTTTGGTGAAAGGAGGATAAACTGAAGTGAAAGCGACATCCTCGGCTCTGAAGCTGCCGGGATAAGCAGGAATAAGCTTGTTAGACTTGTTTAACATCTATAAAGGCGTCGCGGGTGTCTGATCGGTTTCGATATTGCCGATATGATTGAAATTACACCTTGTGCAATCACTTTAAGGGTTTAAAAACAAACGAAAACGGAGTCAAAAGCGCAACACACAGGCACGAAGCAGAGGGGGGGACTCCTCCTGGAGAACTTACCTCGATTCAGACGCCTCTTCGCGGATTAATCCCCGCACTTTTGCTCGGATTTTGTGAGGTTACAGCATCGGGAAGACCTCCGACAACTCCGCTTTCTCCTCCGGTTTCGGGTTTGATGAAGGATCTGGAGCGCTGAGTGCGTAAAATGCGCAGCGTCTCTCCAAGGATGCGAAATATGCGCGGAATGGGAGCAGGAATGAAATGAACGCAGTGGACTGAGTTGAACGGGGCGGGGTGAGAGAGGGGCTGGCGTCACCCTGCATGGATGAAATGGAGTGAGAGAGAGAGAGGGAGGGAGAGAGAGAGAGATGGGAGGATGGGTGGAAAAAAGAAAGAGAAAGAGAGAGGGAGAGGGAGAGAGAGAGAGAGAGAGAGAGAGAGAGAGAGAGAGGGCCAGAGATGGGGGAAGGGGTCTGACTGTATGGTGCTGCGTTCAACAACAAAAGAAAAGAGTAGTGAGCCCAAACTCCATTCAGTCACAGAGGAGAATGGAGGAGATAAAAACACATGACGTGACAAAAGATGAATGTACACCACAAACACAATCAGCACAGTGTGTGTATTTGTGTGTGTTTGTGTGTGTAAGTTATATTGCTAATATTATATTTAAAAAACATTTTTTTCAACAATTTCATCCACAAACAAGGAATAGGAAAATAAAAAGAAGGAGTCCAAGAAAAAGTGCATATTTAAGATAAGATAGGAAAGATGAGATTTGTTATTTAAAGAAATTCAAAGGTTTTGGTCCATTTTTAGAACACACAAAGATGAAACACAAACACAGTAAATATCTTTTCAGGTAAGGACATATAGTAAAATGGTGTATTAGCTCATACAAGGATTCATAAATCCCTTTAAATCCTTCTCCTTGATCATGTCTAGTTTGGGGGATTCCTACAAAAGCCTCATCCTTGTTGGAGATGCACACACACTCCCTTCTATCACTCTTGTTACTGCCTGAACTTTAAAAAAACGGTTTAAGTGAAACGACTCCTCAGTTTGAATGCTGACCCCCCTCAGACCGCCCTGAAGGACCCCTGGGGCTGACGGGACCTCCGTTTGGGGAGACACTACCCTAACCAGAAAATCATTGTGGCTCAGATCTTTGAATGCAGCAAGCAGAGCCCAAGCCTCATAAAGGAGTTGTTGTTTACTACTAAGCTCTGCCTATCTCAGGTTTCACCCCCTCAGGCACCGCTGGACTGTCATCTCCCCTGTGGGAGGGGCTGTGACATAAAACAAACACAGATATGCCAGGGTCACAGCCGGGAACACCTACTGCAACCTAACACCACACACAGACCCGTTCGGCACATGGCAGCGCCTGTGCGTGTGTGTGTGATCACTCCTTACACACATACCCGCACATACGCCTGTGCCGACTTCTTTTTTAGTCCTTTGTTGTGTTTGTGGCTGCAGTTGTTGCACAGGCGTCTCGTTTACAGAGTGAAAGCTTTGCAGATGCAGCGCTGCAGGCTAGTGGGGCATTCGGCTTTATGACCCTGGGGTCAGCAGTTAGAGAGAGTTCTGACCTCAAAATCTGACCTCACCTGGTTTCCTGCTGATTTATTGAAGCTGTCACTGTGCTGTTTGGTTGTGGGACATAAGAATAGAATCAAATCACAACAAAGATCCACAGCAGAGAAGTAACAAAGTGAAAATACTTCATATATTTTCCTTTTCCTTTACTTTTGCCAAACTACAAAATAAAAAATGTATTTTTACTCGACAGATTACTGAGAGATTTCAGGATTAAGCGAGTAATATTTTGAGTAAAAAGGTTCTGAGAATAAAGTTGGAATGTGTTTTGAGAGAAAAAGTCAAAATGTTTCATACAAAGGTTTCTTGTTAAATGGCAACAGAGCCCTAGAGGAATCGTTTCCCATGACAATGAGCCCTCATGAATTATTTTAATAGATGTAAGATTGCATCACCTTTTAAATAAAGTTTAAAAAAAAATTAATTTGATTGATTGGTAAGATAGGTAAGTGCTTTTCCACATCTCACGGTCTGTATTTGGTCTTGAGTACAATAATTTCCTGTCACCTACATCCTCAAAAAAACATCCTCGACCCTGACATCTATAATAACTTCAGATCGTCTCCAGCCTCCCCTTTCTGTCAAAAACACTGTAACGTCTCAGCTAGCTCCATTTGGATTCAGATCACAACACAGCACTGAAACAGCACTCCGGAAAGTCGCCAACAACCTCCATCTCTCCCCCGATGCTGGCTCTCTAACCATTCTCATCCCCACTTGATCTCAGTGCTGATTTCAAAACCATCAACCATCTTCAAACCTCTCGCAAACATCACAGGCGCTGCCATCTCCTGGTTCAAATCATACTTCTCTTCTTAGTACATCAACATCAATAACTGTAACTCCTCCACAGCCCCTTGTCTCCAAAGGTGTCCACCAAGGCTCTATGCTTGGTCCCCTCTTCTTTATCCTGTACATTCTTCCCCTTGGTCACATCATCCGCCGTCATGGCTTTAATTTCCACTTCTACACCAAAGACACACAGCTCTATAGCTCCACCAAAACTATCACTATAAAATAAAACTCTGGAATCAAAGCAACTTTCTCAATCTGAACTGTAACAAGTCTGAAATACTTATTTTTGGTCCCAAATCACTCACCACATCCACCAATAATTGTGCCTTCACCATTGATGGTTCCACTGTGTCCATATCCCTTCATATCCATAAGTTTTGTGCCATTTTCGACCCTATACCCTTTCTTTTGAACCCTCAACTCCCTCCAAACGATGATACCTTTGCACTATGCCTCCTTATTTTCATATATGCTTGCTTTCTTTCCTCAGTTACTGTAATCACGGTAGCTCTTTTATACCATGTAATTTCTTAGTGTAATCTGATTTTAATATGTCCAATATGTTTACGTTGACGGACCTAAAATGTCAGGAAGAGCCCTCTTGTGGTCTGTGGAAAGTGTGGGTGCTTAATTACGGTTTTACCCAGATACATAGGAGCTGAGCTTAGGGTGCCATTTCCCTTATACAGAGGCTGAGAATGAACATTTTCTCAACATCTATTAGTCTTATCCATATGCCTCGTCTGTGTATGGGGCAATTTTTCTTCTTTTACTTCGTAATCTGTGATTTATCTTCCAATAACAGATAACAGCACAAACTTTCACAGTGTCTCAGGGGATATAAATGGGAATAACATGCACAATTCCAATTTCACGGAAACAGTGAAAGACAGAAAGATAGAGAAATGAAAACTGAATATTCACACCTCACTACACCCAACTAGTTTCCACCACTATCAAATGGATGAAGCATGCAAAGGTATTTAGCTCTCATTAGCCTTGTATCCAGCAGTTTAACTATTCCCTCCACTGTTCTATCCATTAAAGAGCAGACAGACAGTTGGTGATGAACAATACTCTATCTTATCTTATCTTACCACAGCTCACCTCACCTCACCTCATCTCACTTGCGACTGGTTGTGGGGGATTCTGTCTGAAAGTGAAGGGTTGATTTTCCACAGATGGAAGGTGGACACGGACATCTGCTTTGCCCAGGAGACAACACTGGATGACAGAGGTGGTCTGACAGCTCAGCGGCAAACCGTATGGGTTACATGCAGATCATTCTTAATATTACAGAACCAGTGTGGCCATGGAGATAAAGGGCAAAATCACCTATATATCAATATCAAAAACAATTAAAAAAACACAAATAAAGGGGCATTTTTGTAGGGTATCCATTAGTTGGATGTCATAAATACATGTGTGGTATTTATTTACCTTATTTATTATTTTAACTGCCTTTATTTGAGGTTAAAACAAATGCCTCAGTATTTTTCTGATCCTTCAGTTCCATGGGAGTCTGCATTGCTTCATTTGTAATCTCTCTGCAGTTTAGATCAGATAAGGAATTTCTGTGATCAGTTAAGATGCAATCCATTTTTTGCATTGAATGACATCATACTGTAACCGAAGGAGTAAGGAGTTAAGTACTGGAGAGAACTAGAGAAGCCGATGTGGAGCCCGGGGTTGTCATCCTTGGAGGCCCGATCTCAGGAAAACCAGTTTTGACGCTGTCCCACATTTGACGGAGGGGGGAGGGAGTACACTAATCTTCTTTGCATGTATTTTGCAGATCTGGAACAAACGTATGGCCGTACACCCTGAGGTATCCTGTGGGAGGTACTACAGGACTTTGCTTCCCAGGGCCGTTGCTCTGAGCCAGTTGGCCTCGGCGCACTTAGAGCAACAGCAGTATTTGCATTCTTGGCATTAAGTCAAGTACGTTAACGGAGCACAATGACAAGGAAATGCTTCGACTCTTCTACTGTATACGGTTTGCATGGAGAGTATAGTAAGGAGAAGAACGGAATAAACAGTTTTGGGAACATAAGAGCAGAATTAATACAAAGAGACAACATAGTTCATATTAATATCAACTGAACTGTGATCGTGACACTTGAGTAAAATTGCTTTCAAAGCAAAGCAAATTGAATTGAAATGAATAAATGTGAAATTGAAAGAAGGTGAGTAATCAAAGCAATGCTTTATGAATTAATCAAAGTTTTATCTAATGGAATTTATTCTCTTAAACAAAATTAGTCCTGAACATGAAAAACCAAAGTGCTTCACCGAAACCTTGAGCTTTGTTGTCATACCAGCTTTTTTATCCAATGGCAGGCATGACAACATCTACACAATGTGGACTTCAAGGCCCACTTTAGACCTCTTTTTATATAGAATTCCACCTATTTTATTCATGGTGTATCTGCCTTTGCTTGTGCATTCATTCATTTCTTTCTTTCCTTTTTGATTTATTTTTTTAGCCTTGGACCTCGCCAAATTCAACACAGAGCATTACCTATGGGAAATGAGTTCTGTGCCACAACTTTATAATGACAAATCCATTTGTAACACCTGACAAAGCATGTGCATTGCATCCATGTTGTTGTTCTTGCAGTGTACAAAATAAATAGTCCATTTTCAGTTTTGTGCATATTGGAAAGTCCTACCATAACACCTTACCTGTATATGGCTGTGAAATATAGCAAAGCACTCTGAAAGACTTGGAAAACCTCAATAAACTAAACATTTAAACTAAAGACATTAAAGAAAGTGCTTTTATAAAACACAAACAAATCAAGCTGTTTTGAATGTGCATTACAGACTGAGTAGCCAAGCTCTCAAGTGTTGAGAATGTAACAGGTGTAACCACATATATATACATACTTACTTATATGTCATGTTTAGACAGTCTCAGTTACAAACTCCTTGAAACTCTTTCACCTTGCAGTTGCTCTAAAACAAACAACTCTCATCCAGAATGCTTACATGTACATTTCAGCCTTATGTGCCATCTGTACTTGTGTTATAGTGTTCTTGTGTTGTGTGAAGTTGTGTATAAACTCCCCTCATTTTCTGCTTCTGAAATCTCTTCGCGAATGTAATTGACTTGACTTGTTGCATCATCACAGAGGGACCACTTAGCTTCATTAGTAAAGCTCTCCTTGGAGACTGCAGAAAGGAAATCACAAAGAACCCGAAGCTGCTTTCTGAATATTCTAAATTGTTTTTTTGTTTTCCTCACTTGCCCCACCTAAAAGGAAAGTATTTAAGAGAAATGAAACATCCTCCCTCCTTACCAGTTGGGTCTGTGCTTGATTTCTTGGTTTTATTGATTCCTTATTGATTGAGTTGAGTCCTTTTTAGTTGTTTCTGCTCACTCTCTTCTTAGAATACTAGGAGTAAAGAATGTTGAATATGAATTGAATTCTGTGGCTCTGAATGTTTTGTATTTTCCTGACAAAGCCTTAATGCACTTTGTTAACTACGAATAAAAGTGAAAGGAGAAATGTTAGGGCACGTAAACACACAAACCTGGATGCTGCTGACAGAAGAACCCATCCTGCTCTCATCTGTAACATTACCTTTGTAGAGCAGAACATTATTTGGCTAGAATGCCGAGCCTTTTATCCAAAGCCACCTAACACAATAATGCAGTACTTTATTGATCCCTGCGAGGAAAGCAATCTTTTTTTTCATGCCTCTTTTCTAGAGGAGGTCAGAGGTGAGGGCAGCACTTCAGGAGCTGGGAGGTTTTACTCAAGGACACTTTAGATGTGTAATGCACCCGCCTCTCTTTTATAGCCATTATAATTGCATTATTTCACATCATTTCATGTCATTTTATATCATGGCTTTGTTTCCAATTGATTTGATATTGTCAAGTCTTTTGTAACATTTGAACTTAAGTGTTGAATGAATGGAATTAATGAGTGTGTGATACTGTATGTGATCCAGTGAAATCCCAGAAGACATTATTAGTTGTTGCTTGTCTTATCTCGGTCACACTTGAATCACATTTACAAAAAGTTAAGGCCAAATTAAGACAAAAGGGGAAGATCAGTCAGAATATTTCACCTGAAATAACATGACTTCCAATTGGACTGGAGACTTGACTTGGACATCACTGACTTGTAACTTTACATGGACTTGAACCATTTGACTCAAACACACCCAAATTCCCAAAGCAAAGAGGAAATTATGTAAATATATTACCTTTATCGCCATGATCAGTTAAACCTCTTGAAACTGAGGTTGTTTACATGTTTACTTTCCATCCAATTCATGTTTCATTTGCCACAGAAAAAAAACAAGAAAACCCTTTACTGTACCTGACATGACTTTCTAATCGAGAATGAGAATAGAATTAACTCTATTAATAATTTATTTAACCCTATCTGTTTCTAGGACGTTCTTGAAAATAAAGTAAATAGATAAATAAGGCAAAAACTTCTAAAAAGTATAGAAAGTAATTATTTCAGACAATTCTTCTCAAACTTTTTTTTGGAATCCTTCACACTCCATTTGTAAATGAGGAAGGAATTTGAACCTTCTTCCTTCCTGTCTTGCTTGATTTGACTTGTGACTTGAGTGGCAGGGGGACAGGGGGAGGACACTGGTTCAGATGCATGCCTGTTTAATCTTAAGAGAGAATCTTTCTTTATGGCCCATATGTTATTAGAACAAGACACATCTCTGCCCTTCTAGTTTTGAGAAATATAATAACTGTAAAAGGAATAAAATGCGTCACCTTCTTGTCCTTCATTCAGGAAGGACAAGGTTTTATTGGAAATGTGATATTTATGAGAAAGTAACCACTGTCAAAATAGCATTTACATGTCTGCGTACAGTATAAGGCTTGGACATTAATGAAGCAATTTCACTGCATTTAAAGGGTTAACAATTTGGTTTTCTGAGCAAGAGGAGCTCATTGATAGACAGGCGGATCTGAAAACTAACTGTTCTGTGTAGTGCTAAGCAATCCAGGCTTGTATATGCGGTCTAATGAGGTTAACAAGGTCTAACGTGGTTTAGGTAACAAATGAATCTTAGTTGATATCTTAAATATCAATACAGACTTGAGAAAGCCTTTATCTGTCAGTCTCTGGTAATCCTATAAAAGTTTTTTATAATAATTTTATAAATTGTTTTTACAGTTAGCCCTTATTCTGGTGATACATGAAAGCTTTTACAAAACATTCCCAACTCCATTACTGTGGCATCTTCAATCAGAGGAATGCAGCAGTTAGTCCCCATGTGACCTTCATGCAGAATGACAGTGTAATGATAATGCAATAACAGCGATGTAACAAGGTAATAACTACAGGAGCTGAATTGTTCCCTGGGCGAGAGAGCGAAGAGGAAATGATCGTAACATGGTTTGAGATCCCAAAGGATCTGTTGCGACTGACATGAAAGCATCTGGATGGGCAATCATCACCGGATATTGTTACTCGTGCAAAACGTTCGGCTTAGCTCAAGGCATTTAGGTGACACACACAAATATGTATCTCGAGCTCTTAAGTGTGGCACTACACACACACACACACACACACACACCTTAAGTGGATTTTGTGAAGTTTCCGCCGAGACTGCAATCTTTACATGTAAGGCACTTAAGCTGTTCCATATTCACAAATGCCAACTTTGAACAGTAAATTATGTTATAACACAAAAACCACACACACACACACACACACACACACACACACACACACACACACACACACACACACACACACACACACACACACACACACACACACACACACACACACACACCCTATTTCCCCATTTTTCGTTTTTTTTCAGAAGCTATTGTGGAATGTGTGAGAAAAATAAAGCTTTTCATCCATTCAGTGACTGTCAGTTTCAGTCTGTGCTGGGGTCACCGCCAATTCAGAAAGCTTTTACACAGCTTTTCTAACAGTCCATCTCAATTTAGTGAAAGAAGGAAATTGTTGCCGTGGTTCACTTGTCTTTCTCTGTGGACTCAATTGGAACCAATCTGACCCCAATTTTTGTTTTGTTGGAAAAGCATTCATCCACGTTTCCCTTTGAGGTGAAATGCTGTTGCACTCAGAGACTGGAAGTTTTTTTATTGAATGTAAAGCATTAACAGATATGTGTGGTTGAGAATGTGCCGGCAGCTGAACCCAGAGACTGGAAATGCATTATTAGAAGGTTTAAGGGTATCATAGAAATTACAACTTGTTTCTCAACATATTCAGTCAAATTCCAGGAAGGAGTGAACTTTACTGTGTGTTATAAATAATGTGTCACGCCTCATTAAACACAAAAGGCAGATCGTGTTCTTTGCTGTGATTACATGACTGTTGGTGATGTACGTAGGTTGCCGTGACAATAATCAAAACAAACCCCTTATGTATTACAGTATAAAAATGAGGGGAAATAGCAGAGTATTAAGAGTTCCCTTAAGACATTCCTGTATAGATGCAAAAGAAATCTAAGGCATTAAGACAACTTTGCAGGATGGAAATCTAAAAACGACACAAAGTTCATTAAGGAATGCCATGAACAAAGCGACTGGAACGTTCAGAGTGTTGGGAAACTAAAAATTGTAGCAAAAGTCAAATAAATACAGGCCATCATCAGAATACATTACAAAGCATTGATCAGTTAAACCTCTTGAAACTGAGGTTGTTTACGTGTTTACTTTCCATCCAATTCATGTTTCATTTGCCACAGAAAAAAAACAAGAAAACCCTTTACTGTACCTGACATGACTTTCTAATCGAGAATGAGAATAGAATTAACTCTATTAATAATTTATTTAACCCTATCTGTTTCTAGGACGTTCTTGAAAATAAAGTAAATAGATAAATAAGGCAAAAACTTCTAAAAAGTCTAGAAAGTAATTATTTCAGACAATTCTTCTCAAACTTTGTTTTTCAGATTTTTTGGAATCCTTCACACTCCATTTGTGAATGAGGAAGGAAGCCTCAACAATGGCAAAGTAGTGTTTGAGGCCTTGTTGTGTTTGTTTGTGATGTTTGTTGACAGAAATTGTCACAACACAAATTTTGCAATCGTGTTTTGGTGAGATTTTGATTTTGATTTTGAAGATTTTGGTGTGTTGGGACTACACAGGGCGACGTTATCAAATGTAGTTTGTTCTCCGTAAATGTGTGGAAAGACATGATATACAGTAAAAGCTAAACAAACCTCTCATAGTAGATTTGTGTCTTTGTGGGAATGAAAAAATACAGATTTGTGTTACATTATCAAAACACACAACGTGATGCATGCAATTACATAAAAACGCATTTCTGTAAAAAATAGAAGGAAATATATACTGTATACATATTTAAGCTTTAGTGTTGTCCGTGGTTACAACCACGTTCCCCTTTGTTCCCCTTTGTTCCACTCAGTCTACGTTCCTGTACCTGGTGAAGAGGTTGTAGAGGACGCGCAGTGTTGATTTAAGGTCACAGTTCACAATGTCTGAAAGAGATTGACACGGATGAGAATCTCTCACAATGGTCATAAAAGCTGACAGACCTAAACTTTAATTTCTGAAAACCTTTCTGCCTATTCACCTCCGCAATCAAACATTTCATTGATGTCATTGATGTCAACCTAACTCAATAGTTAAATTAATTGCTGTCTCCTTCAATTTGTCTCTTCTTACAGTATTTTCAAATTCCTAATTGTAATAGTTTATTCTGCGAAAAATAAAATATAAGTTCAAATATAATATAAGTAAGTCAAACACAGAGATTAGACAATAAGAGACACATACTACAAACTGTCAAAATAAAAGCTTAGTAAGAATCTGTGCAACATTCTAGAAACATTACAATCTAAAAGCTGCTGAAGGTTTATTTCCTGCTATTTTCTATTCTATTCTAGTGTGTGTGTGTGTGTGTGTGTGAGAGTAAATCCATGAACATGTTTCCTGCACTTTAATATAAAATGTTCATCAAGAGCATTTCTTAAACCAAAGAAACACTTAAAGGCAATAGTCCACATCTTCTCCCTCTTTTTCTCCCTTCCTGTGCTTTCTTCACAATGCAGAACTTAAGCAGTGAATAAAATCAGAGTCCTACCCTCTGGCCGGGGCTTTGGTCTCTCCAGACCTCCGTCCTGCATCAGCTCAAAGGAGAAGGAGACATTGTGGACCTGCAGAGACACACGCAAACACACTATCAGTGAAAATACATTTGACACACACAGGTACAGGTGCACAGTTCATATAAACACACACACACAGCTCCTCGGTGATAAGAGGAGTGTGGAAACCGATTGATAACTCCCACAATACGCCGAGGCTGCTGCCACGGCTTCCTATGTGGGCAAACACAGCTCAGCTCTGTTCTGTAAGACCATAAGCCTTCAGCAGCTGCACAAACACTCATTTATCACTACATTCATGTCAGCAGTGTCTCTCAGAGAAGTGTGTCTGTAACCGACAGCAGGAGAGTGAGGAGAGTCTCATTGTTACAGGGACGTTTGGGACACGCCGTGGTGTGATGTTTTATTCAAGGAAAAGTAACAACAGTATGACGCTACCTTTCAAAATATAAGTCCTGTCTTCAAAACTAAACTTAAGTAAAAGTACAAATAAACAGGTTTTAACAGTAAATGTACTTAAATGGTCAAGGGGAAAGGACTCAGAGTGACGTGTGTGTGTTCTTTCAGGAAGCTAATTAAAAATAAGGAACTTAAAAAATGTTGAACCTGAACAAGTAAGCTGAGGACAGAGAATGAATGGATGGATGGACACACAAGGAAAGAAAGAAAGAAACAAGGGAAGAATGGCAGTGTCATTCTATAGAGATAAAGAGTAGAGAGTAAGAAAGAAGTAGAAGAAGTAAGTAACTAACGAAATGAGTGATTTGTTGTGAATGCAAAGTATTCTGTAACCGCTGCTTACAGACATCAGAAAAAAAGGTAGTGGAGTAAAATGTAATAATTGTATAAAGAAGTCTCCCAAAGTACAAACTAACCTAGAATTGCACAAACGTGTAGAAATTCAACATCTAAATCTATAAATGTGGAAATGGAGAAATACAATATTTAAAATACAAGTTAAAGGAGTTATGCAAAGTTTTACACCAACAATTATGGATGATGGCGATGATGATGAGAAATGACATGTGGTACAAGTTGGACTGTACTAGAAAGAATTGTAGATTTATGTAAATCCTGACAATATGATATATGATCAGCTCAGACAGAGACAGAGAGAGAGGGAGAGAGAGAGGGAGAGAGAGAGAGAGAGAGCTCACATTACAGCTCTTCATGCTCAATTCAGAGCATTTTTATCATGATGGTTCATACTCATGTTGTAATTGACTTGTATTTGACACTAAAGTCATTGCACTGCTCTGTCAGTGATGTGAACAAGGAAACCCTGGTGATCGTCTCCTGATAGCCGTTGGTTACACATGCAAATGTTTTGAGTCTTCTGTCTTTTGTCTTTGTTGCTGCACAAACAAGCTGATAACTGAGCAGAGAAAACTCCAAAAGCCTAATTTTAGTTAAGGAATGATACCAGAGGAATGCTGGGAAATGGACCCGATCAGATCAGCATTGAGGTGTCCTTAATGGTTCCCTTCACCTCAGACAGAGAGTCTCCTCACTCTTTTTACTTTATGACACCAAAAAAGATGGTGGCCGCTGTTGTCATGCTTGTTTTTATAGAACGTGACAGGGTTAGGAGTGGCTGCGACCTCATCCATTTCAGCCCCTTATTCGCCCAATCAGCATCAAGAACACAGGTGTTACTTCACCGTGAGAAATATTATGTCACTTATATTATGTCACTTAAGAGGGAAGAGATGGAAACAGGAGAGATGTGTGTGTGTGTGAGAGAGTGTTCCGACTGCTGTGAAGCATTGTAAAAAAGGACATAATGTGAAAGGCGTGACCTTTAGTTATTCAATAAAGTAAGAACGACAAAGAGGGAATGAGTACACATCTAATGAGCGGCATCAGGAGCGGCTTCACAATGAGCCCAGCTACATGATTACTGATCGGCCTCTAGGAGCTGACAAACACAGAGTAAATGAGCCGAGCCCCCGAGCCACTCCAACGTTTCCCTGTGCAATAGGAGATTACAGATGCTGTGGAGCCGCTGCCTGCTCGCCCGGGCCAGGAGTGCCTCTGTGTGTGTGTGTGTGTGTGTGTGTGTGTGTGTGTGTGTGTGTGTGCGTGTGTGGGCTCAGTTGTGTACATTGTAGTGCCGATGCCTATTCTGCCTCGCAGCTTGGCAGAGGCCACTGGCCAAGACCCAAACAAAAGGCTACTTGTGGTGTCTGTGCAGATTGCCTGTTCAGAATACCGCAGTACTACAGAGGCCAGAAAAAGGGAAGGCTCTGCTCTGAATGGGCTCTGGTCATATATCAAGCTATTGAGAGGGAGAATCTGGGCTCTGAGTGCATGATGATCCTGATGCAGTATTGATTTAAGTGTGTTTCTTCAACTGAGTGTTTGTGGTTATGTCACCGTGGCTGAGCTCACACAATGCCAACGCTTTACAACACAGTGGAAATTGGTTGCCTTTTTACATTTTGAACATACTAGAGGGCACACACACACACACACACACACACATGCACGCACAAGCACAAGCACAGGCACACAAGCAAGTGGGAAAGTGCATTCTGCTAAACGAGTTAAGGGTCCATCAGAAAGCTGTAATAACAACTTTTGGGTTCTCCATGTGGCTTTTGAAGAATCTGAGTCTCCTGATAAGAGTCCGTTGTTCTATTAACAACCCAAGGGCAGAGCAAGATTCATTTAATGAAATGAATCCACATCCGCCGTTCTAACTAGATGAAGTGTTTTAAAGTCATATTGTACCAAAAAAATACTGAATGAGTTTATTGACTGATTTGGAATTTAGAAATGAATTCCCGATTAAGGCAGCAGATGATCCAATGTTACATCATGGAATATACTATAAAAAAACAAAGGAAAGAATTTAGCTTTCATTTTCTACGAACTGGCCTGTTGAACATAATCCTGACAGGCACATCACTAAGACAGAAACTCGTGACTGGGACTGAGCATCTTCGGAATGTGATAATGGACCGTTATCACCTCAGAATCTATCTGAAGCTTCCTGCTCCATCGTGCCAACACCGTGATTTACTACACATTTTCCCAATCAGGAATAATCAGGATTCCAAAATAATTTCCCTTTGTGGTGATACCTGCAGTGGGAAGTAATTGGTGTTAAATGGCCGGTTGGCTCAGAATGGTTTGTTGTGTAGCAACATGTCTAAACATTCTCCATCTTCCTTCCTGCTCTGATTTAGAACAAACATGTTACACTGATGTCTCCTTTGGCTTCTTTTTAATATCCGACTAATGGGTCTCTCCCAGCCTCTTTCACCTCAAGCTCTGGTATCAGGCAACTCATGACCCTTCTTTCCCCATTCATTCATTCATCTTATGATTTGGAAGTACACCGAGGCCTTTTAATCGTTGGAAGATATCACAAAGGTTTATGGACTACAACGGTTTAATAATCAATCTGCATCAATTGATTGCAGTTTAAAAACAAAGTTGATTAAACCTCACCTTTTGGTCAAAGTTCTCCGGTGTCAGGAAGAAGTTGTAGAGAGGAACAAAGTATCCTTCCAGCAGCCCCATCAGCAACACGAGGTAAACACCATCTGCAAACTAAAGCAGCAGCACAGAAGACATGATGCCACTAGATGACTGGAATGATGAACGGAATTCACATGCTACTTATGAGGATGATATTTTATCCCTACATTACATGAAGCCTTTTGTATAGTGTGCATGTGTGTGGCCGTTACCTGTGTGTCCAATTCAGAGACCTCTAGGTTGAGCTTGTTCAGGTGTTTGTTCACGAATGTAATCAACGTCTGCAAAATCACAGAAACAATTGTTCACCAACACTGGCAAAGACTCCATCAAGACAGACCGAGGGCACTCATGTGACACAAAGAATCTTCCGGCAGCCACATTGGAGGTTCTGAGTGAGTAGTTCCATTTCATTCTGGACTGGGAAATTATGTATTAAATAAATAAATTGGGTCATCCAGTTGGCTATCTAAGAGGATTGTATTGTGAGTAATGCCTAACAATACATATTCACATTGCTTTGCTAGAGTTTGTGGCTTTGTATTTAGATTTTATCTGTGGCAAGTCTTCACTGGACGTCCATGATGGTGACAGACAGTTTGTTTTATACCTTCTTGACAACATTGAGCTTATCTGGAGCGTGGTCAAACAGGGTGTCGAAGGCATCGCGCTCTGCACGGGAGAAACAAAACAAACGATTCACAAACAAGCGACAAGCACTCATGAACATGAAGAAGAAGAAGAACTTACCATGCCTGCCAGAGAAAGCCCTGAGGAACAGAGGCAAGAAAAGAAAACGAGAGTAAGAAAATAAGTCAACTTCAAAGTCTTCAATATTCCTAAAATAAATCATATAACGAAACACGAGAGTGGCCAATTCAATCACAGAGGAATGCGAAGAATGGAGGGATTATGTCACAGGAATGAATGGATAGCAGCAGCACACATACCCAGGGTAGAAGGATAAGCAAACCTTGGGTATTCAAATTACCCAGGGTGTCACCATTGGGACGCTCAACAATGGCCGCATAACGAGAGCACAATCATCCCCACAAAAACAATACTGTTGGGTATTATTACAATGAATGAAGATGTGCCTTTCATATCCATACAGGTTTTCTATGGGAATGGAGCGCCCGTCTGCTCCATTATTACAGTGTGAGCACTTTGGAGGATATTATTGTTGGAAGGGGTCAGGTGGTTTTTAAGGTGTATGTGTCCCCCAAGGAAGAGATGTTGCTGTGGGTAGGCCAAGAGGAGATGGCTGAGAGAGAGAGAGAGAGAGAGAGAGAGAGAGAGAGAGAGAGAGAGAGAGAGAGAGAGAGAGAGAGAGAGAGAGAGAGAGAGAGAGAGAGAGAGAGAGAGACAGAGACAGACACACACACACACACGCGCAGGCACTGGTCCTGGTAGTGTGGTAATAACCTTTTTTTCCTCTGTGACCATGTGAGTGTATGTGTCCAAGTGTGTGTGTGTGTGTGTGTGTGTGTGTGTGTGTGTGTGTGTGTGTGTGTGTGTGTGTGTGTGTGTGTGTGTGTTCGTTATTAACAATGCATCTACCATGACAAAATGTGCGAGTCTGTGTCCTGGCCTGCTGTTATCTCCCTTGCTGCTGCTGTCAGGCTGCAGGTCTGCCTTACAGCAAGAAAGAGGCAGGTGTGTGTTTGTGTGTGTGTGTTTCAGATTGTCTTCAGCCAAGGGTGCCATCACATCTTTTCCTTCAGATACAATGGTTGTCTTCTATTCAGTGCACATTTTCATCCGTCAGAAACAAGGTCTGTATGCTCCTGCTATCAATAGTCTGAGTGCCGTTTCAAGTTCACTCCCTTCATCGCGTATGAAGGCTGTCCCATCCAAATTTGAAAATAATGTTTCGTTACTGCTGCTTTCAATCGCTGCATTTACATACACGCTATACTCCAATGTCTTTTGTCTGTACTGTTGCTGTGCCTAAGGCCAAAAGTGATCAAGATTTCTGTGTATCTATTAGTCATCACTTTGTAGCAGAAGTAAGAAAAAAAGGAACAGGCAGCACTGTTGATTGACTGTTTCCACACATACTGTATATGCCTGTGTTTGTGTGTGTGCTTAGACAGAGTCGATTTTGGCACGGTGTGTGAATGCATTCAGGAGTGCTCTTCGTCACAGCCCAAATAATATTTTTCCTGCTGCACTTTTTGTTGTCTTGTGTAATTTTCATGTTGTTTCAGCTTGGGTTGTGTGGTGGTGTTTCTTTTTTTTAGTTCTTTCCCTTTTAGGCGCCACACAGCCGTAGAATGGTAAGAAAACCCTTGCCAGTGTCTTTCAACACTGTAATGACGTTCCGTGAACTATTAAATGAAACAAAGAGACACCAGAGCAGACTTACTCGGTGTTGCCGGTGATTTCCTCTTGAATTTGTCTGGATTGAAGGATGCCCTCTCTTTTCTAACAAGCAGAAAGAGGCAAACAGGATGTCACCTTATTATTGAAGGTCTTCTTCTCAGCGTGACTGAGGAAGAAAAGAATGATAACTCACCTGGACCACCACTACTTGAATAGAAACGTGGTCTGGCAATCTGATTGGCGCCCTGAAGTGTTGTGACAGCGCCACCAATAGGTGCAGGATAGCAACTATACTCTTTGCGTGGACGGCTAGGGAAAGATTGAGAAACAAGACAATAAAAACATTAAAATTATAATAAAAGCTCAGATATGAAATAAAAGCGTCAATAACAGAAATCAACAATATCAACGCTTAGATCCCTCCAATTAACACCGCTACATTAATAACCGAGGGCAAGGCTACTGCAGTTTTCAAAATAATCCAGCAGACGGCAGCAAAACAATAATTTAGGCCTATACATCTATGGCACAAATGAACTACATGTGTTGTATATGTCTGAAAAACAATACACAATTTTTAGAATGAACTCCAATAAACATGTGCACTGAATGAACCGTAACCCTGCGCAACGGAATGTTAATTATGACAATAGCGAACTTTTAAATTAAACGTTGACTCCAAAATCCGAGCTTTTGATTTCTTAGTCTTCCTGCCGCTTTAGTGTTTGCTTGACTCCTTCCATCATCCGCTGTGCACTGATACTGATACTGTATAAAATGGATGCATGACACCAACTTTACCATTAAACATTACACAATATGTATCACTTCTACATACTTCTATGTCAACAATGTATGTGAATACTTTGTGCTTCCTAATGGGCTGTTATATATAATAATGCACATATCTCCTATTATTTTCAACCTTACAGGAATTCAATAGAATGACATCGTAACAAGGTCATGCACCCTCAAAGGTACAGACAAAGAGTAGTTGCGTAAAGAAAAGTAATGTGTATATGCTTTTAAACTAAATTATGGTAACTCTACACAGTTCCTTATAAAGGGCCTGTTCAATTACGTAAACTAAGTGTCTTTACTCATCCCAACCACAGGGCTGAACAGATAGGATTTACCTTTGATAGACAAAACAATCAGGATCAATTAAGTGGCTCACGGCCTTGCGCAGTGATGAATAGACAACCATGGCAATGGCAAATTATAGAGAGCAAGCTAAAAGCCTTTATAAAACCTATTAGATCCTTGCTGAGAGGATCCACATAAAGTAGATCAGAATGAGTGTTTTTCTAAGGCTTCTGAATGGAGAACAAAGGACAAGAGGGAATTGATTAACAAAAACCTTCTGAAATAGAAGGATAGCTAAATTAATCACAATGCATGTCTCAATTTATAGCTATTTTCTGAGTTTTGATGACATTTCATACAAATATCAGTCAAGGACAAACTTGACAAGAGGCTGCAATACTTAAACATTATGTGAATAGCAAATAGAAATGCACCTAGTAAGATGAGTTTGATTGGTGTTTGACCTCTGTAACATGTTGATATACAGTATGTTATGTATGTTTATGTTTAGTATGTTCCTTAAAAGCCTTCTCTATTGTTAGCATTTTCCCTCACCCATATTGTATTATTTTTGTGGAAGAGGATACCCCAATTCTCAATATGGATTTCATAATATAATAGTTTAATATAATCGATTTATGTTTCATATAAATGTTTAAGCACATCTTACGTGTGTCACTCAACAGCACATTATGTTTCTGAATGAATGATTGCTGACAAGATGGCTCAGCAATTATGTCTACAATTGCACAACTCAAGGCGAAATTGTCAGCGCTGTATTGTAAACATGTGGTCAGAGACAGCAGAATACAAAACAACAAGTTGCTTACAGTCAACGTTCCAGCGGATGTTCCTGGTGGAGAGTTTCAGCGAGTCGTTGATGCGCTCCAACACCGTTTGAAGCTTCTGTTTCTGGGCAATTTCAGACTGGGTGACTTCAGCCACGTTCAGTTTCTCACCTTCCAGCTTTTCTGTAACAATCGTGAAGAAACATAACAACACAGGAGACAGTAGAATCACTTTTGTATTAGCTGTTGCACAATAACGACACAGCTTCTGATTAGGAATCTGTTTGTAATAAAATAACGTGCAAAATGACCTTGTTTATGTCTATCTATGTCTCAGTGCTATCGATTCTGCACAATTCCTCACCAAATAATTTCTGTAGCACCTGTCCGTCATACAGATCTTCAGCCAGATCTTTCACGATGATCCTCTCTCCCACCAGAACATCATTGATCCAGTCAATCAACACCTATATGGCAAAAACAGAACAGAACAACCATGACACTTTCATTGATTTCTCTATTATCCAGTATTAATTTGGAGCACAGCCCTCCACCTAACCATCCAGGTGACCTAGTTTAGCTCCACACTAATTAATCAATGCCAACCACCGTACCTTCATGAGCTCCTGCAGTTTGCGATCATTCTTAGAGTTAGGGTCCACCATAGTGCGCACTTCGTTCTCCTCTGATGAGAGTGCAGAGGACAGGATAAAGGTGAAAGGAGGATCATTTTATCAGGGCGCATCATCTGTAACCCTACAGTTAAGCCAACATGACAGAGAAGATGTACGCTACCCAGCATGGTGTCCTCAGGGTCCAGCTCATAGTGGGAGGGGCTGAGAGGGAGGTTAATGGCATTTATTCCCTCTTCCTGAAGCTCAGACACTGCAGGGAAAGAAGAAGAGACATCATATTCATCATTTATCACATTGGTTTACATCACTAAAGCCTGAGGAATTCAGCAATGCAGAGATCGCGGACGGAAATTATGGATTCCTGTCCTAAAGATAGACCATTAAACACAGATTTTCGACAGAATATGTGCTATGTGCTATGTGTGTAGGGCAGTGGCCTCCTACTGCACCCAGTCAAAGCCCTCTCACAGGCCATCAATGGGGCAGAAAATATTCCCAAATCCCTCTGAAGAGAGAAGCGCTGCCTTGAGAAATCCGTTCCATTTATTTTACTAAAAAATGTGTATTTGTACATGAGGAATTTGAATGTATCATTTAAATTAAGATTTACTTACAGCTGTTGAAGTACTCTATGACAGATATACTTTCTCAAAGGAGAGATGCAACTATTCAACCTGTTTCACACTCACTGAGCTGAACACTGAGACTGAACAGAATTTTTTTAAATGGTGATGACAGACATTGGACAAACACACACCATTGTTGATTGCAGAATAAACCAACGTTCGGTTAAATTGTTCTTATTACGCAATATTTTCATTTATAATTTCAATATCTGTTACGTTTCATGATTTAAAAAAACCCACAAAAAAGAAAAAGATTCCAGGAAAATCTGAGGAAATAAAAATCTGGGAAAACTGTTACTGGAAATGAATGAAGCATTTTTCTCTGAGGCCAACTAAAATCCCAAGCAGTGTTAAATAAAGACATTCTGAATCTTTCCTGTCAACACCAGCAGGTTTCGACAGCAGCTGGGTGACTTTCTAAATGTTGCCTCGATTCCACAAACAGCTATTAGCCGACCCTCAGCTGAGAACCACTTGATGTCTGACAAACAGAGACCAGTGTTGTTTCCTGCTTCTCAGTGGTCTTTGCAGAAGCCCAGCATGCCTTTCTTCTCAGTGTGTCAGATACCTGAGGAGGTTTGATTGTTGGTGATCGGTGTGTGTGTGTACATGCTCAAGCAGTGTAAATGCAAGCACATGTATCTGGTGTTGATTAAGCGGATGTTGCCCTTGGTGAAGGCAGGGAAATGCACAGGATGTTCACTCTGTGCTTGATCCAACACACACACACACACACACACACACACACACACACGGTTGACTTGTTTTTCCCAGAATTTACCGTCAAATACTCATGAACTCGTTCTGCCTGATCCAAAATGTGTATTTCAGCCCAAATACAGAAGAAATGACTTCACATTCTGCATTCTGCACACTCTGTGGCAAAGAAGACAAAATCTAGATGACACTGTTGCTTTTGGGTTGAATATATTTAGAGAAAATATTGTTCAGAAGATCAGAGGTTGCTGTTTTGGAAGTCTCAAGTAAGGTGAATACTGAATTTTGTTTGTTAGACTCAGCACTCAATTTCTAAATAAAACCAGCCCAGTCACAAGTCCTACAGTTTGGAGTTTTCAAGTGGTAAACAAGTAATAGTGCACTTCAGTTAGATCTTGTGTTATTTAAGAGAAAGCAAATATGTAGACGCCACGGTTGTGTGTTAAAGGAAATATGATGTCAATGTCAGGGTGTCGAATGAATCCAGTGTGATTCGTCCTCAGTGTCATGCGTCACTCCTCCCCCTTTGGTCTGGTGTCATAAGGTAGAATGTGTATCTATCCACTTGGTTAAATAAGGGTAACACTAAAAAGCTATGTCCACACACACACACACATCCTCCAGGAGCACTCTTGCAGTGCAAAACAGAGTGCATGCTGCAGACAAGCCAGTGTTCTGTCCTACCTGGAGGGCAGAGTGCTCCACAGCCCATGTCTGTCTGTCTGTCTGTCTCCGTCCACCAGTGTTGAGCATCGTCTCCTGGCTAGCAGCACCACCTCACCCCCTTCCTTTAACTCTCTTTTCCTTTTTCCATTCTACACTCCTATCCTTTTTACCTTCTCAACCAGTAGTTTCTCCATTTCCAATCTGTGGCTCCTTTCTCCCTAGCTCCAGAAAGCTAATGCCATAAACGTCACAAGGACTTAAATTTAATCAATGGTTGACAAATGAGTGACCAGCCCACGTTCTTCATCAAATCATGGGACACACTGCAGACATCCTACACAATGCACTCAGTGTGTGTGGGTGTGTGTGTGTGTGTGTGTGTGTGTGTGTGTGTGTGTGTGTGTGTGTGTGTGTGTGTGTGTGTGTGTGTGTGCGCGCGCGCATGAAAGTAGAGAATATGAAATAGCATGGATATAATGTGATTGCAGGCATGTGGACAACATAAAATGGGGCTCAGCTGTGGAACTGTAGCCTGAATGACACAACGTAATGCAATCTGAAAGAGACATCTCTCATTCCTGATGTTTTAACAATGCATTGTGTTGTTTAGAGCACATTCCTGGTCGTGAAATATTCAAGTCCATTAGCAGGTTTGTAACGAATTGGGTTGAGAATATACAGGAACATTTATGGCAACACGCAGAAGCCTAGTGGACGTTGAGATTAACCAATTTACAATGACTCATACTCGCAACAACTCATCTGAATGTATGATAAAAGCCTGATGTGATGAGAAATTAATCCAGAAGCCCAAGGGATTTCATAACTATTTGTCAGATTCAGAATACAAATTATTCCATCACCGGCTTGGACTTTTGAACTCAGAAAGGCCACAATAAAAATATAATATATGTCTACTTTCATATAAGTATAGTATCTATCTGGAGATTAATAAATACAAATGATAAAAGCTTCCACAGGGCACGGATAGTATACAGGTCCATCTCAATAAATTACAATATGGTATCTTCCTAATGTTGTGTCGCCTACTGAACCAGACTGAGAGACAATCTAAAGGCTCAGGAAACCTTCACAGGTGATTTGAGTTAATGAGCTGATTAGTGTGACACAATGAGGCTACTATATTGAACTTTTTCCAGAATATTCTTATTTTCTCAGATACTGAATTTGGCATTTTCTTGAGCTGTAAGCCATAATCATCAAAGTTGAAACACAAAGGCTTGAAATATTTTGCTTTGTGTGTAATGAATCTATAATATATGAGTTTCACTTTTTGAATTGAATTACTGAAATAAACTGAAATGAAATGAACTATTCCACAATATTCTAATTAATTGAGATGCACCTGTAGGAATATACTGTGGATAGTAAAGGGATCTAGGACTTGAAAGTTCCCATGTTAGGATTTGTGACTTGTATGTATAGATTTGACAGACAACAGCTGTATTCCACCTCTGCATTTCAGTCTCATTTACATGTACACTGAATGAATAATAAAATCAATAAAATCAGTCTTCTGCTTTGATTTAATTAGATCTTAGATGTTTATGCAGGTTAGTGATGACTAAATTTGACAAAGATTGACCAATAATGCAGTTTAGTCTTTTTTTTAAAGAGAAATCAGTGGTTTGTTTGGTGGTGGTGCGTTCAGGCCCCCAGACGGGCCTGTGTTCATTCCACACTTCTTACTCTGGTAGCGGATTTAATACCCTACATGGAAACACACAGCCTGCGGCCACACAAACACAAACTCTGAAGTTTACGGCGTGTAAATGCTGGTAAACACTCAAAAGATCAATTGTGATCGTTTAACGTGTTCTATGACGTGGACGCGTTATAGTCGAGTTTCTTTTCCGAGCAGTGGGATTATTACTACATTTCTCAGTGGAATAGTTGCTTAACAAACAGCTATAAACTACGTTGTTAAATCATTACATTAGTAAAAGCACAGGCATGTAATAGTCTATTGTCTGGTCAAAGGCGTCGCAGTGTCTGTTCTTGTATTTCGCAGGGTTTGTTTACCTTCTTTAGCCTTTTTCCTTCTTGCCAAAGTTCCACCAAGTTTTCCCAGAAAGGAGTCATCTTTCTTTCTAGAAGACGGAGATTTGGGCGTCGGGGATTTTGGGGAGGACGGAGACTTCTGAGGCGAGGAAGCCATCGTCGAAACTTTTAATCCGAGACAGAGAAAACAATATGAATTGGAAATTCACGTGGAAATGAAAGTTAGCTACAAGTCACAGGGAAAAAAATCACCGTCCACTCCCTAAAGCGGAAGCGGAATTCCAGTCGTTTTGGTCCCAAGTATGCTGGACTGAGTGGCCCCGCCTCTCTGGAGGAGGGCCAGAGAGCTGAGGCCTCCCGCGGGAGCAGAGAGCAGGAGGGGCGGCGGCGGCTCCGGGACCGGGAGGACCTGGGAAGAAGCTCCAGCTAAACACAAAACAAACCACTAAACCGTTTACGCAAATAGAGAACTATGGTGTTGTTTATTAACAAACAAACATTTTCTGTAAGATACTGTATGCAGATAATGTGTGTGTTGGTTAAGTTATATTCCCACCCAAACCCCCTCAATAACAAAATATGCTTCCATTACAGCATTTATTAAAACCTTTTATTCATTTTTTATTAAAGAAAACTTTTTTTCCAACCTTAAAAGGCTCAAACAGCATAAAACCACAGCCACAACACACAGATAAAGAAGACATTTGAAACATAAATAAATTGCAACATTTACAGCCCTGGAAAAAATGTGAGGTTTCCTTGCTAGTCCTTGGATTCAAACTCATGTAAACACATTATTCATCTTCATCCATGAGGGGATACATTAAAGGTTAGTAAGCCTCTATTCTGGCTCAAAACTTAAAACCAATAAATCATTAAATTAATGGGATGAAACAATCACAGCTTAACTGACAATAGTCACAGATGAATGAGCTGAATGGTACATTTACATGCTTACTATTTATTTTGTCCGTACTGCAATTCAGATAAAAATGCTTAAGTCTATGTATTATTTGGCTGCATTAAGCATGGCATATTCAGTATAAAGAGAGTCTGCTAGTTGAATCTTATTCCAAGTATAACATTTTCATGCCTGGGTAAATCAATTTACAATTTACAATTTTATCTATGTCCAGTAAGAAAATATAGTTTTATGCCAATTTGAATCTAGTTATGGTTGTACTAAGGTAACTGACAGCAGGCAATACTTCAGGCAATACTTATCACAGAGGTGTAAAATTGCGACAAAATGTTAATCCACCTGGCAATGGCTCATAGATCTCTCACCTGCTGAGTAAAATATGTGGCATTTAAGATTCTATTTTTCAGTGTTTATTAGTCTGTGAGCATAAATACACAATATATATATATATATATATTAACATTCCAGCACAAAATTAAAAAATAACCAATACAAAATACTATACATCGACACATTTTCAAAGTGACAACTTGTGAGTAACTTACAATGCGTCTGTGACACCAACTGAACTCACTCAAAATGTGCGAAACACTGAATCTCCTGGATAAGTGTTAAGTTGTTCAATGTGCAATCCAGTGACACCAATACATTATTAATGATAAATCAATCACACCAAGTTCACTCTCTAGACAACCACCCATATAAAGACTTGTTGATTAGTCAGTTTAGTGTATGAGGTGTGCAAAAACAAATTACAAGGCAGTTGGTCATGTTGTTGTGAGCGATTAACCATTTTTTACGTCCGGTTCCAGGTTGCTTTTAAATGACGGCATGACATTTCTGAACACACACAGGTCAAATAAGGTTAATGGCAGGACCATCTTTGCTGTAACGGAACTTTATTAGCTCTGTTTGGAACAGGCAGCTTTATGAGAATTCACCAAAGGGAAACACTACAACAGTTAGTGAGTGGGGATGAATCTGACAAGAAACTTTTCTCCCCTTGCCTATCACTCCTACTCCTCACCAGTCAACCTTCATTCCAGCTTTTCCAGCCCCCAGCTGTCATCTCCCTGGGCCCAGTGGAAGTCGTAGCCTTTTGACAGCACAACGCTTTCCAGGTCCCTGTCCTCAGCTCTCTCCCTCAGTCTCTGCTCCTCAAGTAAAGAGACCAGCATGTCTCGTTTCTCCACTGTCCTCATGATTGCAGACAGGATTTCCTGCTCCTTCCGCAGCTCAGAGTCACTCTTCTTTGTATCTGTGGGGAAAAACAGAAGAGGGAAGACACCAAGGTGATTTAAGTTCCATTTTTGTGTCCTTCCTGTCCCCATGTAGCTATGATGTCACTCAGAAAAAAATAAATGTAACACACTGAGGCCCCTCCAGTCAAACAATGAACCATTAAACTATTCATCACGCATTAACGTAGAACAGGCAACAGTGGACTTGAAAGGGCCTTGTTTTCATGCCGAGATATGAGAAAGTACTTTGACTGGAAGTGAAAATTCTCATAGTAAACCAGTCAAATCTAAAAGCTGTTGCCTTCCCTCACAGTATTTCAATACAACAAATAGGAGGTTTAAGTTCTGAGTCCTCTGGCTCTGCATTGATCCTCTTATTAGATATTTTCCATAGATTAGCCTATTTAGAGAGGAGGGCTTAGTGTTTGTGTCTCACTTTTAGTTTAGTTTGAAGTGTTATGTGTTAAGTCAAAGTCAGGTTTATTAGGCAAGCAAGCGTATTGTTGCTTATTACTGTTACACTGGGTGTTCATTTGAATCTCAAAACCTTACCCTCGACTGCCATTCTGTGTCGCAGGTCTAGTTGTAGTTGACTCTGTGTGTCCTCCAGTTCAATCTCCTGAGCACTGAGAGGAAAATGGGTGACCTCTACTGGTGAGCAATGGGAGCTGCAACAACATTAATTCAATAACTTGCGTACAGGTTCACAAAGGATTGGGAACATCTTACTTACAAGATCATGAGGTCAGACTCATAGCGTGTCAATCTGTTCTTCTCCAGAACTAGTTTAAACCAGGAGTGGTAGAGTTGTGTCTCCTCGCTGTCATCTGCCTGAGAATCATCTGGATGAGGAAACATAGGAAGGAGGGCAGGAGAGAGGAATGGAGGAAGCAGAAGGGGGAATGATTGAGGATGAGGGTTGAGAGAGGTACCGGGGATGGGGGAATGGAATAGAAAAAAAGAAGGAGGTGGGAAGCCAGATATGGAATGAGAGATGAGGGAGGTTGGAGGGACAACATATTTCACAGAAGATGATCACAAAAGGAGAGCATTTAATGTTTTGATGAAGGGTTTTTTTCTCTCTCTCTCTCTCTCTCTCTCTCTCTTCTTTGCTTTGAGCAGGCCCAACCATTTACAAGACCACAAACAAAGGTCTGTATAGTAAAAAAGAAAAGACAACAATGAAGTGTCACTGTCTATTGTGAGTATATCCATTAACTATATGGAGAGGCATTTAACCAGACGGGCATTACAAGGCCTTGCTTTCTTCTAAATGGGCTGGCAAGTGCTGTATGTGCACAGCAATTAACAATGAAAGAATTCCATTGAACTGTATTGTAATCTTGAATAGAACCAAACACATCGCTGTGATGCATTGATATAGATTTTTCATTTTTTGAACTATTAATTCTACATCCGGCACTTTCCTACTTGCACACAGTCCTTGAAAATGGGCAGATGACAATCCTTTCATGCTGTTGTCTACCGCTCTCCTGGCCCCTTACATAAAGTATTTGATGAGTTCTCTACTACTCTACTTTAATTGGAGACACGGTAAATCAGGCTGACAACATAATAATCTGAGGAGACTTTAACATTCACTTTGAGAATTGAACAAATGGCTTTCTCTGACTTTCCTCAGCCATGTAATAAATTCTGACACCATTGGCCAGCTTGCTGAGAAGCTGCCTCAAGCTTTTAGCACCTACTGTTGATGAGGACTCACTGGATAGGTTCACAGGTAATGTAAATTCCTTACTACATGATACTCTGGATCCAATGCTCCTCTAAAACAGAGGTCTTGTATGGACATCTGGGTTAAGAATACAATCCATTCACTTCAGCAGGTCAGTAGACGGCTAGAACCTAAAAAAGACTATTCCGACTTGCCTGGTCCAATAACCTACAAAATAACAAGCAGACTCTCTCCTCTGCCAGAACCGCCAACAACTCAAAACTACCTAAGAATAACCCTGCATTTCTTTTGCACACAGTGGCACAGCTTTCAAATTAACCTGTGTTTTCCGGGTGTCAGGCACTGTTCTCTGTTCTCTTCTGCTCTTTCAGAGCTCCGCTACACTGAAAACGAACACATCACCTCAGGAGACCCTTGAGTGTGTTGATCCTCAGGGCTCCCAGGATCCCATCCTGCCACGCTGCCTTGTCTGTTTGAATTGCCTCTCCAAAGATTTCTTCCTTTTTTCTTATGCATTCATGTTTTTGCTGGATTTCCTAAAGCACTTTGGCTTGGGTTTGGAACCCTTTCTAATTATAGCCCTTTGAAACTTGTATGTTATATTAAACAATACAAATTTACTTGACTTGAATTGACTTGGTTGAAAATTCTATCTTTATAAAAGCAGCTGTTAAACGTCACATTTAGGCCCAAAGAACATTATAAGGATGTCAGTAAGTTTAGTCAAACCTGTTTCTCCTCTGATGATCTTCTCTATAACTACTCCTCTCTCCTCCAGATCTCTCTGTTTCTCTCCCACCTCCTCCAGTTGTCTCTGGATGGCCTGAGCAGCACAGAAAACACAGACACAATCACAATCACATTCTGGCTAGATGTGACCTGTGTTTTGTTGAATCTGAATCCTAAATAAACCGAACCATGCATCCCTGAATATTTCTGCTCCTAATTAAATTAATGATGATAATCACTGAAATGATTATATTGCAGAGGGACATTTCTACATTTTAAACTGTCCTGTTGGGCCATTTATGTACATGCACTCAAGCATGAAAATTAAAATTGAGGACTGAGTGAATTTATGAACAGAATATTCCTACCTGAGCTCTATGAAGCCTTTTCAGCTGTTCTCCTCTGGCCCGCTGAGCCACTGTTCTCTCCTGCTTTCTCTTCTGCCTCTCTGAACAAACCTGGGATCAAATATACCAAAGGTAAATTCATTCATTTAACAAACAGAGGTAAAGGTTTCTCCTCAATACATGAACATGATCAACAAACAAACAAACCTTCTGATTGGATGATGGGTTGTCATTGTCTTCATCACTGGAGGAAGACTCTGCCAGATTCTGTTGGCTGGATGCTAGATAAATAATAAAATAAAAGATAAAAAATATGTATTTAGTCTGTGTCTTCCCCTCAACTCTTGTTGGTTGCTCCTGATTGTTCCCTGGTTGTGTTCCCTGTGTCACATCGGTTTTCTCTGCTTCCCTGGTTTGGTCTTTGAGTTCCTTGTTACATCTGTGTCCACTACACTGGTTTTGTTCCCGTAATCTGTGTCTGGTCTTGTCTCTGTTCCTTGTTACTCTGCTTCCCGTTCTAGTTGTGTCTGTTTTTCCATGTTTCTCTTGTTTGGTCACTTGTTTGTTACCCCTATCTCTGGTGTGCCTCTGTTATCTGACCTATATTAGCATTTCATCATCTTTACGAAAACCCACTCGCCTTTGTTTCTGAGGTTGGTGAGAATGGTTCTGATCTCCTTTTGAGCCTCGCTGTCCTTCTCCTTGCTCCCTGATGCCCCCCTCTTCCTCAGTCTGAGGGAGGAAAACAAGTCAATCCTCCTGCGGGGCAGCGCGGCCATGTCATCTGAGAAGACACTTCCAGAATCCCTTTTGGTCTTCAGGGAAACCTGCTGCAGCAGGGAGGACAACTCCTGTCCACCTCCCCATGGATCTGTCCCTACAGATGTCCGTGAGTGAGATTCACACTTCACTTCCTCTCTGGTTTGCTTCACCGTTGCAGTACTGAAGAGGGTTCTAAGGTTGAATGCTCCTTCTGACATGGGCCTCTGTTTTTGGGGGCCATTGGGTTTGGTTCTCCTGGTGAAGAGGACAAAAAAAGTATTATCGTACTATTCTAGTCAATGAAAAGTATTTTATACAAGCACACATTTTATACACACATTGTGACTGCCGGGTTGGAGCTGGTGGAAGGATTGGTCACGTTAAATGTCCTCCTGAAGGTGTTGGCAATAAGCTGGAAGGCTGAGGAGGACTGAGCAGTGGTTTGGCTTTGGGCAGCTTCCCCAACAGGGCCTGAGTCTATCTGAGGCTTATCTGCTTCTGCCTCTGCTTGTACCTGATAAAACATCAGAGGAATGGAAAATGCCGTCAACATAATACCGAATTAATTCCTCTTTCATCTCTCTCATATCATTGCCTGCACAGTTACACTGGCTGACATTGGACCGCTGCATTAGAACACGGAGGAAAGTGAGAGATAAAGGGCAGAGAGATATTGTATACGTTATCTTCACAAATATCTTGCCATATGAAACTAAATGAAAACAGAAATCAAGTCAAGTCACAACCTGGTCTCTGGGCTGCTGTGTGGCCCCGGTGTCTGCCTTGCTCGGTGGACTGGTTTCCTCTGATGTCATCAGCAAGTCCCAACTCAGTAGCTTCTTCTTCTCAGAATCAGACAGCATCAAGCGTTTCTTAGGGGTGGATGAGCCTGTGATGCCCTGTAGAGTAGCCGAGTGCACTTCAAGCTTCTCACTGCTCTCTGAAGCAGTCTGGGTTTCTGCAGATGTCTAGGAATCACAGCGTATATGCAAATATAGTAGTATACAAATATTTTACTATTTAGACTATTCCGTTCCTCAGTTAATGCAGTTACTTCTTACTTAGACATTCATTTCACACTAATTGCAAAACGCGCAACAACACTCTCATTCGGCCACAATATGCGTGTTTCATGTACGTACATCTGGCCCAGAGTCCATTTCAGGGACGGTTTCTGGTCCCTCTTTGTCAACCGGCAAGCTTTTCTGGAAGTGTTTGATGAAGATCAGAGGGAACGCTGTGCAAGAAAAGAAAACAGACACAAACAGGGACTTCATCTAAAAATTGTACAAATATCACCAGTCAAAATTTCAATACCACCCTACTGACCATGTGGAAATAGAGACCACATTTAAATCATTTTACTCTTCCCTTATAAGCCCAGCACAGTTTACAAGTAGTTTTACAAGTAAAGTGTTCTAAGTAAACCAATATGACAAAACTATATTTGTCATGCAAGTGTAAAAGTGTACTAATTCACAGAATAAAGTGAATCAAAAACGATTAAAAAGCAACTCTTCTGACCTCATGTGTTCAACATGTTGCATTACAACAGTATCTACTAACTGAAACCCACAGGACGACTATTTTCCCCTGTCTTTCAATAATAATATATTGCTGGCAGAAATAAGCCAGAGACAGACATTCCTGATCAGAAAGAAAAGGAGGAGCTAAGGATGAAGAAAAAGAGAAATGCTGTAAGTATCAAGGTACTCACTCGCTCTGATTTTCTTTTTCCATCGATTGTTCTTGTCTGGAACTACATTAGCTTCATCTACAGAGAGAGAGAGACTTGAATCATCTCAAACAAAATGAAAAGCTGGTGAGATATGGGCCAGACATGTTTAAATATATACTGCATATTGCCTAGATGTATGCAGTAATCCACAGAGCAACATGAGAAAAAATTTAAATAAGGACTTTTTCATGTTTCACTGCTGAATATGTTATGCAAATTAGAAAATAACTTGAGGGAACATGTTCTGATTCTGTTTACCCCCATTAACCCTCTAATAACCCACAGTCATGAGTACTTAGATCAAATAGGACCCACTCTTATCTATGGGGCTGTCCAGGTCTTGGTCCTTGGCCCCTGTAGTGGACTCTGTTGGGGTGGACTCCCCCAGTTTCCCTCCAGTCATCTCTGTGTCCTCGGGAACTCTTTTCAGATCTTTACCAAGCTGCTCAGAGCACAAACTGGAGGACTCACCTGAGAAACATCATGAAGTAGTATTTAGCATTACATTTAACTGGACAGTACAAACTGAAACTACATTCATGCAAACTGTTAAAGCATAATATACACACTACCTAATTATACTCATATCTAGTATACATTTAACATAATAAAAACAAAATACTATTGTGAATAGAGTTCATGCTTCTGAGAGTAACATTATATGAGGGACGAGAGAGCATTCCAGTCTCTACTTTAACATTACAGTACATTCAAGTCACATTCACATTCGTATAAACTACAGCACTTCTCAACTACTCAGCATTAAGTACTCACAGAGAAATGTTGGCAGTATTGTACAGAAATTTCCCAACCGTGATTCCACTTGACACAGCAAAAGAAAGTATGCGGAAAATACATCATCTCTGCAATTTCAGCCTTTTACCTCTATGATACATTAAACATTCAGAGACCACACCTTGTTATATGTACAACATATTATATAAATTAGATTTTCTTCATATACTTTATTTGTTTTCAAACGTTTGTAGTGCTTTAACATGCAGAAAACAAATCCATTTGTACTAAACCTTGCTGCACACTACCTGATAAGAATTTTAGAGTTTGGTGCTGCCTTATTGTATTTTGGACCTCTGATTATGTGGTGCATCATAATCACAGTGGGAGAAAATGTGCTTTTTGAGGTGAGAGCATGTATACCTTAGCGCAGGAAAAATGGAAGCGTTCTTTGTCAGTGTGAGGAACAAGTTAAAAGAAAAGCTGCTAGTTAGTGTGTTTGGTTTGGGACCATTGCATTTAGGTCTTTCAGGTTAAGATTCAAGAAGCTTTATTGTCTGTCACATGTTTCTTTCTCTTTCTTTGAAACATAATTTAAGCACGTCAGGTTCAGGTAGGTTTTCCACAGGTCTGTATTGGGGAAACCAAATGAAGGAAATTGTTTAAAAATGTACTTCCCACAATGATGAGCAAGTATGGAAACAGGAAACCCAGAGAAAAGGACAGAGGAGACCCAGTGGCAGAGCCCAGCAGAGAGCTGACAGGAGGAACATGATTCACTTCACTTCTGTTCAGGGTGACTGGAGAATTGAATGGCGCTTTCTCTTATGTACGCTTTTGTGTATAGTGTGGCCTTTTTCTTCCTTTTTGATCAAGCATTCATGGGATGTCTTATCTTTCTTTTATTAAGGTCAGGCTATGCTGTATGCTTCTCTTTGAATCCGATGCAAACGTGGAGGAGTCGGAAATTGCTACAAAACACGAATGACGGGTTAACAAAAGCTGTGACTGTGAAAATGATTTTCTGAGGGTGTGAGAGTGCTAAAGTTGGGTCAACCAAGCGCAGGGATTGAGAGAGAACTTGCACTTGCTTTGTTGTTAAATGTGGTTAAAGCTGAGGGGAAATTCCTAAGATTTATTCCTCACGATTAAGTTTTAACAAAATTTCTAACCCTTTTCTTAGGAGGTGACCTTTTAAAAAATGTGGCAACAAATGACAAAGCAAATGTATGTACTCAAAGAGATTTATTTATGTATATAATAACAGCTTTAAAATATCATAAATTAAGCAATGTTACAGTAATTTTCATTGTGAAAAACAAATAAGGCAGACAGGCTGCGTCGAGACTTAAACGTCTACAGAAGAATACACATAATACAACCAACAGAATTAATCTGGCGGTGTGCAAAAAGCTCAAAATGGAGGGAGGGGCGGATGATGTCCTGAGCAAAGATTAGGAGGTACATGAGAGTGATCTGGAGAGGGGCTCGGATGGGGGGAGGCTTCCTGAAACAGACATAACCACAGACAAGACCACAGACACGTGGACACGGAAGTTACTGGCAAATGGGTTGAAGAAAACGGTGGGACCAAAGCTTGCTCAGGGACATTCAGCTTAGGTGCTTTGGTTTATGTTAGGGAGGATCACAACACGACATGATGATGGTTAGTGGGGTTAGATTGGAGATGTGACAAACTAACACAACTCCATCTCTAGTCAACTGAAAGGTGCAATGGGCAGCATTTTATGTATCAATAGAGGGGACAGGGTTTCTATTGACGTGATGTTTTTGCATAGTTTGATTTCGAAAATTGGGAAATAGAAATAAGAAATCTTAAGCTCACTTTAGGTGGATTGTGTGTCGACTTTGCAAGTTACTGTAACGTAGGAAAGTGTCTTATTACCAGCTACAGGAGCATGGTGTGTTTTGTGGAATGAATAGAGATAAAGAAGTTGCAGCTTTACTAAAGAGAAAAGCCCAATGGAAAAAAAGCTGCAAGAGTGTATGTGCAATAAAAAACGTTTTACAATCCAAATAGAAGAAAAAAAGGACTCAGACAAATGTACATGTCTGAAAAAGTGTTTTTACCAGATGGGCAGAATACTGAGGCAACAGCCTATAGTTACTTCACTTAAACGCTCAGTTATCAATAGTTCAGCTAATTTTTGGATGAATGGTTAACCCAAGCATTTGGTCATCGTCTCTGGTTCATTATGTTGTGTATGTGCATTATGTTTACTTCTTACTACTACGATCCGCCTCTCAGCATTAAAAAGGAAGTAGGTGCACATAAGTACTACATTTCTTGCGATATATAGCCAAAAGGAAACTTTGAGCAAAGATAATAAGTGGATGTGGCAAGTAGGCTGAAGGGAACTTTAAATTAAGAGAAGAACTAAGGCTTTTAATACTACACATAACACCTGGAAAGGCTGCGGCATGCCATACTACGCAGTCATGCTTGTGATTAGTTCATGTGGGGTTAAATAGGAGCGGGGCGGTGCCAGAGATGCAGCTAATGTAACACAACAGGATTTATGGCCGAAGCTGGCCAATTGTCACCTTCCCCACTGGCAGGAATCAGCCAATCAGAGGGTGCAGCATTGGAAACTTGAAACAGACTGAACAAAATGAAGTGAACGAAAAGGGGAGATGAATGAATTTGAAACAAAAAAAGATGAAGGAGGTGTGGAGGAAAAAAGGGGAAATGGAAATTGGGAGATGAATGGAGAACACAAACAGAGCTAAGAATAAGAGGGAAAAACACTGTAGCAGACAAATTCTGACAATAAACATCATGAATTGTCTTTTAGTCTTAGGACCATCCATTCTGTGCATTTAGACTAAATTCACCATCGGCATCATCACTGTTTACAACATGGAATATGCAAAAAAAATCATTGAAAACAGAAAATAATAAAGCAAAATATTCTCCAAGATTCATCAATTTACACTGGACTGCTGATTCAGCTGATTGCAGTCAGTGATGCCTGTGAGAACTTCTTTAATAAAGTGAATTCAGTCCATTAATTAAACGTAATACTGAAGCAAGTGAAAATCTAATATCTATCATAATTAAACAACAAGAAAAAGAAATTCACGGACGAAAAAAAAAATACTGTTTTGGCATTTCCATTGTACATCTCTTTGGTGCAGAGCAAAAGTGCAGCAGGCAATATGCAGCATGTGTGTCACTAAAACACATTTCTGTTATTCTGTGTTTAATAAAAGCCCCATTTTGCATTAATATGTAATCTCATTTATCTGTAGGCGTCAATGTTTCCAGAAAGCATTGTGATCCGATCTGCCTCGCATTGTGATCAGATTTATCACAAGTATCCAGGTGTAAATGCTATTAGGATGTTATTAGGATATTGTGCGTCAATGATCTACCACCCAGAAACTATTGTGTAACTGAATGCAACTTCACAAGGGAGCAGCATTTCACAGTGTTGGAAATGTTGGCTTCATGTTTACAGCTTTTGCTCCAGGCTGAGCCGGATTACAGAACCTTGGTTGAATACAAAATGACTAGAGAAATATGCCACCGACACCATGAAGAAATCATTAACACAAAACTTGACATGGAAGCTCAAAACACCTTAGTGGAACTTTTTGTAGCAAAAGAAAAGAGTCTGAATCGCCCGTTTTGTGCAATCATGGAATGGAAACACAACTCTATCCTGCAGAAAAAAGGTCTCAGGCACCAGCGACCGAGACCGCTATGTGTTAAAAGTATAACAGCCGCCCTACTGAGATCCAATCACAGTGCAGATAGAGTCCAGATAAAGAGATCACATTTTGATTCAAGGTGTAAATACAGACCAACATGGCTTACAAGGTTAGAGTTAAGGCTCTTTCAAACATAGTTCTCTGTAAATTACTGGGATAACCTTTTAGGCACCACAAGAGATTTTCAGTATTCACACATGCAGCCACATTCAGGAACATTGCCGTCTTGTGCCTTTTCACACATGCCAAACCAATGCCGGAACAGATGTGGCAATAGATGGGCTTTTATATGTGCCTCCCTGCAATGCTACTGCTTTCATTCACAACAAAACCTTAGAGGCAAATGTCCCTGGAATGATACAATATGGTATTGAGATGGAAAAGTGGAGGCACAGATTTCCCTGAATATTGATCCCTGCTCCTATTGACGCATGACCCCATGCAGGAAGCGAACCCTAGACATTCCAGGGATACACAGCATGTGTGAATGAGGCGCAGAGGGCATGCTCCAGTTATGGCCTTGTAAATCAAGAGATATAATTCCAGGTAAGTCTGTTTGTGTTCAATGGGAAAGATTTGGAATTCCTCCCATTGAACACAGTTCTGTGTAGTACGGTTGCTATGGGCTACACAAGATCACTTGTGAGTGCTGGAGCTGGGAATGTTTAGATTGAATGGAACCATAAATTTGCTCAAATACTATAAACTAACTATATTTAGTTGTCTACAGTCTCAGAAGCTTGGAGCAAGCCCATGTAAAGGGTTTCATCCAGCACAGTGCAACACCACAACACCCTGAAAGTACAGCAGACTGAGCATTTCCTGCTTGTGTAAAAATACTCCTAGCGGTCTTAAAGGTTGTGAAGTTTTATTCATGTGTTTCTTTGCTATAGAGCATTTTGTCTATGTACCAATGTGACGCAAGCTTCCTGCAGACTTCCCACAGTACATTCAATCCAAGGTGTGGAAACGAATCAAGTAAAGCACTTTCGTTGCAAATATAACAAAAAAGTCAAAAACCCAAAAAGTAAAATGACCGTGTTTACAGTTTGTTCAAAGTAGAAATCATAGCTCATACATACATTTGTGTTAATAATGATGTCATAGTATTATATAGGCACACGTTTGAGTAAAGCTCAATCTTTTAGGTAGCAGGAATGTCTTATTTGGTGTTGCATTACTTTTTCAAATTGATCTCTGACTCATTTGATTCAACATCAAAAAGCTCAAATCCATTTTGGTTCCTAACCGCCCAGAGAGGTTCAAAGGCCTCATGTAACTCCACCTTGGGTTGATGGCCTTTGCCTAAGGATTGCCTATGTGAGCTGCTGCCGGGGCTCCTGGTAGATCTGTCCCAGCGTCTCGTGCATCATGCAGAGCAGAGGACAGGCCAGGCTCAGCAGCTCATATAGGAGGACATAGTCATTTGACGAGCTCCTGAGATGAGACCCTACAGCTGTCAAAGTCTGACTCACACTTTCCAACAGCTGTTGAGACAACACACACACAGCCCGGCTAGCACGCCTTGGCCAGCTCAGGCCTCTCCTAAGCAAAGAAACCAGGGTACCTGGATTTTGGATCTGGATGCTGCCCGTCGCCGAGAAGTTCCCGCTGTCCAGAGACGAGGCTGTGATATGGGTTTGGTCATCCTAAACAACAAACGCAGAGAGGAATCACATGTTAAATGATGACATACACAGGATGTCATCATACACAAGAAAAAACTAAATGGGAAGTGAATTTTGTGCTGAGTACAGGATAAATAAAGCATTTCCTGGCTCACCATTCTCCTCCTGAACTTTCCCAGGTGGGTGCTGGATTGGCGCTGGGTGTAGTGCATCTTGCAGAAGAACTTGGCTGTAAGGGAAGAAGACAAATCAGGAAGACAAATAAAAGGTGAAACTATGTTGTATTTCTCATCAGAGCACACTAGACATAAATAACAGCCAAAGATATTGGGCTGCAGTCTCTCTCCAGCCGTCTGAACAGGACTTGTGATGTATTTACAGCCAAGTTGGAATAGCTGTCAAAGCAGAGTCCCTACGGGGAAAACTGAGCAAATTCATCAAGCGGAGAAAAAATTTCTCTCAGCATGGCAGCAGCCAACATGAGACAAAAATAGCTCATTAAAAAAAAAAAAAAAAAAAAAGTTCTAAAACTTAAAATGAATATTGTTTACTTCATTTGTTACATTTCACATCTACAAATGAACTTGCACGCGTTAATATGTTTGCCATATACTACACAACATCTTTGGGTGGGATTCCTCCACTTTTTTCTTTTGTTTCCCCTCACTACAGCCCATGATGCGTTCTGATGCTGCCTGACATGAACATTAAACAGCCTGGTTAGCTTTATGGATTTAGTTCTCTTTATTTTCTCTGTCTTTTCATCACAGCAGGCTTATATAGCAAATTCTGGAACTCCAACATACCCTCCTGTGAATCAAAGGTGTGTCCTCCCAAACGGAGGCTGCAATTACAAACATCACAGCGGAAACACTCGCGGTGGAAGAAGTATCCCTCCGCACTTAGCCGCTCCATCACGTAGACCCGTTTGGAGCAGAAGTGGCAGATATCGCTGCCGCCAAGCTTAGGTGGGAAATCCTTGCGCACCACACACTGGGTGGAGACAAGAACAACACAAACTTAGATACGTACAATACGTAATACCTGAGAGCCAAACTATCAACAAAACAATTGCGTCACACGACATCCTGGCTGGCACATCTGTAACAGAAAGTGATGTGTTACGCTCGATGTGACAAAAGCAAAGAAAGCCGAAAACCCTGGATTAGCAAACTCACTGCAACCTCTGAGACATGCAGCTTACCGGCGCAGCATTGGGCCTGTGGTCAGTCTCATAGAGGAGGGCCAGCATTTGTGCTTTAGCATCTATGGCTGATGATACCTTTCCAACTGTACGCTAACCAGACACAAAGGGAAACCACAGACGGTAGTATGGAAACAAAGAGAAGGAAGCGGAAATCACAGTTAAAAGAGCAAAGATGAAACAATGGAGCAGATGGATTTGTGGGTAAACAAAGCTGGGCCTAAGTACCTCTTTGGTGTAATTAGGTGCTCCAGTCGGACAACTTTCAGAGCGAATGACTGACTTCTCTGTGATTCTATCCTGAGGACCGTCCTCTATTCTCTGATGTTCTAACTTCTGTAGCAAAGAAACTGGAAGGGAAAAGGGTTTGCTGTGACCATTTTCATGTGTGTGGTCAGAGACAGGAGAGATCCCCTGACTGGAGAGAGGAGGAGCGCTGCTGTTCAGAGAGTAATCGACATGAAGAGAGGAGGTTTTATGAGCATTTCTAAGGTTGGTATAAGACAAGGGAGTAGAGGAGGTTTCATGTGTCTCGTCCTTGCGTCCAGGAGTGTGAGGGAGGAGAGAGGAGAAACGGGCCTGAGCGGTGGGTTCAGGGACAGGGATCATCAGAGGACAGATGCTGGGACTCTCAGAAACAGAGGGAGGAAGAGGCGAGGACAAGGGACAAGGAGAAGAAGTAGATACGTCCACCTACAGAGTAAAGAGTCAGAGAGAACATAAAGACAGTGAAATAAAAGAATGAACAGAAGAGAAAATAACTTAATGTCACCGAGAGGAAATAATGCAGTGTGTAGGATCCGGGAGAAAGGAATCGGTGGTGACCTCATGCAAGGTAAGTGATAGTGGAAAATCTACAACTCAAGATGAGCAAAGGTTAATAAACCTGTCAGATAATGGCCATTCAGTTACGACATCTCAAACAATAACTCAGCAACTGCCAAGCGCTCCAGAGTGAACTGGTTTGATTGGTAGATAAACAAACCTTTCACACATGCACTCACACACTGTCAGCAGGAATATCGACATGCTGGGTGGTAAAGATACACAACCTGTGACTCAGAAAGATCAGAAAGAGGAGCAGGAAGAGGTTTGTTGGACCCGGGGAACATGGAGGAGAGGATGTCTGCTCTCTCCTTTATGCTCCGTCTAGAGAAACCTTTGGTAGAGGAGCTCTGGGCTTTATTCTGCAGGTAGAAGTGAAGGTTGGAACAAAGAAAGTTTACTTCCTAAATGAAATAAACTATGTATGTATGAGAATTCAGACATCTGAATAACTAAATGAAAGCCTTTGTTCAGGAGGGCCAGAGGAAAAAGAACGTTGTGTTTAATTAAATAATCTATTGTGAGGACTTTTATGCTGTTCACCTGTATAGTCGCCTCCTCTGGCTTCTCCAGAGAAGCAGACAAATGATTGATTGAGACATTAGGTGAGGTGTACTCTGGGGAGCGCTGTTCAGTAACAAGAGGCCTTGGAGAAGGTTGCGGGCTTAAGGGGCTCTTAGGGCGGGAGGGTGAAGGAGATCGGCTGTGACCGCTATGATGGGGAAGCGATTCAGGGGAATAAGAGAAAGTGCTCTGCTCAGCCACACTACTGGGATTCTCCAGTAAACGAAGGTAGATGGAAGGCTGGAAAGACAGGAGAGAGGAGGAGGAAGAGGAAATAAAGGAATGTAGATTAATAAAGGTAGAGAGAGAGAGAGAGAGCAGGACTAGAAAACAGCTTTTAATCAACCGATTTTGTCAAAAAGGGTAAAAGAAAAGTATGTATTCGATCATATCCGCAACAGCAAGAGCGGAGACATGTTCAGAGAAGATCATACCTGCCACTTGGGGCGTGAAGGAGGAGGAGGAGGAGGATGAGGAGGGAGGATGTCCTTGGGCTTTGAAAAGCGAGGGTTCTCACTTTCCTCTTCCCCCTCATCCGGAGTGGGAGAAGAAGAAGGGGTGGAGATAGGCGACAGAGAAGGAGAAAAGGACGAAGGGCAATCATCAGACTGATGCAAGGAGGAAAAAGAAGGGAAAGGACAGGAAAAGAGTGTGAAAATTGAGCAAACTATAGAGAATTTGAAGGCATTAAATGAGTTAGACTTCATAACGTCCAGTAGGCTGCAGCATGTAAGAATTAGAGAACTGATTTTCTCCCAACAATTTGTAGAATGCTTGCATGTACAGCTGGTTTGATAAAAAAAAGCCTGTAACTAAAAAGCCACTATGAGGAGAACTGTCTTAATATCTGTGCAACAATGTGACCCGACCATTCCAGTACATTTGGATTACACCAAATTCTCCTATTGTAAACAAAGCTGTTACACAAAATTCCACAAGTCAGTCATGTATATTTGAGAGTAAAACCCAAGCATCTTCTTCTGACCTTGTTGTGCTGCATCCCAGTTGAGTTCTCCTCAAATTTGGCCTGCAGCTGAGTTGCCATGGAGCGCACCTTGTTCTCGCGCTGTGACCCATCCTCACCAGCAGGGGGCGCGCTGTGACACGACAACTAAAGGCAAAACCATGGAGGAAATACAGACAAGAGAGGGGGGGGGGATTGAGAGTGGGTCAAGAGGTTCAGCTATTATGACGCCTAAGCTTAACGCTATCGTTCATAACAACAACAACAATCCCCCAAAAAAATGATCTATAACAGCATCGACAAGTCTCAACAACCATCCTTTGTGCAGTTTGCTTTAACTGGGTGAGTGTATGTAGGGGCTTAGAAAGTACCTGTGCACATGGTTCCATTGTCTCTTTACCCGCATACAGATTGAATGAAAATACTTTGCCTTACCTCTGTGAGGTAGTGGTCGCCCTTCCGCCGTCTCTTGTTAGCAGAATCATCTTCTGGTTTCTTGTCCTCCTATAAAAGCAACAGGATAAAGATAAGACTCTAGAGGTAACATTGGATTTAAATTGATTTTCACTTGAATTTGAATTCATTGCTTGCAACTTTTCAGTCTTCAAATTAGGTAAAATGTTACTTTCAACATGCGGGTAGAGCAGGGACAGATGGAATAAAGGAATGCTTTAAACTAACGCAGGAATGCTCAGATATCAAGAATCCTTCACCTCCGAGTGCAGAGTGATAACAGTTAGATAACAGTTTGATCACACCAAGTGCTTTGATCTCTGTCTTAGTTTTAGCTGATCTAGTCAAGCATTCACTGACATTAAACAGTGTTGTGATAACTGAAGACTTGAGCCAGTGACATACATATCAGGGCGACTTCATCTTACTCTTAAATGAAAACATCAAACAAAAGGCACAGAGAAGACGACAGAGAGGATTTCAAAGTGAGACGGAGTGGGACTGTACCCTGGGTATCCTCTTCCTCTGCTGCGGCAGGTTGAGCAGGCTGGGCTTGGTTTTAGATGAATATTCTTCTTTGTTTTCATCTGCTTCTCCAGAACCTGAAATAAAGCACAGTCAGCCAGATCACAAAGAGCACAATCATTCATTTTTAGACCAATGTGCTGCTACCAGTGACTCCAATCACATGACTCACACTTGGTTTTGACATCAAACTTATTCTACAAATATTTTCACAGTCATACCTGTTTATTTTCTGCAACGAGTGTAGTTCAATCAAATTAGACACACACATTCCTGCCCTTGGATGCAGTATGAGTGGGAGTGGCTCATTCCTCAATAACTGAATGAAATAACCTGTTGTAACCAGACTTGTTGGACGTGTGCACTCACTACATGAAGGAAGCATCCACCTGATGTTGGCGCTATAACAAGTTCAAATCTAGACTTATTGCTTTCATTTTATTCGTTTACTTTAATCTTTGAATGAGGCCTGTGTGCTTGCCAGGTCACTCGCATCCAATAGAGGTCACGCAAGTAAATTCCTGCATTGTAGAAATATTTGGCATTCACTTATCAGGTCTGTAATCCGCCATTGATATCAGAAAGGTAGAGGTTATGCACACCAAAATAAAAGTTAAACATACCCTGTGGTTTCCTGAACAGAACTGTGTTATGCTGCAGTTACAACTTGTAAAATCAATGCACAAATAAACATTTCAGGGTAAAACTAAGCGGGTTTCATGGATTCATTAAGGTCCATTCTACAGACTACAGTTCTAGCTCTGACGTACGTTTCCTGAAGCTCCAGAACTTCTCAAAATTCACCACTGTATCTATTCAATAGAAACTTCACACCACGCCTGTGAAATCAAGTTGACTAAATCGTTTTCCCAGCCATTCAAAGCTTAAGACTTTCTCCGTGGTGACAGCAGTCAGGGTGAAAGCGAGGTCTGTAGCGTGTTAACATTAAAGCAGCACAGATGAAACATGGGGCTGGAGGGGGACACTCCGCTGTGTGACCGGAGCCAGGGGCCGCAGGCTTACACAGTGTGACTGGATATGGCTTCTGCAGACATAGCGCACATACCAGTCATGACTCTGGCAGGAACTAACCTGACCACTGAGCAATGGTTGTGTAACATGTTACACTATCTAGATGGATAAAATACTCCCTGCACATAAGTCGCTGAAAATGCTTTGACTCTTATAAAAGCTTACAAATGGCTTGTGCAGCAGTAGCAGGTAGTTTGCGCTCTGTTCAGTGATATATTGTGCAAAAAGAAGAAGAATGTAAACAGGAAAGGATGCAACAGGAAGGAGGCCAATTAGTAGTGAGACATCAGAAGAACTGCAATAGATAATAAATATTCTAAAGTATACAGGAGTGAACATGGGTCACCAGCACAGTCCTTTGTGTGTAGAAAGTAGTAAGTGAAGTAAGTGGTGGCTTTGCGGAAGAAGCTTTTCCTCAGTGTGTAGGTTCAGGCCTGTGTGCTCCTGTATCTATCTTCCAGATAGGAGGCGTGGGCGGGTCCCTGGTGAACCCTTAACCACCTCAGTCCTATTGATGTAGTTTGTCGTGCGCCCACTGCCTCTTCATGTTCTGCCAACTATGATGAGCTCCTTGGTGTGAAGTGCCAAGGTGTATTCAGTGCAGCCAGACAGCAGGTGCACAGTTTCCTCTCTGTCAGCCCCTCAGTCTGAACCACAAGGGCTGTCTAACTCCAAATGTTCATCGCAATAGAAATGTATCCAATAAACTAAACTACACGAAAGCATTGTTTGTGATGGGTCATTTACTTTTGTAACATAGTACACGCAACACGCAATATCTAACGTGTGAATTTATACACACCTGATTAGACACACCCTCAAACTAGGAGGACGTGTTTTGTTTGTGCAGATTAAAGCTTTGCCAAGGTTTAAATGTGGAGCCCGAATGAAAATATGATACTCTAATTCAGCATTAAGCTTTCTGGAGACTGTCTCCTGAGTCTGACGCTGTAAAAAAAACACCAGGCTGCATTCAACTGGTGAAATAATACAAAGGTCTCCGAACGGACAGTAGCTTGGTGGAATTTGGGATATTTTATGAAATACTTTGTTCTTTCCTCCCTTTTCCTTTAGAGAAGAAGCTGATGGTTCTTCTGTTTTTACAGCTTTGTTTGGTAAGGTATAGTATTACACATTTTTGGTGGTCTGGCTGTAGCATTGCACACTGCATGAGTTTCTCTGCTCTATTGACTTTCATATACGTTGCAACTGTTGCTTTTACTGTTTATTGCTCTGTGTAGATTGACCTCATATTGAGGAATTAGTAATGAGAATAAACTCCCAACATGTTTCCAAATGATCAGATTCCCAGAATATGGGTCCCTTGGTGTGCAAGGTACCTCCTGAAGTCTCTTGACCTCTGACCTCATGACCCTGTCCCTATACAAAAGACCTAATTCAAAGATTGGACCTTATTTCAGCTATGACTACTCTCAGGCCATTTTCTCGTCCAGTTTGCTTGCTAGAGCTCGCACAAGAATCCAACTTTTTGTTACATTGTTATCTTTTTAATTTGGCTCCATTGGTTTCACTTCACATGAGAGGGAGGGCACCAAAGTGAGATGAATGCCTGAAAACTCTGCTAGGGTGACCAACACCAGGTCTAATTCATTATGCATCCACTTCTGTTTCCTCAAGTTATCTGTCTTGTGATGTTTGTTAGGTTATCCTGGGCAACCTATGATGCGTTCTGTAGCTGCCTGCACTGCTGTTTGATGTCATCCTATTAAAACTGTACCTACGAGATCATCGACCCAACAACACTGATGTCATCCAGAACTCTGGGTCCACGCTACTGTGTCATTTCTACACAACCTTTGGCGGCTGTGGCTTTCAGCTGTTGCCCTGTTTGTACCTTCTTAATTAAATTGAAAATCACTTTGCCTAGTTCTCTTCAGGGTTTCAGTTCCATCTCCTCTCTCCATTTATCTCCAACAACGCTGTTATAAACAAACCGACTGTACAAGCCATCGGCCCCGGTCACCGTCCCCTTGTACATTTTGCTCATTTGTTCATTTTGTTAGTAAGCTGCCAATAACCCCAAACCCTGCTGGCACTGACCATTAACTTTTCCTGGTGAGTTCCTGAAGGCTTCATAGAATCTGGAGAGGTAAAGCACCATCAGCAGCTTATCTGGCTCGGCCTGCATAGCCATCTCCTTCCCCGTTGTCACTGGCTGGATTTTAAACTCTCGCTCTGCCAAGTCAAACGCCAACTGGTTGTTCTCCGACACGTCCTCCTCGTTCAGGGAGTCGAAGTCTCTGGGATGGGAAGAAGGAGAGAAAAAGGGGGGGTTTGTATATCCATGATCCAGATCAACAGTTTGAGCTTATTCTGTTTCTAGATGATGAGGTTTAAAGGTATATCTGCAAAATTATGCTTTAAAGGGTCACAGTTGACCTGGTACAGGGTCCCAAAAATAAAAAAGTCTTATCATTTTCCATGTGTGTGCCCAGGATAGTGTTCTGATCAATAAGAGGGTTGCTTGTGTTTTGATGCATCTTGTTAATTTCTTCCAAAATACTTTTCCACAATCCTATATTTAAGTCTGTATTAATCCGATCAATACCTCATGATCAGTTGTGACTCTCCCCTTAGCAGAAAGATAATGCTTCCAATCTGCTTGTTTATGTTTTGAACTCTTCATTTAAACAGAAGATCCGGAAAGGTGACTCTTTACAAGCCAACAGAAAAACTGCCCTGTCCGGAAAAACTGTCAACAGCTGCCACAACATTCCCACATGTATGAATTTGTAATTTCCTGGTCGCACTGTGTTGCACATTTGATTGTAGCGTGTGTGTGTGTATGCTCTTACATCAGCTCAGGCTTGTGTCGGTGTATGAGGGCGCAGAGGGCGAGGCCATTCCTCCAGGATGAAGTGAGGTTGGTAACATCTACGCCTCTGTAGCCCTCAGTCTGTTTCTGACACCAAGTCAGCAGTCGTCCGGGTCGCACCTCAGACTCTGTAGGGAGAGGACACACAAACACACACACGTTAGACACGCTGTCAACAAGAGCTTGTGAGGCTAACGCGAGGTGGATTTTCAGATCCTGAGTCAAGACTTGTGAAATCCTCATTGGTGGTTTATAAAGCAGACAGAGACCCATTGGATGGAGGAAGCACCACGGTAACTAAACAACAAGGGCTCATGTTGATGCAAGGTGCAAATCCCACCATGAAACGGCTTTATCCTGATAAGTTAATCAGAGCCTGAGATTGAAATGGAATAAGGAATATAAACAACTGGGCCCAACACTGTGAGAGCCTGGCCTGACACAACCAATACATCAAGCACATGTGATGATTCACTGGACTAGAAAAGAATGAGACATTGGAATGTCCACGTGTGGCAAAGTTTTCTGCTCAGTCGGTTCAGTATTTTCACAGCTTCTGGGCGATTAGCTAAACAAATATTTTGTTCTCACCCTCTAATCCCACTTGACTATTTTCCATTCCTAACAAAATTATTGTTTATTAGTTTGTTCTAAGAGTTTTTTTTTTAAGAACTTAGACACTGAACCTCAAGGCTTAACCAAATTAAAGGCTTTCATTTGAGTAGTAGGACCTGAAAGACCTGATCTCCTCCCAGGGACACCTTGGTTTGATCAGCTGCATATTCAGAGACGGAATATTGGCCAACTTAAAGAGGGGCGGTACTTTTTTGTATTTCTAACAAATTATTGTTTTGGGAGTTGAGGGTTTTCTGTGTCTGTGATTTTAGAAAATATTTCCTTGAAGATTCTGTCTAAATAAATAAGGGGACTGAACATTCCAGATGACTGCTATTTCTTCAATAGCACAAAGAGGGAAGTTATGCACGCCACAATAAAAGCTGCATGTATCCAGTGGACTCAAAAACTTCACAACATTCCCTCCGCTACTTGACCTTATGGGCCGACATTGCGCAAGCATAGAGGGGAGAAGGCACCCGCAAATGACTATAGATTAGTAATCCATGAAAAATACATTTCAGGGTTCTGATCTTGTTATCGTAGGATTACAAAAGTAAAGCTTATCCCCATAACATCATACACTTCCAAACCACATTTGAATTTAATCGACTTTTAAAACAGTTTAGTGCAAAACTAGAATGGAAACACAGCTGATGTGCTCGACCTCTGGGAGGAACCTAGATCATAGCAGATGGGACGACACTGTCTGATCCCACCCTATGGTGTACAGTACGTTGGTGTATCCCCCCCCGGGACAGAGCAGGTCAGCACATGTATGTGAGACGCTTCATGTTTGACCCTCCTTTGGTGTCTTATTATCCGACTGTATTGTCTGTGACGAGGTGTGTCAGCCTGTGACGGATCAAGCTCAAGTTTCACCTCAGCAGGGACCGGGGGTGTGTTTACTATGATGTCATCGTCAAGGCTTTTCCCAGTAGACTATATTCACTCTTGACTTATTCCACTAAGCCGCCTCTACAGATGATCATAATGTGACATGTGATACGCCGTATTGCTGAGTCGTTAACATTAAAATATCTGTCACGTTTTATATTAAGTATAAAGGTATCATAGAAAACTATCATGCAGTGTTAATACAGCGCTGGATTCATGTAATCACAAGGATGAGTCAAAGGCTGATCAGTTTACAACATGACATGTAGGCTGGAAACCAGAATACACCCTGTCTGTCTGTCTGTCTGTCTGTCTGTCTGTCTGGGCATCACGACTTGTCTAAAGATCTTGATGTGAGCTTTGGAATGAATAATTTTACCTTTTCTGGAGAGATTGGTCGATCGATGTGTGAAACCTGCTCTCTGCTGGGGAAAACAATGCTGTTGGCCATCGATGAACAAATGACGGACCTGAGGGAACAGAAAAGACAGAAAGAAAGAGAAAAGAGAACAGAAAAAAAAAAATCTTAATCGTGATTGGGACTACATTAAATCAAACCCAGGTGTTGTGTTTCCATCAGGGCAGTAACAGTGGAGATCCAAATACGTGTTATAATTCACTCCACATGTTAGGTCTTACACTGACCTGTTGAGGCCGCACACAGGAGGAGTTGAGGTTGGGGTAGCGGCTCACAGGGTCAATGGTGTACTGCTCAAAGTTTTTACTGATGTTCTCTGTGGTGGTCTGAGGCAGCAGCCTGTAGATACTCTCCCTATGGAAAGTTGGAAGTGATACAGTAAACCAATGTCCTGTGTAAAGACAATATGGGGTCATTCCCTTCCCTAATGTTGAGTAGAGAACCAGTGTCCCTATAGCAGCGGTCTGTGGGTTCATATGTGCCCCCCCAAAGTAAACAGGCGAATAATAACCCTGCCTTTTTCATTCTCTGTCATTATCTATATGAAGAATGAATAAAGCCACAGAGTGCAGACATGACAATATCATGCTCAGGTTAGGTCAAGGACACACACACACACACACACACACCTCTCAGCTATTATCTCCAGAGGGTTCCTGCCCTGTGTCCAGCCCTTCACCATCCAAGCCGTGTCGAAGGCTGCCAGAAAACCCCGAGCACAGCCTGTCCCCATCGGCCAGAAAGGCTGCAAGCACAGAACACGGTTTGTAGATTTACACAAAGCCTACACCGAGACCTGAAACTCCACGACACAAACATGTAACACCACCTCCGCACCGTACCTCTAGCAGACTGTCTCCCACCAGCGCAACTACCAACTGACGTCCGTGTTTCTCCCTGATCAAGGCGGCGTTCTCCGAGGCGTACATACAGGTGAAGTCAAACATGGCTACATCCGGCTGGCCGTAGTGGTTGATGGCGTAGTCCAGGGACGGCAGCTGGTAGTTGGTGCCGAAGTCGGCCGCCTCCCGTGCGTAGGAGAGCAACGCTTCCTGGTTGACGTTGTCATGGCTTAGGAGACGTTCTGTTTCTATGTAGTCCTGAAAAGAGACAAAGTAGAGTTAGAGGAAAGTTAAGATCAAGCATTGGAAGGCTATACATCAATATACTGTATAGCAACTGGTTAAATGACACACACTACACAAAATAGTTTATTCCATGCCGTTCTGGATGAGGCAGAGATATGTTTATATGTGTGCGTGGCTGTATAAGCATGAATGTGTCCCAGCTGTAGACGCTTCATTGACACCTGGACACCAGAGACGGACATCCAACCCCAACGTAAGCGAAACCGACGTACGTATGCGTTCACAAACACAGACTGACAAACCGAGTGAGTCAGGTTGTTGAGTCATTGCGAGGATATGAGGGATGAGAGCAAAGGAGATTTACACTCAGACACACAGCTGACGCAATGCAATCAGATATCACTCTACACTAATGGGCCATGTAAGATGATCATGCGACCACTGAGGACATGCAAACACATCGCTTCAACATGTACCCGTGTGTATATTAGTGTGTGTGCGCAGATATTTGAGGGTGAGGGATAAGACTACTGGTAAAACTGGATACTTACAAGAAACGTGGCAAACCGCTTTAGAACATTTAGAAGTTAGAAAGCAGCTGCAATGAACTATGCAACAAACAACAACAACGACATTATTGAAGCTGCTCCATACTTAAGAGCCATATTTTATAGTGTTTCCTCTGGTATAAAAGCTATATGAAGATGCTAAATCAACAAAGGAAGCATCAATTCTCTGCTTTAGAGCTCAGAATTCTAAGGAGTTCACAATGCATCATGTTTTACGAGCAGCATGTAAATGAGGAAACACACATAGGCAGGTAACGGGTGTTTATGAAGGAGGCACAACGTTGCATCTATGCTCTTAGTGGTGTGAAATCTTGTGCTGTGATTTATGAATTACGCCATGGAGTCTAATTAGATCCTTATCTCATTATGAGCCTCTGTGGAGACTCATCCGTCTCTGCCTGTCACTCACTGTGCTGCTCCTAGATTGCACATGGAGTCAGAGTTTATATCCTGCAGTCAGTATGTCAGTGTATTATATCAGCACTAGTACTTATGTTGTCAGTCACCTCATCCAAGAATCATAATTAAAGTAATATAATGATATAATGCGTTCACTCTTTATTCATTTAGGATTACCTCATCTACTACAATTACCTCCTGTTAGTAATGCCTGTGTGTGTGTGTGTGTGTGTGTGTGTGTGTGTGTGTGTGTGTGTGTGTGTGTGTGTGTGTGTGTGTGTGTGTGTGTGTGTGTGTGTGTGTGTGTGTGTGTGTGTGTGTATACATGTGTGAGCTCACATTTAAGATGACCCCTTTTTCCAGCAGACTCTGTTTCTTAGCCGTCATGACAAAGTAGTGGGTGTGGTCTTTGTAGTAAACTATGTTCTCCAAGTCGATTCCTGAAAGCAGAAGTTGACATTTAATGCTCTGGGAATGACAGCAGTCTGGGAATGAACTCTTGATACAACTTCTTCCATCTCACCCGTGTCTTCCCTTAGTTCCAGGAAGAACTTCTGGTTAAAGATGAAGGCCACACCGCTGATTTCCTCCACTTTGGCTTCTGCTGTGGTGTTACGGTTCACAAAATTAGCGGTGATGGCGATGGCCAACTTCCCCCGAAACTCCTTATGACCAAAACCTGCAGAGGGAAATTCAGCATAATATGGAACTCTAAATCTGAACACCAAAATGTCTGCTCATAACATTTAAGATATAAAGCAAGATTAAACCTTTCCTTTAACGGGTACGACACCCAGTACTAGAGTTGACACACACAACACACAGGCATGTAACACCGATTTGACACAGAAAGCTTTTAAAGCTCTCACACACTTCTTAACCTCTTGAACCCAGAGAGACCACTCCGCCTCCATGGAACTATGTCAACAGGAAATGATTTACACATCCCCTCACTTACAGCAATCACAATAAATGAAAAACTGGAATTAGACCATGGATCAGAGTTTTAAAAATCGGAATAGCAATCACAGAGGCTTCTCCATTACTTTTTTAACAATCTTGTATTTATTCTTATCTTGTATTTATTCTTTTGTGTAACTAGGAGACGCGATACGTCAGTTAAGCCCTGATTTTCTTCTGCCTCACCTTCTAGTGTGTTCTTGCGTCCATCGGCTCCGATGATCACGTCAAAGTCAAAATCAGAGACAGGGTGGTTGGAGGGCCGGACCTCTGCTCTCCATCCTGGACCTGGAGAAGCACACAACAAAGCGTAACCAAGTGTAAAGGAAAGTAAGAACCTAATGTAATCATAATGATCATGTATTCCATCACATTTGCATCATCTGCAGGCCCGGGTGGAGGCTGGAGGAAGAGGAAAGCTTTGGGCCTGTTGGAGTTTGACATTTTCATTCGGCTTTGCCTGCTTTTCTATCAATAGCCATGCTTAATATTCACACTATGCTATAAATACTGTTACTGAAAGTTTCTGATCACTTTAACATACTGTGCAGTCAGCGCAGGGAGCTTCTCCTTATATAGCTAAAGTACAAGTGAGGCTCCTTGCATGTCACTGCCTCTCATAACCTTATAACATACAGATAAAACCACACACACACACACGCACACACACTGACTGACTGACTTACTGTCATCACTCTGCTCCTCTGGCGGCTCCATAAGCTTGACAAACTCTACGTTGACATGGATCTCCACTCCCAGAATCAGACTGACTTTCAGCAGCATCAGCTGGAGCTGACGGATACCTGGAGAGGTGCAAAAATATATGACACCGAGTATGGACAACACACACAACCACGTATAAGCAAATCATCAATCACACACAAACCAGGAAAGGGTTAAAGTTCTTCTCAGCAGGGGATTCACTTACGAGGCCACTCAAATCAATGGACACCTATGGATCCCTCTGCTTCAAATATTGAAAAGCCAATTCCTGACACAAAGTTAGATTTCAAAATTAGCTGAGGACTCAACCAGTATCAACAAAACCCCCCAGTATTCTAAGATTGAAAAACATTTTGCAGGGCTTTTGCACTGATTTCGATTATACTGCACACGTGCACCAAAAAGTGATAACTAGGAGTAAAGTGTAGGCCAGCAGCTGGTGTGTTCTGCTGCTTTCTGGGCAGCAGCTGTGAAGCTGTGAAGGAAGGCGGAGGACGAATCAGAGAGTTAGAGTCCTGAAGTGAGGAGTCAGCAGAGTTCATCTTTGAGAGGAGATATTAATATGTGACACAGTTGCTAAAGCTAGGGACAAAACAGCGTCAGTGGAAAGATCCCACCAGGGAGAAGAAACAACACAGCTACTGGAAAAACACTCCTCACAGTCCCACAGCCAGCAAACTGTCACATGCTGTTAAATATAGAGAGCATGAGCAGAGCGCTGCTGATTAGGTGGCAGTCAAGTTGTCTCTGTTGTAGATTCTCTGATATTTATTTTGCTTTTCTAAGGCTTCTGTTTGAATTTTGTTTGTATTTCTTTCCAAGAAGTTCATTAAGATTTATTTCAAAATTTCTGACGTCAGCTTTTTCTCTCCCTAAAAGCACAAATTTTGAAAAGTCAAGATTTACAGAAGATTTCTTATAAAATCTTCTGAGGTGGCAAAAAAAAGAAAACCAAATCAATTTGTAAGGCAAATGGCTTTTGACACCAATTATAAATAAACATTTAAAGATCTAATAATAATAGTAATAATAGTAATAATAGCTATGATCCTAATTATGATTATAAATATCAACATAAAGTGTATTGATCACTTGCACACCTGAGCCAAATACAGTTTAAAACATCATCCAGATTAGATTCAGATGAACTTTACCCTATTAATGATGTACAACTACTTTGAACACCAAAGGAAGCCAGGAACACACATCGATGAAAGCAGGAACATGATTGTGTGACGATCCCACCATGTCCTGACATTACCAGATCATTACATCATTGGGACATTGCTTTCAGAGATGAACACTCACTGATATGGTCGATGGCGCCAGCACAGAACTTCCCATAGAACTTCTTGGCCCCGAGGCCCCTGAGGTCGTGAATGGTGAAGGGCCACAGATGGAGGACGTTGTTCCTGGAGAAAGTGTCTCTCTTCTCAATCACCACCACCTTACAGCCTAGAAGAGCGAGCTCGATGGCTGTCCGCAGACCACATGGACCCCCGCCTATGATCAGACACTAAAGGGTGGAGCAAGAGGTAGAGAAAGAGAGACAAGGAGGAAGAAACGTAGGATACAGCGGTTATAGAATGAGAACCTGACCACTAGAGTGCAGCCCAGAGATCCAACCTGACAGAAACATCAAAACAGCAGAAAAAGGTTTGGACTGGTCACATTACATATCGAGGAGCAAATCCCCCTGCTAGTATGCGACCTTTACCCCTTTACCAGCTTTACTCCATACATGTGACTCATTTATCTGCATACATTTAAAGTGATCTTTAGCCAAATTAGAAAACCAAAGAAACATAAGCAATGCACTGTTTGATTCATAATACACATGAAGAGGAGGTGTTCACTGTCTGAATCAGGAGCGGACATGTTTCATTATTATTTAGCACGTCCTTAACTTCCATGTGGCTGAAACGTCTGCACAGTACTGTAAATGCTGCACAAACTCAGAAGAAGCTTGTGTGAAGTAGTGAAATGTCCTCTCGGTTGCTGCTAATGCTTTATACACTTCTTCACTATGCTAAGAAGAAGTAAAGAGGATCTGGGGGGAAAAGCAGGTTAGGAGATAAGGAACAGCTGGATGTGGAACGCCTCAGAGACTCACACTGACTCCAGCCAATGTTTCATTCCCACGTCAGCACACAAAACAATGACAAGCGATTGGTCATCAGTTTAGTCCATACATTAATTTGATTCCATGCTCTCTCACGACGCGACTTGGCTTCTTCACCTTGAATCAGTCGTAAACATCCAGTTAATTCCATAGACACCAAGTTTCACGCCACAATCCTCCTCCAAACAGCAAAATGTCTGGGAAAATCACCTCCCTGTTATTCTTGGCCAACGCCGGCCCGTATCCCATCTCTTCCCTCTATCAAGCCTCCAACCTCGTTACCCTCTGGACATCTTATCTTTTCCTTTCAGACGTTATGAAGTCATTACAGCACTGTGCTAAACACGCCGGCTACAATACTTGGTCACGTAACAAGACAGGGCGGCACACTGAGGATTTGAGAGGCAAACACAGCCTGAACCCCCAGATGAATGAAATGACCTGTAAGAATGAACAGGACTAATGTACTCATATCATCATACTCACTGTAGAACATTCATTGAGTCAGTGAAACAGCGTAAACCTCCATCATGTCTTACCCTAGTGCCTTGGCATGCTTTATTCTGGTTGTACGTCTTATGCTGGGCCCTTTTGTCCAGTTTGGTCCACAGAGCCTTGACCTTCCAATAGGTGACAGCGGCCTTCAGTGAGCTGTAGAAGCTGCTGTAGTTCAGAGGATCCAGCCCCATTTGCCTGCAAAGGATGCTGAAGGCCTGCAGACTCCCTTTACATGTGGATGCCTGGACAAAGTTCTCAAACAGCTGGCTGGCCTGCGCAGTCCGCTCATCTTCTGTCTCACCCATCTGCTCTGAAGGTCCAACGTTCCGATATCCTCTGACTCTTTCTCTCTCCCCTCTTTCTTCTGTTCCCCAGTATCAGTGCGGCGCTCCTACGATGTGCCTCCTGCTGCCATGCTGAGCCGTGTCTAAAAGGAACAACAATGCAGATTTTGAGAGACTGGAAACAAAAGGAAAGATCAGGCCATCACTTGGGTATTATATAGCATCAACATGTACATCTTCATCGCAATCAAGCTCTCGCGCAAATAGCTACGAGTAATGCCGAGCATAGAAATGTCTGTAGTTTGCATCCGTTGTCTTCTGGGAAATGTGGGACGGAGGACAGAGTTTCTAAGTCTTGAGAGCAGACTGGGTTGTGGATTTTTTAGACAAAATAAATAAAATGTCCTGTGTGGGTTTTTTTCTTGGTGCTCTGGATTCCTAAGGACTCCTCTGGGACTAAAGCTGTAAAAGTGTAAAGCTTGCCAACATTATTTAAACTACAAATTTACTAGCAATAACTCTTTCTACATCTAAGATCAACATCTACTAATAAATATCCAGCCTTTCAGCGAGAAGAACATATTTTAGTTTTGGGGTCTAGTTCCAAACTTTGAGACGCTTTAAATATATCCCTCCTCTTCTATTCCTAAGTACACTTGCTTTAAGGCCCCTCCTGACCAGCGTGAGCAGGAAACACATACAGGCTGTGAAAGCTGGACAAAAACTCCATCATAAACAACACAGAGTGACCAGGCGGGTAATCTTCGGTTTGTTTACTCGATGCACATTTCTATAGTTATAGTTTCCTCTCTCTACTCTCTGCTTATATAACCTCAGGAAGATGTGTAGGTTAATGAACACCATCACATGTTCCCTTTGTATAATGAATTTCTTTCCCTTCTGCACAGCTCCGAGACGAGTATGTGGTGGAAAAATCTGAAATCATATCAAGCACGGGTCACATTCCAAATGTAAAGAATGTCTGTAGCTTGCACTGAAAATAAACTTCAGAGGGTGACTTGACTTGTGGCCCCATATAGACACAGAGCTATGTGCTGCATTCTCTCTGAGCGTGCAGCCGCACAGCCCCTGCGGCCGCACACCTTCAGCCAATAACAATAAGCTTCCATAAGTACAAACAGTTATTAATTAGGCTCCGCAAATGAAGATATTTTCTCCCTCCAGCCCCTCTGAGTGCCTGATAGGATTACGCCAGAGTGCTCAGTTGGACGTGTTCAGCTGAGCAGTCATGGGAGAAAACCGTTACGGTCAGGCAGACAAAATCACTCACAAGCACACGGATGCAACAATGAGCATGACATTCAGCAGATTTACACACGATTCCACTACTACTGCATAACTGATCCATCCAAGCGCTCACTTGGAGAAGTTGATAAAGGTATGGTGTCCAAGAAATGGGTGCTGTGTTATCATTTCCTAGGACCCCACCCCTGAAATCCACTGGTATTTCTGGTCTTGCAGTAAAATTAGAGCTCTCATCTCATCTTTCATGGATTCAGGTCTTTATAGTTTTACACCAACCACTGAATTCCAAAACTAGAAACCTACCAAAGCCTGTTGACTCACATACCTGTGTCAGAGTATTCACAACCAAAGGAAATTATAAATTTGCACGTTAAAAACCAGAAAATGGTGTGTGTGCATGTCCATAAAGTAAGTGGCCAGTTTACTGTCAATGCAGTAACTCCACAATGTCTATAATAATGGCACGAAAGACTGTACCAGCTCTGTAAGGCTCTAATTTTAGAAGAGGTTCATTAAAAGAGGTTTTAATGCTCACATCCAGGAAAAGCTTTGTCTGCATTCTCAATGACCGCTGTGAAAATTAAGAAAAGAGAGAAAACTGACCAAGGCTTGATCTAGATACTGTATAGCACACTGCTCTTTTAATCAAAGACTTGCTTCTTGATCTACAGCTCAGCTTAGCAGCAGTTTCTCCAGGTATTTGAAGCTTAGTGTTCCACAAATGCCATCTCTGTCAAAGTTAATGTTGCAGTATCAGATCCCAATCGCTTGAAGCCTCTCAGTATTACTCTCTCACCGTTACAGCCATTGAACCTGCATCCTGGAGGGCCTGGAGGAAGGATACAGTTTCTCACACCACATACACACACACACACACACGGTTGAGGGTCTGCTTGCGCATGACTTAAAACCCAATGCCATGCAGTTTCCAACAGGTATGAAACAGGGCAGGTGTGTGTAATGGCAAAGTTTACTACAGTCCATGAAGCATGAAGTCTGAAATTTGGAATAGAGCTTGAATCGGGGAGTTTTAAACCCAACCCAAACCCTGTAACCTAAGAGCACTGGCTGAATCCGACTTTCAAATGATCTTGATCCAAACCAAACTAGAACCCAGCAGAAGACGGATCTGAATCCAAACAGTAAGCAATAGGGGGAAAGCCTCACACTCTCATAACATCGTCACATTCATCATGATCAAACTCACTATACTTTGAACTCACACCGAACCCAAAGTGCGTCTTAGAAACTATGTCAGTGTGAGCATGAACAGTTGGGTCGCATCATGTTCGCTCAGTCAAGTTACGCTCTAATCTGGACCCCGAGTTTCATTACCCACTACCCAGGAAACACACACTTTCTTTCTTGAGTGGCCAAGAGGGGGGCTCAGATCTCTGCTAACAGTTTGGCAGCAAACATGAGCCTCAAACTATTATTCCCCTTCCTTCAGCCACAAAAAAGAACTGCTTCATGCCCTGCAAAGACAAAGATGTTTCCAGCTTTGTTTGTAGTCAACCCTGATTTCCCACAACTTGCAATATTTTATATGCTTTCTTCTTCTGTGCTACTTCTGGCTGATTGAGTGTTACTGTTCACTGGGGGCTATAATAGTCATACCATAATGGTAGGTCTGAATTGTTTATCGTCATAAGAAACTGGAAAATTATATCTGGATCAAACTGCAGTCTTTGGTAGAATTAAGGAAACACTGCAGTCAAAACACATAAGATCCAGATATCAGCTCAGTCACCAAGGTCCTCCACTGGATGTGCTGATCCACAGAAAATACACACTGCATCTCCCAGCAACCAATGGGGAGAGAGAGAAAAACACAAGAAAGTGTGTCCAGTACCCAAAGACATAGAATGCGATGGGAAAGATCACGGCCTTCTGAAGCTATATATAAGCTCATTTAGTGGGGTGCATCCTGGGAGTTTTTGGTACAGGAAGTAGTGTGTGCGCGTGTGTGTGTGTGTGTGTGTGTGTGTCTTCACTATCTTCAGATCAGGCAGCATTCCCAGACATCCTTTCAGATGAGCAGTGAACCAGCATAAGACACTGGGACGTTCCTAATCTGATTTTGACTGCAGCTTCTCTAAATACATGGGGAGGATTCAGAAAAAACAACATTGGCACTGGAGCACCTCACTAAATAGGAGCTGTGATTACTGCAGCTTCCCTTATTATAACAAGCACAGGAATAACTTTCTCAATCAGTTGGAGGTGAGAAATAAACTCTCCAACAACACCTATAAACAGGCTGATGTCCCACAATCCCAAACACAGAAGGAATTAATGCAATAAAAAGTTATTAGCACCGTACAAAATGTCTTTAACTTCATGAGCATGTGATATCCAGACCAGCACACAAATACAATCCACAGACAAGTCATTCTAAAAGAAGACAAGCAGTGAATTCACAAACAGCTCATGATTAAACCACAATGTTCCACATGTTCCAATCAGAAGCACCAGCAGTGTTTCACCCAAAGCTATTTCATCACATGAAACAGTCACTCCCCAATAAACAATAGGCCAACTGTCTTACAAAATCCTGGGTCTGGATCCAGATTGCCAATGAAACTTGAGATGGGTTCTTCTGTAAAAACTGGTACCTATGAGATCATTGCATCAACATCACTGATGTCATCCTGGACTCTGCGATCACACTACTGTGCCATGTTCTCACAACCTTCGGCGGCCGTTTCTGCTGTTTCAATTTACTTGGTCCAAGTTCTCCTTTCTCTCCCTCCCTCTCTTTTCTTCTCACTGCCTCTCTTTGAAAAAAGTTAAACAACAATAATAATAATAATAAATAAACAACCTTCTTTCTTTTCTCTGTCTCTCTCTCTCCCCCCTCTTTCTGTATCAAAAACAATCTCAAATATCCCATCACTGTATGCGCACTGTCATGTCATCAACATTCATGACGTTCATGCCAGGTGACAGTTATAGGATATTCTTTCATCCAAGTCATTCGGTCTTGACATGTTTCTCCAGTTACTGCAGTCACAGAAACAAACTCACGACCCTTCTGTTCGTACGTACCATGAGCTGAAATCAATGCAGTTTCCAAATATGTAATGGGAGCGCCAAGTAGCTTTAGAACATACACGTATGTCGAAGTGGAGATTTCTTTGATTGTGTTCAACACTGAGGTCAGACCTTTATACTGAGCTTGCAAATTCCTTATATGGCTGTACCCTATCCCACTGCGTTTGTAGTGTTACATTGAACACTAATAAGAGCATGCAGATAGTAGTGTCTACTCCTCACCTTTAGTACAAAGGTTGTGGAGCACAGGGTGTCCACACATCTCGTAATCACCATTGAAAGCGATACAACTATAAAAGGAAACACAATACTGAGTACCTCGGCTTAAATGGTCATTTGCTGACATCAGTGCTGTCACCAAGAGTTTTGCAACGGCAATCAATGTTTGGTATTGACAGGGACCAGGGACCAATTTTAGATTTTCGATACCAGTACCAACCAACCACCAGTCTGAACTGAAGACGACTTTTTGGTGTCCAAACAGTGTCCAATTAACCTATATTGGTGGCTGAAATCAGATTTTCCAATTATCTGGGTGACATTGAAATTGGAAGGAGTTATACCAATGCCAACATCAATCTCTAATTTCCAGTATTGAATTGTTGATTAAATCACTCTTTTAACGCTTATGTTAAGTCTTCTTCTCATTCTCTGACCAACCACCAGACTTCCATAGCTGTATCATTGACACATGATGTTATTCCTCTCTGTAGATGTGTGCATATTCTTCCATCAGTGGTAAGGTCAGTTATATCAGACATGGATCCTTTCAAAACTTGCATTGAAATAAAGAAAAAACAATCTGGTAATCCAACACTCAACATAATCTAACCCCAATGTCTCATTCTATTCTGCACATCCATGCTTCAGTAAATCTATGCTTGCACCATACATTGTGTTGGATTATCAAGAACTAAAATATGAATTGTCTTATATAATTTAGTTAGGTTTCACTGTTGCCATAGACTACAATCATGTATCTACAATAATGTACTATGTTCTTGCACTTTGCAGTTTGCACCGACACATTCAGCCTATGGCTTGTTGCACGTTCTACTGCTTGTCAGTGGTTATCCTGACTCCGGACCCTAATTCGATGGCACAGTGAGTCAATTTGCTGACTGCCGACTTCACATTTTCTTGTTGGCTTAGCTTGCTGTTTCTTTGCCCAAATCTGTGACGCTTGTGTGAAGAAGGCTGCAGAGCTATAGCTGAAAGTTCACTGGTCTGTCAACACAAGATTTACCAAGACGTCCTGCAGGAAAGAAGAGCATACACTGACAGATTAAACTGACAACTCTCACTGTAAAAAGTCCAGCCATTGTGGTCAGGTAGCCTGTCAGTCCATTAGGTTGCATGGAATCTATGTTGTTTTCAATTAAACTTTAAGAAACCAAACATAGACATCATGATCTGCAGTGGAATGTCTGTGAGAATTTCCTACTTAAATAAATTGATAAATCAACTGATCAGTGGTTCCCAAAGTGGGGGGCGCAAAAGAAAAAGTTTGGGAACCACTGTACTAAATAATAAAATAATACAAAAAATACAAAAAAATTACTACTTCAGGTAATCAAATCACAAAATGTATCTATAGAGAGCTTGTCTTTGAAGATTTATTGAAAGAATCCATGTATATCAAACTGAGATCTGAACGCACCCTTTGGAAAACACTTAAAACATTCTGCAGCTTAACTTGGCCTTTCTCATCTGTCAGTGGCCCATCTGGTTGGCCGCTCGGCTCCCTGGTGTATTTTTGTCTCCCTCGGCCTGATAGGCAGGGACAGCCCTTCATAAGTCACTCAGCTTGTGCAACAGTTTACTTGTTGCCCCCATGGGCACCATGAGGCAGATAACTCCGAAAATCCGACATGAAACAGGGCGAGATTCACATCTAGAGGGTTATGCTGAAACAGGAAGTGAGATCAAGGTCTCCATGGAAAGAACTTACAAGTGATTTTACACAAGAGCTCAAATGTTCTGTCCAGTCTTGATTCATGAACACAAACAAGACAGACACAGCCAAAGACAATCAAGATACTGTCATTAACAGACAAACAGTGGCGCCACTATGTACATACTGTCTGAAAGTCCAAATTAGTGAAGAAAAAAATACTTATTCGACTGATGCGCAAAGTAAACAACTACACACATGCAGAGTTAGCACGTAGACGTCTTGCATAGTGTTACATGTACAGCAACCTTTACAACTGCTATGTTGCGACTTGAAGGATCATAATCTTGTTAGAGCGTCACTGTTTTAAGTGAAACTTTGAAATGACATCATTCATTTGACATCATTAAAACTTCATTGGGTCTGACACTGTGATGAAAAATCTCAAGCTAGTTGCTAGCAACATATCTTTAGTAAGAAAAAGCTAGAAAAAAACAATAAACGAGTGAACGAAGGAATCCCAAGACAACAACTCATGGCACTCATACATGTCTGCATTCCTAAGATGATAGGAGAGCGGATCTTTGATGTTTTAACCTCTCAAATCTGGCACAACTTGTTAAATTTTCATTATTGTCATTACTTAACATTTCCTTGACCTTTCCAAAATGCATCAAGACTACAAAACAAATTCAAGACTTTGCCAAGATCTCTGGACTGTCAACCTGACATAATGTAAAGTAGACAGCAACCAAAGTACAGTATTACTATGACAACTAGTTTCAGATATGCTTGTGGTTTGTTTTGGATCAACAGAAGCCATTTAGCTCAAATACCTCCTGCCAAAAAAAACACCATTAGACAAGGATCTGTCCAAGTCCAGGTCTGACCCAGGAGTCAACCAAAACACTCCAGCTGCTGTAAAACAATTTGCAACAATTGCTTTTTGTCATGCAGGAGCGCTTTGAATGTGGGAACGGGAGCTCGACTCCTCCTCGTCTTTCTCATTACAACTCCCAGCTCGGCCCTCTGCACTGCTGGCAGGAAGCAATGATGAGGCTAAGTTTGGACATGGGGTCAAATCTGATGAAGATGAATCCGTTATACTCCTCAAGTGTAAATTGAGTGAAAGTTTATCCTGCTACTGAGGCATGAGGCCACGGCAACTGGGGTTTAACGTGAGCCAAGTCGTCTTGCCTGACAGGATTTCAGACCTCAGAGGATACGAAGCCTGAGGATCAGCAGCACACACCAGGCATCACAATACACAACAGAGTACATGTCCAACAATGAATGGCAAAAATGCGACGAAGCCATAGAGATGGAATCATCACATCATCAGTGCCTATTGACAAAACCAATAATTAGTAAATCCCGCCTTTTTAAAAACCCTGTCATGCCACAATCAATGCAGGTAAAAATAAATAAATTAATAGTTTGTATGTGTTGATCAGAGAACAGATAATTAGATTCATGGATTAAATCACAGTTCTATTCAGAGTTCAACCAAGCGACACAGGTGCATTTCTCTTGTTTCTTCTTTTTCGGACAGATTTCACGTCACTTCATTTAAAAACAGTGAATACCAAACTTTTCTGCAGGGCCCACGCAGCTCACCTGTTGTACCTGTGCAGTCTATAAAGCTCCAGCCCAGGGATAAATAATGCAGCAGCTTACACACTCATGTAACACAACACGTCAGACACGCCGGGTGGGAAAGGAGTCAAAGCGTTTTCTCCTCAACTGCAAGTTAGAAATGTTTGCCTTGTTTTATATGCTCGTTATTCCTGACAGGAGCGCAGAGGAGTGACGTACTTACATGAGAGGAAGCTTGAAATGAATCCTCCCCTCCTGCGTGTTTTATCCACTCTGAACGTCAATTCACTTTCCGTGGAGTTTCTCACATGACAGCTCTGTGAGCGAATGTCGACTTTGACCGCCGTGTTGTGGAATAACGGCAAGTTGGACGAACGCACCTATACACCGTATCCGAATAGAGATTTTCAAAATAAAGTTATCATAGTAAAGTTATTAAGGTTATATATATACTATTGCTGAATTTATATGATGATGATATGTTAATACTCAGGGCCTCCAAACATGTACTGGCCCTTTCAAAAGAGACGACTTTTTGTGATTTTTGATATCAAAGTCGCTGATTTCACTACAGTAATTTACGGATTTAGCACATTTTGTATTTTTTTCCATTAATAACAACATTTTCACTTTGAAATTTTAGTTGCAACGTTTAAATAGATCTACATGACAAATAAAAACATAATATGCACAACACAACCTTTATTTTCTTGTGTCACTACAGCATCTTCACTCTCCCAGTATGTGATATGAACATAAAGAAACAAGAAACAGAATATTATATTGTAATAATAGTGTTCAATAAATTAGTTTTTTGCGTCCCACATTTGTGTTTGTTTATAGTCATATTAATGTGTATTTTCAACAAATTATAACATTCTATAACTATCTATAAAAGTCATACATACATATTTTAAATTATTAATTCACACTTGCATCATATTTAATATACATAGCCTACATGCCTCCATATCCACCAGCTGCAGTAATGTTTCACGTTTAAGAAACCTGACTGAGTGCATCTAAATATATCTCTTTTTATTTTGAAAGTAAATTGGCCATGTGTCACTTGTTGTGATTGTCTATGGTTAGCTTGACCCAGCTGGAGAGAGAGAATCTCCAATTTTAGCTTCAACAGAATCCAAACACGGAGATCAAAGCAGTCAGAGCATTTGTATTATGACATAATGACAAAATAAGGAATAAAGGCTTACTTAATGATATGTAGAAATGAGGCTGCATATATCTAATGGTGTTAAAAGCTTTGGTGAAGCAGCTGATTGATTCCACTGGGGGCAGCAGCTCAGGTGAACCCAAAAACTGATTCAAAAAGTGAAGATTTTATGATTTACCAGCATCTTGATTTAGCCTAAAATCAAATATTGGAATCTAAAGTAAAACCTGAGGTAAATAAGCTGAACTGCCAGTCAAGGACAAAAATAAACTTAAGATACAGAGTTTATTCATATAGATGTATGGAATGTAGTTTGTGCCTCAATCACATACAAATGCAATATATAAATATAATTTAAAGGTAATGATATATATAAGTTTACTTAACATTTGTCGAATAAGAACTTAAAAAGCCAAAATACACAGAAATAAATCATTCAGCCTAATGGCTTTGTATGAAATTTGATTTATAAGTCATAGAACGAAGTGAATCAGGGATGTAATAATATTTATGGAAGGAACAAATGTCATACATTCAAATGAGCTGTGGAATAAAAACTTCCACCATCTGGGGAAATGACGCCATCTACTGGTATTAAGATGCAAATACAAGCTAACCATACTGCGGCACAGACATACGGTCATCCACTTCCTTTGCAGGAATCTATAGAGTTGTAAGCACACACTGTGTTACAGAAACATTTCCTCTGTTTTTATCATTCTTCTACTTTATCAATGAACTATTCTCACAAGTATACTAAAATACTCAACTATTAACTCCAAAACACGAAGTGTGCTGGGCTGAATTTTGGGAATCCATTTGAAATGCAACATAATAGAGCAGAATAAAGGAAAAGAGTTAAGAAAGTAAAGTTACTCACATGAAGTTTTGAGGTATTTATTCATGGGTAAACTTATAACCCCCGGGAGAAATAAAAAGAAAATGTAGTAAAACACAGTTACTGAAAGTCGGATCTCAATTTATTTCATAATTTTCCATTTCAATTTATTTTTGTGACTCAAAGTGTAAGCATTCGTTAGAGAGGTTATAGTGTATTTTTGTAACTTTCTCATTTGACTTTGGATTGGTTTTCTGCTTTTACAAAGTGCAGCTTCTTCCACGCTTGGCCCCAGTTTATCCTCTCTTCCTCAGACTGCTCAGACTTTCCAAATAAAGCGGATCCAGCTGTGTGCGGCGGTGCGGCCCCTGTGCGTCACACGGCTGCAGCTCCGCGGTCCTCAGGCGCACTCAGTCACACAAGCAGCAGCACAGGGAGAAGAAGGAAGTGTGTGTGTGCGTGTGTGTGCGTGTGTGTGCCGGTACAATGCGCTGCGTGGCCGCCGCCGTATGTTGGACTTTATGTTTACTGCTGACCGGAGGCGCTTTGACCCTCCAGCACGTCCTGGAGCGAGGACCGGTCAGTCTGAACGATATGTTCCGAGAAGTGGAGATGTTGATGGAGGACACGCAGCACATACTGGAGGAGGCGGTGGAGCAGGTCTGCGTCACATTTTCTATCTTCTATCCAGGAGAAATGTCGGGTATGGGGGTGTTAGTTGAAACATGTTTTACCCACTAAAAGAATCGGAACATGATAATAGTTTCCCAGCCAAGTGTTGGTAACAGCTCTTCGCCCAAACAAAGACATTTCCCTCCAACTTCGCACCCAATAATACACTTTTGGCTTCATAGAAGTTATTTTCTGGGCCGATGATATGTCTGAGAAAGAAAACAGCTTAGGGTGGGTGCATATCTAATTGATAGCAGTCAGGAGGAAGTCGATATTGTTCTAATTTGTCCTTCCACTACATCTGGAACTGAAATTCTCAAACTCAAATTAATGAGCTTGTGGTTGAATTGCATTCCCACATGTTCAGTGCACTGTGTGTGGTTTGAATCATTTGTGAACTGGGATGTTTTCCCAACATTTCATCCCAGAAAATGTATATTAATGGTTATGAAGTTGAGTCAACGTCAACAAAGTGTTTCAACCACATTAAGGATTTTCCCTTAAGCGTAAATCTTATGTGTAATAGAGTTTTACAGGTCATAATAGAAATTCCAGGTACTGCATTATGGTATCACTGGATTTGTCTTATATACCTAAAATTCATTCCAACAGATAACAACTGAGACTGCTAAGTCCTCTTTATCCTCTCTGGACCTGCTTCCAAACTACCACAACCAAACTACGACAACAGTAAAGGATGGAGACATGGAAAAGGTAGAGGTTCACAGTACATATAATGCTCTTTTAACTTTGTTTCCACCCAAACAGAACACAAGTATACCTGTGTACTTCTCTTATTGAACTCTCTTTTTGTTGTATAGGAAACTAATAACATAACAGTTCACACAGAGATGGAAGGAGGTGGAACGTGGCACAGCGTGGATCATGTAAGCACAGGCTTTCTTCCCTGTCACATAAACCCACTCAAGTCCTGTTCAGTTTAACTTTTCTTAGAATATGGAATTTAAAAAGCTGCATTGTTAAAAATGTCTGCCAGATCAAACCGAATATATTTGACTCATTTGTTTTTGTGAGTGATGTGAAAGATTTGATCAAAAAAGGTCCAGAATCAGTGTCTTTTCACAGGGAAACTTTGATTTTTTATAATTTTACAGGGCTGTAGATATGAGCCATATCATATAGAATCAAGTTGGACTCAAGTCACTATTTTTCTGATTTGAGAACCTACTCAAGATCATAATAAAACAAAAAAGACCTGCAGCGTGACTTTGACTTTGACACTGAACTTGACAATCATGACCTCACTTGCACTTGGAAAGACTTCACCTCAGACAGAAACACATCATTTATCTACTGTATATAGTACTTGAAACTTAATCTTTCTTGACCTTCACCTTCTTTATCTTCACTTCGAGCTTCGGTTTCAAGACTGAAGACTTTTTATTGGGGCTTTCACAGCGCTGCCTTGATCCCATCTGGTCATATAGTATCTGGTTTGAGACCCAGTATCCAACCGCCTCAGATTCAGACCAAATGTTTGTGTTTAAGTGGTAATGATGCAAACTGTAATGCTGGGCTCTGTTACATTCCAATAACCTTGAGTCAAGCGTTTGATCCAACCACTCTACAATCTGTTACATTTTCCTCCGTTTAGGAAGTATTCCCCCTTTTTCCATAATTAACGTAACAACTGTGGAATTCTCTTTTAAAACTGTGGCTGTATTGTTTCAACATGCTTTTTAAAGAATGAGATCATTCTTCATAAAGAAATATAACATATACTTTTCATAGTTTAAAGCAAACAGGAGGCCAGTATGGATTGAGGTGGTTATTGCTGCTGGCTTCCTGCTTTGCTTGTGTAGACTTTACAGCAGCGGTTTTGATGTCTCTGCTTTCCTGGCAGCTGTACAGAAAGTGGTTATGTTAATAGAGCGCACTGCTGGAAAATCAGGAAACCAGGCGAGGGTCTGCTCTCCTGAAATGACGAACTCTATGGAAATGTCACCCTCTGTAAAGAAGAAATCCCTATTTACTAAATGACCAGACCACCTTTATACAACTTAGATGAAGCTACTGGCGTTTCTGCTTCTATACGGAATATTCCTGCAGAATTTAAATGAAATGATTTTCTACTTGATCTATGCATCAGAACAGCAGTATTCATCTGGGATTTATTAAAATGATTATAGGGTATGTTGGATTGCGTGGTGCTGATGTGCAGTCTCTGCTATATCTGTGTTTCCCCCAATAACCTCATGGTTTATCACGGCAAAATACAGGAGACAGCTTTACTTCTGTACCGATGCATAGGAAATAAAGGAAAAACTTCTGCAAATTCAGTTCTGCCTTCACTAAATATTGAAAGGCCATCTCCTAATAGTGCTTTAAAATCTTTCACATTGTTTACTGAATTGCTTAAATTAAGTTAGCTCAAAACCCTCACATACCAGAGAGTTTTAATATTTAAATTAAGAAGAAGAACAACAACCCTTTTATTTTCCCATGATTAGTTAAGTCAGTTCCAAACACACACACTCCCGCAGGGTAGCCAGCACTGGAGCCGTTTTGAGGTTCGACACACTGCTGAGGTGCTTTGCTCAACAGCACCTCGGCAGTGTCCCGGAGGCAAACTGGCAACTCTCCAGCTGCAGCGCACACTAGGTCCACAGGGAACTCTATGAAGTGAGCTAAAACAAATTCCGTTGTCGGCAGGATTCGAACCTGCGCGGGGAGACCCCAATGGATTTCTAGTCCATCGCCTTAACCACTCGGCCACGACAACCTTGCACAATATTGCACACCACTAGACTGAGTGCTTGCACAAGAGAGCTCAGCTAACCAACATGTGTAGTAGTACACTGGCTAAACTGGCAGAATGAAAGACTCTAATGTGAGCACTCCTGGGGACAGGCTAGCACTCTTCACACCCAGCAGTAATGCTCTCCACTTCACTTCCCTACTTTGTAACATGAATATAAAGAAACAAAGACAATCAAAACTTTGATGTCTGTTCTGTCCCACTCCCCCGCCTTTGACATTGTTTATATCGTAGAAATATTTGTTACCAACTTTGAAATGAAGTGAAATGAAACATCACAATTTCTTCATTCGTTTAATTTCATACAGATGTCTTGGCTGCAGAATAGTCTGTGAAAATGAGACTGCGACCACAGACTATACGAGGTTAAGGAAAGAGATTTTTCTGCAGGAAGGGTGGAAGGGTGTTGTCCGAGGTGAGATCGAGCAGTATGAAAGGAAAGTTTAACTCAGGAGTCTGGTGGTACTCGAGGGAAACGAGAGGAACACAGCCCTCATCTGTCTCAACAAAGCATGTCTTGTGTGTGTATCAGCCTGTGTGTATCCGTGGGTGTGGTGTTGTTCAGTATTTTGTATGTTAAGTATTATGAAGACAGATTCACAAGGGATCTAATCAAACGGAGAGATGCAGCCAAAGAGCAACCGTGTTTAAGGTCAAACATATTCAGCTGTCAGGCTCCGGAGCCTTGCCCACTCTGATACCATCCAGACGGCTTCTGTCATTCCTGCTGTTGCAGTGTTTTGGCTCCACTTCCGTGTAGCTCCCCAGAGGCGGTGCACACAAAGAGAGAAATGGGAAAAATGTTCAAAGGCCAGTGTTGTTTTTTGGAAGACTCTGTTTCCTCTGACCGCTGAAGAGAGGTCAGATTGAGTCTTAGATGCCATGTTAAGAGTACCACAATGAGTGAGACTTACAACCAAGCAAACAGCGACATTAAAACACCAAATTCTTGGTTGCTAGTCTCGTACACGATGGACAACAACAGTTGGCAGAGTTAGAGTTAATGCTGCCTGTGGATTCCATTCCTGGATAACCGTGAGTCTGCCGTAGTGGGATAATGAGGCCGAGGCGGCATCCCAGTGGGTCCGGATCAAAAGGGAAGAGTGGTGGCAGAGCCAACCTGGTGACGGGCTAACAACATCACAGAGTTGAGCGGTGGACAGCGGGGGTCTACAGTCGAGAACCACCCTGAGATGTCATGGGCTTACGTCGACAAAACATAGAAGAAGAGGGGGGATTAGAAAACTTGCTGACGCCACTCAACTTTGTCCCAGTTTGGAGGGAGGGAAAGAGGGAGAGAGTGATGCCTCTGGCTGGCAGATGGTGCAGGGGCGAGCACTTTGAAATGTGAGCTGGGTGATACTGGATGTATTTCTTACAGTGTACAACACCTACATTACACTTAATTGTCTTGTTGTAGATTGATGGCTTTGCTGCATTTGAAATTCCTGGTGAAATATTTTGCTGACTATATTCTGCATTTAACGCTTTCCTCTCTCAACACAGGAGTGCATGGTGGATGAGGACTGTGGTGACCTGAGATACTGCCTGTATGAGATGGAGACCTCCAAGTGCCTGCCCTGTATACCCACTGATATGGTCAGGATTCAGCACCTAATCTGGTCTCACAATACAAAAGCCTTCAAATGTTTCACATAAATATAACCTCATAAATGTCTCAAATCTAATGTGGTAGTGATATATTGATGCTAAAATGCTCTCACAAGGCAATAAACTAAAGGATTGTGCATGAAATGTAATTCTGGGCTTTACACACTCCCTGCTTATGCATCATGTACTGTATGTCTCCATTCAGCCATGCACAAAGGATGAGGAGTGTTGTTCAGATCAGATGTGTGTTTGGGGCCAGTGTACACTCAACGCCACCGAAGGAACAGAAGGAACCATCTGTCAGGTTCAGACTGACTGCAAGTTCAACCTCTGCTGTGCTTTTCAACGCGGTGAGAACATTTTAGATGACACCAGGTTTTCTTTGTTTTCTTTTTCTAGAAGGTAAAATCTGCTGCTTTCTTCTTCTTTCTCTGCCATTGATGACATGCTGATGTTTCTCTCTTCTTCTTCCACCCTGCCCTCTAGAACTGTTATATCCAGTGTGTAACCCCAGACCAGAGAAGGGGGAGACCTGTGTGAGCCACTCAAACCTGCTGATGGACATGCTGGCCTGGGACCAGGAAGGTCCCCGTGACCACTGTTCCTGTGCAAACGACTTGCAGTGCCAACCTCACGGGTAGGAGAACAGATTTTCCTTATCTTTGGCAAAGCATATTCAGTGAGAAGTGAGCAGAAATATTATTGTGAATGTCTGTGAATGCCTTTTTTTCTTACAGACGTGGATCTGTCTGTGAAGGGTAGTCTGTGGAAACGGTGGAAGAATCTTCCAGAGGGCACAATGAAGATATTATAACTACAGAAACCTGTTGCAGACATCCATCCTGTTTAATTCACCAAAACATGGCCCAAACGGTGACCAATAGGGGCTTCATGGCAGGACTTGCACTGTGTTATTTATGCCTTACTACCAATGTGTATAATGCATTTTAATGGGAATAAAAGACGTTTTAGGTCAGTACTAACCAGAGAGGTGATCAGTACGGATGTGGGATGAGTGGATGAAGGAAGGATGGAGAGAGAAAAATCGCTAATGTGCCTTATCCTCTTACTACATTCAAACAAAGCACTGGCATTCTTTATTTCACTGACAGACGATGATTATCACTGGAAAAACACAGCTTTGAACACCAGAGGGCACTGTACTGTCACTTTAGTTGTGTATCAGGAAGAGAGACAGAGAAAGAGACTTAGTAAACCTCAACAACCCAATAACCAACCACAGATAAAATCCGGAATTGCCCACCTGGGGAGCTGGCAGTGTCCTTACCTTTGAAACCATGAGCTGTGCAACGTTAGTAAGCATAAGTGTTTTATTTGACCTTTATGAAAGCACCTTTATCAGGGCTTTGAGTGTTTTGACAGTAATGTAAATAAATGACAGTACCAAAGGCTTGAGGGCTCTAAAAATGACATTGTGCTGCTCTAAAGTAAACCCCTTGTAAAAAAAGGGTTGAACAAAATGGATAGGAATAATAATGATAATAGTAAAAAAGAATAAATTACTAGAACCAAACGTTATATACAATGTTATATACAAGAATGAACATTAAATGCATGTAATATACTTAATGAAACTGTCCCTCTGTCAACAGTCATTAGCATCAGTGAGTGTAAGCAGTTACAAACAGATAGAGAACAGTGAATCATTGAAGTGGCTTAGTGTGGTAATAATGCAGTGTGTCAGTGTTTCAGGTGTCGATGTTGTGCTATTGGATGTTGAGCTGCAGATGGTTAAGCTCATACCAGGCTTGACTCTTTCATTACCGTTCCCTGATACATCCAAGCACTGAGTCGTCAAAAAGAGAATATATGCAAATGAGGGGCCTCCGTTTCGTCTGGTGTATGTAATGTATAAGGAGGACAGGAACGAAGACAGAACAGTCCACTCAGAAAAACATCTCTGCAGGCGTACATGTTGTGTCCATCCAGGTAGTCTGTAATCCAGGACACCAGGGACAAGTTCAAATACATCGCTGTGGGATTCTCCTTGATGATACTGGAGATACTGGTGAGGTAAAAGAAGGTGATTCCCACAGTGCCTCTTATCCCGGGGGGAGCTCACTATCTAATGGGGTGAGAGGACATGCTATCATCACCCTAGCATGGATCTGAATGGAGGAAAACTTAAAAGAACGAACGAACAATGTCTCAAATATCTGTGCGACGTTACAGCGGGGGACAAAAAAAGATGGAGATTGGTTTAATACCTGTAGATGTCCCCCTCTGTCCCCTCCAGTGTGGACTCTACCACTTGGTTTGTGTGTATGGCAGAGAGACTCTCTCCGGAGTGAGACCTCTCGCTCCGCCCCCTCTCTGAAGAAGCACAGCGCTCTGCTGACGTCACGCTGGTTGGTTTTTCGGCCCGCCACTTCCTGCTCGACGTTCACAGTCTCCGGTGTGACGCTCGGCGGAAGGCACGTCGTTCCTCAAACACCCCTACCAGACTGTACGCTTAAGTTCACGAAGCCGGAGAAACATCTTCATATTGCGGGTACGTACACCCTTTAATTAACGCGGAATTATATCGAACCGGCATCAGTTTACCGGAGATAAACGAGTGAGAGAGAGCGGGTGACAGCGCGTGGGAAGAGCAATGAAGAGGAGGGAGGGGTGTCAAACGCAGCCTAGGATCAGTCGATCAAATGCGCAATAATACACTAAGTTACACTTCGTTGGTCTTTATTGTTATACCCTATTCTCTCATTTCCTGCCGCTGAGTCAGAAATTAATCGTGCGAGAGCCTCAGTTGGCCGCAGACAAACGTACAACTCATGCGTTAACTCCGCCCGTGACGCCTTCAAATGTGCAAAATCTTCCCACTTGTAGTGTTTTCTGTTTTCTGCCCAGGAAGTACCAGTTTGCACACGATTCATAGCGCCTCTTGGAGTTCGGTTTGAAAAACAAGCGAATCATTGTCCATTATTGCCTTTTAGCAGCCTTTACTTATTACCTTAATTACACATTAATTGATGTTTTTAAGCGACTGTGTAAATAGGCAGGGAGTTGCAAGTGAAAATGAGGTGAGAAAGAGATTGACCTTTAACTGTTTTGTAAATAAGACAAGGAAGGCCCTAACCCTCATCCTACCTCAACCTACCAAATTTAATCCAAATCTGACTAAACAAACTTGAGTTATGGCTGAGAGAGACATACTAGAAGCCTCAGGCATCAAATTACTGTCAGATGGTGACTGATGTTGATCACCTGCTGACAATACATTATTATGCAGCCTCTTACCAAAGAAATAATAATATACTAATTAAGTCATTACAATTTGCAAGCTTTCCCTTAGAAAAAATGGCTTGTTGCTGTAACTTTGCTGCGAACAAAACATTTGTTCAACACAAAGAGTCACATATAGTTTTTTAGTGTACATTTTTTATTTTTTCAGCCATGGTCCTATCATCTCCACAGCATATGGGTCAGTGGAGACGCGGGCCAAAGAATGCAGCCCCTCCCTTGGTTGCCTCTGCCTATAGGGACGGTGACACAAATGTAAACTAGTCAAATCAACCCAGTATGTCCAGTAGAAAGTGGTGTAGAGGTGTCCCTTTGAAAAGAGTCTTACTCAACATTTTCGTTTTATCTGTGTATGCAGATAATGTTTTTTTGTGGACTGTGTGCAGAGCTGTGTTCACACAGGTGTCACATCTCTTATTGGCATGAATGTGAACCTTCAAGACAAAAGATCAGATCTGATATGGCAGATAGGCCACACCAACAGAATGATAAGTGAATGATGAGGAGGCAGCAGACCGGCTATTAAAGCAAGTTTAGAGCTCTGGGTGCAGCTGTTTCTGTGGACAGAAGGGTCTCAGTGTGCACTGGTGGTCACATTGTCCAAAACTTGACGTATTCCAACTGGACTCTCAGTTTCCATGTGGGACCTTTACTGGCAGCACACTCATCTCTGTGTCCCTCTGTCTGTTGCGCTCTGGCGGTGGGCCACAGGGTCATGTTGCCGTGCCACTGTGTGTTTGTTCAGGATGAGGCGTCTGTATCCCTCTACTCTTCGCGCAAAGTATATAAAAACCTAACCACCTTGATTTTGCCGGGGGGGAGACATAGTGGAGAAGCGTTTTTTCATGATGTGTGTCCGGTGAAAGCGTTACACTACAAAGAAAATCCGCTCACAATGTGAACTAGACCCCCTCCCGAAGTGGTTCGGCAGATCCGATCCCAATGTGACAAATATCCGATATTCCCTCGGTTACACTACACCACTTCATGTAGGCTGGCGTGATCGGATATGAGAAAACGGATATATGCCACATGAGATGGCACAGCGTAACAGTAGCCAATGTGACCTAGACCACCTCCTCAAGTGGTTCAGAGGATCTGATCCCGATGTGACACCTATCTGATGTGCCCTCGGTTACGCTATGACACTTCATGTAGCCAGGAGTGATCGAATACGGGGAAACGGACGGAGATACAGATCTATGCAATTTGAAGTGGCATAGTGTAACTGTACGTTTCCTCCCGGTGAAATCAAGGTGGCGCTTATGTGTAGCTTTGCACAAGGAGTAGAGGGGCTTCAGACACTACTTGTACAACCCTAGCCACTAGAGCGCAATAACCACTCTTCTATGCACAGACACGAGGTTTCAGAATTGGGCAATGTGAGTCCACCAGTTCCTACTACAATCGCTCACCCATACCCTTCTCTCCTCAGTTGAATGCTAGAGCTCTATACTTGCTTTCTTAGCACATCCTTGCTGCTGCCTCCTCATCAGTGTAATGTCTCGTGCCTCAACTTCTCAACTGTTGTTTTCACAATGTCTTCCGTGGTTCTTTTAGATATTGCGCAGGATAATGCACTTGGATGCGAATCTTAGTAGTCTCGTAGTCTAACCGCTACTCAATTTAGCCTGATGAGATGGGATATTCATCAGCTTTTCAATGTCCGATTACTAGAAGTCGCGTGAAATGACTAGTGTAACCTCAGCCTATGGTTTGTTTAATTCAGCGATTTATGTAGATACTGTGACAAATTTGAGCTGAATACTGGCACGATTTCTTTCTCCCCGGCTGTGAGGACACATATCACAGTGTCGGTGTTGCTCCACTGAGACTCGTTGGTGTCAAAACTCAAGTCTCCTCAATTTCTATTATCAGCTGTTTTGATTTGTTCCACAGGTGTCCAATCCACGGAATATAATGTCCCTGTTCAATTATTTGGAGTGAAAACGTGCTGTAGGGATCAACTTGCTGGCTGTCTGACTGACTGACTGTATGCTACAGTAGCTTCCGCATGCTGCCCACACAAGGCCAAGGCAGATCCCGGCTGAGATCAGTCGTTTGCTGTCAGGCTCAGTTTGCTGGCATGCAGACAAGGCAAGATTTTAGTTGTCAGTCTTGACTGATCAGTTTTCAGTTAACACTGCATGGGAGTGTGCCAGGCCCTTGGTTTAGGTATTGCCTCAGAAAGGAGAACAGCATTCATGTCTTGCCTGCCCCATTTCAGCATTGTTTATTCCGACACACACTGACTTAAATAGGACATGAGATCAATGTTCCGTTTTCGCATCTTGATTAATGCACACCTTTTGTCATAAGCCTACTAGAGGGTGTATAGCCTTTAAATTACATGCAGCATTTTGGCTTTAGACCGAAGAAGAAATTGACCTGGCAGATCCACCTTTCCTTCATTATCTTTACCCTTTTACCTCCAACAACTCTTAATGTGCAGGGCTAGATACCTATTCTGCACTTTAATGCTTCCGGTGACCGTGCACGCCCTGACTGACTGGCTGTTAGACCTGCTAGTTTGTGTAGTGTCAGTGTTGGATTTATTGAATGCTTGCACAAGTTGAAACCTACGAAAACATTCAGATTGTGTTCATACTGTTGAACATTGACCCATCGTTGCCGTAATTTCAGTGGGGAAATAATGACAGGAAATTTCCAGGAGCCTTCGTCTGTGTGTCTTAAGTTTACATGAGCATGTTTTCGTTTTTCCCCAATTGATGTTTTTTAGTTTTACCAATTGTACCTTTTTGGGTCATTGCAGGATTTTCCTTACCATGCTACGGTTTGGTTGCTTGTAAGCGTTACAACTTGTGTCGGTGGCGTTCTCACTGCAAACAAAGCACTCTGCAGAGCCATTGCAAGCCTACCAGTTGATCTGGTTGATCTGTGTGTGATTGCCGTGTTCACTTATGCTCAAACGAACTGATCCAGGCAGGTTAACACTCGGTTTCAGAATAAGTGCTCCAAACGAGCCAGGTCTGAATTCAGTCTTAAAGCCATATATAAAAAGTTTCATACAGTCTCCAAGGAAAGTAAAAAAAGAATTTTAAGGTTGATTAACACATATTTTCCTTTAATGGGTACCTTTATAGGTTATGTCATACATTCTCCATTCTATGACCTCATGGCTGAAGGTTGGCATTTCATTAAGGGGCCATGCTGGGGTTGTGCTTTGATTCAGTCTAGTACAGTCTTGTACATTTTTGGGTCATTGCAGGATTTTCCTTACCATGCTACGGTTTGGTTGCTTGTAAGCGTTTTAGCTTGGCACCTAAACCAAAGACAACAAACAAACAATTTCTAAAAAGATGAAGTGCTTTCCATGGCCATTCCTTGATTGGATTTGTGTTCACACTGTAACGTTCACCGGTGTTTGTGAACAAACGTGCAATACCAATTTAACCAGCAAACCCTTCTTCATAGCCTTTACAGTACATTGAGTTGTATCGGTTACAACTTGTGTCGGTGGCGTTCTCACTGCAAACAAAGCACTCTGCAGAGCCATTGCAAGCCTACCGGTTGATCTGGTCCGGACTCGGGTGTGATTGCCGTGTTCACTTATGCTCAAACGAACTGATCCAGGCAGGTTAACACTCTCGGTTTCAGAATAAGTGCTCCAAACGGGCCAAGTCTGAATTCAGTCTTAAAGCAATATATAAAAAGTTTCATACAGTCTCCAAGGAAAGTAAAAAAAAGAATTGTAAGGTTGATTAACACCTGTTTTCCTTTTATGGGTACCTTTTATAGGTTATGTCACACATTGCTTTCACATTCTCCATTCTATGACCTCATGGCTGAAGGTTGGCATTTCATTAAGGGGCCATGCTGGGGTTGTGCTTTGATTCAGTCTAGTACAGTTTGTGCTTACTAGCCAGAATAAAATGATGTTTGTATTGAGCAAAATTTGGTCTGCCCCAAATACTGTATGATACAGTAGTTAAGCATTGGTGTTCTGTTGTAAAACACACGCTCCCTATACTAAAGCTATTAGTTTGAATAGCAGATAAGGCATTTCTGTTTGGGTGTGTGATATAGTTTCACACGAGACGCGCCCGTCACACGAGAGCAGAGATAAGAAAATCCTTTTTTAGTCAATGATTACATAAGTTATCTCTGAATGGCTTGTGCCTATCAGCAGCGCAGTGGCAATCTACTGAAAATCAATACCATCGTACTGATAACGGTTGTATTGTGTCTCAGTGGCACCTGGGGACATGGCCCTCCAACTGAGGGTGTATTCAGACCTGTATTTCATTGGCTTTGATACAATGTGTTTCCCTGTGTGCGTCTTTGGCTTTGTGCAATACGACAGCCTACCACCGTATGACGCACCTTGTCGCTTCTCCAAAGTTAAGTTAAGCCTCTAGTTGGCTACCAATAACTGCCTAGCATGTGATAAACATGTTGTAGAAATGTCAGCAGATTTCAATTTGCTGACATTTCAAAGATGATTCAAAGTGAAAGCAGCCCATCATGCATACACACAGAACAGCACGTGAGTTGTATGGGTTTATTGAGTCAATTTACCAACTGCTGGTAAATGTTCTTTGGAGTCTAGTTGAATACAAATGAAGCTGCTGCCAATTGTGCAGTTCTGTCAAACTTTCAACTAATCATTGCATTTTTGTGTTTGTGTGAAGTTTACTCCCTCCTTAGTTCACCCCTCTGTCAGTGTAGCTCTACACTCTCAAATGCCTCACACAATACACACAAGCTTTAAGGTTGTTTGGTCTTGACCCTTTTGTCTCTGCAGGTGGTGAGGTGTTGGTGCTTGCGCGTGTGTGTGAGAGAGCCCACTAACGTCGGACAACATGGTGAACATCCCAGAATACTACGTGGGGAAGACTGTCCTGATCACAGGTGCAACCGGCTTCATGGGCAAGGTACAGCAGTGTTTCAGTAACCAATGGTATTTAGTAGATTACCATTCACCAAGCGGATGGGAAGGAATCTGTTCACTGTGTGCTGAAGTCACCAGGGTCATTCCCCCGACAACTGACAAACACGGTTGATCTGCCATTGTTACAGAGTGAAGGAAAACTGTACTGTAGCTCTCTTGCTGTACGTTATTCCCATTTGTATGCATAGTTCAGGGGAAAACAAATGGATCACTACAATTTGGTGAAACAGTTGTAGTAAAGCTGTTGCTGAGATTCGCTTGTGTAGCAGCAGTTCTGTATCAGCAATGTTAAGTTTGCAGATGTAATCACTTACAGTACAATCATGAGTTGTAACGCTGCAGTAATTCACAGCATAATGTCCACCACTCACAATAAAAAACTGATGACATCATACAGTATGAGTGCACAGTATCTGACTAGTTCTATCCACACTGTTGGATGGTTCTCAACCACGTCATTGTTCTCATTTGTCTTTTTGTTTGTTTGTATTGATTAATGTTACCTGCACAGTGTATTCGATGAATTGTTATATTACCAATTTAAAAAAAGACTACAAGTAAACAAAATAACATAAAATCAGGATGTATGATATTGATGAATGTTGGAGAATTGAAACAGATCAACACACTCTCCGGTTTAAACTCAGGTGCTGTTGGAGAAGCTGCTGAGGTCCTGCCCAGGTGTCAAGGCTGTCTATGTGATGGTCAGACCAAAAGCTGGACAGAGCCCACAGGCCCGTGTGAATGACATGGTCAACTGCAAGGTGAGAGCTGGGCTAAGGTGTCAATGGGCATTTTAAAGAGTGTTTCAATGGGCTAGGGAAGGGGTCCGGAAATAGGCACACAGCTCTTTCTCTCTCTTGGTAAGGGAGTGACATTGAGGGTTGGACCTATTGCAAAGGGAAACAATGAGTATAACTATGAGTTGGTTAATGAATTAGATAAGATAGGTCAATAATCCTAGCTTGTATTCTAAGAAAAGAGGATACCTGAGAGGGAGTACCAGAAGACCACAGCTTGCTACATCTAAACTAGCCTCACCTAGAGTGAAAAGGTGTGCATGCTGTGTTCCTTTGTGGCCCCTGTGAAATCTGCGGAAACAAAGGACCTGGTTGGAAATGTTGCCGTTTTCTCTTCCACCCAGAGATGCATCTATATTGTTTTGACACTTGGTTGACCTCACTGGTTCATTGTCTTTGTTCTCCTCTCCGCAGTTGTTTGAAAGGTTGCAGGAGGAGGAGCCAGGCTTTGCGGAGAAGATCATTGCCGTGAATAGTGACCTCACACAGCCAGAGATGGATCTGAGTAAGGAGGACCAGAATACTCTGGCTGAAAACATTAACATAGTCTTCCACTGTGCCGCCACTGTCCGCTTCAATGAGCCACTGAAGTGAGTTGGTGTCCCGTTCTTCAATCTCTTGTTTCACTCACAGTTCTTCACTTGTTGATGATTACCGTCACGATTATTAAGTGTTAATGTGTTATTACAGTGTGTACTTGACAACAAATGTTGTGGTAGTGTTGACATAGCGTGCCAAAAGTAGCTTGCAGTACAGAGAGAAAGCTGCAACCTCACACTTCCCTCAACAAACTGCTGAGCCCGCAGGAAATGAGCACGCACTATTTACTTCTGAGCCAGGTGCTTCATTGAAGAAGTGTTGATAATTTAATTCCTTTGATTTAATATTGTTGTATAAATGTCCAAACACTTCAAGGATGAAAGACATTCAAAAGTGCATACAGTCGGACATTCCACAAAACGTACCATCAGGGCTTTGTGGCATTAAATGCTAAATGTCAAGCTCAGTCTAAAACTGTTCTGACTGTGAGCCACAGGTTTAAAGAAGCTGAGCGTGGCATGTGGGGAATTCTCATGCACTTTATCATGAAATGCAGTGAGTGTTCTGTAGCGTTACTGATGATGTGGCAATTGATCAAATGTGTATTGCTATTTGTAGCTTAGCAGGAAGAGGAATTTTCTATTATTGGCAGGTGTGGCGAAGTGATAGAAGTCATTGTCTGCTCTTCCTCCCACACAGAGATGCCATGCAGCTGAATGTCTTGGCCACACAGAAGATGGTGGCACTGGCACACAGGATAAAGCACCTGGAGGTCTTTATTCACATCTCCACAGCCTACGCCAACTGCGACCGAGAGCTCATCGAGGAAGTCATCTACCCACCCCCAGTGGATTACCGCAAACTCATCGACTCCCTCAGGTGAGTCGGTCCACACTCAGGCAAATGAAAGGCCTCATTAACATTGTGGCGATGGCTGACTTTCTTCTATCTCTGCTCTAAAACATGTGGATGGACGAGGGTTATCTCAGAATACAGGAATTCCATTTGCAATGTAAATACCGTAGTTTAACCTTTTGTTCACTTGAACCTTGGTGCGTTATTTGCAACCCTTTTATCTTTTCCCTGCTTGTCTTATTGCTCTGTTATTGAAAGCATGTCCTGAGCTCTCATCGCCAATAAACTGCAGTGAAATTTGTTCTCTTGCTACAGGAAACAAAACATTTCCAGACACGCCCCTGTAACCTCATTAGTTTTGATTGTCCACAAAGATTCAGTTATATTCGTTCATACTGAAGAGTTTTTTTGATGGTCTTTGCCCTTTTCAGCTGGTTGAACAGTTTTGTTTTTAATGGTTGCAGATTGCCATGTGTGCACAAAGGAAGTGGCCGCAGTTAGTATTGGTGATTGATGTCAGTAGTCATTAGGCGTGCCAGATGAGCGTTACACTAGCACTGTAAATCAGCCCTTGAATAGCACTAGCATGTAGCCTGCCAGTCTCAGCTGCTGTGTTAGATTAATAAAGCGTTTGCAGTAGCTTCTTTGTGGAAAAAGCATGCAGGGTTTGACGGTAGATGGTGCACAGATTAACTACAGGGAGATGCAGGCTGATTTTGTGTTAAACTTTAGTAGATAACCCATTTTTTAAGTTGTGTTTAAGCCTAGGAAATGTATTTAGGTTTTTTTTTATTGCTTTTTTGCTATATGTGCTTCAGTTAACCTTTAATTATTAATGTCTTTGCTGTAGCTGGATGGATGATAGTCTGGTGTCAGCCATGACTCCCAAGCTGATTGGAGAGCGTCCCAACACTTACACCTACACCAAAGCTATGGCTGAGTATATGGTGCAGCAGGAGGCCGGAAACCTCAACATCGCCATCGTCAGGCCATCCATAGTTGGAGCAAGCTGGAAAGAGCCTTTCCCAGTGAGTTCTAAAAAGGATGTTGATAACACATTGCTTGTTTAACTGTAAGGCAATACAGTAGGCTGTTCTGTTCCTGTCCGCATGGGAAGAGTTCATTTTTAGAAAATACACTTGCTAGAGCATAAAATCTCAAAGTTACTTACAAATGATAAGATAATGCTTTCCTTTATTAACAGTTATTGATCATTTGCTAATACTTTGAGCACTAATGTCATGCTGTCTTGCTTCTGACTCCGTTTTAGGGTTGGATTGATAACTTCAATGGGCCCAGTGGGATATTCATTGCAGTAAGTATTCAGGAAAAAAGTGCTTTAAAAACATTCTGCACCTTTCTTGCTTTAAGCTTATTTCTCTACCCTGTCTAACGAAAGTCTTAGTTCTATGATGTTTCTGGTCTTGACCCTCTGTGACATAAATGTTACCGGAGCCTTTACCTTTCCTCTCACCCTGCTCAGGCTGGCAAGGGGATTCTGCGGACGATGAAAGCATCCAACGATGCCGTGGCTGATTTGGTGCCTGTGGATGTGGTCATCAATGCTACCCTGGCTGCAGCTTGGTACTCTGGATCACAGCAGCTCAATAGGTTTGAGAGTCACACAAATCTCCTCAGCGATAACTCCGCAATGACTTGACACGTCCTTTGGCGTCTGTGTGATCGTGTTAAGCTTTGAATGCTGATTTTTCTTTAATGTGGATTTCTCAACAGACCTAAAAACATCCTGGTGTATAACTGCACAACTGGTGGAATCAACCCATTCCGCTGGGGGGAAGTCGGTATGATATCTTTGATCTTTGCTGAACACAGCCTCTCCTGTAAACCTGTAACCATGGAAGCTTAGAAGTGTAAACACAAGAGTTTAATAATAGGTTGTCATCTGAGCTTGCCGCACCCAAACTAGGATTTTGAATGTTTTGTTCCACCTGCTTGTCGTAGATCCTAGCTTGAAGAATTTGCTTTATGACAGAATACACATGGTATCCAGAATGGTGAAACAAGATAATGTAATTCTTTATTCGTCCCCCAGGTGGGGAAAGTCGTGACAGTGTTGCAGAGTTAGATTAGTTCTAGTGAGTCCAATATTGTAAAGTGACACACTTTAAATGCTTTTATGATCCTAAAACGCTGTTAGCACACCTTAAGTTTCTGTTCCACATTGTGATGAGGATATAACCTTACCAGTAGATTGCAACACAATGTGTTAACGCCTGCAACACACACTCCTTGTGGAGCTGTAATATTGTGTGCATCTTGACTGACCCCCTGAATGTTTGCTTGCATTTTGTGGTTGAATTTTTTTTAAGGTTTCCAAGGGTTGTTCAATCCACACAGACCGGCTGAAGTAATGCCCTATAGAGGGAAAACAAATTTAGATATTGTGATATTTTATAGCTCTGTCTTACTTTCAAAATTATCAGAGAATATTTTGGTATTTTGAAAAATATATATTGTATTATTGAAACAAATGATTTCGTTACCTTGTAGATCAGAATCAAAGCCAAATTTGTTTGGCCAAATCACATAGAAGACTTGTAATTGAAATTTGAAGAATGCTTATTGATGACTTATTGATGAACAACCTCTTGTTTCTATTCTTGAACAACCTCTTGTTTCTTAGAGTACCATGTAATATCCACATTCAAGAGGAACCCACTTGAGCAGGCTTTCCGCCGGCCCAATGTTAATCTCACATCCAATCGCCTAATCAATCAGTATTGGATTGCCGTGAGCCACAAGGCTCCGGCTTTCCTCTATGATTTGTACCTCAGGCTGATTGGACGAGAGCCCAGGTAACCTCATCGCATCGCCGATTCAGACGTACCCCGCCTCTTGTGTTTAATGCCAACTGCCTACATGCACCGCTGCTTCTTGCTTCCACACGTTTTCCTCATTCTAGCTGTGATACTAATGTCTTAGGTTCTTTTTGTTTTGTTTTGTTTTTTGTGGGGTGTTAAGAATGCATAGCCCAACTGTTTTCCTGGACATATAGAGGAATGCTGATGGGTTCTGCAGTCTTATCATCTTGTGTTTGGAATATTCTTATTTGTGTTTCCAAAATGTAAGCACAGTCATCTAGGTTCAGTTGATAAAAGGACCAAGATGAATTTTGTTTTATGCCTTTTGGGAACCCAGCACAGATTTTTTGGCCTTTGACCTGTCGACCTCTGAATTGTCACGGAAGGTCAAGTGGACTGTTGATATAATTGATTTATTATAATGCTGACGATTTATTGTCATGACTGCGTGGTGATGACAGGCTTATCGTCATTAATATCAAGCATGGGCCTGCATCTTGCCTCAACAGGAGGAGGAATCAAGTATTTTCCTTCACCTCGTCCTCTTTATCGTATTTTTCCTACAGAGAACTGTATAAACATGACCTTCAAGACCAATCCCTTAGAGAAGGCCTTCAGAAGGCCCAATGTCAATCTACGCTCGAACCCCTTTACTAATCAGTACTGGACAACTGTCAGCCACACGCTGCCAGCCCTGCTCTATGACTGCTATCTCGGCCTGACGGGCCAGAAGCCCCGGTAAGGTTTCAAGTGCCCCCAGACTCTGTGTGCCAGTCACCCCACCTTTTCCATGTGCAACCCCCCCCCCCCCCACACACACACTATCCACCTCATGGGGTCTCATTTGAACTGGTTCTGAGGGCCAGTGGGAACTGAGAAGGGTCAGAGGATTAAACATTAGTTAACATTGGTTAAAATTCAATTCTTCATGTATTGAAAATGGATGATCACTTTGTTTTGGCCTCTATCTGAGCGTAATATCAGCTCTTCTTTTTCAGGCAATGTAAACATGTAGTATTTGTCAAAAGTGATCGCTGCAGTAAGTTTGATGCAGTTTGGCCAATTTTACCTTTTTCATATAATTATACTTGCCATTTGTGAGGCCATGCTGTGAACATAGCCATTAACTGTCATTTCTCACTTTTCAACCAATCATGTAATCTCTTGGGGCACCATGGGGCTTATGCTATGTGGCAAACTCAAAGGTGTGTTTTCTGAGAGATGGTCCAGTACTTGTAGTTACCGTTGAACTTCCTTCCTAATCGATTCGGTTTCCACTAAATTCAACCCAATTCGATCTATTATTCCCTGCCAGTTTTTACATAGAGTTTGGCGGCCTGACATTCATTTGGCTCAGTAGCCAAGTCACATCCTCGCGGGTGTAAACGGCTCCTAATTGGCGATGTCATACACTGCAAGTACTGATCATCTCTCTCCTGTCTGTCTGTGCTGATCAGCTCTGCATGTTTGTCACTTCCTCTCAAACATTCACCATCACAGAAGGAATCTTAAGCATCACAATCTGTCTTTGTCTAAATGGTTTCTTGACCATCATTTCATCCAAGACGACACCAGGCCTACTTTGGATCGTGGGTCTGTTTGAATCATGGCAAAGTCGCCATTGCAGCCATCTACATACAAGTACTAACAAGGAAGGGCTCGAGTGAAAGGCTCTGCCAAGGCTTCACATTTCTCTAATTTGCCATTTGAGATGGAGGTGGTAGTTGAATATCTGTTGCCCCACAATGCTTGGATAAATGTACCTCCAAACATACAAATGCTAATATTTCTTATTGATCTATCATGAGACACATACACAAATTTCTTTTCATTCATTTTGTTAGATGTATTTAAAGATTTGCATAAATTACAAGACGTCCACTGTTTATTGTTATGTTAACCTTAGTCATACAAAGTTTCTAGATCTGCATCAAGATCTAATCTGTTGCTCCTTGTCCCATGACCCACCCCTCTACAGAATTGTTTGACTTTTTCCACTTATTCCAAATTGGATCAAAAACACAACCTCCTTGGCAGAGGTGTTGGGAGCAAACCAATCTCTACCCGGTGAGAGCTCAGACTCTCTTATGGACCAGACTAAAAGCTGCTGTCTTGATTTAGTTACATTCTTAAAGACTGGTATGAACCTCTAATAACCTTAAAATCTGAACTAACACTTGAAACACACTCATTTAGACATTACCTGGATTCACTCGTGTTAGCAGGAGGACCATTTCAACATAGGGACTCTGCTTTATAGCCAAAGCAGTACAAGAGACATTATACGTTCTGTTTTTGCCCAATTTGGCCTGAATTTGGTTCCTGGCCTCATAGCAGTTCTGCAACTTGATGCTGCATTGTCCTCCTGCACACAGTTAAATCCAGTTAGCCCTTTGCTGATCTGTCAGAAAAATGAAAGCCTGCTTTTGGACAAACCTCAAGTTACATCGTAGAACATTTCATCATCTTCTCCTTTCTCTGAGTATGTCCTTTGTTTTAAAGGTATTGTCACCTGTTAATCCCTTCTGTCCATTCCACTGCTCTTGTTTCCCTTCTCCTCCATCTCCTGTCTTCTCTTCATCACCTCCTTCACTTGTTTAATTTAGGATGATGAAGACGATCACTCGCCTCCACAAAGCCATGATGGTCCTGGAGTATTTCACCAGTCACTCTTGGGTGTGGAACACAGACAACATGACCATGTTACTGGGCCAGATGAGCCCCGACGATAAAAAGGTGAGGGGCAAACTGCATGATGATGGAGAGAAAAGTAACTGCAGCAAATGATGTAATGGGGATTAGACTTGATGATGTAATGGCAAGAAAAATTACTGTTCCCATTGAAGCGTTCCAATCACAATATGTTCTATAACGCAATCTCACTTTATGCATAACCTATCCAGCTAACAACCTTTTCTCCTTCCTGTAGGTTTTCAACTTTGATGTGCGTCAGCTGCACTGGGCAGAGTACATGGAGAGTTACTGTATGGGCACCAAGAAATACGTCCTCAACGAAGAGCTGTCAGGCCTTCCTGCCGCACGCAAACACCTCAACAAGTAAGACTGCATGGGACGCTCTCTTGATAATTCACACAGGAAGAGTGAGCAGACGGCCTTTCTTTCAGGGTCACCATAGTTAATGCTCAGGATCGTAGCACTTTGTTCATCCCTCCATTAGCCACAGATGTCTTATGTGCATATGATGTCAAGAGTGAGAGCGAGGCCTTTTCATTTTTAATGGATAGTACAGTTACTGTAGGGCTGATTCTCTGGGGCTTTAACAAAGATTAATGTGAATCCAGTACAGACATGTGAATCACAGATGGACGCGTCTGTTTAATGTCATAACGTATAATCGCAGTCATAGATACTGTCACTGGATAACGGTTATGTATCCAAGTGCAGGGAACCAGAGCAACAGAGCTTGAAGGCCTGGTCTGCCTGCTGTGTGCAATAAATGATGAGTTAGAGAGTGATGGCACATAGAGTGATATTAGAATCAGTTACCCTTTGTCACAGGAATGAGACAAAGTGAGTGCATGTTCTCTACACCTTTCTGATTTGTCTCAAACTGTTTTTTTTCTCCTCTAGGCTGAGGAACATCCGCTACACCTTCAACACCGTTCTGGTGGTGTTCATCTGGCGCATCTTCATCGCCCGCTCCCAGATGGCCAGAAACATCTGGTACTTTGTAGTAAGCCTCTGCTTTAAATTCCTCTCCTACTTCAGAGCTTCCTCCACTATGAGATAGTGAGCCTGAGTGGCCGGGTTGGAGGGATGAAGAAAGGATGGAGCTCTGGCTGTGGATGGCGAGGATGCGGAGCTCAAAGCCCATATACTCAACGCTGCTGTCTTATCACCCATGTTTGCCTTGGAAAGATGGCGCACTACTGGACCTCAACAGTCTAAATGTTGCATATTTTGGATCTCAAGGGGGGCCTGGACTTATCTCACATGTAACAAAGATTCAGTTTGGCATCAACACTCACACTGGAGACTAGCAGTACAGGCTGGTTTGTGTCCTGCTAAATACCCCAGAAGCAGGACTGCAACCCCCTCATTCTGTTCATTTCCAATTACTCTGGTCTAAACACTGTCTTCAAGCCAGCTGTACTCCTGCAGAATCATCACGCTTTGGAGTGCTTCCCTGCTGTCTCATTTGTCTGCTTCCCTCGCTGCCCCCGCCTGTTAAACCAAACATCCATTTGAAAGATGCTCTGCTCCAAAATGCACAGGGCTGGTTCTGAGTCATCCCAGGCCTGGATCTCATAGGTCAGTTTTTGTATCCATTTTTGTACCCATTGCCTTTTTGTGGACGACCCTAACTGCTGTGGGTTTCCTTCATATCTCGCGTGTCGTCGATTGTGAGCTGCATTATCTGCGGTCTTTCCCTGCACCACACCTGCCAGGATGTCCGCAAAGCAAAGCATTAATCTTTGTCCATCATAGGCAGTTTGGCACACCGTTTTGAGGCTGTTTGAGGTAGATGTTTCTTGCTACAGCACTCTTGATTTTTAAATTGAATTCCCAGAGGCTTGTTCAGCAGCAGGGTGGCCTAAGGATCATTATATTCACCTCGTGCTACCCTCCCGTCCTTAAGACCAAAGCTAGTTGAGGTGCACTGACAGCTTGGTGTCTCAAAAGAAAACCAAGACTAGGAGAGCAGATAACACCATTCCTTTGGTGAATTGGTTCATGCCTCCTGCAACTGGGATTGTAATATCATAGCTTTATTCAGTGCCTAAAAACCGGATCGTTCTGGCATAAGCAGATCCTGCAAATGTATCTTAAAGGCATTCATGATTATCATCGAAGTGGTTTGCCAAAATACCTCAAAGCTGGCAGTCTCATAGCTGTGTACAGGATGGAATGGGGGTTGTTGAGAGGAGACATTTTGGTAACTGGTAATTGTGGAGCCACATGAAATGGACCCCATATCAGTTAACATCCGGAGTCATATTAAGAATGGACGAAGAGTGTAGTTTGCTGCTTCCTGTCTTTGATTTCTGTCTTCATTCATTTTAGTTTATATCTTTTTAAGTCTTAGAAAATGTTTTTCGGGGGAAATTACATTCAGACGAGGTCACTTAAGTTGTTTTGTTTGTAAGTTGGAGCATCTTTGGTCTGAAGTCGAGCTAGATACTGATATTTTCACCCCTTCAACAAAAAAAGTTCCTCTGATAATTTAGCCTGAAATGATTTGATGATGGCGCCTTCTCTCGTCTGTCCACCGCTGGAATCAGTTGAAACACCAAGAGCACCTTCAGCATCCATAACTCGACACCAGGTCATAACGCGTTGTTGAGAGATGAGAATGACGGTAGCACTTGTTTTCTTTGGGTTCTATCTTCACCTATACATCACCGATATCACTAAACCTCCTACTTTACTCTGCTACTCTGCTTCGAAATGAAATGAAATCGCTGGAGTGTCCCTTTAAGGTAGCGCTCAAAGTGACTGTCACCGCATTAGGAAGGTAAAGTTAGAAAGATTCATCACGTGCATATCATCATCTTCCTCACACACGGCCGGCTGCTCAATCTCTCTCGGGTCTCAGTGCTTTCTCATGTTATGTGTTCGTCTTTCCTGCCTCGGTTGCTGCTCTGTCTAGTTGGGTTTCCTGTCATAGCTGTTCAGTACCGTACACTTCCCAGTCTGAATAGTATTTGACCTTTTAATGTAGATGAAACGTTTGCGCTATAGATTCAACGGGCATAATGTTGAAGCTCACTTTTCTCTTGGATTTGAAACTCAGAATGCCATATTTGAAAGTGGAACTAGTCATCATAATAGTTGGTTGTATTCATGTAGATGTGTGCACTTTGTTCTATTTTTCCACTTTCACACACACTACAATGTTTGAAAGCAGAGTTTGTCTCAGGAGTGTATTTGACCGTAAGCAGCTTAAACGCCTCCATGGATGTTCTGTGAATGTCTTGAGGGTCATCGAGGAAGCGCCTTTGGGTCTTTGCACTCCGGTTTTTAAAGCGTAGGTCAGACGAGACGCACCCAACCCGACGCCAGAGAGGTGTTATCGGATTCACACCTGCTTTGACATTACTAAGTACGTTCACGCGCACTCTAAAACCAAGGCAGTGCTTTCTTGCCATGCATGCACCTTAAGGGGATCGGCACGAATCGAAGTCGGCCCAAGTTACAGCCCTAGATTATGCGATGTGTAGTGGATTACTTTCGGCAAGTAAACGTCGCAAGTAAGCATTACTCCCAACGGGCAGACTCGAACAGAAACAAGTGCAATCCCGATTCCCTGTATGCATGAGGTTTAATCACATTTTTGCCTTTGAGTGCATGCAGATGTCTGACAGGTTCGGGCGCGGCCAGAAGCTTCAGCCTATAGAGGGCAGTGTAACAACTCTTTTCTGCCTGTTTTGATAAATGACTCTCAAAATAGGATTGGTTGATCAGTGGAACTAAAGTCAAATTAAAAGTAAAAAAAAAAAAAACATTGTTGAAACATGTATGCAAGTGTGAATCGTGCCTGATGTTTTGTCAATAATCTGTGAAGAGAGCAATCAGATCTATGTTTTGTAATATTTTGTGTACAGCTCTATTTAGGTAGACACGATACAATAAAACAAAATGTATTTTTATGCGAATGACATGAGGCAACTCTTTGACTGCTAATGAAGCTTGAGGAAATGTTATTTTACACAACTTGGAGCGGCTTTAAATGCTAAAAAAAATAGGATGTAAATGACTACCGTTTGTTTGGGTCTGAATTTCCGTACATGTATCCTGTTTCTCTGAATGTGAGAGAAAAACACAGCCTGATGTCTTTGCACTTCAATCCCTGAACAAAAAGTTAACATGGCAGTTACAGTATGTCCCATTTTAACAATAAGCGAGCATTGTTGTACCATTTTTTAGCTAAGAAGTGAAGGCAGGGTCGTGTCATTTATGTATTATGTCAGGAAATCGGACTGAATCATTCTAGTAGTTTGATTATCAGACGATTTCTCTGCAACATCACATTAAAGCCCCGTAAGCTAAATGGGTCCATTTAAAATGATGGCTCCCAGCTCATGAAACTCATTCGGTTATTATCTCTTACACTCCTCAAACACTCCTTTGTTTATCTTAGTTTTACCTAAACTCTTGAAATGTTTATTTAACATTGTCTTCTGTCGGTTGATTCACTAAAACAATGTTGTTTGTTTGTTTTTGGCGCTGTGAATACACTGTTAGGTCAACTTCTTACAGTTTACTGTCATGGCCGCCGTGTTTTGGATCTGATGGCCTGTACTTTTTATCATACTTTTTTTTTTCTGAGATAGGACAAGGGTGTGATTGGCAGAGATCATATGACAACATTGAATTGTCAATAAATTAGAATCTGGTCTCTTCCCCTTGATTGTGTCGCTTACTGAACCAGACTGAGAGACAATTTAAAGGCTCAGGAAACCTTCACAGGTGATTTGAGTTAATGAGCTGATTAGAGTGAGACACCCTGAGGCTACAATATTGAACTTTTTCCAGAATATTAAAATTTTCTGAGATACTGAATTTGGGATTTCCATGATCTGTAAACCATAATCATCAAAATTAAAACAAATAAAGGCTTGAAATATTTCACTTTGTGTGTAATGAATCTATAATATATGAGAATTTCCCTTTTTGAAATGAATTCACTTTTCCACAATATTCTTATTCATTGAGCGCCACTTGTAGTTTCGGGCTACATAACTTTCAGCCTAACCCTTATCCCTAAAAACGCACATTCTTGCATTTCTGTTGTCTCATGGCTCAAAGAGGATGTCTGTGATCCTATGAGAGTGTTGGTTCTTTGTTGATTTTGACCTCCAACGTCAATGTTGCATTGTGAAATTGTTCCACGAGTGCCCTGTCTGTGAATCTGTTACTGGTCTATACTTTTTGTGCTTTGAATCTCTTTCAATACTTCTGCTTTGGTGCAGTGGGGTGAGTACAGGCCACCAGCTGAAGGGAGAGAAAATGTTCTTGCAACACTCATTGTCTAAATGAATCTCAAATAATAAATCAATAGGTGCCTTTGTTTGTACACCAAAAAGAAGGAAATAAAAAACTAAATCCTCTTCCTGATTTAGAGGCATTTTTTTCTGTTTGTGTGAATCTGTCCAGTTGACCTGTTTCATGTCTTGCATAACAGATCTGTTCTCCACTTAACATGCTATATCAGGAAGCCAGATTATAGTGGCGATTGTTGAAGGGCTCCATTAACATTTAATGCAGCCTTTCAGAATTATAACACTCCATGAATGGAGGGTTGGGGCTGTCCTCTTTTTTTGCCAGCTCAGTTTTCACTTTCTCTTAAGAGACTGTAAGGGTGTAAGGATTTCCACGCATGCTCAGGTGCTCTAGAGGCATTTATTGTAAATGTCTGCATGGTTTCCTGTTTGATATTAAGTCTTGGATATGGGGAAAGAGAGAGAGAGATTGCAAATGTTTATCTTTTTACAAAACCTTTCAACAATAAACAATAACAATAAGGTATATATAAAACAACTTGTCAATCAATGTAATGTTCAAAGACATTTCCAGAAAAACGGAGTATTAACTGAAAAGTACCAAGCTGGAGATGAACGTATAAGAGCGACCTCGATAATGCAGAAAGCTGAGGAGAGTAAATATAACTTCAAGAAGATTGTAAGGTGCGGAAAGCCATCCACAGACACAGATTACATAAACAAATCATTTACCAAAATATCAGATAATGATAATCTATTCTCAGACTTGTCTGTTTGGAGTTGTGTGTAAACAGTTTTCTGGGTTTTTTTTAATTTCCTAAACAATAGCTCTTTTATTAATTGTGTTAACTATATATAAAACGCTATATATTGTGTTATCTTTATTTTAAGGGCCATCTGCCGTTCAGTTCTTGGTCTCAGTGTTGTGCTGTGTCTGCTACTCTAAACAGTGCGACTCCAGTGGACAAATTAGGAATAGTAGTTTCTTTGATGGAAAATTAAAGAAAACTTTCACACACACAATAAATGTCTTAGAATTTTCACACTTGCAGTACAATTGTCTCAGGAGGCCCTAAGGCATCAAAAGCTCCAGGCAGGTCAGTCACCAACTGACCTGCCTGGAGCTATTGATGCCTTAGGCCCTAATTTTCACACTTTGCAAAGTCATCCCACCAGAGTCTAAACAACAGGGCCTAAGGCATTGTACTGCGTTGTCCTGCATTGTACGGCTTTGTACTTTTCAGTAAATGCTGCGTGTTTGTTCTGGAAACGTCCAATCTCTATATAGCAAGCACATTATTATTAATTATTATTATTTATCTCCGGTATTGTTGTCAGTGAAAGCAAATTGTAGCTGTCCAGGCAGAGTTAAACTCTCTGTTCCTCCAAGCCTTTTTTGGAGTTATCCACGGATAGTGAATTCAGTTCAGTTCACATTTCTACACAGATGTGGAAATGTATTTACATTTAAAATCATGCGGGGGGGCAGGAAAATATTCTTATCTACAGAAGGGGGGCCTTCAGTAAAGTTTGGGAACCACTGAGTTAAGAAATGTCAGGTTGTTCATCATATGGTTTGTAAAAAGATAAATAAAAGTAAACATTTGCAATCTGAACCTGTACTTCTTTGCACTAAGTACAGGGGTGGGGAACCTCTTCCAGGCAGATCGCTCCGCGCAAAAGTTTTGTTGGCAGACAGGTTTTATATGAAGTAAATTGTTATTATTGGAATTAGTGGTATCTGTATTAGTGGAATAAATGACCATTTTGATTCTACATCTGCCTCGTTGTTTGACCAATATGGATATCAGCTACAGGGGAATACGAGTCAGAAACTTTACGTCCTGTGAGGGTGGCAAAACGCAGATCCCAGGAGGTCTGGACAAAGCAGCACAGAATACATGCAGAATATTTACTCTTCAGTGATGGCCAGCAGCTGACTCCTCCCCATTGTTGCCACACTACAAATGCATATACAAACTCCATTACTGTCACTAAAATGTTCGTGTTTGTGACTCGTTCACTGGCGCATCCACATGGCTCATCACGGTAAGTAGGAACACTTCCTTAGCCTTTGTCTTTCAAGACTGAAGTGAAGTTTCTGCTCTTGAATACCGTCGCAGCATTGATGTATTAATTTTCAGGATCTGCAAAAGACAGCATTGATCGGTCATTGCCAGTTCTTACCTCGAGCAACAGTCTTGAAAACAATGAAAGCAGCTTGAGAGTTTTCATAGATGATAAGATAAAAGAGATTGATTCACTGGTGAGTACCATCTATCTAACTATCTATCTATCTATCTATCTATCTATCTATCTATCTATCTATCTATCTATCCATCCATCTATCTATCTATCTATCTATCTATCTATCTATCTATCTATCTATCTATCTATCTATCTATCTATCTATCTATCTATCTATCTATCTATCTATCTATCTATCTATCTATCTATCTATCTATCTATCTATCAAGTCCTTACATTTCTCTTCATTGTTGAAAAATGCATTTTCACAAAACGTTCACTCTGCTCTCGTTCAACCAGGAGAGCGATGAAACTTTTATTGTGGCAAATCTGGATGAGGTTGTGGAGAGGCACCGCTGCTGGCATCAGCACTTGCCAAGAGTCAAGCCTTTCTATGCGGTGAAGAGTAACAACACTCCAGTGCTGATCAGGATGCTGAGCGCTCTGGGCACAGGGTTCGACTGTGCCAGTAAGGTAAAGATGAGGACTTTTGCGTCCACACTACTGAGCCATGTTCTCACAACCCCCGGCGGCCGTGGCTTCCTGCTGTTTCCACTCCGATACTTGTACCTCACATTGCCTATTTTACCTCAGGGTCTACGTAAAAAGTTTGACAACAACAACAATAATAACAATACAACCTTCCTTCTTTCTCTCTAGCTCTCTCTCTCCTTTTCCCCCTCTTTCTGTATAAAAAATTATCTCCAAAATATCTTATAACTGTATGCACACTGTCATGTAAATAGTTTGCTTCAATAAAAACAAATAGCAAAAAAAAAAGATCAGGACTTTTGGTAAAGGGTATTTGGAGTTGTTTGTTCATTGGCAACATTTTCTGTTTCTACAGGCAGAGATTCAGCAAGTCCTTTCCCTTGGAGTGGCGGCAGATAGAATCATTTTTGCTCATACAATAAAACCACGGTCGCATGTCAAATACGCCCACACTCATGGAGTTCAAATGATGACCTTTGACAGTGAGGGAGAACTGTCAAAAATTCTTCAATGTCATCCCAGTGCAAAGTGAGTCATCACAGACAGATATCATATCATACCATTCAGCCATTTGGTCTTTTGTTGGGCCACTGTTACCTGCCCAAAGTTAACTGTTTGGGACATTAAATGTGATTTGTGTTACAGAAATAATGTTGACTTGACTCGACATAAGATAAGATAAGATAAGATGAAGGTTTATTATCCCGAAGGAAATTACTGTGCAACAGTAACAGTACAGTGCAGAATCAAACAAGTACGAGAGATCACCAAACTACTGCAATATAGAAACGTGCAAGAGTGCATGCAGATACTAAGTACAACATAATAAGTACACACAATAAGGGGTACGAAGTACATACAATCAGGCAACAGTACATGACAGTACAAATGACATTACAAATACATGAGGAGGACAAGGGTACAAGTGCAGATGCGCAGATGTGCATCTGGCAATATAATTACAGCACACACGTGGTGGGGGGGGGGGGGGGGGGGGGGGGGATCCCTATGATCCCTATGATCCCACTGTCCCGACCCGAGGTAGATTTAAGTCCAATGGCCACAGGGAGGAAGGATTTCTTGTTGCGTTCAGTAGTACACCTGGGGGGAATGAATCTATTACTGAAGGTGCTCTTGTATGAGGCCAGCACCTGGTTGAGAGGGTGAGAGTCATTGTTCATGATGCTTACGTAGCTTGCGCAGCATCCTCCTCTCCGAAACACGCTCCAACGAATCGAGTTCAACCCCCAGGACGGAGCCAGTTTTCCTGACGATCTTGTTGATCCTGTTGGCGTCTGCTGACCTCTGCCGACTGCCCCAGCACACAACAGCGAAGAAGATGGCACTTGCAATCACAGACTGGTAGAACATCCTCAGCATGGTGGTGGAGGGCGGCAGTAGCCTCTGGTTCCGCTTGGGAACCGGAAGGTCGCCGGTTCGGACCTGTATGGACCAAGTAAGTGGACTGGTAGCTGCCAGTTTGCCTCCAGGGCACTGCCGAGGTGCCCCTGAGCAAGGCACTGAACCCCCAACTGCTCCAGGGCGCCGAATAATGGCTGCCCAGCAATAATAGGAAGTCGCTGTGGATAAAAGCGTCTTCTAAATGACCGTTATGTAATGTAATGTAATGTGTTGCATACATTGAAGGACCGGAGCCTGAGGGGTAGAGTCGACTTTGCCCCTTCTTGTACACTGCCTCAGCGTTCTTAGACCAGTCCAGTTTGTTGTCCAAATGGACTCCCAGGTATTTGTATACCTGCACAGAGTCCACAGTCACCCCATTGATGGACACAGGTGTGGGGGGTGACTTCTTCTTGCGGGGGTCCACCACCAGCTCCTTAGTTTTGTCAGTGTTGAGCTGCAGGTGATTCTGCTCACACCACTTGACAAAGGAGTCCACGACGCCCCTGTACTCCTCACCCTTCCCCTCGGTGATGCAACCTACTATTGCAGAGTCATCTGAGAACTTCTGCAGATAGCAGGACTCTGAGCAGAATTGAAAGTCTGAGGTGTACAGGTTGAACAGGAATGGTGATAGGACCGTACCCTGAGGGGCCCCAGTGTTGCACACCCCAGTGTCAGACACACATCCCTGCAGTCAGACAAACTGAATCCACTATCCAGGAAACCAGGGGAGAGTCTACCTGCATCGCCGAGTCTACTTGCATCGTCCGACAGCTTATTCCCGAGCAGAGCCGACAATCTTAATCTTCTTAAGGAAGATTTCACACTTGTAACAATAATTCTACTTCATGTTAATAATCTTAAATGTAATTATGAAAAAATTTAACTTACATAATACAAAAAATGTAACCTCTAAAAGACAAAACTCTGACACAATTTTTCCAAAATTTCCAGACTTGTGCTAAGGCTTAGAGTGGACGACTCCAAATCTGCATTAAAACTGGGTGTAAAGTTTGGGGCAGAACTTGCAGCAGCTGGTAACCTGCTTAAGTGTGCAAGAAAGCTGGGCCTAGAGGTCATCGGGGTCAGCTTCCATGTTGGCTTCTGTTGCGGTGACAGCATGGCTTTCATGAAGGCCATCGCAGATGCCCGGCATGTCTTCGATATTGCTGTGAGTTGTTGTGGTATTAGTTACATTTATCCATGTTTTGATAGAGAAAAAAAAAGGAGATTTCCTTCACACACACAAGGCAGTTTTGGTTGAAATTCTTTTCAATGCTATGTTTTTCAGACTTTGTTGGGCTACCAGATGAATCTCCTGGACATTGGTGGAGGATTCTCTGCAATGAAAAGCCCTAGGATCAGGTTTGATAAGGTAAACTAAAGAAATACACTTGTAAACAATCAAATATTTGATTGTTCATAGGTGTGGCTAGCCGTTTTAGGCCGATGTTATACAGGAGTGAATAGTACACATCTGCAAGCATTCTTCTGATTCCAAAGAAGACTGTTTCAATTTTCATTTTAAGGTCCTTATAAACACCAGCTAAACATCTAAACTAATATAAATGTATCGTCTCTGACAATGTTATTAACCTACTGTGTTCCACCATCCTAGCTGTCCAAAGTCATTAATTTGGCACTGGAAGAATTCTTTCCTCCTGACTGTGGGGTGCAGATCATCGCTGAACCAGGGCTATACTTTGCCGCGACGCCCTTCACTCTGGCAGTGAAAGTCATCGCCAAAAAAAGTTTCATGGAGGAAGCAGATGAACACAACGGTACAATTTATTAGCAACATCAAGAATGGCCATTTAGTACCTCCACCAAGGAGGTTATGTTTTCTTCAAAGTTGGGTTTGTTAGCAGGATTACTCAATTATGAACCCATTTAAATGAATGTTGTTGGGCAGGTTGGACATGATCCGTTGAAGAACTTTGACGCGCCTCATATTTCTTAAATGCTGTAAAAAAAGAAGTCAGTACAGTACTGCAAGAATGGCTATACTAGCAGTGATGATTTGGATTTAGGGGCCAACCTACAAGCTCTCTCACAACTAAACTAAACCCCGCCCAATTTAAGTGGAATGAATAAATTGGTGTATTGATAAAGTGATTTTTGGTAAAATTGCTTAAAATGTGTAATCAATGTGTATATTACAATACTTTGTGTGTTTTGTTTTCTCCCAGCTTGTGAGAAAAGGAGCTCGGTCAGACAGATGTACTATGTTAATGACGGGGTGCACAGCTGCCTACATTACTTGCTTGTTGAGTCCATGGCAGCTTCAATTCACATTCACAAGGTGAAACAAAACTCAGAGAAATATAATGTGTAACTAACTTGTGATGTCAAGTTTGTTGTTTTTCAGAGGAATCACAATCATCTGATCTTCTCCCCTAAAGTTAATATTTCCTTGTATGTGCTGTCCACAGACCATTGAAAGTGGCGAGAAGAAATTCCGCTCTGTGATCTGGGGTCCAACCTGTGACAGCAGGGACAAGATTGCAGACGACTACTGGCTTCCCGAGTTGCATGAGGGCGACTGGATCCTTATTGAAGAGATGGGTGCTTATTCACTCTCTTTGGCCAATGAATTCAATGGTTTCAAGAGAGGTCACATGTACATTGTGGGGACGGATGAGGCCAATCAAATCTTACAATCTGAATAATATAGTAATAAATAAACATACAAATATTTGTGTATGTATATGCATTGTTGAAATCAATATACATTATTAATGATTATAATCAATAATCAATATCTACCTGTGTTTCTACTATCTACTTTAATTGTGTGTGCATGTGATTTTAAGGGATGGGGTAGGAGAGGCCTGGGGGACTCTTATTAAGGATTCAATTGATGGTATGAATATTGATAGTTTTTGTTCACCTCTCCTAATTGTTGGCCAGCTCTTTACTCATAAATAGGTCCTGTACTGATATTGACCATTGCCATGTCATATAGACGGCACATGGTGCATTAAAATGTGGTCACATCCAATGTCAAAATTAAATTTACACCTTGTATCCACATGCACCCATTATTTGTATTCTGCCTGCTTTGTGCTGGAATCAAATCAAAACATTTGTATAGTCCAATATCTCATTCAATGTCTCAATGGGCTTTTCAGGCCCACAACAACAGACAGTTCCAGACTCAGACCCCAGACCTATCTAGGAAGACGAAGAAAATCTCCCAAAAACCTTAATGTGTAAGGAATCTGAGTTGGAAGTTTCGATCCTGCATCTTTATCTTTTCATTACCAAGTACCCCCTGTCTAACTAACTATTATGTGATAACAGTCCATGTAATCTGAGCTGATGCCCAACTCCATTTGAGGACATTGATGCTCTGGCAGGCAGTGAAAGATTAGAACCATGAAAAAACAATTGTTCAACAAATAAGGGGAGTTATCAAAAGCGATAACAACATTGAAACCTACTGTAATGGGCAACTTAACTGGAAAAAGTAAAACTTAGGCTGAAAGACTTCAACAGCATTTCTTCTGAACTGAAGAAGCCTTTCAGATAAGGTGAAACATTTTCAAGCCTTTACCAGTAAGTCCAGTTGCCTAAGATCTACTTTTCCTTGGAATTGCAATAGCAACTTTCCCCCTGCTTGAGGTGTTCATTTTTTTGTACTTCACAAAGTCTCCCAAGCACATTTAAATTGCCTCCAAATTGGTCACGGCAAAAAACTATGCCTCTTTAAAACCTAACATCGTTTCCTACCCTGGTGTGAATGCACCAGACATTTAGTATTTTTCCTAAACCAGGGGTGACCTGGAGGTCCCTCAATAATTCAGTCTTCTGCTCCTTTTTTGATAATATGCATGGCCTTGTCTGCAAGTGTGAGGCTTTCTCCCAGCTCAAATGGAAGTGGCTTAAAAACTGAAACACTGTGATGAAGTGCTTTTGTAGCTGCCAGCTTTATAATTCATGACGAAGAAAAATAAATATTTTATCATTCTATTATCCCAGCATTGAGAAATGACTTCCAAAGATATGCGTTTTACATTCCATGCAGTTTTTGTACATACATGCTTGACACATATTCACACGTTTCACACAATTAGGACAGGTAAACAAACACTATCAATTGTGACGTCATGAGGGGCTGATCCGTCGGCGGATGGAGATGTTCCCCGGTTGGTGCCACACCTGTGGCGCATCATAGAGTAATCGGCAGGACAGCGCACCACAGCTGGGGCGCATCAGAGGGTAATCAGAAGGAGAGCACAAAGGACGGCTGATTGGGAGACCGGGAGAGAGAAGTTGGAGCGATCCCCGAAAGAGAGAAGTCAGGCAGAAGACACCAAGGACTGAGGACCGAGATTCGGCAAGAAGACCCGCTACTGGCCGGAGGGAAAGGAGGCCAGAGCTGGGGACGCCGGTCCTCAGCGGTGATATGAATGCCTGTTACTTATTATACTTTGATGTTTTTGGACAGACCTTACCGTGTGTACAAGGACACCTTTTGTTAAGTTAATTTAAAACCTTGTTAGTACCGAAAACCTCCGTGATTTGTATGTTTGGACACCAGAGCACGGCCTGAAACGGACATCTAGGAGGAACAGCCCCTCACGGTGTCACACAATATTCATACCATCAGTTGATTCCTTAATAAGAGTCCCCTAGGCCTCTCCTACCCCATCCCTTAAAATCACACACAATTAAAGTAGATCGTAGATACACAGGTAGATATTGATTGATTATAATCATTAATAATGTATATTGATTTCAACAATGCATATACATACACAAATATTTGTATGTTTATTAATTACTATATTATTCAGATTGTAAGATTTGATTGGCCTCATCCGTCCCCACAATGTACATGTGACCTCTCTTGAAACCATTGAATTCATTGGCCAAAGAGAGTGAATAAGCACCCATCTCTTCAATAAGGATCCAGTCGCCCTCATGCAACTCGGGAAGCCAGTAGTCGTCTGCAATCTTGTCCCTGCTGTCACAGGTTGGACCCCAGATCACAGAGCGGAATTTCTTCTCGCCACTTTCAATGGTCTGTGGACAGCACATACAAGGAAATATTAACTTTAGGGGAGAAGATCAGATGATTGTGATTCCTCTGAAAAACAACAAACTTGACATCACAAGTTAGTTACACATTATATTTCTCTGAGTTTTGTTTCACCTTGTGAATGTGAATCTAAGCTGCCATGGACTCAAGAAGCAAGTAATGTAGGCAGCTGTGCACCCCGTCATTAACATAGTACATCTGTCTGACCGAGCTCCTTTTCTCACAAGCTGGGAGAAAACAAAACACACAAAGTATTGTAATATACACATTGATTACACATTTTAAGCAATTTTACCAAAAATCACTTTATCAATACACCAATTTATTCAGTCCACTTAAATTGGGTGGGGTTTAGTTTAGTTTAGTTGTGAGAGAGCTTGTAGGTTGGCCCCTAAATCCAAATCACAACTGCTAGTATAGCCATTCTTGCAGTACTGTACTGACTTCTTTTTACAGCATTTAAGAAATATTAGGCGCGTCAAAGTTCTTCAACGGATCATGTCCAACCTGCCCAACAACATTCATTTAAATGGGTTCATAATTGAGTAATCCTGCTAACAAACCCAACTTTGAAGAAAACATAACCTCCTTGGTGGAGGTACTAAATGGCCATTCTTGATGTTGCTAATAAATTGTACCGTTGTGTTCATCTGCTTCCTCCATGAAACTTTTTTTGGCGATGACTTTCACTGCCAGAGTGAAGGGCGTCGCGGCAAAGTATAGCCCTGGTTCAGCGATGATCTGCACCCCACAGTCAGGAGGAAAGAATTCTTCCAGTGCCAAATTAATGACTTTGGACAGCTAGGATGGTGGAACACAGTAGGTTAATAACATTGTCAGAGACGATACATTTATATTAGTTTAGATGTTTAGCTGGTGTTTATAAGGACCTTAAAATGAAAATTGAAAGTCTTCTTTGGAATCAGAAGCTGAAGCAAACATTGTACATGACATTGCGCATACAGTTGTAGGATATTTTGGAGATACTTTTTTATGTAGAAAGAGGGGAAAGAGGAGAGAGAGATAAAGAGAAGGAGGGAAGGTTGTATTATCACTACTATTGTTGTTAAACTTTATACATAGACCCTGAGGTAGAGTACAAGTAGATTGGAATTGCAATGATGTCATAGGGTACATATAGTTCTTACAGTTCTTACAGGATGATGTCAAACAGCAATGTAGGCTAGTACAAATCGCATCATAGGTTGTGATAGAGAGAGGAGAGAAACAGAAAACAAACAACAACAAACAGAGAGAGGACATCCCAACCAGAAACCCCACCCAACCCCGCAGTCACACAACCCTGCCCTGGCCCGCCTGGGATGTAAAATAAAATGAAAAAAACAAAACTGTTCGCTGTTCTGGTAATCAGTCACTGGTCTGGCATAGCCTGTAAATCTGTGAAGTAAGAGAGAAAAGGTTGCCATCTCTGATAGAACTTATCAGTGTGGTCCCTCATAGTGTACTTGATTTTCTTGAGTCTAAGAAAGTACATTGTATCCTTAAGCCATTGCGAAATAGAGGGAGGGGTCATCTAGCAAGCAAAGAGGTGAACATGATCATTTCCTTTTGTGGAGTGTTAAATTGGCGTAGGTCATATGAAGTGCCCAAGATGGCAATATGAGAGGAGGGTTGAACTTGCATTCCCAATATGGTGGACAGTGTGTTGAAGTAACCTGCCCAGTAGATGAGGAGCCTGGGGCAGAGAAAAAACATGTGGCTAAGGTTACAATGTAACCTCTCGATTTTGAATCCAAGTTGGAGTGGTAAACTTGGCCAATCCAGGGGGGTTGCAGCCTATGATGGTCCTTGAGCTTGAGGTGAGTTTCTTGAAGAAATATTATGTCTGAGTTGAGCCGCTTCAGATGACAGAAGACCCTGGATCTTTTACAGGATTGCCCGTGCCGCGAATGTTCCAGGAGATTAAACGTACAGGCATGCCAGAGCCAGAGCTGGCATTCAGAACCCATATATGTGAGAGAGACGGATTAAAATACACCAAGCAAAGGCCAGGACACCCTACACACACTGACACACAGAACCCTTGCACACTGACACACCAAATACTCTCCTCGGAGGAGACAGCAGTGTAATACTCGGGAAGTCAAATTGTTGCCACACAATGGAGGCCCATAATGGGTAGGTGGAATGAGATAATATGACCTTGTTCCAGATATAGGTTTTAGTGAACAGATTAAAAGAATATGAGAACCTTGAAATGCAGTGTGTTATTTTGTAATAACATCACCCCCTCATCATGGTGTTGACATAGCTTTGGGCTTCTTCAGCAGAAAGAAAATTCCTTTCAGCGCCCCTGTAGGTGATTCGAAGACGGGCTGGGTAGTAAAGACCGTAACGGACTCCATCGCGTCCATCCATGCTTCGTGGCTGGTTCCTGACGGCGTTGAAAGCGGCCCTCTTAAGTAGTTGCGACGCGTATAGTCTGCGAATTCTTCGCATTTGTTCTTCAACTTGGTCAGCGTGGCTTGTGCAGCAGCTTCGGAGGCAGCCAGACGGGTTTCGAAGGAGGCCTGTTTACTTTTTATAGTTTGTTGCTCGGCTTGGACCGGGGCCAGAGCGGCTCCGATCGCCTCCATTTCAGGTCTCAGCGCTGCTTGGGAGTTTGCGATTTCTTGTCTCAGCGCTGTTTGGGAGTTTGCGATTTCTTAACACCTCCATTAGGAATAGCTACGCCAGCTGATCAAAGCAATCTCCATCAGCGGGTTGCGGGGAGGGAGACTTTCGAGTCGGGGAAGCCGGAGCGGAAGCGGTGGTCGCCTCCGACATCGCGGTGGCGAGTTGCAGCTGGCGCTGTTTACCTTTCGGGGATTTTTCGGGCTCATATTTTTTACTTTAACGCCCTACTAGTGCAGACTTTGTTCTGGAATCTTTGGTCAAATGATGTATCGGTGAAAACTGGTAAAAAACGTTGATAAAAGCACTTTTGGATGAGATACTGCGGGAGACTCTCTAGCAAGCGTCCTACTCAATCGGTTGCTCAATAGCGTCCCCCAGCTAGCTACACTTATAAACAATCAAATATTGATTGGAAAAGTGTATTTCTTTAGTTTACCTCATCAAACCTGATCCGAGGGCTTTTCATCGCAGAGAATCCTCCACCAATGTCCAGGAGATTCATCTGGAAGCCCAACAAAGTCTGAAAAACAAAACATTGAAAATGAAAAAAGATCAACCAAAAGTGTAAATAATACCACAACAACTCACAGCAGTGTCGAAGACATGCCGGGCATCTGCGATGGCCTTCGTGAAAGCCATGCTGTCACCGCAACAGAAGCCAACATGGAAGCTGACCCCGATGACCTCTAGGCCCAGCTCTCTTGCAAGCTTAAGCAGGTTACCAGCCGCTGCAAGTTCTGCCCCAAACTTAACACCCAGTTTTATTGCGGATTTCGAGTCGTCCACTTTAAGCCTTAGCACAAGTCTGGAAATTTTGGAAAAATTGTGTCAAAGCGTTTTGTCTTTTAGAGGTCTTTTAGAGATGTTATCAGTGCACTTCAGTTATTGTTGTAAAAAATGAAATAGTTTGAACTTGTTACCGTAATTGTCACAAATCACAAAGACAAACCCAGTATGTGTTATCATCTCTAAAATGAAATAGATCTCAATATTAAAATTCTTACTTGTAAAGATTGAATTGATAATAGCAATGTTCTGATTCAAGCCTTTTTGTCTTATATTCATCAAAATCCAATGTTTACTAGTAGTTCACATATAACTATGATTCTATATTTACCAATACAATTTGTATTAAAGGGCTGTCTAATTCAAATGAATTACAATTATCATTACGAAGCCGAGTGAACATTTTGTGAAAATGCATTTTTTGACAACGAAGAGAAGTGTGAAATTTTGAGAGAATGAAGTTCTGGAGGCACTGCTGACGTTATACTTTGGCATAAATAAGGGAATTTGTATAATAATAAATAAATAAATAATAAATATTAGGACATCAAACCATTGTGAGTATTTTCTCAAAACATTATAACACTGTGACGCAGTGCCCTGGAGGGAAACTGGCAACTCTTTGGCTGCCAGCTGCCAGTCCATAGGGGAAATGGTAATAAAGGGCTCTCTAATTCAAATTAATTACATTTAACATTATTAACATCAGGTAGAATTATTGTTACAAGTGTGAAATCTTCCCTAGGTCAAGTCAACATTATTTCTGTAACACAAATCATATTTAATGTCCCAAACAGTTAACTTTGGGCAGGTAACAGTGGCCCAACAAAAGACCAAATGGCTGAATGGTATGATATGATATCTGTCTGTGATGACTCACTTTGCACTGGGATGACATTGAAGAATTTTTGACAGTTCTCCCTCACTGTCAAAGGTCATCATTTGAACTCCATGAGTGTGGGCGTATTTGACATGCGACCGTGGTTTTATTGTATGAGCAAAAATGATTCTATCTGCCGCCACTCCAAGGGAAAGGACTTGCTGAATCTCTGCCTGTAGAAACAGAAAATGTTGCCAATGACAAAACAACTCCAAATACCCTTAACCAAAAGTCCTGATCTTTACCTTACTGGCACAGTCGAACCCTGTGCCCAGAGCGCTCAGCATCCTGATCAGTGCTGGAGTGTTGTTACTCTTTACCGCATAGAAAGGCTTCACTCTTGGCAAGTGCTGAAGCCAGGAGCGGTGCCGCTCCACAACCTCATCCAGATTTGCCACAATGAAGGTTTCATCGCTCTCCTGGTTGAACGAAGCAGAGTGAACGTTTTGTGAAAATTTGAGAGAGAGAGCGAGAGATCGAGAGAGAGGATGGTACTCACCAGTGAATCAATCTCTTTTATCTTATCATCTATGTAGACTCTCAAGCTGCTTTCATTGTTTTCAAGAATGTTGCTCGGAGTAAGAACGGGCAATGACCAATCAATGCTGTTTTTTGTAGATCCTGAAAATTGTCAATATACATCAGTGCTGCGACGGTATGCAAGAGCAGAAACTTCACTTCGGTCTTGAAAGACAAAGGCTATGGAAGTGTTCCTACTTACCGTGATGAGCCATGTGGATGCGCCAGTGATCAAGTAACACGCACAAATACATCAGTGACAGTAATGTTGTTAAGCAGGGTGGCAACAATGGGGAGGAGTCAGTCGCGATCTGCGTTTGCCACTCTCGCAGGACGTAAAGTTTCTGACTCATATCCTCCTGTAGCTGATATCCATATTGGTAAAATAAGGAGGCAGATGTAGAATATTCCACTGATACAGATACCACTAATTCCGATAATAACAAACAATTCCGAGTCACCAACTGACGTAACTGAGTATTTGATGTCTTAGCCTAAGGGTTTCTATGCGGTGAAGACTAACAACACTCCGGCGCTGATCAGGATGCTGAGTGCACTGGGTGCCCAAAGTTAACTGTTTGGGACATTAAATACAATTTGTGTTACAGAAATAATGTTGACTTGACTTAAGGAAGATTTCACACTTATAATAATTCTACCTGATGTTAATAATGTTAAATGTAAGGATTTGAATCAGAGAGCCATTTCCCCTATGCACTGGCAGCTGGCAGCAAAAGAGTTGCCAGTTTCCCCCAGGGCACTGTGTTATGTTTTGAGAAAATACTCAATGGTTTGATGTGTTAATATTTATTATACAAATTCCCTTATTTAAACCAAAGTATAACGTCAGCAGTGCCTCCAGAACTTCATTCTCTCAAAATTTCACACTTCTCTTCATTGTTCAAAAATGCATTTTTACAAAATGTTCACTGCTTCGTTTAACAGAGAGAGCTTCATTGTGGCAAAACCAATAATGTTAAGTGTAATTAATTTGAATTAGAGAGCCCTTAAATACACATTTTATCGGTAAACATAGAATCATAGGTATATTGTCTTGATGAATATAAGACAAAATGGCATGAGGTTTGATGAGGTAAACTAAAGAGATACACTTTCCCAATCAAATATTTGATTGTTTATAAGTGTAGCTAGCCGTTTTAGGCCGATGTTATACAGGAAAGTGCAGTGGTAGACATCTGCAAGCATTCTTCTGATTCCAAAGAAGACTGTTTTAATTTTCATTTTATGGTCCTAATAAACACCAGCTAAGGAAGTCCAATGAAGATTGTTAACAGTGGGCCCAAATTTGTTTTCTTCTTTTTTTTTTTCACCATAAAATTATACACTGAGCAAGGCTCATCAAATTAATATTTCCTCTGCTTTCAAACGCTTCACCCCTTTGCCTACTCTTTTCCTGCACCTAAACCAGCCCATTTGAATGAATGTTGTTGGGCAGGTTGGACATGATCCATTGAAGAACTTTGACGCGCCTAATATTTCTTAAATGCTGTAAAAAGAAATCAGTGCAGTACTGGAAGAATGGCTATACTAGCAGTGATGATTTGGATTTAGGAGCCATTCTCAAAAGCTCTCTCACAACTAAACTAAACTAAACCCGGCCCAATTTAAGTGGACTGAATAAATAGGCGTATTGATAAAGTGATTTTTAATGTGGTGGCACGATTGCTTAGTTAAATTGCTTAAAATGTGTAATCAATGTGTATATTACAGTACTTTGTGTGTTTTGTTTTCTCCCAGCTTGTGAGAAAAGGAGCTCGGTCAGACAGATGTACTATGTTAATGGATATCAATATTCATACCATCAATTGAATCCTTAATAAGAGTCCCCCAGGCCTCTCCTACCCCATCCCTTAAAATCACATGCACACACAGTTATAGTAGATAGTAGATACACAGGTAGATATTGATTATTGATTATAATCATTAATAATGTATATTGATATCAACAATGCATAAACATACACAAATATTTGTACGTTTATTAATAACTTTATTTTTCAGATTGTAAGATTTGATTGGCCTCATCCGTCCCCACAATGTACATGTGACCTCTCTTGAAACCATTGAATTCATTGGCCAAAGAGAGTGAATAAGCACCCATCTCTTCAATAAGGATCCAGTCGCCCTCATGCAACTCGGGAAGCCAGTAGTCGTCTGCAATCTTGTCCCTGCTGTCACAGGTTGGACCCCAGATCACAGAGCGGAATTTCTTCTCGCCACTTGCAATGGTCTGTGGACAGCACATACAAGGAAATATTAACTTTAGGGGAGAAGATCAGATGATTGTGATTCCTCTGAAAAACAACAAACTTGACATCACAAGTTAGTTACACATTATATTTCTCTGAGTTTTGTTTCACCTTGTGAATGTGAATTGAAGCTGCCATGGACTCAACAAGCAAGTAATGTAGGCAGCTGTGCACCCCGTCATTAACATAGTACATCTGTCTGACCGAGCTCCTTTTCTCACAAGCTGGGAGAAAACAAAACACACAAAGTATTGTAATATACACATTGATTACACATTTTAAGCAATTTAACTAAGCAATCGTGCCACCACATTAAAAATCACTTTATCAATACGCCTATTTATTCAGTCCACTTAAATTGGGTGGGGTTTAGTTTGGTTTAGTTGTGAGGGAGCTTTTGAGAATGGCTCCTAAATCCAAATCATCACTGCTAGTATAGCCATTCTTGCAGTACTGTACTGACTTCTTTTTTACAGCATTTAAGAAATATTAGGCGCGTCAAAGTTCTTCAACGGATCATGTCCAACCTGCCCAACAACATTCATTCAAATGGGTTCATAAATGAGTAATCCTGCTAACAAACCCAACTTTGAAGAAAACATAACCTCCTTGGTGTAGGTACTAAATGACCATTCTTGATGTTGCTAATAAATTGTACCGTTGTGTTCATCTGCTTCCTCCATGAAACTTTTTTTGGCGATGACTTTCACTGCCAGAGTGAAGGGCGTCGCTGCAAAGTATAGCCCTGGTTCAGCGATGATCTGCACCCCACAGTCAGGAGGAAAGAATTCTTCCAGTGCCCAATTAATGACTTTGGACAGCTAGGATGGTGGAACACAGTAGGTTAATAACATTGTCAGAGACGATACATTTATATTAGTTTAGATGTTTAGCTGGTGTTTATAAGGACCATAAAATTAAATTATTAAAAATTAAAACAGTCTTCTTTGGAATCAGAAGAATGCTTGCAGATGTGTACTACTCACTGCACTTTCCTGTATAACATCGGCCTAAAACGGCTAGCTTCACTTATAAACAATCAAATATTTGATTGGAAAAGTGTATTTCTTTAGTTTACCTCATCAAACCTTGTGTGAGGGTTTTTCCTCGCAGAGAATCCTCCACCAATGTCCAGGAGATTCATCTGGAAGCCCAACAAAGTCTGAAAAACAAAACATTGAAAATGAAAAAAGATCAACCAAAACTGCCTTGTCTCTATCAAAACATGGATAAATGTAAATAATACCACAACAACTCACAGCAATATCGAAGACATGCCGGGCATCTGCGATGGCCTTCATGAAAGCCATGCTGTCACCGCAACAGGCGCCAACATGGAAGCTGACCCCGATGACCTCTAGGCCCAGCTCTCTTGCACACCTAAGCAGGTAACCAGCTGCTGCAAGTTCTGCCCCAAACTTTGCACCCAGTTGTAGCATAGATGTGGAGTCGTCCACTTTAAGCCTTAGCACAAGTCTGGAAATTTGGAAAAATTGTGTCAAAGCGTTTTGTCTTTTAGAGGTCCCACATGTTTTCAGTGCACTTCAGTAATTGTTATAAAAAACTAAATAATTTGAACTTACCGTTACCTGTAATTGTCGCAAATCACAAAGACAAACCCCAGTATGTGTTATCATCTCTAAAATGAAATAGTTTAAGACTTACTTGCAAAGATTGAATTGATATCAGCAATGCTCTGAATCAAGCCATTTTGTCTTGTCAAAATTCAATGTTTACTAGTAGTTCCAATATGATAACTATGATTCTATTTTTACCAATAACATTGTTTTTAAGGGCTCTCTAATTCAAATTAATAATATTTAACATTATTAACATCAGGTAGAATTATTGTAACAAGTGTGAAATCTTCCTTAAGTCAAGTCAACATTATTTCTGTAACACAAATCATATTTAATGTCCCAAACAGTTAACTTTGGGCAGGTAACAGTGGGCCAACAAAAGACCAAATGGCTGAATGGTATGATATGATATCTGTCTGTGATGACTCACTTTGCACTGGGATGACATTGAAGAATTTTTGACAGTTCTCCCTCACTGTCAAAGGTCATCATTTGAACTCCATGAGTGTGGGCGTATTTGACATGCGACCGTGGTTTTATTGTATGAGCAAAAATGATTCTATCTGCCGCCACTCCAAGGGAAAGGACTTGCTGAATCTCTGCCTGTAGAAACAGAAAATGTTGCCAATGACAAAACAACTCCAAATACCCTTAACCAAAAGTCCTGATTTTTTTTTTTTGCCATTTGTTTTTATTGAAGCAAACTATTTACATGACAGTGTGCATACAGTTATAAGATATTTTGGAGATAATTTTTTATACAGAAAGAGGGGGAAAAGGAGAGAGAGAGCTAGAGAGAAAGAAGGAAGGTTGTATTGTTATTATTGTTGTTGTTGTTAAACTTTTTACGTAGACCCTGAGGTAAAATAGGCAATGTGAGGTACAAGTAGATTGAAGTTGAAACAGCAGGAAGCCACGGCCGCCGGGGGTTGTGAGAACATGGCTCAGTAGTGTGGACGCAAAAGTCCTCATCTTTACCTTACTGGCACAGTCGAACCCTGTGCCCAGAGCGCTCAGCATCCTGATCAGCACTGGAGTGTTGTTACTCTTCACCGCATAGAAAGGCTTGACTCTTGGCAAGTGCTGATGCCAGCAGCGGTGCCTCTCCACAACCTCATCCAGATTTGCCACAATGAAGGTTTCATCGCTCTCCTGGTTGAACAAAGCAGTGAAGCAGAGTTTTACGTTTTGTAAAAATGCATTTTTCAACAATGAAGAGAAGTGTGGGAACTTAGATAGATCGATGGATAGATAGATAGATAGATGGATGGATGGATGGATGGATGGATGGATGGATGGATGGATGGATGGATAGATAGATAGATAGATAGATAGATAGATAGATAGATAGATAGATAGATAGATAGATAGATAGATAGATAGATAGATAGATAGATAGATAGATAGATGGTACTCACCAGTGAATCAATCTCTTTTATCTTATCATCTATGAAAACTCTCAAGCTGCTTTCATTGTTTTCAAGACTGTTGCTCGAGGTAAGAACTGGCAATGACCGATCAATGCTGTCTTTTGCAGATCCTGAAAATTAATACATCAATGCTGCGACGATATTCAAGAGCAGAAACTTCACTTCAGTCTTGAAAGACAAAGGCTAAGGAAGTGTTCCTACTTACCGTGATGAGCCATGTGGATGCGCCAGTGAACGAGTCACAAACACAAAAATTTGAGTGACAGTAATGGAGTTTGTATATGTATTTGTAGTGTGGCAACAATGGGGAGGAGTCAGCTGCTGGCCATCACTGAAGAGTAAATATTCTGCATGTATTCTCCTGTAGCTGATATCCATATCGGTAAAACAACGAGGCAGATGTAGAATCAAAAAGGTCATTTATTCCACTAATACAGATACCACTAATTCCAATAATAACAATTTACTTCATATAAAACCTGTCAACATCTAGAAATGAATTTTTGCACTTTTACCGTAGTTATAATGGGGATTTTTTGCTGAGTACACTGTGGGATTCAGTTGCCAAAAGATGCAGGCAGAGAGTAAAACATATGTGCAATATTCACAACCGGCTGCGTCGGGGAGGTCGGGGGAGTGACAGAACAGAATGTGTATCTGCAGTATCTAGTTTGTGAAAATATTTGTAACAGGAGACTTTTGTGTGAGAACTTTGGATATAAAACGGGAATGTTTCATGAATTGAATACCTGTGGGATAACATTCGGTTATACAAGTTTATGCATTTCATAAATTCTAAGAGTAAAACAGTGCTGTAGTTTTCCATTACAACAAGCATAATACAAAAAAAATGTGTCTTTGTCGGATGAGGATCTCTTGCACCACTGGGGTGAAGAACTGTGTCCTCTTGCGCCTCATTTCCATCAGCCAATCAGATACGTTCTGATCGTGTTTTCCACTGTTGATGTACAGTATATTCCCTTCTCACTAAACACTGGAGCATGCAGTTTTACCAGGATTATCAGGTTCACATGTGCAAATCACTTATTACTACACTCCCGTTCCCCTCACACTCAAGGGAGCGACGCCCATAGGCCAAAGAAGTGGTCAGTCCAGTCACGGGATCTTGTATGAGCAGTTAAAGAAGGATAGAGAGAGAAAATCAGCTGAAGCGCCCCATCCTTTCACTACACTCACACTATCACTGACCAAGAGTGGACAGAGACGATCTAAGCTGTCTAACTATCTAAAACTGATAAATTATGTTTCCAAGTGGAAGCATATAAATTGAAAAGAGTAATGGGTCCAATACAGCCAAGCTTTACTCAGTCATGTTGTGAAGTTGGCTGAAAATGAATGTGTTTCTATAAGTTGCGTCTTATATTCTCTACATTCAATTCACAGTGTCACCCTCAGCTCGATGGCTCTGTTGATTATTGGAAGAAGGGCGTGCTGATGTCCCATGACTCAATAACGAGCTGCACAAGACACACACGCACGCAATTATGCCTAAAGAAATGCGCTGAGTTGATAAGTTTCCTTTGTTTTTCAGGTGGGAAATGCGTGTTGATTTGAGTGTTAGTATTTGTTTAAACATACAGTTTGTGTCCTGGAGCACTAACACTACGTAAACTACACCTCATCCACTTGTTTGCAGATCTGCATGAACATGGTGGACCAGACTTTGACGGTTTGGCTGCTGGCTGCACCAATCACCTGTTTGATGGTTCGAATTCTCCATCTTCCTCCTGTTTTTTCTTTACATTTCAAATTGGCGGAAAATTATGCTGTGATGAAAATCCTGATTCTCAGAACTGTCAAGGAAAATGTATGTCAATGAGAGAAATGGGAGACATTTTCTCACATTCCATAATAAAGACTACTGAGGAGTCTTTGAGCAAGGCACTGAATCTCCACATGTTGCGTCTGCATTTAGATTGTGACATTACTCAGCAGAACAGATCAAATGTTCAGCTTTCCAGTTTTCCCCCACGCCAGCAGGTCATTGGGTCAAAGCCAATCCAATCCAAAAAATAAAACAATTTTGGGGATATTAAGGGATTTTTTTAAATTCTATGGTTGCCATTTAACATTTTTCAATTTGCAGATCAATGGAAACTCCGACGCGTGGCAACATGGGTCCAACAAAGCAGTGTGAGTCTGCGGTCATTAGAACAGCAATGGGACATTTAACACAGGACTGAGACATGAGAAGCATCCCATAATACACAGTACAGTAGCAGCACACTGGTGAAAAGAACAGCCAAAAAGGTCTCTGGTTTCTGTCTTCTCCTTCCTAACCTTACCTTTATCTCTACTTTACAGAGTCACACATTCTGTAAAATGCTAAAGAGCAAGCTGTTCCTGGAAGGATTCAAAATAATTATTCACCCAGAAAATATGGCACCTCTGATCTGTCTGATCTGAGTGAACGCATCTTAAGGAGCTGCAGCTGTGAAGTTGTTTTGTCAGTTATATTTGAAGCAACTTTCTAATGGAGTTATAAGTTCAGGTTCAAGCATGTGGAAGGATTTTGTAGAATCAAGAATTTTTCCTTTGCAGAAATATTTGCAGATGTTTCTAGACTTTTATAGAATTAACACTTTTCAAAATGAAGAATCAAATTGAAGGCAAAAGAATTTAATAGAATCAGATAATATACTTGACACCTTTGGATCCTCGCCTGAGCACACTGAGCACACTGAGCACACACACACACACACACACACACACACACACACACACACACACACACACACACACACACACAAACACACACACACACACAAACACACACACACACACACACACACACACACACACACACACACACACACACACACACACACACACACACACACACATACACATCACATGTTTTCCCTTCTTGGCTCCTCTATTGTGTTTCTGTTCGTCTCAATCCCCTCCAGAGAGATGAAATCCCTCAGCAGGCGGTCAGTGGAGGTGACAGATACAAATGTGTGTGTGTGTTTTTATGTGTTTGTGCGTCTCCCCTGGAGGATATGACAGATGATCCTCCTCACACTGCTTTGATGCAGGGCTTTTCCTCCGAATGTGTGTACATGTCTTTGAGACATCGTATCTCCTGGGTTTCTCCTCGTCACACCCGGTCTCTTTGGGACTAATTCTCTATTGCTGCATTTTCTCCCCAAGCTTTAATGTGGGACAAGAAGCTCTGCCCATGCAGGTGTGTATGTGTGTATATATACAGTACATACAGTTCCTCTATACAAACACATGTATGAATACCGTGTGCCACAGTAGTGGCTTTGTAGTTATTTATAATAGAACTATTCATTTGGTACCCTGGTGTTTCTTCAATAACAGATTTAAATATTAAGTTAAGGTGATGCTGTGCAACATATTGTTAAAGGACAGTGGGCTGTCGAGGTGCTGGTAAGACTAAATGAAGGTCTTGTACATTCATATGGAACACGATTCCCTCTAGTGGCAGTGTAATGTAATTACAATGACGTTTTGTTAAAGAATTACAACGTTACATAATAAAACACAAAATTATTTTTAAAAATTACTGGGTCTTCCTACGTGGAGCTGCCTGCTGACATCAGGCTCTCTAATGTCAGGTTCTTTAGGTTTTATTCTTCTTTTCTGTGCAACAAGTGCCTTGCTCATGGGCTGTTGAGGGGAGGGGAAAGTACTGTAGTACAAATTACTTTATTACTTGGTGAAGAAGTGCAGAACTATGATGTAAAAAAAACATGCTTAGTGCCGTTTCTCGTTATTACTAGAGTATATATTATATATGAATACTATAATTGGTTTACATTGTATTTTATATTAATTTACTGTCACTGCAGGTACATTGAATTGTTGTGTTCATATTTCTTTACTGAGCATGTGTGTGTGTGTGTGTGTGTGTGTGTGCAGTAATCCCCTCCTCCTGGTGGTGTGACTTCAGGCCTCCGCTCTCCTCAGCCTTTGCACCAACTCTGCACTATATTGTGTCATGACACGAGCTGCCTGCTGATTGGTGCTTGGAACCTTCTGTTACCTTTCACCCAGAGTGGCCCCTCCTCCTCTGGAAGCCCCTTTCTCCACTCTGTATGCCTGAATCTGAGTGAGTATGAACCTGACTACATGTGGCTGGACTCAGATTACATGAGGAGGTATCGCAGATACAGTTTATCCTAAAGTTATGGATCAGAGTGTGGTGAGGGCGAACTTTCACTTCAGTTCTTTTTATTTAAGACATCTTATCTGTCTTCTCAGTGACTTCTCTCCTTGCCAGATTGTAACTCCTCAATCAAACTAAATCTATTTCTTTCAGGATTTATCTGTCATTTCACTGTGACAGCACACACATTGGGATTATGCCACACCATTGTCCAAAATAAATGCATGCTCTTGTGCATGTTCGGGTTTTTGCAGTGCACTGTGAGGGTGATTTGTGCAATGTTTGCTTGCAGACAATTCCTGTGTTGGTGGCATTTTCTGTGGTACTGTGCACGGTACTTTACTGCTTCTTCCGAGGATTCACGGGACAGAAAAGAAAGAAGCTGCCGGTCACTCTGCAAGATCCCACGGTCAAATATGCACTGCCCCTCGTTGAGAGACAGGTAGGCGACACACACATATATTTCTTCTGCTCTGAAACAAGTGAAGATTTTGGTCTGTGTGGCCTTGATATCATACAAGTCAGAAAGGGTTTTAAAAGCAAAGTATCAAAAGAAGTTTAAGAAGGATTCCCATGAAACCTGGGATAAAATCCTCCCTTAACTTAACTCTTTCTCATCACATTGTTTTCATTGTTATCCATGTATGTCTGTGTTTGCACAGGAAATCAGCCACGATACAAAGAAGTTTTGCTTTGGTCTTCCATCTGCAACTCACATTCTAGGACTGCCAGTAGGTACTGATGCAATCTCTCTTCTTATCTTGTCTTGACTTGTCTTCATGTCTTTGTTTTTGTCTTTGTCAAAAGTTCCAACACTTCAGCATTGATCTTTATCTTGAAATATTGATATAAATCAGGTATAAAGTAGGCAGCAGTTGTATTTTTCATGATCCTGTGTTTGCTTGTCTATTAATTGTAATGTAACATGTCAGAGGATAGTATGACATTTAGAGACGTCAACAACAAAAATACATTTAGCCATTTCTCTCTAACTTAGCATTTCTCTCACTTATTTCTCCACAACTGCCCCCCCTCCCCTCCTCTGCCACAGGCCAGCATGTGTACCTATCAGCCAAGGTCAATGGCAGCCTGGTGGTGAGAGCCTACACCCCCGTCTCCAGTGATGAGAATCAGGGACACGTGGATCTTGTAGTTAAGGTAAATAATGTGCTGTAGAATAATGCAAAAAGCAAAGCCAGCAACAACTATAGCAACTTGTGCCACACTGGACCACAAATGGAAAGGGAAGGGAGGCAGAGAGAAAGGAGAACTGACACCCCGAAGAAAACTTGGCAAAGTAATGTTCAAGTTAATTAAGTAGGTTGATGAACAGGGCAACAGCAGAAAGCCACGGCAGCTGAAGGTTGTGTAGAAATGACACAGGAGCCCGGACCCGTGTTCCCGAGTTATGGATGACATCAGTGTTGCTGGTGTGATGATCTCGTATGTACAGTCTTTTACAGGATGACATCATACAGCAGTGCAGGCAGCTACAGATCGTATCATAGGTTGTGGTGGGGAAAAAGAGGACAAGAGACACAAGAAGGGAGAGAGGAGAAAAACAACAGGGAAGAATGATGATTCTGATGTTCTTTTTACCAACCTCCCCAGGTGTACTACAAGAACTGCCACCCCTCCTTTCCAGAGGGAGGGAAGCTGTCTCAGTACCTGGACAACATGGCTGTTGGAGACACCATCGACTTCAGAGGACCTAATGGCCTGCTGGTGTATGAGGGCAATGGTATGGAGCGTGTATATATGTTCAGGTTTACATAAAGCTGCACTGTCACCACTAGATGGCACTGTCTTATCAATCAGAACTGCTTTATGTGCCCCATTGCAAACCTAATACAAAGTATTCTCCTTCTATTAAGGCAAATTTTCCATCCGACCAGACAAGAAGTCCGAGCCAAAGGTTCGGAAGTTCAAGCACATTGGAATGATTGCAGGAGGAACAGGTTTGTTCATGTTTTTGTCAAAGTTTTATTGTCTATTAAGTATTCTAGTCTGAGCCAAAGGTTCGGAAGTTCAAGCACATTGGAATGATTGAAGGAGGAACAGGTTTGTTCACGTTTTTGTGAAAGTTTTATTGTCTATTAAGTATTCTATTGCATGTTGCACGTGTATTTTATCTGCATCACGTCCAGTGTTCAAATCGTTTAATGGTTCCGGGCCACAGTACATCTGTGATATGCTTGGAGGTTTACAGACTTAGCAAGTCTTTGATCGTCACCGTACAGATGGAACAGACTTCCTTACCAACCTTAACTGTCATTACAGCTTCACTGTGGTCAATATGGGAGTTTTCCTCCCACCATTCCCTCTGTTGCATTACTCTGTGGTCTCTCCCTTACAGGTATCACTCCTATGCTGCAGTTAATTCGTAGGATCACAGCAGATCCTGCTGACAACACCAAGTGCTCACTCATATTTGCCAACCAGGTCAGTTCTGTACAGATGCTTGTTTTGGGAAGATCTTGCTGGGAAGTATTTTTGTACATTAAACAGAAAATCTTTGTTTGTTCACAGACTGAGAAAGATATTCTACTGAGGGAGGAGCTGGAGGAGGTGAAGAGGGATCATCCGGATAAAGTTCAGCTCTGGTTCACGCTGGACAAACCTCCACAGGGTAAGACCACATTGGAAAAGAATGAACTGGGACCCAAAGAAACATTTAGATTAGAACATCTAATCTGCTGGTTTGCTAATGCTGCAGTCAACTTCTGCTACATTAACCACTGATGGACAATATTAACTTTCTTGTTTTGTTGTCTAGACTGGAGCTATAGCTCAGGGTTTGTGACACAAGATATGATCAAGGACCACCTTCCTGCTCCGTCCACTGATGTCCTGATTGTCCTGTGTGGTCCTCCACCCATGATCCAGTATGCCTGTCTACCAAATCTGGACAAGCTGGGACACAAGACAGACAACATCTTTGCATACTAGTACTCTGGCTCAATACCCCAATGGTTTGTTCCTCATAATTAAACAGCCTTTGCAGCTTTAATGTTTTTCTGAAATTGGCACTGGAATGCCACTATCAAAATCTGGGTCATGAAAATGTACACATGGGATCAAATGTATCAATTTACACTGCTGTTAAAGATTCTAGGTACTTCTATGACAAAATGATCAGCGCCTTCATTTCCTCCAGAGATGAACCCTCAATTATTGTGATTTTTGTTCAAGTTGTGATACACATATGTGTGTGTTTGTACCAATGCAATGTATTTTTTTTGAATAAAAATCCAATTTAAAAAAATCCATTATGTAAAAATGGAATCATACATGATTGTTCACATTTAGTCGAGTGAATCCCACTTTTATGTAAAACACCTAATACATTACACATTTTTATACTTTTTTTGCCCACAAAAATACACACTACAGACTCAACATTTAACAAACAAACGCCTAATGGGGCGTTCACGTGTGTTCCTGTATTTTCCGATACACCGTGAACGCACCAGTGGACAATGGGTGTGTTCTTACCTCTGCTAACATGTCGCCATAGTTTAGAAACTATGAGAACTTTACAAACCTTATTAATTTAGAAGGTTAGCTGTAAGCTTTTGTATAAATATGGTGTGTAAGCGTGCCGTTACTTCATTTAATGCTGTGGGGAATGGCGTACTGTGGGAGTTTGTAGTTTTTGTAGCGTTTACTTTTGTAACTAACTTCCCGGCATGTAGCTGTGCGGGAGAAATCAGTCCCGAGAAATGTCTCGTATGGGGTCCTGGTCTGAATCCAGACGCGGTCTTACCTGTCCGATACTTCTACATTCAGGCGCTGAGTGCAAAAGGAGACAATCTCACTGTCTCTCCAGGTAAATGACATATGCGCTTAATACACGAACAAATATAAACAGCCGAGTCTGTTTTTAACAGAGCAGCACCCGAACGCACCCGTATCTATCTATCGATCGATCGATCGATCTATCTATCAACAATGCAAAAGTAAAGAGGCATCTCCCATCTCCCTGACTCAATCGGTTCTTTGTTTTAGGTGAAGACACGTTTAAAGTGAAGATAAGCCCTCTGGCCAAGAAGGAGTACGTCCGTATCCATGTCCCCCCGCCCCTGGACAGAGGAGACGGAACCTTCCTGGTGAGGTACCGACTCTATGGCTCGTTGATGACGGGTCTGAAGGTAGAAGTCCTCCACCAGAATGTTGCTGTTGCCAAATCACCCTATGTCCTCCAAGGTATGCCGACTTATTCATGTGATAGATGTTGCAGAAACATAAAGTCTCATGCTCACACAGATGCAAATCAGTTGTTAATCATTTTATGTACACACCATAACAGTCCATCAGATAGTCTAGTCCAGATAGTATCTGTGTGTATTCAGCTATGTCTGCATCCCACAATGTGCAAGAACGGCCACAGTGAGCTACAAACTAGTCAGAACTGAACTGTCCTCCCACTTTCTAAACACTTTTTAAATATAGTTCAGTCCAGTACATCACCTCAAAACACAACCTCAGACACCACAAACAAGTATACAAAACTATCAACAAAAACCAATTTGATAAGCTTTCACAAAGCTCTGTTGTATTGGATTACAGGTGTCTCTCTCTCTCGTCTCTGTTTTGTATGTCATTTCCTAATGCATTGCAATGTGTCTGTTTGTGTGTACTGCCTTTGTATGCCTTTATTTGTACCTTTGTACTCCCACTTTAAGTTCCTATTGCACACCCAGCCATTTGTGGAGAGGGAATCTCTTGAAATTGCTTCTCCCGAAGTTTCTACTTTTTTTTTTCTGGAGTTTTTCCTTGTCTTCCTAGAGAGCTTTGGTCGGGGGCGGGAATTTTCCTGATGTTGTGGGTCTGTAAAGCCCTTTGAGACATTGTATGTGGTATTGGGCATATATACATTAAGTTGACTTGACTTGGCTATTGAATTGGTCCCTGCATGTATATTTTGGTGTTAAATGGAAGATCCTTGCAGTACCTCATCTGAACAACAGATTTGAGTAGATTGGTTGAAGCAAAGTTCTCATACCTAACTGTTTATTTCACAGGTCCGGTCTACCATGAATACTGTGACTGTCCTGAACCCAATGCCTCCATCTGGCAGAGTGTCATGCAGTGTCCCTCTGAAGAACCTCAGATCCTGCAGGACTTCAGTGTGTTTCCAACAATCGACCTGCAGCGTCTGACACAGGAAGTCACTCGCAGGTTTTCCAACAGAGGAGGTCTCATTCACTACTCCATCATCAACAACCAGATTTATCGCCGCTGTCTGGGGAAATACACAGACTTCAAGATGTTCTCTGATGAAATTCTGCTGTCTCTGACAAGGAAGGTAAAGTTGAATACTCATTCACCTCTTACACTGAGTTGACCCGTCAAGGAGCTGTGCAGCCGTGTTGTCCCAAACATCTCTAGAATGCTACAATTACAAAACAAAAAACAATGTCAGTGACCTAGTTAGGCCAATTTGTCCCCAATGGTCATCATGGCGTAATGCCCTTTCCTGAGAGTTTGAATATGCTGATTGGGCTGTTTTAGGTGCGACTGCCTGATGTGGAGTTTTACATCAATGTGGGAGACTGGCCAATGGAGACGAGGAAGCCACATGCCAGTCCTGGTCCTGTACCTGTCTTGTCCTGGTGCGGCTCCACAGACACCACGGACATTGTCCTTCCCACCTATGAGGTCACTCACTCAATGCTGGAGACCATGAGAGGGGTAACCATCGACCTGCTGTCTGTCCAAGGCCATACAGGTAACACACACACACACACACACACACACACACACACACACACACACACACACACACACACACACACACACAGACACACACAGACACACACACACACACACACACTACTTCATTCCCATGATCTGTGGGTGATGATCGAATATTCATAAATTATGTATTTGTGTGTTCTCCCACACCTTTGTTTGCACTGAGGGGTGTATCTGCTCTTACCTTTTCTAATCCAACTCGACTGTTGAAAGAGTCTCTGTTGAATTTAATTGAGTTTAACTAAATGAGTCAGGAGAAGTATCCGCCTTCACCCCAGGGTGCCGTTGTCCTTAGCAGAGGTTAAAATCCTGAATGCATGAAGCGGTTTAAGAGAACCACAGCAAGTTTACAAGTCCATGTCCATGTTGCAAACTTAAGTAAAACATTCAGTGCTTTAACTTTACATTAACAGGCCTTTTCTGGCTTTCAATTAGAAGTCTTTGTAGTTTCAAAAGTTTGGCTCTTACTTGAAACAGACCTGTAGCAACCCTACCTGAACCTAAGTACTGGTTTTAGTTCTGCCGGTAACATATTTCTGACTGTAGATTTCACCATACCTGTGTTTTGAAACCAAAATAATCCAGTATCTACCTGACAGTGACCTTGACCTTGACCTCTGATAGGATAGGAACCTAATCCACATGAGGAATAGAACATTAAAAATGACCATAAAAGCAAATCCTCCCTAGGTACTCAATACCTGTTGGGTAGGGTATTGTTCTGAGAAAAAGAATGCAGAAGTGAAGAAGTCTTATTTCTATGCACGAGCGTGTTACTGTGAGGGAGCCAACCCAAAGGTCTTTTAATCCTTTTATTGTGAGATTGTGTTTTTCTTGTTTTGGTAACACACATTTTTAACCAACATCATCCAGGGCCTCCATGGGCGAACAAAACAGAGCAGGCATTCTTCCGTGGTCGGGACAGTCGTGAGGAGCGGCTTTACTTGGTCGCTCTGTCTAAGAAAAACCCCGAGCTGCTGGATGCTGGGATCACGGCCTGGTTCTTCTACAGAGACCAGGAGAAACATGTGGGCAAAACAGCGCTTGTTGGATTCTTTGACTTCTTCAAGGTGAGGGGAAAAGTATTGTCTCTCCTGCTTTCTTTACCACAATAAGTATTTTTCGGCTCAACTCTTGTCTAAGTCTTTCAAAGTATCAAGTATCAAATGAAAACAACTAAGCTAGAAAGTGCAGTGCAGAGCAAAACTACACAAAGCCTCCATGTTTCTCCAAGTAATGGAGGTAGCATAATGAGCAAAGATCATCCCAGATCTCCCCCTCCCTGGCCACATTCTCATGAGGGATCCTAAGGTGTTTCCAGGGATATGTTATCCCTTCAGCATATCTTGGGGTCTCCTACCTTTTGGACCTACCTGGAACAAGGATGTGTCTCGATCAGATGCACAGATCTCCTCAGTTGGCTCCTTTGGGTCTATTCCATCACCATGCGGAGGAAACTCATTTCTATCATTTACGTATGTGTATCCACCATCCAAAACGTTCTGTTACTAGTCTGAGTTTATGACGATAGGTACAGTCAGTGTTTGAGTTTGAGAGTTTTGCCTTCAATTCATACCTCACAAGAGTTTGATACAGCATCCACATCTCTGCAGAGCCCCCAGTTGATCTCTCCTGTTGATTTCACATTTGTTATCCAGCAGAGCACCATGGCCTCAGATTTGGAGGTGTAGATCCTCATCCCAGCCGCTTCACACTTTATCATTTGAACTGTACAAATACTTGAATATAGTCCTTTTAAATTTATATTCATTAGATTTTTTTTTAAATATTTAAATATAAGTTTCTCTTATCTTTTTTTAGTGCAAGTACCAAGTGAATGTGGATGGAACGGTGGCAGCTTATCGGTTTCCCTACCTAATGCTGGGTAACAGTCTGGTGTTGAAGCAGGACTCGCCATATTATGAGTATTTCTACAGCCACATGAAAGCAGGCATTCATTACAGCCCTGTGAAGAGGAATCTGTCCGACCTCATCCAGAAGATCAAGTGGGCCAAAGAGAATGACGCCGAAGCGCAGAAGATCGCCAGAGCAGGCCAGGCAATGGCCCGAGAACTGCTGCAGCCCAGCAGACTGTACTGTTACTACTACAAAGTACTGCAGATGTACTCTGAGCGTCAGTCAAGTCAGCCCACTCGTCATGCAGACATGGAGCTGGTGCCTCAGCCAGACGACAACACTGCTGCGTGTACGTGTGAGCGTGAAAGCAAGACAGGGGAGACCACAGTGAAACGGGATGAACTATGATGGGTTGTGGCTCTTTTGTTGATGTCATTCCTTGCTAAAAAAAAACTGTTTGGAGAGTAAAAGAAATACATTTACAGATTTTACAGCATGTATGGACAATAGTGATGATAATAGTTACTGTTACTGTTATAATAATTGTTCTTGATCTGTCTGGCTGTATTTATCATCAAGTATGTGAAACCATGTTCTAAAACTTTTAGTATGATTTAGTTTTTGTACCGTTTAACTACATGCTGTAGTTTTCAAACACTGTAAATATGCAGTATACTGTATGTACCTACTTTTGTGTCATTCAATAGGAAGCTGGGTGAAGCCATGTATCAATATGAAAATGTAGTCAAATTGCAAGAGAATAGACAATAAATGTTAAATATGGAATCAATGCCCAGTTCAGTGAACACAAGAAGTCGTCGTTTTCCATTTCGAGTCTTTAAACCTGACAGCAGGCTTCAATTTTAATCTTAATTAATAATAATATTACGAACAATCAGGAATGGTTCTTGTAATGAACTTCAGACTTCCACTTTCATTCTTTTTGCTTTTCATTCAACAATTGCAGGTTTTAAATGTATAGTTAAGTTTAATGGCATTTGAGATGAAACAACTATAACACCCAATCTTTGAATAAATGCGTATTAGAACAGTAACATGAGACCTCAAATATAAGGATTTTATTTTCATTTTGATTTAAAAAATAAAATGTCCTTCAATAATAAACTTTTAACTGAGCAAAGAATTACAATTGGTTTCATTAGAGACAGATTTAGATAAATACAAGGAAAAATCAGAAAGCACAACTTTGAAGAACCCTTCTAACAACAATCTAACAATAATCAAGTATAATGATCTCCTAGAAATGCATTTTGTGTTTGTGTGTGTATATACATTTAGAAAATGTATTCATCAGTAGTTTCTTTGAGGTTGTACCCAAAACCCAATGACACACCTAACTAATATTTATAGAAGAAGAAATATACAGATCCTCATCCTTAACTTATAACCCACTGCAGCATGTATTGCATATTTTTAATTAAATAAAGAAAATACTCCATCAAGGAAAGGAGGCTCGGTTAAAAATGTCTGTGTCTGTCTGTCTGTAAAATAATTCCATTTAAATCACATAGCTTGATAAAGTCCAAGTGACAAGATTCCCCATTACGGATTTTTTTAACAAAGCACAATGATGTCATTCCTTAGCCCCTCCCCTCAATCTCTAAACAGCAACTCCACTACATTTACACTGTCTGACTGTCTCACCTCAACCGATAATGCAACCCCTGTTATCCCTGCAGCTGTTTACTTCATGTGTGTCACTGATGGGCCTAATTAAATGCATACACATAGGAATTCCTGTTACATCAAAAACAAATGCACCTGTTTGTGTTTCAAGAAATATTGTGACAGTTGTTGCACTGCCAGAACGAATCAGTTGGGCCTTGCACTGACACATGTGAGCCCCGCTTCTGTCTTTGCTCCATCTCTGACTGCTACCTCATGAACATGGTGTCACTGTCCACGTTCTAGATGCAGCTTCCCATTTACCCTTATTCAAATCAACTTCTTCCTCTCATATAATAACTTATTAATGAGGCAAGATGACGTTTTCAAGCACAGCATTCCGATCATAATGCGTTTTCATTTTGCAGTAACATGTTTTCTATTTTCTATTTAACATATCCTGAGACATATTTCATGTTAATGCAACTTGTCAATTCAGCCTCTTTGGAAAAATGCAGATCACTTCAGCACTTTATGGTTGTAAAGCTGCTTTTTAAGATTGGACAATTAACAAGCAAGAGGGGGGTAAAGCAAAAGGTTGGCTGTTTGGCCATAAAAGCCTTCTGAAATCCTTTTTGATTTTTGATCTCAGTTGTTTTTGGTAGAAGAACATGTTTGTGTTCTTCTGTTGTTTTGAACACGTGACTGTAGGTTTCTTGTAATGTTTGGGTCATCTCAAATTACACCTTGTATATTTGAAATTCATCATATTAGTCTATCAGTTGCCTAACACTATACTTTTATTTATCATCAGTAGCCCAATAAATGGTGTCAACAAACACCTCTGCTAATTGGCAAGGCTGTAAGCACAGTAATGTGTTATAATGCACTCGGATGTGTCCTGCCACAGAAAACACTTCACTTTCACCTCATCTAAGTTGCAGGACACATCAGAGTGTGTTATATGATGTGATAGGACTGAGTCCATTGAGATCACAAGATGTTGGTTCAGCTGAACTTAATCATCAGGGTGAGAGCGTCTCCCTCTTTCTTGGTGACGATCGCCTGCATCATTCCTGAGGGAGTGTGGAGATATCTGGAGCCTTTGAAGAAGTTCTCAAGCAGAGCCCTGTCAATCTTGCTGCACTTTTCGATGGCGGCATCAAAGTTGTTGCTGAGGACACCGTATATATTTCCCTTGTCGTTTTTCCTCCCAAAGAACAAGAAGAGCGCATAGCAGTCTTTGCCGATGGAAGTGCAGAAGTCCACTAGCCTTTCATACGTGTTCTTGTCGTTGGACTCCATCTGTGCCACCTGCATGGTCTCGCTGCAGGCCTGGGCTGGTGTCATGCTGTCCTCCTCATCGCCCTCTTTCTCTGGCAAGTGCAGGATTTGCACCGCAATCTGGATGCGGGGATTCTTGGAGGGTTTCTCGAGCACAGCCCACACCCAGTCGGCCCCAAGCAGGAAACGCTGCCCGGGCGTCATGGCTGTGCAGTTGAAGGTGTCGGTCATATTGAGGCTGACGCTCTGAGAGATGTAGGTCATGAGGAAGATCTGTTTGAAAAGAAGTTCAATTGTGGTCAATTTGCAAGGGATTTAGCGCTTTTATACCATGGCCATGATAAAGATATGTTGCTGATCGCCTGGCAGACGTTCTTTGAATCACATCAGACCCTTCAGTCATTCTTCTGGTCATTGATGTAACTACTTTAAGTGATACTCTAATGATTTAACACATGAATCCCCAAAACTCAATCCATGGAAATGTTACTGATACATGAATTTATAAGTTTAGTTAGATACAAATACATCCATTATTGCCTCGGTAAAGTGTTTTCCCCTGACCTTTGACACCAAAACATCTGTATTTATGGATTGCTATTCGAAAAAATGATGCTGTCTCATATCCCCCCCAGGTGACAGCTTGTGCCATGTCTCCCCATAAGTAGCTGAGAGAATGTTGTAGAGGGCTTGAAGAGGTAAAAGTAGTAGCCAACGAAAATAGATTTTAACAAGCTTGTAGCAAAAAACCCAATGTCAGTTTGTATGTAATTGTCAGAGTATCACCTTAAAGCTACTTTGCCATTTATTTTGCTAAATTTGGTGAATATTATTTGGTGAAACGAATATACAACCGGTATACATTATCATCAAATGAGTCTATTGTTGTCCATGTGTTTCCTACCTGATTGAGCACCTCCTGGGTGGGGTGAAACTTCTCCTCTGGGTCCTTAAAACCCAGGTACTCCTGTGTCCTGGATGCCGCTGCAATGACGCAGTCATTGAAGAGCGGTATGAAGTCGTTTGGCTTGGGCACAGGAGGCTTCCTCAGTGTGGCGAAGATGCTGGGTCGAGGGGCAGCGTTTTGGTCATTTTGAGCGCGTTGGGGAGGGCTGAAGTAAGCAGAGAGGAAGTTGGGGTTTGCGAAGGGGTTAGTCGGCTTGGTGCTGTTCTGGCCCATGATGGAGCGATGATGGAGGGCAACAGATCAGCGGGTGGTCTCCCTGATGCACTGACAAGATGGGAATGACATGATTACAGCAGTGTATTGATAATCTCATGTGAATATATGGGCGTTCATAAAGACAAAAGGACTCTTGGTAGAGTTTCTAATGCGCTCCCAACAAAGTTACAGTGAAAATTGGATGGTTTTTAAGACATTACTCTAAAAGTAGTTGATACAGATGCCTCACAAAGGATTTTCCAATGATATTTTATTTCCCGATGCCTTCTCACATCGTTTTGCTGCCTGGATAACATCACCCTTAAAGTATCTGAGTGAGGGGTGTGGTGAGATAAACAGTACATGCAGGGTGTTGTAAAGAAAGATAGTGCTCAAAGAAAATGTATATTACAAGAGAGCTCCAATAGAACCTGAAAATCTGAATATTCTTTAACAGTTGCTACCTTTACATGCACAGAACTAATCTGATATTGGTCTGACCAAGATTTGATCATGTAAACCCATGCCATGGTCTGCCGAAGGCCTTAATCAGTCAAAGCTTAACCGTGCTAAAAGAGAAGTTCCAGGCAAGTCTAGCCCGATGTTGAGCGTTGACATTGACATTATAAATACCCAAATTGCTTCATTAGTCGTAATTTTCACATTCTCAATAAATTTTTTAATGGTAGATTTCAATAACAAAAGAATACATCAAGTTGAGTTGAACTGTGTATAGTTTGGTATTTTGGTTCTTTAGGTACAAAAGGAAATACATTATCAGCGCCTCACCTTGTGAAACTGTCACGTCTCATTCTACTAGTAAATTACATTACATTATCATTATATATTGTTATTAGTATTAGTCAATATTTTCCATCACAAATCCATTCATCTTTGGGGTGCACTAATACATTACTATGATCTATGGCATCTACAGCAAAGCTCTACAATCATGAAATCAACTCACCAGGATGGGTCTGGAATTTCCAAATACACCACCGGCCCTCCTCTCCTCTCTCCTGCCCTGCTGAGATAAACGGCGTGTATGAGTGTTGATACGTCTATACACTCACTCACTCATCTACTGAACTGAACAGATCTAGTGAGTAACTGAATAAAGAGTCTTACCCACCCCAGTGTTTTCGAGGTGGAGTTTGGATAATCCCCTGACAGTGTTAGCACTGGTGTGGTGTGACTAACTTACTTACAAATTTAGGTAAATCAACACAAAACTCATCTTACCAGTTAAGGGGGCTTGCCTGAGGGGTTTAATGAGTAAACAAACCCACTTAACTGTCTTTTCTCAAAGCTCAAACAGGGACGTGGAGATTTTCTCTCACGTTTGGTTCACTGATGTAATGCAACATTCACTTCCTCTCACAGAAATGGCGTTTTTTGCCTTCGTCCATTGATCTGTTTGTCTGTCAGCAGCTAAGACACAGCCTCGAAAACAATTCATTATATTTCTGTACTCATCTAAATGGAGCAGATACAGGATTTTCTAATGAATTGTTTATAGAGCATTTTCCATACTTATGTGAATTTCTACAAAATTACAAAGATAGATTTAACACTGACAGATTTTTCATCTGGATTCTGTCTAAGGGCAGCAAAGGATTCTAGCTACTGCGTCTAGCTGGGCACTCTCACTCTGTGTGACGTTTGCCAGTGTGAGTTCCCTCTGGGTGCTCCACCTTCAAAGCCACGCAGCTGCGGTAACCTGAAAACTCGTGGAAGTGACCTCTCTCTCATTAGTGGTGTGTCTATAAGGATAAGCCGTCACAGAGAATGGCGTGTTGTGACTGAAACCCCTATCTCAAAGTGAGTTGGAACATACCCATTCAATTAAAAAATGGAATTCATTTTTGTTGTTATCAGTGTCTTGGCAGCAGAGTTCTCACTGCTCTCACTGCCACTTCAAATATATTGTGTACGCAACCTCCAGGCGTTCAAATTCTGCCTCCCATGTTTGACTTGCAGGAAGCATCGTATCGAGATATACTTCAATCAATCCAGACCCAAACGCACCATGGAGTATTTTCTTGTAAACTCCTTCACATAATCCAGAAATGACAGTCTACATGTTTGCCCAATAAGGTGTGGCATCTTGGACCCACAGGCTCCTCTGTTCAGCTCCTCTCCCAGCACAGTGTACACATTGCTGTCAATACTTGGAGGGTAAACTGCACAGAGAAAATGGCATAACTGGCTACTGAGTAACATTATTGTATAAAATGACATTTAGTAAGTGATATTTGTCATTTTGTGTTAGTACACCGGTGCGTTTCAGTCAATGATGAATATTATTGTATAGTAATGTTATGTGTCATTGCTGTAGCCATGGCAGCTATGAGCCCAGGAGCTGGACCTGGATGGGGTGTGTCTGATTGGCTGGTACAGGTCTCAGAGGCATTGATAATGAGTCAACAGCCTCAGGTCATTCCCCTTGCAAAGTGTCTGTGAAAGCCTCATCTTCTCCCACAGCTCTTCCTGGCTGGGCTGTGCAGTGACTGGAAGCAAAGCATCATTGGAGTAGGTTAATGGGCCTGTGTACTAGTAGTAGCCACTGAGCTGTTTTGGTTGAAGATACAGCATGTGGTGTTTACATTATCTTATCTTATCTTATCTCAGTGGTTCTCAAACTTTTTCTTTCGTGCCCCCCCTTTTATAGATCAGAAGTTTAACGAACAGAATTTTTTTTTGTTGAATATTTTTTATTGAAGAAGGCATTTGACATGACAATGAGCATGCAGTTATGAGACATTTTGGATATTGTTGTTTTATACAAAGGGAGAGGGAGAGAAGAAATAGAGAAATAGAAATAGAATAGAAATATGAATGAGACCTAGGAAATGTGACAAGAGTAAAAGAGAGAACCTTTGGAACAAAGCCCTGATAAACCACCAGAGCAGGTTAATTTTTAAAATGTTTTGGTTTCTAGGCAAATATTTAAAAAAGGTGGACATTTGGTTAAGGGGTGTGGGTGTTTCATGCCCTAATAAATGTGAAATCTGCCTCTAAGTTTACTGAATTTGTTGCCTTTTTTGTGAATTCATCTCAGCGAATTTAACCAGCAGAATTTCCATCCCTAATATTGTATAGATTCTGAATAAACACACGCCATATTGATGAAATCAGATTTACACACGTGCATTTTGTTTATTAAATGATTTGGGTAAATCTCCTTACATTTACATGACCACAGAGAAGCATCCTTTGCTGGAGCAGGATTTGTTTTCTTTCCTATAAAAATACTATTACAGTCCGATATGAAAATAACCGTACAAAATCACCACCTTAGGTTCAAACAACACATGTACTTCATTCATTCATTTGCTCTGCATTGACATAAATATTAAATAAATCCCTCTGTTAGATTATGCAAATATTGCACAAGTTTATCTCAACTCTGTGACAAAACTGCATCTTTCCTCAAACTGGTTATGTAAATCAAAGCTGAGCTCAAGCACACACAAATTCAACTCAGAGTGCAGCACAAATGTTATAACAGTGAGTTAATACAAGTGATTTATTTATATATAGATATATGTATAACAGGATGTGATGTGGAAGGAAGTGAATCTGTTCAGTGGAGGGTTGAGGCTGGAGGGCTTGCTGCAGTGAACTTGGCTTAATTGGAAATCTGAATACTTGTATTCCGTGTTTTCATTCCTTCAAATAGAATCGATGCACATTGTTACCCCTTCATGACAAGTGACTGCAAGTAGTCAGGGAAGTTTATCAAGGCTCCTCTGATGTATCTTCACTCATAAGGCACAATGTTGGAGGAGGGGGAAGCTTAAGGGGGCAGAGAGGAGACCAGCTGAGGCATTATGGGATCGCAAGCAAAGGAAGCAGTAGTAGTGGCTAATGAAAAGCAACATTGTTGCCTTGGGGTTGCCATAGTATCGTCATATTGTTGTTACGGAGATGGGTTGCTGAGCCCCACCTGATCCTTGGGGTGGTCAGACTCTCGATCCAGGATGGGGCTCAGGGCTCTGAAGCTGGAGTAGGGTCGGAACTGCAGCCCGTTCACTGCAGACTGTGCTGACGACGTCTCTATGGGACAGACGTAGTCTGTGGAATCATCTGGACGCTTCCTCCTGAGGTGGGCCAAGTTAGAAAAACCTAACTTCTTTGGCTGCAAAGACATGATAAAGAAAAGACAGGAATTCACTACAGGGGACCACTGCTCACCTCAGCAGACCTCAAGTCACCAATTCATCTGAAACATGACTGGATTATAAACAAACAGAATGAATGTGTGCACAACATCAATGTGGTCGAGAGAGAGAGAGAGAGAGAGAGAGAGAGAGAGAGAGAGAGAGAGAGAGAGAGAGAGAGAGAGAGAGAGAGAGAGAGAGGAGAGAGAGAGAGAGAGAGAGAGAGAGACAGACATCTATTGCCTTCAAATATAAACTGGTCTTAAATCTGTGGGATAATGAAATTAACTTATTTTTTAGGACTCGAAACTCAAGGTTTAGGCCTTGTGACTTCACTTGAGATCTGAGTGTGACACAATCTGTGGTGCTAAAAAGGAGCATTATATCTTATGGCTAACATTTTTTATTTTCTGACCTTGATTTTAGCTGTGGTGCTGAGTGGAATGTAGCCAGGTGCCTCCATGTACTCCCTCTTCTCTTGCTGAGCTTGTGCTCCCACCAGATTGCTAAAGTTTGTGGCAAGGTGACGTCTCAGCAGTGTTTTCTGAGGTGGGATGTTCAGCAGCATGGCCAGCGTGTCCGAGTTAAACCGAGGCTCCAGAATCTGTGAGAGGAGAGACGAATGCAAGATGACGGCTGAAGATGGCGCAGTATTGGGATGGATACTAATACTGAGATCACATGATGTTGAGTCCCACTGAATGTCTTGTGTTTCTGTCTGTGTGTGTGAGCTCACTATTAACCCGCCGTGCACACCGCTGCCCCTCAGGTTAGGTGCATACTCCGCCAGGTCCACAGATCTCAGCCACTCCATGACACGATGGTTGGACCACTGCACCACCTCATTGGGAGTGAACTGGCCCTGACACACACACACACACAGATACACACATGGATACACTGTACATAAAGACAAACACTGCTCTATGTGAAAAGTGCTTTGACTTAATTGTCTTGTGGCAATGTCTTTGGCGCTGTATAAAAATAAATTAAATTGCATGAAATAATTTAATCACATATTTGAATAGAAATTGATAGAAGAACTGATATAGAAAATGAATGTTAGTTGCAGCCCGAAACAACATTTTAAGACTTCTGAGTATTTGCTGATCTCACCTCATTGCCGGGTCTCCGTCTCAGGCAGTTGGGGTTAAATTTGTTGACATGTAGAACGTGAATGGCACACTTAATGCTGAGGTGGTGCAGCTGGCTTGTCACTTTCAGGAACAATAATTCATTCTGAGAGAAAGAGAGATGTAAAAATGACAAAGTTTTACTTTAGTACAAGCTCAAGTCCTGATCAAACTTTATACCAACTGTTGCTAGCCATCTCATCGAGCATTTCCCTGAAAGTAGGAACTCACCACAGTGAGGTACTGCAGCATCTGCCCATCCACTCTGCCGTCGTTGAACTGGTCTTTGTACTGAGGAAGGCCGATGTCGTCAAGCCAACCTTTGGGAAAGACAGTTCAATCAGTGTAGAATTGTTTATGTATGAAATCATCTTGAAGGCTGTGTTGTTTGGTGCTCTGATGACGTCATGTGTACGTACGAGTGACCCAGATGTGGTCGAGTTCTGAGGACTTTTCGGCCTCCTTGGTACTGACAGTCTTTATGGCTAAATGGAGCTTCTTCCTGTGGAGGGGATTTTTTATTGCCAACACCTGAAAGACAGACAGACAGACAGACAGACAGACAGACAGACGGGGATGACTGATTAATTGAAATGGAGTCACCGTGAAGCGTGAGACAGGTGGGTCATTTCTGAGCATGACAATGTGACAAATTAGTTGAAGGCGAAACTAAAGAGCTGGCTGAGAAAGAGAGACAGGTGTTGCTGAATGGCCACCAGACAGGCAGACAGCAACACCGATCAGACAGGTAGAACTGAAGAAGATCTGACAGTTTGTTGTCAGGTACAGTATATGTGCACAGGAGAGAGTTTAATGTGTATGATGTGTACCTTCTCTCTGTCTTGTGGTGTAGCCATAAGTAGTGTCTGACCATTGGTAGCCCAGTGACGAGCAAGGATTCCATACTGACCCAGCCCAATATCTTCCAGCCAATCACACACCTGCTCTGTGGTCCACCTGTTGAAAGGAGTCTTCAGGTCTCTGGATAATCCAAAAATAAAAAGCAAACATGGAAAAGAAACATGTGGACTTTAAACAGAGACCCTGGACAATAACCCATGTACAGTGTGTGTGTGTGTGTGTGTGTGTGTGTGTGTGTCTCTGCGTACCGGGTGTTCCCTGAACTCGTCAGTCGTGGTCCGGCTGTAGCTCTAAAGCCTCCTCTTTTGAACTCTCCCAGCTCTGGATCGGTAACCTGGACGGGACTACCTGATTGGCTGCGACGGATCCTGGGGACAACAGAGACATTAATGAGTGTGTATGTAATTGTTGGTTGTTTGATTAGTTATTCTTGAAGTTTAGGTACTGCGTGTGTGTATGTGCTCAGTGCTTCACTTACTTCCCCCAGAGTTTCTTAATGCCTCTCTGGTTATTCTTGGTCGCTGGTGCCGGTGACTGCTGTCCAGAGTCGACTCCAGAGGGCCGAGGTGACTGATCTGACCTGAGACACTCCTCCGGCTCCTCTGGACGTCCTGCCATAAAACAACAGCACAACCGGGAGCTGGATTACTTTGGTTATTTCAGATTGTTGGTGTAAAATGTACAAAAGACAGACTGCGTGACAACAGCGTCTTCACTGCAGTTCACACGGTCACCTGTAAGTTTCCCAGGTTATGAGATGGAAAACAGTCGAGCTCACATGTTTAGTCCTGTTTTGTCATGTTTAGCACAATATTTGATCATCCGCAACATCCTGATAACATTTAATTCTGTAATCCTGTTGGTTGGTAATAGAAACGGGTACCAGCAGTCAAACTGTAACATCTCTGTATTTTATCACAGGCTGTCCTTACCAAAATAAAAATCTAAAGGAGCTTTGATTGCCAATATCTAACTGCAAGGAAAGGAATTCTTAAAAGCCATGTACTGTTGTAAATGTAATTAATGTCCTCTTGACTGAAAACATTTTGGAGAGCCATTTGTTTTTGACAACTTTATGACAACGGGCACCTTCAAACAAACATTACCTACAAAACTACAAGCCCTAAGCTCAAAGTGTGATACACTTTTATCTGCACTGCACACTGGGGATGTGTTGTAATACCCACCAACATCATAGATTTCATGTCTCCCAGGGGATCCTGAGGCAGAGAAGGTTAATGAAGTTATGAGAAAGCAAGAAGCAGAAGCAAGTATTAGTAATGTCCTCTTCAACACCAAAATAAATCAACTTTTTTACGTATCTGTAAAGCAGCTGAATGCAAATCCACAAACTAAACTGACTATGGTCTCTGAGACTGAGTTAAGCCATAGTGTTGACGAGTAATGTGAGGGTATCACAACCAGAGGGTCCTGTGTTCCTTTTCTACCCCAAAATTAGTTGATAGACATCAAATCCTGACTCAAACTGCACCCAAATTTGTGGCTGAGAAGAGAATTTCCTCCATGAGGACTTAACAGAGTCACCACAGGAAACTCAGCACCATGGTAACTTCCCAAACTGTTCGTCGACAAGCTGCTAATTCAAAAAGTTTTAACCGCCCAAAGCTCCATTTCGGTGCAAACCTCAGCTTTGGTGCCACCTCATTATGCAACTGATAAAGTTTTGAGCTCTGTTTACCCCAGGTAAACACAGATCACTGATCACACAGATCGCAGAAGAAGTGACGTCAGGTTCTATCGCTGTTCACACCTGATGTCTAAAGTGCCTCAGCTACACATTCCTCTAAACAACGTCCATCCAAATGTAAACCAAGGACCAGAACCTTCAATCACATCCTTGACCTTTTTCCATGACAAACACTTTATCTGTATTTGGATCATGGGTTCATCACTAGGGTCTAAATATATTTCCTACTCCCTCCTTTCTTGTTTTTTTTTGGTATAACCAGTATTAGGATTAAAACTTGACATCAAAGGGAGGGAGCAGGTAAAATAGGAGGAGGCAAGTAGGGAAACAGAACTAGAATTTAATTGTATTTGCTCAGTGTGGTTAAGTATTAAAGCTGCCGGGCAATTTCATTCCACCTCTGAATTTTTTCACACAACATTAAATCCCACAGAATGACGTGATGACTTGTCTCATTATGTCTCACTGTCAGGACTTCATGGGGCAGTAGGTTTTTATACTGTATACTTGTGTTTTTGCATGTTTCACTGAATGCTGTTGACAGGTTAACATTATCAGGCTCTACTTGTGTTATACTTACCCTCCACTACACCAGGAGAGTCTGTGGAGCACCTTAGACTGGATTAAACTGAGCCTAGTACAAGGGGACGAGTTCATAGCTTTCAGAATCTCAGTCCAAAATTCATTATTGAAAGAAATCTGAAGTTCACCCTCTTCGAAGCAATCCTTAGTCCTTGTCCCATGAACACCACTCAAAATAACTTCACTGACACACAGAAACTTTAGTTTCCACAGCAGATTAAGCCTATTAAGACCTTTCTCCTAAATGTGTATTACAATTTGAGTATCAGTGTGAGCATACAGTACCTAATGCTGGAGCACTGGCACTCCGGCAGCGAACTTCACAACACAAACAAGAGAAAAGATCAATGCAACAGCAAAGCAGACAGAGCAGAAGAAAGAGAAGGAGGAATAGAAAAATGAGTTTTTACATTAGTTTAATGTAAACACAGCCGCAGGTTAATGGACAGAGCGATGGGATAAGCCCACACAGCAGAAACATTGTCTTCAATATGTGGACATGTTTCAAAATGCTATTATTTATGGTGTTTCAACGTGATGGGTACTGAACGTTTCCAGCTAAAATATGTAAATATAATATGTATAAAATCATTTATACTAATAATAGATGAATAAAAACAGTGTGGCCACTATTACACTGTACACTACATGCTAGTGTACACTGTCCTCTTTCATTTCTCTAAAATAGCCTGTTGGCATTCACTACCGCCACTGATCAAACCCAGGGTGCATCAAGCTCAAGACTCAAGTGACTGCAGAACTTTGGTTTGGTTAGACACTCACTGAGACTGTAGTCGTGCTTGTGGCTGTGCATGAGCGAGAGCTGTGCAGGAGACAGATACTCTCCGTCCCTCGCGCCATCCCCATTTAGCTCCGCCCTCAGCTCTCTTCCTCTGCTCAGTTTCCCGGGCAGGGTTTGGTATTTGTTCACCTCCTTATGGTGATTCTGGAAAATACAAGAAAGAAAAACAACAGATGTGGTTTTATTTCATTTAGTCTGGTCCACCACAAAATTGTCTTATGTCTGATATAATGTATGACGACAGAGAAGCTCAAAGGCAGCAGGTCATGATTAGACTTTGAGGCTCTGCTCTGCTGTGTAACACGGGCTGATGCTTTGTCCTTTGGAGGCTGAATATGATGCTGTCAGTGTTTGATTTGTACTGAAGACTAACAAGATGTATGCAAGTGCAACTCAAATGGCTAGAAGGCAGCGGTGACGTTAAGTAACACTGACAGGCACTGCAGGTGGGTCATGACCCTGTGAGTGTGAGGGTGTGTGTGTGTGCGTGTGCGTGTGTGTGCAATGTTTGCTGTGTGGAAGAGCATGAACATGTTTGAAGCATAATGGCGTGTGTGTGTGAATGTGTGTGTTTGTGTATTATGGAAGAAAATATTGTTCTTTATGGCCTATATCTGCTGTCTTCCTAAGAATCATGAACACTTGGCAGAGTGGAGAGAGCTGACCACCTAAACATAAACATAAACAGCCAGGATGTTACAATAACAGGAAATGTGAAGAAAGAAGAAACGGGCTCCAGTACCCTGAAACACACTGATAATGTGCAGGAAAATTTTAGTAGGCAGATGTAGGAATGTGTGGGCGTGTATCCCTGCACAATAAACATGCATGTTTTGGCAGCGTGCACACATATATCACCGAAGTCTGTGGTGTAGTAAGTACAGCTTGTGTGTGTGTGTTTGCTTATGTTGAGGCAGCTAAGGTGAAGGCTGTGTTGAGTCATGCAGCAGATGAGTACCTTGGCCCCTACATCAGATTCAGCCTCAATCAACTGGAACTCTACCACCTAAAGCCAACACAGACATGGAGAGAGAGGAAGATACACACACACACACACACACAAACACACACACGCACACACAGAGTTACAGAGTCTGCATGTTAGTAATCATACTCAACATTAGAGTTTGGTTAAAAAGAGCAGTTTGTGAGTGTGTCACTTGTTTAGTAGTGATTACAGAAGCAGTAACTGAGTGTTAAGTATTAGCTGACGACACGATCTGTAAAGACTAATCAGGATCAAAAACCTTTTTTAAGGATCCACTCTGCAACTCTTCAAGACTGCTGGACAGCTGCCGGTGAAGATGCCTGGACAGAGAATAAACTTCAGCGTCATAGAAACAGAAAGGAGTTGCTGCGGTTTCAGACCCACATCGTTTGGTTGAAGGACAAACGGGTACGGTTCAAACCGTTTCTTCATACTTACCAAGCCCCATTCAGAAAGCTTGTATCCCCAGAGGAAATCACTGATGTGTCCATGGAGTTCAGGATACTATAACAAATAGCACACAGGATGGAATACCAATTTGTTGTGTGTGTCCTACAGTAGTGGTAGAAGTTTTAGGGGTGTGAGTGTGTATATGCACCTAGAGTCCAGTTCTCTCTGGAAGGGGGATGAGGATAACATGAGAGGAGAGGAACCCCTGGATGACATCTACGCAGAGACAAGACATGATTTTGTTTATTTCAGGAGTTTTCAAGGATTCCGATTATTGCTCAAGATTGCAATAATGATGTAATCAAAGTAAGTAATGTATCCCCTTACCTCTGACATGAGAATATCAGAGTGCTCTTTGTGTGTGATCGCTCTGAGCTTTAAGGTGCCAGTCAACTCTTCTTCACTACTCCCTGGTGAAGAAAACACAAATAATGAGAGGAGAGGAGAGGAGAGAAGAAGAGAAGAGAAGAGAAGTGGAAAAAGGTTGCTTTTACCCTGTGTGAGAGCCATGATCTCCCTCATCTTTCTGTACTGGCTAAGCAGAACGGTCAGCTCCTCTATACGCCGATCCTGTAGGAAACACACAGCATCTTTGATCTTTAGAAATCAATTTGATCTGATAGGGGAAGTAGGGAGCCAGCATTCATTGTTACAGAAAACTTAAAAGTTGAATTTACCTTTTCTTCATTTGAGGCTAACAAAGACTGCATCCCAACCTTTAACCTCTGGTATTCCTGGTCTAACAGACAAGAATAAGGCAATACAATTAGTTATTTTGCATCTTGGATGTTGGCAAAAAGACAGGCATGCTAATGTGGATAATCAAGCAAAGCAAACAGACACTGAGAGCACCTGGGACCAACATTTATGTGAAAGTGTTTAATTGGTGCTGCAATGCAATGGTGCATACAGTATACTGGCAGATAATGTTCTGCCCTATTGCCTATATGTTCAGTGTTAAGAGAGAAGAGGGATCTATTTTCACCAAATATACCTTATGTGTTGTTCCCACTTTGGTACGTTCAATTTACTGCTACAATCCATGCAAAGTGCACACACAGAATGACAAAACATTACATGCAGTGTCTGTTTCATCAGGACTGAAAACCAGGCAGAGGAGACACAGATACAGGAGCACAACATGCCTTACATTTGTAAATCAGCTGCTTTATATACACCTCCTCTACAGCAGAGGGAAGCAGAGAGGAGGGAACAAATCAAGCATACAGCAGAGGAGAGAGGGACACAGAGGTTAGATGTTAACTGGAGGTGCCAGACCCGACATCACTGGATCTCTCTTTTACTCTCACGCATTCACAAACACACGCACACACACTGACAGGAGTGTATCTGATTTCGGCTGTGTTTACCTCTCTCTGCATCGTCTGTGACCGCGCCGCCTCTGGTCAGCAGCTGGTTTTGTAGAGAGTCGATTTCAGCGTCTTTGGAGGCGAGGAGCTGCTGCAGATCTGAGATTTTTGACTGTGGGGAGAGACAGATTGATATCTTTGAAGATTCTTAGGTATCCAGAACCGTCAGAACCTGAGCTTTGGTAGGGTGGCTGTAGAAAAGGTAATTATTACGGAATTACGGGCCGGTCTCACTCCTTCCCCTATGGTCCAAAATACTAGAATGTGTCGTCTTTAACCAAGTCTAATACATCCTGTCTTAGAACAACCTACATGATCCTAACCAGTCTGGCTTCAAGCAAGGTCTCTCAACTGAAACTGCCCACTTGTGAACCATACGATCATCAACACCTGCTGGCCAATCCATGATACACTAACGGCTTGGCCTATCTGCTTTCAACACAGTTAACCAACAAATCCTCCTCTCCACACTCTCTGAGCTTGGCCTCTCAGGACTAACTCTCAACTGGTTTGACTCTTATCTCTCATCTTCTAAAGTGTCATGCAGGGGAGAAGTGTCAAAATTGCACTGCTTGTCCACAGGGGTACCTCAACCTTGTTATGCAAATTGTCACGCACAGACTCACTTGGTGCACTCATCCGCTCACGTGATTTCTCTTCCCATTCCAATGCTGTTGACAAGCGACTATTCCTGTCCTTCCCGCCAGAAGACTAAACAGCCTTTGCATGGATATCAGCATGCATCACAAATATTTAATCCTGGATGAAAGATCTGCATCTTCAGATCAATCTATCAAAGACTGAGCAGCCAATTCTTGCATACAACTTACAATCAGAATCCAGCTTGACTCCTCTCAAGTCAATCCCCAAAAGTCTGCCAGGAACTTGGGTGTCAACTAACCTCCGAGGAAGCTCCTGGTGCAGGTTTACTGGCAGGTCTACCGGCAAGTGCACTCAAACCGTTACAAATGATCCGTGTCATATCTCTCCCAGTCGCTGCCCACATCAAGTACAAGTCCTTGATGTTTGCCAACAAAACAGCGTCCAATATGGCACCCACCCATTATCACATTCAGGCTTATGCTCCCTCATGCTCACTTTGCTCTGCCAACCAACGGTGCCTGTTGCCATTACCAAAACGATGCCCTAAATTCCTAGCCAGACACTTGTGTAAAGGTTTAAGGCCCAACTACATCAAGAATACCTTCACACCTAATGTCCAACTACATCACTCATCTGAAAAGTGTTTTTAAATTCCCCTGACTGGTGGCTAACCTTAATTCAAAATAAATATGCAGATGATTCACATTTTAAAGGGTCAAGTGAGTCATAAGATTCAGATGGATGGAGCTGCCTATTGCTGTGAAATTGGTAATGAAGTTCCGACATCACAAGTCTTCTTTGTTAACTCCATAAGGTAGTACACAAGGTGAAGAAGAAGAAGAAGAAAAAGAATAGAAGATATAGAGGCACATACATCTATATAGCAGCTTTTAGAAAACAATTCAAGTAGAGAAAGAGAGAGAGGCAGAGTAAGCACAGAAACCAATACTAGGCAGAGAGGAAGAACAAACATGGAGGGCAAGAAACAACTAGAAAGGCAGGAGGTAGAAGAGGTGGAGGAGGAGGCACCTGTGTGCTGCGCCAGCACTCCTCCCAGTGCCGCTTCTCCACCTGTGTGTGCTCCACAGTCAGCTTGAGGCTGGAGAGCTGCGTCACGAGTGACTGGTAACACACATGGAGAGGGTAAGAGATAGACAGCTGGAGAGAGCGTGACAGACAGGAGGAGGGAGTTGATGGGGAGAGGGTAGAGCAATCCGCAGAGTTAGTCAAGGAGAAAGGAGAGAGTAAAGGAAGAGGAGAGGAAGACAAGAAGCACAAGGAAAGCAATAACACTGATCTCCTTTAAATTAATAATTCACTAATGTTGATGTTTAATGATGTTTAGTAGCTGTTTGCATTAGATACACTTCCTGAATTCAAATAACCAATTAGATCATGGCAAAGTACAACATATTAATATATTGAATTGGTAACACAAGTTCTATTCCATCAATCTGGCTTAGCACAGAGCTGTACCTGGGTTGTGTACAGGTGTGTGTGAGCTGTACCTTTGTGGCTCTGAGCTTCCACTCATACTGGCTCTTCTCTCCCTCCAGCTCCTCCACTTTGCTCTTAAGCTGCTTCACTTCCTGCAGCAAATCCTGTAGACAACAGAAAACCAAAACACAGTATATTTTACTGACAAAGTCTGTTTAAAAGCCAGACCCAAGACAATGCCATGCGGTTTAGTTCACCTTCTCATCCCAAATTATTCTGAAGTCCTGAAAACTGAATCAGCAGGAAGTAACCAACATTTACAGTAGGTAAGGCTCAACTTTTTCATTTTATTTAACTTTTGAACAAAGAAATTCCGCAATTCCAGCTCATATCTTATTGTTTATGCTTCTTTTTTTTGTTTAGTTAGAAACTTTTAATTTGAAAAACAAGACAATGAAAACAACGAGCCCTTCCTTTGCGTTATTGTCGTACACATGCCATCACATGAACATGAAGGGAATCAAACAACAGATCCTCAGTTAGTGCCGTTAAAGGGAAGGTCATCAGGTCTACACAGTGCTGAAACAGACACAACGTGCAGTTATCGACAACCATGGAAAGGATGAACCTGAGGACCCTGAACAAAGGCAGAAAGTCTGCAGCTTATACTGTGATATAGAGACATAAACCATCCACATATTGCTGCTGTCCTTCCAAAAACCTGGAACAACACCCCTCATATGTTAGCCATGCAGTTTTCAGTGTCACCTCACATGTCTATTAGGCATGAATAACATCACATCTTATAAGAACCGTTGAAACCATCCACCTGGTCAGTGTAGGAAGAAACAGAAAAATGTCAATCTTTGTTAGTAAACAGGGGAACCACTGTCATGCAAGCAAACCACATCAAATAAACCAAAAACATTATGACCACCACTTTAAAAGAACTGGGCTGACATGTGATTTTCCAAATGCTCCAGAGGAGTTAAGCCGAGTATTGCATGTGTTTGGTGTTTGAGTCCCCCTGTCCAGAAAACTCTAAATACAACTTTGCCATGTTCTTTTCCATTAGAATATGTAGTAAACAAAGAATTGACTAAACCCTTAAACTGCACTATGCAAGATGTTGCCATGTAGACAGGGCTGCACATGAGCAGCACATAGGTACGCATACACAAATCGAAATGGAAAATGCACTGCCCTCTCCTCCAGAACGGCTTCTTTCTTTCTCTCTTTCTCTCCCCCTCGCTTTCTCTTTCTCTGCCACCTCTCTCTGCTGTTTCCCAGCAGAGAGAGACAGCACACAAACACACAAACACTCCTTAAATAAGTACTGTGGGTTGAGGAGCACATACAAGTGCACTCACATGACATGTGACGTGTGCATGTGTGTATGTGAGAAAAGCATGAGTGTATGAGAGTGTACACCCTCCACCCAACCGGGAGAACTGACCTGACCCGAAAGTGAAAAACCTTTACAGCCTCACAACAGAGTTGGCAAACCACAGCATATCACATTTGGTGAACAACTGGAAATCACCTGGCAATGAAACACAAAATAAACCCCACACCCTTTCGTAGCAGAAGCATTCAAATGTCGGTGGTGTATTTGGTGTGTATATAAATGAAGTTGAATTGAATTAAATTGAATTTAACTGACAGTAAATAGAGAAAAGTGCAGTTGTCTAAATAATAATAATAATAATGCAATAATAATGCAGTGCGACAGCTAAAATTTATTGTTAAAGAGATGTAAGCAGAACATAACTGTGATCTACTTTACTGAAAATTGCCTAGTGCAGCTTTCAGCGCCACTCATTTGATTGTATTGTCAGAGGTTCAGCATCATGCTTCTCCTTTACTCCTCAACAGCAGGGAGGTATTTGGAAAACCAACTAAAAGTCACTTTATCTGCATGAAGCAGTTCAGTGTGACCCCAGTATTCTGCATACAAACACTCTGCAGACACACATTAGAGGTTGTTAGCTTGATTCTGTGGAGGTTATACCGGGTGGTGTGTGTTCTGGTTAAAAGAAGAGGAGAGAAGGAGAGAAGAAATGATGGGAAAGGAGGGGAAGATGAGTTCATCCATCAAGTCTCCCTACGTGTACAGTCTGTCCTCCATTGTGCATCCAGGTGTCCCCTGGGCCGGAGAACGGCAGACTCAGGTTTGAGTCAGTCACCGCGACCACAGGGTCCTGGGCTTGGCTGGGCTCCTCCTGCTGGGCCTCCCTCTCCTCCAGGGCCCGTTTCTCCTGGATTCGAGTGCTGATCTCCTCCTGAAACCTGCACATCTGCTCCTGGAGCTCATTGATGAGATTTACCACACACTGGGAGGCATGCGGCAAGGGACGATGCAAGACAAATGAAATATGATGGAGGGGATGAGTTGAACAGGTGAGGAATCGAAAAGAGGAATGAGAGGAGAGGAGAGGAGAGAAGAGAAGAGAAGAGAAGAGAAGAGAAGAGGAGAGGAGAGGGGAGGGATTATTGAATGATTTTAAAACATTCACAAAAAAACTCAAACATACAACTGATGAATTGAAAAAACTGCAAAAGAAGAAGAGCAGAATAATGAATTATGCATGTGTTATGCAGAAGACAACTTGCTGAACTTCAGCAGAGATCGGAGGAATTCATGACACACGAAAGGAAATAAGCAGTAACACAAATGACACAAACATCCTGAAATTCACTAACTTAGAAATACACAGTCCTATATAGTCATACATTCATACATATGGTGTACTTTTGTCATAGGTAAGAGAACAACATATGAAATGAGTAACTAGCAAGAGTGTAAGACAGAGATCGACACATTGCTCACATTACTTTGCATTGTTGAAATTGTCTGAGAAACAGAAGAACTTAAGTATGTGCAAGCATACAGTGCAACCATGCACGCACACACACATGCACACACACAGATTATGAAAGCTATTTGTTTCCCTTTAAGTTATAACACGGGTTTCACATGGGATGCTATACCGCAGTGCACTCATCTACTGTCAATGGGTGAGACACCAATGTACCAATGTGTGTGAGGTATTGGTGTGGTTTTTTCGGAGGTGAAAGTGTTTGGTCCTGTGGAATGCTCAAAATGGATGCCCGACATTCCAACTGGAGCCTAGCAGCTGTTACTGACCACAGATGTATGCACATCTACACACACACACGCGTGCAACTTTGTGTTACAATGAACCAGATGCACAAAAAGAAGTGTAGAGTTGTGTGGCACATTTGTGTGTATTACGTGGATTCAACACCACCCTGTGAAGCTGAATCTTTGACTTCCTCACAAGCAGACCCCAGAAAGTGCAAGCACATCACCTTTACTCCCCATCAATAAAGGAGTCCCCCAAAGATGTGTCCTGGGCCCTTTGCTGTGCTCCCTATGTGCTCCCTGCTGAGAGGATCATAAAAGATCTCAATCACAGCCCACAACAGACACTTCTCGCTGCTCTGGTCAGGGAGACTTTACAGCTGCCTGATGGTCAAAACAGAGAGGATGAGGAGGAGTTTCTTCCCTTGGGCCATTTGGGCCCTGAACCAGTTGCTGCACAGTTCTTCTGTTCTATAATTTTGTACAAACAATTCCATCTCGGTCACTATTTTTTTGAATATACTGTACTATCTTAAAATGTGTTTTTAATATGTTTTCTTGGAGCTAGGGCACAAACGAATTTCACTATTTCACTACTGAAATGTCACTATTGTTTTATGTGATAATAAAACTCGATTGATACCTTTTATCACATCTGGCAAAAGACATTCACTCATTCACTTAGGAACAAACAGCAAACAGCAGTGGACTCAGCTGCTAAAATGTTTCAATTTTAAACAAGAAACTGACTTCTGGTTTCACAGCTGCAGTCTTAATTCTCATACATTATCACATTACACACACATAACATTAAGTATGAAAAACTGATTCTTAGTACCTGTCCACTGCCTGTTGTGTGAGTCCTAAATTAAAGAGTGTTTCTACTCTTACCTGGCTTCTGAGCCCTGCCCCTTTAGCCAGTCCAATAATAACACACAAAACATGCCAATGTAAGATGGATGTTTTTAAAGTGCTCATGTTACTGTTTGACTTTTGGCTGAGAGTCAAAAGGTTGTCTGCAGTATGTGGCTGTTTGATCTGTTCTGGCTTGTTTCCGTGTTTGAATGCGTGTTTGAATGTGTATCTTGTCCAGGCTCATTTCATCATTCCTCCTCATCATCATCTATCATCATCATCTATCAGCATCTATCCCTCAGTGAAGCTGGATAGAGATTGGGTTTTCAATCCCACAGTTTGTCAGCTTTGATCAAGACTGTTAAAACTAGTATTATCTTAGTATTATTATCATGGTTACCACTATAGTTAGCATCTGTGTGTGTTTATGTATGTGTATGTACATCAATGCTCAAAGACTTTGCTCTGGTCCCTATAATGGGCAGATTTCCAGTTAATTCGGCATGTTGGTTCATGGATGGATGAATTAGGATTGATCTTGGCAATGTCCTCACCAGTAATGCACTCTCATTGTGCCATATTGTCCAATTTTGGGCTGGCTAGGAAGTTGACAATTGTGATGAAATCATTTGTCCAAAACTGTGGTCATGAATTGCAGTATCGAGTTTCGCCTACCAATGGTCAATGTTGCACTTGTGCACTGAGCATAGATAAGAGCAGCAAGAAAGACACCTATACCTATACTTCCTAGCGACGCACTGGGACGCATCATTAGTGATGTCACCATTGGCTCAACAGGATTTTCAGGTCTTCTAACAACCTGAAAAATGTTAGGAGGACATCCCACAGCCAAATTCAGATATTCAGAACCAGAATGTCACAGATTGACTTCTACTCTGACGCAAGTTGTACCAACACAGATGAATCACAAGTTCATGTGTTTCTTCCTCGTAAATTGCAATGTTATGACGCAGAAAAATATCCTTGTGATTGCACTACAAATCACCAGGACCTCACCACAACAGCAGCCACAGCTTTCTCATCTGACGCAGAGTGACACGCAATGAACCAAAGAGATTACTGCTATTAACACACATCACATCACATCACAGGAGGAATTACACTCTTACTGCAGTGCCAAACCATCTCCAAAATGTCAACTTTACAATACACACCCTTCATTAATCAAAAGGGATTCAAATACCTCAGATCTTCTCCTTTAGTCTGTTTTCCATCATTCTCTTACTTTTATTCACATCTGTTGGTAATGTACCGCATGGGGACTATACGTACGTGATCTGTGGGATTTAGCTCCCACCTTTACAATGACAATGTCAAAGTTAAAACTGATCTGTGAACTGACCTGGTTGACATCAAACACAGATTCCACCACTGACATTTCTGCATGTGGCATCACACATACACAAAACATTAGCAAACACTGGATACTGAGATGTTTGTCTATACAGTCATTAGGCAAAGATGTGAGTAAGGTTATTAATAGTTTTGTCTTTCACCCAAATACAGGCAACTTGTTCTGAATCAAGAGTCCAAGAGGGGAGGACATCTGGCAAACACAGATTATTTACATGCTCGAGTGACTGTGCTAACATAATAAATATAGATTTATTGCTTAATTGGACTGTTATCAAAGCTCCATGCATGACAGAGGAATGGGAATTTATCCTGTACGATCGGAAAAGCTCACATCACATACAAACCATGAAACAGCACATTTTAATTGAATAATTTCTACTCCCTGCTGGCAGCAGTAGATGACAGAAGGTTTAATGGGAAATAATCCATTGCAACACATTGAAACACTGGTCAGGAAACAAGAGTGAGATTGGTAAAGTGGACGTTAGCATGAGCACCAATGATCACCTAGAGCGGGGTCAGCAACCTTAATTAGCAAAAGATCTGGAGTCGCAAAACACATTTCAGCATTATAATGAAGGTAACACAGCCTATTAAGTCTAAATTAGCCAAGATTAGTCAACATTACTAATCAGTATGAATGAGAATCTATCTGCAGATTGATGATGTTTGACTCATGTCTCGGTCTCTGGTGGTTTTATTTTCTGAGCTCTCTCAGTTTCGTTTGTGTCGGAGAATAGATGCACTGATATTTTGATCAACGACTCTTTCATGTTCTCACCATTCGAAAACGGCTTTCAATGGCTTTCATTACAAATAAGAATAGTTAGACATTGTTTGTACTTGGGAGTCACCTCCATCTGTATATATTTCCACATCGCCAATGGGAACAGATCTGTGTCTGGGACCTGTGGTGGGTAACTGTGACCACAACAGCCACTGGTGAATGGCTTTAGTATTTACTTTGGCCCAGGGACAGTAAAATCATAGAAAGCAGATAAACAACTGACAACAACAATTACACTACATGTCCACGTACAGACCCATGTGTCTCTAATCAATCCAAGATGGAAAATAATTTACCTTAGGCAAACACACAGTGAAACCAAGAAAATTATGCCATTTCAGCAGATGAAGCATTACATATTGCAACAGATAGGGCGTTTCTTGTGTTTTGTTTCTATAACAATGGAAAAAGAATAGGCGTCAGTATACTGTATGAAAGCTGAACTAGGCTGGAGCAGACTGTGGATTTAGACATCATTTAGATACACATCAGAATGTCACATGGGGTTCAGCTAAGCTGGCCAGCAGTGTGGTATGCAGTAAAGTGCAATTCAGCAAGTGACAGTGTGTTTAGGTTCCAACTCCAACAATGTGTACTGACACTGAGGAAGCTATTGTTAATAAATCAGTGCTGTGTTTTTTATTAACTGATTATCATGAAACAGTCGGCATGAATGTGATGTTTATTTTGTTACTGGCTTTGTGTCCAAGAGAATTTGAGTCCGTTTCAGACTGACAATTCTCTGGACATAAACACGAACATAAATCCATCTGTCTCAGTTTGTGTCCAGCATGAAAAATGTATGTCATGGGCAGGGTCATGAGCGGGGTCATGGTCAGGCCATGGAATATTGTCAGTAAATGAGGAAACCTTTTTTGCAACAAGGAGACACTACCCATTGTAAAATATTGTTCATGAGCCATGATCAGATGAAAGCATCCCCAGGGTGACATAAGTATAACACAGCATGAAACTAATGTATGTTATATGATGATTTGGTCTTCTGGTAATGTGGACAGATGGATTTTTGTACTTAGTGAAGGTAAACACAGCGTACAACAGTGGTGCTGTAATAAGTGATTTTCATTGAAGCAGATGCTACTTATAGACGAATCCAGTTTGCTAATCTCAAAGACAGAGGGGTTAATGAAAAATGACTTGAGCATTAGATATGGGACACACTGACACACACACACACACACAAACACACACACACACACACACACACACACACACACACACACACAGGTTTGTTGACTTGACATACCTCAGCTTTGTTCTGTTTTGTTTCTGTGGGATCGGGTGGGTCGATGTTGCTTGTGTGCTCATCCTCCATGCTGACCAGCTTCAGTTTAAGATAAGAAACCTCATCCATTAAATCCAGTTTCTGCGTCTCCAGAGAAGTTCGGCTCAACAGCTCCTGGGAAATACACACACACACGCACACTGTTTGTTAGACACATGAACAAAGGCACAGCAGAGGCCTTCGAACCATGCTCAGGAAAAGTGACAAATATCAAGCATACACATAAGCAGATGAAGTCACACACGATTACCCGCGAGCAGGGCTGTGTGTCAGCACTCTGCTCCACCGGGGACAATGTTCTTCCCACACTAATAGACCAGAGTAGGCTGGGGGCCCAGACCCCACATAGCTAAATATATACACACACACACACACACACACACACACACACACACACACGCACATGCAGGCACATACACACACACACAGGCTAGCAATGGCAGCTCTATAAATACTGTAAAATCCCTGTGCTTCTTTGGTATGGGAGGGAGAAAGGGGAAAGGCTGTCCAAAAGAGAAACAGAGAGGGAGGCCACAGACATTGCCCACACAAAACTGTTTGTCTCACACACCAAACACAAATCTCAATATTGCGTGTGTCTGTTTCTTTCGATTCCCTTTTAAAACGACTTATCCCATTTCCTCTTTTCTAAGAAAACTTCCAATCACCTCTTTAAGCAGTTCTGACTTCTATCTTACTGCTGCCTATTTGCTGAGATGAAACACTTCAGTTAAAAAAGAGGGTGAGCCTTTCAACAGATCTACCAATGTAGTAGCAGCAGGAGGTGGAAACAGTAACATAAAGCAGTAGCAGTAGTACTGGGTGAAAACAAGGCACCATGAGGGCAGATGAATTGTCCCTGTGGAAATAAGATGGCCCAGGCAGCAACACGAGATGTGAATGCAGTGCGAGCGGTCACAGTAATTGTTCCTGCTGGGTTCCCATCTCATTTTGGAGCCACATTTAAAGTCCTCTCAGATGTTGGGAGAACGGACATATGTGACAGCACAAGTTATTCCTCAAGACGTCAAGACCAAAATCTGCTTAGTTATGTCAGTTGACTGTCAGTGTGTAATCTAACCCCAGTGTCTCATACAGCAGGATAATTGCTGGTCTAGCCACAAGGGATTCATCTCTGCTTAGGCCCTCCTGCTCAGCTGCCTGGCATCTTCTGTCCCATCAATATGATAGGAATCAACTAAAGTATGAGTCTCTCTAAAAATGTTACAGATTTATAAAACACACAGAAAAGGTATGTGTGTGTGTGTGTGTGTGTGTGTGTGTGTGTGTGTGTGTGTGTGTGTGTGTGTTTGTGTGTGATAAGTCATGATTCCCATAGCAAGCAGCAGCCCTGCTACACTGAGACGCAGCATTACATCACTGGATGGCCGGTTTGGCTTTCTCTCTCTATCACATATAGACACAAACACACAGATGGTGGATGTGGTATGAAAGAGGCAGAAGTGTTGGTAGACATCTTTTAAATCCTTCAAACATGCTTTCTTAGTTAGTTAGTTAAAGTTTGCGATTAAACAACCCTAACGTTACTGTATGACATCACTAAAACACGAAAGAGGCCAACAACACAACACAGGAGACCGTCATGCACACACACAGAAGCCGTTACACATGATCTGCCTCGACGTGCCTCCCTTTAAGCCTCTCTGAGTAAACACTGGCCCATCTAATATCCAACCAGCTCTCCTTTACTGCAAAGTAGGACCATGATACACACGCAAGCACACATGTTCACACATGACCACACACTGGAACTGAAGCAGCAGGTTAGTGCTGCTTAATCCAATAAACACACTAACTTTGAAGCCCAAATCACAGTCTGTCGGTAAGATGTGCAAGCATTTGTTGACAGTATTCTATTTCTCAAAATCCAAACAGGAAGCTATATATTACTGCAATATGAAATTGAGTGGATAAAACTGATAAGCAGCGCAAAGCGCCTGGGTATTTATTTTAGAATTTTGTTATTTTCAGCATCGTGTTGACACCGGAGAGAACAAAGAGACTGTTGAGTCTGCACAAAGGGCAGATCTTGGGACAGAGACACTATGGTCCTATGTGTCAGTCACTGCTGACGTCAATTATGACAACTGGAACAACTTGAAAGCGCTCAGTGTTCACCGTTCACACTGGTGATCAGTGTGATCAGTGTGACAATATGCTATCCCTTACTTTTAGCATAGACACCTTAGAAGAATAGCCTTTGTGGAAGTTTACAATTACTAAATTACTGAATACACTTGGACTGAATGTTAAGACTTAAGAAATATTAATCGGCTACTGTGAAACTTCGAAAAGCTTTGACCTGTCAGGTCAGCTTGGTGTTTCTACATAATGGAATGGGTGAGTCAGAGTGGATCAGTGTGCACAGTTATGTTGGAATGCTGTGAATGAACTGCAGTTCCACTCCTTTGTTTAACCATTTACAGTGATACTTCACTCCTGTTCAGCTCCTCTAACTATATCCTATAGGGAAACTGCATAATCGTAAAACAGCAAGTGAGTATTGTGTTGTGTGTTACCTGCTGCAGCATCTCCTCAGTAGACGCCAGTTTCTGTCGATGTTCCTTCAGAGAACTTTCTAGGTGTTTAATTTTCTCTCCTTGAGCCTCCACCTGGTCCGTCAGAACGCTCACCTAATGGGTGACACACACACTCACTTAGAAGACACACTCACAACAAGGTCATCATAACAGACATTACAGCTATGGTAACATCAGCTTCTTCTCTGCCTCCACGCAGCGACACACATTCTTGCTGGCATACCCCGACTGCAAAACAACACACACTTACTCAGCAGTCAGTCACCCAGGAATGTGTTGCACATTCACTATAATCTTCCAGACAACACACTACTCTTCTACTACACCGTGCAAAGCCCACAGCTCAAATCCAGATTACAAAGACACAAGGACACGATAACCCTACAGAGAAAAGCAGAAGGCAAAATGTGGTTGACGTGCTCCCTAATGACCACCAGGGGTCCTTACGTTAGTATGAGTGAGTGAGTGACTGAATGAGCATGTGTTTGAATTAATTACACTCAGGATCTTTGGTGGGGCTTCACACCTAAAACACAGTATAAAGGTCATTAGGGTTGGAATAATTGATACATGGATCAATACCTATTTATTAGTGCCATGTTCAAGGTATCTATACATAAAACAACTACAGGAAGAAAGTGAAAGTAACAGCACTGATGTTACTTGCTGTCGAGTCCAAGTTGAACTTTGGACTTTCTCCTAATGTTGAAGAAAATGACCAAAAGTAACAAAGTCAGTGTCTTACCGCCGCTGTGTTCCGCTGCTGACACACACATATACACTCAAATGTAGGTCAAAGTTCCCCACTGAGCTACAGGGAAGTCAGTTACCAAGTGTGTGTGTGTGCTTGTGCCGACACACACACGCGCTGAAGTAAGAGAACAAGTCAGATAAGCAGAGCACTGAGGCAGAAGCAGGTGAGGGGAAAGTGAAGGAAAGTTGTCAACAGCCAATTAGATCCTCTGTCAGGAAAAAAAACAGGCCCAGGTCACCGTGGCTATCAGCCAATAGGAAGAGACATCAAGAGAGGATGAGGAATGTGTAAGAAGTCTGTGTGTGTGTGTGTGTGTGTGTGTGTGTGTGTGTGTGTGTGTGTGTGTGTGTGTGTGTGTGCGTGCGTGCGTGTGAGAGAGACCGTTAGTGGGGGGGTGGGGGGTAGATACTGTCCAGGTGAGAGGTGCAAAATCCACTTTCATAAGCTCATTCAGAACTCAAAACAAGCACACCACGCTCACTGTCAAACACACGGTCAAAGCTGAAGAGGAGCTCAAGATACTGCAAGATACTGTTGAAGCAGAGGAACTTAAAAGCAGATTTGGAAGATCACAGTTGCAGGAAGTGGCTATTAAAGCGATCTAAGCGCAGAGATAACAGTTTGTTGCCGCCTGGTGACATCATATAGTGCAGAGATGTATAATCTACTGCTTTACCACAGCTCACTGAGACATAAAAGTCAGCCCAGACACACAGATGTTGTCCAGACACGTTTGGTTGTAGATTAACGTGAAATAACTCAAGCTCTAGGATTACAACCGTGTTTTTGCTACCAACACATTCAGATAAATACAGTGCCTATATGACTCATGACAACGGTTGAAACACACACTCACATGGAGCAAATCTGAAAAAATATCAATAACAACTTTGACATTGTAAGCCATATTAGTACAGTGTGTTTCTGAAAATAGTAAAGGAGTTAAAGTTCCTTAAGAGTGACTTCTTAACTATTTATTATGCGTAAAACCTGAATGGATCAACATTTGTAATAGACTTATTGAATCAGGTAGGTATGTGCACTAATAGGGATTATAATTATAGTAGCTACTATAACAGAGCTAAAAAGAAAGTGAATTCTTATGTTGTATTTATCAAATGGATACAACTTTTTTCATTGCAACACAAGTCCTGTGAAAGAGCTCTCTCTGCTCAGACAGGTAATGATGGGGTTGAGGGAATGGAAATAGAAAGTTTCTGCTTAACATGGAACAGAGACAGAAATTCCATATGCACTGAGTCATAGTCAATTATTTGGGCCACATAACAAATACAACTATTTCAGCAATATGTTTAATCATAAGAGGTTCATCCGCTCCATTTCATTTTCACCGATTTGTTTGATTTCCATCCCTTCATCCATTTACAACACAAGAATCTGGCTTGACGCAACACACAAACACACACACACACACACACACACACACACACACACACACACACACACACACGGGTATCTAACCTGTAGCACAAGAGACTCCTTGTCTCCCTCAAGGCGGAGCAGTCTTTGTCGGTAGTTCTCATTGTTGGCTGGGGAACAGAGGTTGACCTGGACAAAACACACAGCAGAGACACAGGTTAAAAATGTAAGGTAAAGGTAAAGGTTGATCTGTGAGCTATGATATATGCTGATGTCAAACATACAGTACATTAAAGGGGGCATAATATGTGTTTTGTTCCTTTAACACATTTTAATTTAGCTGACCTCATATGTGGTTAGACACACCCAAGGTCCGAACCGTAGTCATATTTGTGAGTGAAAAATAAAAATTGTAGACAACTGTGTAAGTAGTCAGGGGTTGAGAACCTCCCCTGTGTGTCTGCCTGGCAGCTGTGTGTGTGTTAGTGGCTCCCACTCCCACCCAGTACTCCCCATCCTTCACTGATGTGAAACTGACAGATGTCAAGCAGGTAACAGAAGCAAGCGAGCAGATGATGTACTACGTATGGTACAAGTTCTAGCTAGGCTGACATCACTTCCATGACATGTAGGGGGTATAGCTCAGTGGTAGAGCATTTGACTGCAGATCAAGAGGTCCCCGGTTCAAATCCGAGTGCCCCCTTCTTTACTGAATTTCTCATCCGTGAGTTCAAAAAACATCCTATCTATCTCTCATAACGTTATGGCAAAGAAACTTTCATTAGAACATCTAGACTAGTGCATCAACATAGCCAAAACACTGTTATCTTAGATTGTTGTCGGTCCGATATGACTTGTGTAAACAACAACAACACAGCACGTGAACGATCATTCTCTGCACGTCCAATCCATAATTCCAGTCCACATGACTGATGCTTTTGCTGCTGCATGAGCGGTGGGATGCATCTGGCCAAGGGCGGCTCCAGCTAGGTTTTGAAGATTAGTAAACCATGATTTCCCTGTTGCTTTTGCACTAACTGATGATCCTGTCTGTATTCGTCTTATTTTATGTAATTTCAGTGAGCCATGAAGTGAAGAAGAGGAGGGAAAGACCAAGGGAAATGTTGGTCAGATTGTATCTGCCCTCTTGCTTACGTGGTTATGGTTAGTTTTAAAATTAAGGTGATAATATTGCAGATTTCAGTGCAAGGATGATATGCTAAGGATACCCATAGCTACCCTGCTGACTGCAGAATAAACAGTGCTGTCACTGTTCAAATTCACTGAGCACATGATCAAGACTTATCAAACATTGCCAGCTGATCATCTGACTCCCATTAACCTAGCAATGGCAACATTTTAGTTTGTACTTTAGCAAAGGACCAAACACTTCCCTTCTCTATCCACTCTAAAACCAACTAAATAACTTAAACCAAAGTGACCATAAAACAGATAATAAAGTTCAATCTCCTTTTAGTAGCCACATGGCCACACAGGAGGAAAAGCTGGGCCAGGCTGTGAAAGTAGAGGCGCTCTCTAATGTGCATTTTAACAAACAAAATCAAGTCTTCTTGGGTCAAAAGCTGTTCTGCAGTCCTGTGTGATTGACTGTGTGTGTCCAAACATTAAGCATAAATATTGATTTCATTTAACTTTATGTGTCCAATGTGTATGTACTTATTTTCTACTTCTATCCACATTACCTATTGTGCACCTGATTAATTCAGATACTTGAGGTCCACAATAGAACCACTGGTCATTTTCTACTTTCATTTCATTAAATTAGTATTTTTTAAATGTATCTATTTTTCTATTTAATTTTATTTTCCATAAGATGAGACAATAATTATCACCTATATGTTTCAGAAAATTCCTGATTGTAAAAAAAAAAGAAAAACTGATTAGAAAAATCTTCAAGGGGAAATTAAAAAAAAAAAATTAACCCTCTCATGCTTTCCTCCCCCCCTGAGTGTGTTGGTGCAACCAACAGTGCTGTTTTCCAAGATGCTCGATAAAGACAAGTTCCCGGCAATCAAGCAGTGTGTATGCTTCGTCCATTGTCCTAGCACAGAAGAAAACTGGGCAGTTGCGCGTGTGTGTGGATTATCAGAGACTGAACCGCAGAACTCTCACTGATCAATACACAGTGCCGCGTATGGTTGCCATGGACTGTTTGTCGGGAAGCAAGTGGTTCTTAGTGTTGGACTTGCAGTGGTTATTATCAGATTCCAATGGCAGGGGAAGATAAGGAAAAACATGCTTTCATATGACCCTTGAGATTTTCTTTCTGTTCGAACACATGTCACTGCAACTTCCCAGAGAATAATGGAAAAAGGGGGACAAGCACATGACTGCGGTCATAGTGTATTTGGATGATTTCATAGTGCTTGGCAAAACCTTTGAAAAACACGAACAAAGACTACTCCAGGTACCTAACCGAATGGAAGATACTGGCCAGAAGTTGTCAATAGACAAATTCCAATTCTGTCGGCCACAAGTGACATACATGGTGTTTGAGAATGGAATTGCTACAGACCTGGACAAAGTTGAAGCGGTAGCTCATTGGAAGCCACCCACTGACCTTCCATCTCTGCAGGCCTGCCTGGTGTTCTGTGGTACTACCGTCGCTTACTACTCCATCATTGCCAGGCCCCTTACAAAGCATTGCAATGGTTGAATTTTCCTTTTTTTCTTGTTTAATGGTTGGCGAGTCAACTTTTGCACATTACCCCCATCAACTGGGCTGTAGAGTGGGCTCAAATTCTCAAATCATTGGTTACATGCATTTTAGATAGCCGTCGACGATCAATGAACACAACAGTCCATAGTTTAATCAGCCAAAACTATGACAAACACACCTCCAAACAGCATTCCATGTCATTCCTATCTCTAAACTATCTTAAGTGTGTTTTCAGCAGAATGTCTATAATATATTGATTTGATAATGTGACCTGGAGTGGCAACGTTTCCCACTGATTGCATCCCACATTATCACACAATGCTTTGTCAACAACAATCAGATGATGGATAATGCTTCTAATCTGATAATGCAGTGCTTGTCGTGCATGCCTTAACACACACAAACAGACAACTTGAGATGCAGCCCAGTCCTTACGCTCAAGGAAATTAAACCAATAAACGCCCTGTATCTGGGAGAATACACTCTTGAAAACGTATGTGGCAGAACAATTATCTCTTAGGGACAGAGGAGCTTCATCACTTCAATGAACACACACACTAACACACACACCGATCCTGCAGATCCCCATTTCCAGTCAGTCAAATGGAAGAAGGAGATACAGAAAGAATGAATAAAATCTCTCCCCTCACCTTTTTGAGCCATGTGAAGTGCCTGTAGAAGTCAATGGGAGTATCCATGCTCCCAGCCCATTGCTGCCCTGCCTACTTCCTCTGTGTTTTTGTCTGACTCGGTCACTATGTGTGGGTGTGTGTGTATGTGTGTGTGAGTACAGACTTACTAAAAGTAAGAGTGGATTCAAATACTCTGTCTGCAAAAGAATGGCGTGTGTATGTGTGTGTGTGTGAATGCAATGTTCTCGGCTGTGCTGGAGGAGGGCTTTTTACGATCTCTTGCCTTCTGACTGGGGCTAACACCCTCTCCTTTGCCCCCTCCTCCTGTTGCTCTTTCCTTTCCTCCACCAGCTGCCTTTCTCTCTCATTTCTTTCCCTCCACTGTATCTCCCTCACATTTCCCCCACTCACTCTCTCTTCTGTCACTCACTAAGTCCTCCACTGTCCTAGAGATTGTCCATTTGGTGTTAATTTGTTGCTCCTCTCTTCTCTTTCCTCTAGTCACTGGTTTCCCCCCCTCTTGCTGTTTCTTTACTTCTTCCTTAACCCCCTTCTTTTCTCTCTCCCTGCTGTAGTCTGTTGCACAAATGGCCGAGCCAAGAGGGAGGGTGGTGATGGTGGGAGGGTTTGCTGCTTTCCGTCTTTTCTCAGTCGTCTGTTTGTGTCCAAGTCTTGGCCCACAATCTCTCTCTCTCTCTTTCTCTCTCACTCACTCTTTCACACTCGCACAGAGCCAAACCCCCTAGCATCTGTTGTTAAGCATATGAACAAAATAGCAACAGGCTATAATGTCAGCCCAAACATGAACCTTGCCAACTCTCTCTCTCTCACCTATGCTGTAATTAAGTTTGTCACAATGCCTACTGACTTGTCTTCGGGAGTGAATGACAGGCTCTGTCTCTCTGTCTCTCTCTCTTTCTCTGTCTTTACTTTGCTCTCCCTCTCCAGCCGTCTGTCCCTCTGCGTCTTAACATCTTCATGCTGAAAGCCATTAGCTCAGTTTTCCATTTCCTGTATATGTTACAGAGCTGCTCACCATGACAAAATCAGCCATTTATCTAGATGACAGGTTCAGTTACTATTTACACACACACACACACACACACACACATACACACACACACACACTCACACACACACACACACTCACACACACACTCACTAACTGATAAGCAGTTTATGAGATGAATTTATGTCCATTCTAATATGAAACTGTCTCTTTAAACAAATGTAGGTTTGTGTTTGGTCGTTGTTGGTTGTTTTTTGTTAAATGTGTAAATATCCAGTATCCAGGAGATTCTCATATTTCGATCAATTTCTTCAAAGGTAAGATGCCAATGAAAAAGTCAGGCATATTATATATTTTGAAGGTGGGGGAAACGGACAAACCTGAACCATGCAAAGGACATGCACCAGGAAAACCCAGGGCCAGCAAGGGATTCTAACTTAGGTTCTGGCCAAGCCCAACTGTAGTTGGTTCTTCTTGACAGCATTTCGGTGCAGTCATTAGCACTGTTACCTCACAGCATGAAAGTCTCAGGTTGTGAGATGTTGTCTTCCCTTAATCTCAGGTTGCATCCCACTTAAATACATAGGGGCTAGTAATCGTCAGAGTGGCTTTGTCTTTGGCAGAGCGGAGAGGTACATGGTTGTCATTTGTGGTCATCCTGAAAGCGCAAGAGCCATGCATGCCTGGACATGCAGAGGGTCATTCTGATGCCAGCAATCTGTGTGCCTTCAAAATGTCTGAACCAGAATCAGTATTCTATTGTTTTTCCTGTGCTTTCAACAGAATCCGGCCTGTCCTGCTTGGGAGTAAGCTGTCGAAGGTGGACTCTCTGTCAGACTGCAGGGCTGCACGTCTGACACTGTAGTGAGAAACACTGGGGCACCACAGGGTACGGTTCTATCCCCATTTCTGTTCACCCTGTACACCTCAGACTTCCAGTTCTGCCTCGAGTGCTGCCACCTGCAGAGGTTCTGAGACAACTCTGTAATTGTAGGCTGCATCAGCAAGGGGAAGGATGCGGAGTACAGGAGGCGTGGACGTGGACTCCTTCGTCTAGTGGTGTGAGCTTAACCACCTGCAGCTAAACACCGACAAGACAAAGGAGCCCCCCCACACCTGTTTCCATCAAGGGGGTGGCTGTGCTCACTTGGGTAATAAACTGGACTGGGTAAAGAACGCTGAGACTGTGTACAAGAATTGAGCTGACTGGAGAGGCTCCCGTCCTTCAATGTCTGCTAAATTTAAATTGCTTCATTAACACAGCCGATTAAGCTCAAAGGGTTTTGGTGCAAACATCTAACTCACACTACAGCACATTTTAAAGCATGAAGTCCTCTTAAGCAACCATCTGTCCACCCTGATGGAACCTAACAGAAATTAGGTCAGTGTGGTGAGGAAGGTAAGAACAGAGCGGCGTAGAGAGAAAGGAAGGAAAGGACTTTAACTGTGTGCGACGTGTGAGACCTCTGCTGTTAAAAGAATGTAGGAGCTGAAAAAGCTGCTGAACAGGTTGCCAGTGAACTGCACTCCCTGTTCAGTTTAATTACCGGGAAGAGCTCGAAGCTGATTTAACGTATGGCCTTGGTGACAACAACAACACACAGCACCTTGATCAGCAGAGACATGTTGCATTTTCATAAAACTACTTGTTTGAGAGAGCAAAATCCATAAATCAAATTCTGTTGCGACATTGCAAAAGAGCGAAAATCCCACAAAATTGTGAACTGTGCTACTTAATCAATTTTCTAAAAAATAATATTATAGCCATCACTTCCAGATCTCACAAACTGTTTACTTTACCTTTACAGTCCTTGTTCATTCAGTTCGTATTTCAAACTCTGCAGTGGCTAAATACTACACTAAGCACAGACAAAACACACCAACTTGGGAAAGCAAAGGAAGGGCGAGTGAGCATGCATGGGAGCAATGTAATGAGAGTAACAGTATGCAGTGAAAGATAGAGAGAGCGGAGAGAGAGAGGGGGGCAGAAGCAAAACAGTGAAGGAGGTTTGAAACAAAAAAGGCTGAAAGAGAGGGAGGGGATAGGAAGCTGCTATTAGTTAATGTGGAAATTTCTTCTCTGATGATATCTTCATAAAAACACATCTCATTACTCAAAAAGTCAACATTGATTGATCACAGTGTACTCACAGTTCCACTCTGTAGCCAGGCTATGAGGGCCTGAGCGGTTTCTGTAGGTAATTGAGCTCTGAGGGTGTCTCTCTCTTCTTGGTTTGGTTGGAGTTCCAGGGCCAATTTCAAGTCTTCAGCAAGTTGAGAAACCTGTAGAGGGCCTGCACTGATGGGAGTACCCAGATCATAGAAACTGATTAAGTCCACCGGAGCTGGTTTCGAACCTGCAGAGAGGGAAGAGGAGAGGTACATTACTGCATTGCAAAAACACTTTTAGGCGTATTACTATCAAATTTGCAAGGTGCTCGACCAAATCCCTCAGAAAAGCAAAACAGAGTTGCAACACTAAGTGAAGCATTGATGATTGCTGAAAGAGGATTAATCAAAGCCATACATGCTCCTCATAGTGCTCAGTGTTTCCAAAGTGTCTATGTGTCAGCTGGATCAGTTCCCTGCACTACGCATGCATAGAAATCACAGTGATACACACATCTGGATGTACTAAAGAATAAAGGATATTAAAAAGCAGCCAAAACAGGGCCTTCACCCAGCATATAGAGGCCAAAATTAATAAATCCTGCATAATGAAAAAGATTCTTTATTTGCATTGCTACAGGCAAGCTCTATGCAGCAATGGATGAGCATAAATGAAGGGAAGGCTGCAAGCTTTATGTGAAAGAAGGAAACATTTACCACAAGTGGAAGGTTGTTTTCAATACAGGTAGTGTCTGTTTTTCATGTTGCAGGACGATGACATTGTGGTAGAGTGATACCTTTCTGATACTTGGACCAAACATTATATGTCTGTGAAGTTTTGTTGTCATCTAGGTCATGGTATTCAAGTTAAAGTAAATCTTGGGCAACTGGACTTGCTGGTAAAGGCTTGAAGACGTTTCACCTCTCATCCGAAAGATTTAGGATCTCAGATCTAACATTTACTTTTCCTTGGGGACATTCTATATGTACATTTTGTGACATTTGTACTGAAAATAGAATTGAAAATTTGCTTGGTGCAAGTGGGCTCAGTCTAAAAGGATCCATGCAGCTGATCCCATGGAATACACCAACATGACAGTCATCAATCAGCAGTCCTCTCAATCAGTCAAAAATCCTCTTCATCGCGGAATGCAATATGACCAACATATCACAATCATGCAGATAAGTGGCCTCTAATTTCCTTGATAGGGATTGGCTGATGATATTTGTAATGGGTTATCTAATGCATTTCTATTTGTGGTCACTGAGAGCCGGAACAGCAACCCAGAGCAGTCACTGAGGTCATTGTGTTTTGGCAAAAAAGCAACACTAGACTGATTCAGATGGGACAGCAAGGCACAGAAACACTCTTGCTGCCATTTCCACTACACTAAGAACCTGTATGGAACATTATGCAAAATATGATTGTGTCATGGATAAAATGACCTCACTATTTAAGAGGAATTACATAGTTGACACAAAATACCTTTAAAGATGTGTGAAAGAATAAAAAGAGATTAAAGTGTATTACATACGTAGCATTTCACTTTATTAACCGTGCAACATTGCTATTCCAAGTTCTTGTTTATTTAAGTAATAGTAGTAAATAATTTCTTCAGTTTTTGGATCAGTCAAAGGTCAGTGACCTGAGGCCCTCTGTGCCACAGCATCAGTGATTGGAGAATCCCTTTGCACTGTGTAACCTTTGAATTCCCACATAATGCAGGGGGACCTCAGTAAACATTTACTCTACTATTGGTTCAATCTTGTTGACCAAGGCTAAGCTGGCTACAGCAAACAAATAGATAACTCCACTTATCCTATACATTATAATTCATAAATACATTTTTGATTAATTTTGTTGAAGAAAATTCAATTCAATTCAATATCACACTACTGCAATAGTGCACTGCAATAGTGCATTGCAGTGGTCCACACACTGACTTGCATGCTGCTACAACAATTTATAGCAACAATGGGATCATTAAATTCTGTATGTGTTACATTTCCTCATCATACTAAATGATACAACACACCAGGGCTGCAACTAACAATAAGTTAATTTTTTTTATTGACAAACTGTTTCAGCGTTGTAATGATCTATTTCTTCTATACTGCCGGTCAGATTATCATCAGTGTATTATCAGCACATGTATTGAAGTTAAATATTATACTAATACTAGTACAGTAAATCATATCAAACAGAAACAAATTGTAGCATGAAACGCCTCATTACTGCCCCCTAGAGTGGAGTGAATGTCTTAACTTTAATCTCACTTTAAAATCTAGAAGATAGTGTGTCTGCATCCTGACACTCTGGCAACACATCGCATTCAGAATGCAACCTGCACAAAAATTGAAAATGTCATACTGTATCCTTTTGTGTGGTCTTGTTACTCAAGTTATTTCGAATCAAGAGTTGTAACTATCTATGGCTACCTGCACCTGGAATGCTGGCTGTGAAAGCCCATGCAGATGTCATTATTTATAGTAGAAATTGATTTAGGCTCTAGTTGTGCTGTAGTTAGAGTAATGACTCACCTGCTGAGATCCAATCACATTGAAGATAGCAGCCAGATAAATATACGCTTTAATGCAAGCTGTAAACAGAACCTTAACGATCAAGTGTGTCCTCTTTAGAACAATTTGCTCTCACTAGAAGGGTTAGAAATCTATTTCTATTTTAGGCATATTGTTGATTCCGATTCAGTGACACCAGATTCTCAGTGAGATTCTGCAGGCTGTGACGTCCACTCGCATTTCCCACACACACCCATTGCTCCTTAGCGTAAATGTGAACCCTCTCACCTGCGATTATGTCATCCATCTGCTCCAGCGCCGCCTCCAGCATATGACTGGCATCTGTTTCCATTGCAATGGCTGGATGCGTCCTCAGATCTAGTGGTGTCCTACAGAAATAAGAAGAAATATGTGTCAATCTCATATGTAGCTGTTTTAGAGATGGTATTGGAGGTTTAGTTTACTCACAGTAGAAAAAAAATTTATGCAAGAAGCAAAAATCATTAAAGCATTACAAATTTAAATTTGTATAGTTCTAAATTGGCTATATTCCACTAATTGTTGTCCTGCATGGAGACACCAATGCAGGCTTTATACAGGCTTCTTTTAGCTGTATGTTAAATTCACATTGTTTCTGTCTGAATAGTGGGTAGAAATGAAAGCATGAAGAAAATATTTGGCATTTTGCCTGATTTGGACATGCTCAAGGTGGATCTGTGACAGTCAAATGCAGATGAAATTGAAATGCTGTTATTAGATCTAAATTACCACTTTCAACAACTACTCCCACTCACCATACATAAGCTGAACATGCACATTTGTCATTAAAAACTCATCACTGCAGGCAAGCATGATTGCGCACACAGTTTTAATTTGCCAAATAACTCCATCTATCATCTCTACCCCCGGCATCCGCAATTCCAGCTTTTCAGCCCACCCACCCTCCTGTCATCCGTTCACTTTCCTTTCCTCCACTGTCATCTCTCTCTTAAGGTGCCCATCCCTCTATCACGCTGTCATACAGACTTATAAACAATCAGACATCAGTCTGCAGAAATCAAGAGGAAGGACAGTGATGCCTTGGGAGAACCAATACCCTCCCTCATTTACATTAACGGTAACTTTTACAGCCAAAGCACATCATTAAGGCTGACACTTGTAATTTGCATAAAACTGTCAAATCCATCTGTCAGTGTGCTTCCATCTTACACGGGTCTACATCTGGTTGCTGTGCATAAAGAAGAACCTGTTTTTTTCCAGTTAATAATTGTGAATGTGTTTCTATTTGACAGAGGGTGACGGCACCATTCACACCCTGACAGGCTGACTTTGTTCAGCAATGCTGAGACAACCCTTCACCATACCAGGACAACAAAGCCTTACTAGATCTTTTGTTGTGTTTCTGTGAAAGACAAAGAGTGTGTAATCACGGAAACCATGATCCTGTGTTTCTTGTCAGACTACTGAATATCAGTGTTAAGATGCTGATGATAGGCGGAACGGAAATAGGACCAAACCAATCCTGATCATGTCAGATATTGTGCAATGTGGGCATTTGTGTGTACATGATGGGACAGTGAGACAAAATGTGTGAGTGTCTTTGTGTTAGGTAAAAATGGTTCTTGTGAGACCTAGAATTATTCTTTAGTACAGAAATAAATGTATAATATTAATAATAATAATAATAACTAGAAATGTTTCTCAAAGTGGATCAAAACCACAAAATATTTCATTGTCACTGAAATGCTTGTATGTTAAACTGAGTTCCAACATGAGCTTTCTCATAAAAGTCATAGTGCCAGAGATGAAGACATGAATCTAATGTCTAGACTGCCCAGGAGATGGCCTGTGCTAGCCGACTTCAATCTTTTCTCTTCCTCTGCTGTCGTTTTCGCCCCATTGCCGGGTCCTCGTTTTTACCGATGAAAGCGGTCTACCCTGTTCTACAGCCAGCAGTCAAAATTCCTTCACCCCCAGCTCTGCCGCTTGGTTTACTCAGTCTCCAGCATTGTGTTCCTAGAGTTGAGCCACTGCTCCAGTCTGCAGTTCCTGCTCCGCCACTCCAGTCTGCTGAACCCGCTCCACTGCTCCAGTCTGCTGAACCCGCTTGGGCCTCCACACCTGCAGGGCCCGCTCGAGCCTCCAGCACTGGTCTCCACGCCTGCACCTGTTTCAGTCCCAGCGCCTGGGCCTGCAGTGATTTCTACACCTGTTCCTGCTCTGACGGCTTACATCCCGGCCCGGATGCCAGCAGCAGCCGTTGTGTCGCCTGTGTTCTTGCTCTGATGGCGGTCCGTTGCCTGCTCCTGACCCCGCACCTGTTTCGGCCCCAGCGCCTCCAGCTGTCGTCTCTGCGTTCACACGTGTTCCTGCGTTGGGGCTAGCAACAGCTGTTGTGTGATATTGGTCTTAGAAATTAAGTTGACTTGACTCAACATCACGTGGGGGGAATCCCAATGTGACACAATTGATTCATCACTGCTTTATGGTGCCACTCAACAAAAACAAACTGGGCTTAAAGCTACAAATTTCCAAATTTAATAAACAAGATGCGCTCTTTGTATGCCAGCACAACTCTGGAACTCAGAGTACTTAAGGAAACAACTGGTGCTGTGGATTTCATTGTCTTTGGAAAGTTGAGTACAAAGTGACCAAGGTGAAATCCCTCCTGGTTCCTCATTCATGTCATGGTCGATGTATACAGACACACCTTTTCCAGAGACACACTCCTGAAAAACTTGTTTGCCAAACAGCGTGTGAACCCGTTTCTTCCAGCTACACCCACAGTACTGTTGACTCTCTCGCAGTGAAAGGGGAAGTTGGCACCCTACACAGTGGCTCTTTTGTTCTATCCCAACAGAGAATGCAAAGTTTTATCAGGAGCTGATACAACATAAGTGTGGATCTTTAGTGTTAGGATACTACTTTTCACAAGAGAGCACATGCAATTCCAAAACAACTACTTGTTTGTCCTGAATCTTTGTTACAATTTAGCTTGTGCCAAGTGTTTAGAACATGTATGCATAATAAAGAAATTCACATTTTAGTGATACCACAATATTGCAGTTGATATGCGACACTTGCACAGCATTTTTGGAAAATCTGGCCTATTGGATGAAAGTAAGGTCAGACAATATCTCAGTTTATGCACGCCTTGGCCTCTCCTGACACAAAATCTGTGGGTATATAGATTATACTGCAGTCATGTCATGATTATGCAGTAATCAAATAAGAACAGGGTTTTCAACTTTCAAAGTACAGAGGAAACGAAAACATTGTCTACAAATTGGAATGTTCCCGGTTCGAGTCCAGGCTAAAAGTGCAGTACAAGTTATTAAATACAACATACCCGATTTCTGTTTTCTGTCGTTGTTGATATGACTAAGGCCTTCACAGCGTTCTCATACATCAGTCTCTGTGCTAAGGGGCCAGAGACTAAGGGAACTGGCCCCTGGCCTGTGCCCAGTTGACCTGTTAGGTAATTCAGCTCTACTTAGAGCTCAGTCCTACAGCTATCAGGGTTCAAGACTGGTTAGATAATAATCTCTAATGCATGACTGTGGTGAACTGTGTTATCTGCATACCATAGCTGATCCATGGCTTCAGGAAAATATTGCTCAATGTGACTCCCAATGCTGCACTGATCTGTACTCATGTCTTGCTAAAGCAAATTGGGTTCATTTCTGTTTGCTCTGCTGTACTTGGCAATGTTCAGTTCTCTACACTTCGTTAGTGAGGAATATTATTCTTCGTTTTCTGAATTTTCCTCATCATTTCTACTTGGCTGTGCTCTGACCATGACTTGTTCTGCCATCTCTGCTATGATCTATTGTGATTGTGATTTAAGTGTTACTAATGAAATGAAATTGTGGGCAAACAATTTGCTTTACATTGACATCACAGATTGCAACTTTAATCAAAAGAAATTTCAAGAATGAGGTGTAGAGTCAAGTTCAATCGTTGAGGGTAAAAATGGTGCCACCTTTAACTAACCCAGCACAGAGTCGCTCAGCAGTGAGCCCTCACTGATGTAGTCTTACACTACACACTAACACACAGATGACACCCAACAGTCACAAGAGGACAAGAGAAACAACTCGGGGAAAGATGTTATAGCCATGAACGTGGCACTTCAAGACTCCAAAACGTGAACACACCTGAAATCTGACGCTGCGCTTCATAAGTTTTGTGTGTTAAGTGTTTGTGAAATGCCATCATGCTAAAACATTGAACGCAAGCTGCTGTTCATTACGATGCGAGTCCATGACACAAACAGAAAGAGACTACTGATGGGATGGGCCTTTGAAAACAGGAAATGCCAGAACGCATGAAAGCAGAATGCAGAAAGGTTAAACATCCAAACAGAAAAACAAAAGCTGACACACACGCACAGACACTTGTCCGGGTGTGTGAGTTTACCATTCCTCCTCATTTGGCTTAGCATGTTTGGATTAGTGACTTAGTGTATGTATTAGTGTGGGTATGTGATGAATGGAGCCAAGCCAACAAGGATAAAGAGTGAGAAAAGCAAGAAAATACTGATAAAACATAGATTTCTGTGGCATTGTGCTGAATGGTTGCATGCGTCAGCAAACCAACAGGACGGTGTTTCTATGGTACCAAACACTGCACTACACTTTTTTGTATGTTTAAGTCCTGCAGAAGAAAAGACAGGAGAATAAAATAAAGGAAAGAATCCATAGAAACCGTGAACAGGAAGCACGCTGTCCTTATTTTCCAACAGTTTATGAAGCTCTGACACGGCCCAAGGTTTAGACCCCAGCACTGAGCTCAGACACCAGAGCTAGCCTTTTAAAAACAACATGTCAACACCACTTAATACACAAACATCTATGCAGTCACAACCTCATGTGACAGCTGGGCCTGACCAATCACATCCTAGCTGACAGTGGAGGAAGCCAATGTGGACCTGAGAGTGATGAAGGGGCCAGTTAGGTGGCAGAGATGATGAGGTCAAAGAGATGACAGAGCAAAGTATTGTGGAAGAAAGGCACGTGGCAAGTCTCACCATATGTGTTTGAGAAAGAGACTGCCTTACCAAGATACTGTACATTCAATCTATTCTTCACATTTAAAAGCTGCTGAGAGGTCAAAAGTAAGCACAAACTAGTTTAAGACAACAAAACTATGATCAAACTCTGCATGCCCAAGTATCAACTGAGGTACAGGTGAAAGATACGTACTTGCTCTCTTGCTGCAGCCCTGGGGGAGTAAACCTACGGCAGCCATGAAGCATTTCCTCAGCCAGCTAATTCAAATGGAGCACATGGACCTTAGCCTTGTCGCCTTGCAGTCAACCTGGATCCCTACACACACCGCATTAGCCACTTAACTGGAAACTTCTTAAGGTATGATAACCAAGCATGTAAAGTAGAGCAAAATGTAATGTAGGTTGGCCAAGAATAAGGTTACACTGAGTCAGAACCACGACCTGCTCACAAGCCATCTAGACCAGAACACTGACAGATCGCATTACAGGATTATATTACAAGTGTGTGTGCATGTGTGTGTGTGTGCTTTTAGCTAAATGTCACTAAGAAGCATGGTGAGTCATACACATAGAGACACACACACGGTTAGAGACCTGAAATTGCCCCTATATGAACTCCAGACTCTGGCTTGAGAAAGACAGATGCCCAATACGTCGATTGCGAAGCCCGGTATGTTAATCGCGATCGACCTGTTGATGGCAAAGGTAGTGCATGCCATTCCATTTTTTTGGGACAGTTAGTTGATGTGCGGTGCTGATTTTCCCTCTGGTATTTGATGTCTTACAGATTGTTTTTGTAAATTTTCAAAACTACACACTTAGATATTTCTATAATAAAAAGAGTGTAAACATTTTACCATTTTTTTTTCATACATAGAATATCTATTAGCACTTTTTTATTTGGGTCAACCTGTCCACCCAAGCTTTCCCTTTCCTTCTTCTTCACTTCTCCTGTCTCATTTCATTCCTCCATTTCACCCTCACCTCCTCTCACCTCTGGCTGGACTGTTCTCTGTCAAGGTTTCTGAAGTCTCACAGACACAGATTAAACTACAGCACCACTCACAGGCACCTTTAGGCACAGAATTGTGTGTGTATTTATAAGTACGTATGCATCTAAAAAGCATAAAGCATGACAACATTAATTACATTTTTTGTTAAACCTGTATATAAAGCATATACTGTGAATATTGGTGCAACTTCCATAATTTAATCTTGTTGTTAAATAAGTCAGCCGTCGAAAGCTCATGATGGTGTAACGGCCGATAGAAATGTCTGGCAGGCCGGTAAACTCTAATGAACCTACAAAGCATAAAACTATGAAACACATTGAAACAAGTTTCCTTTTAGGAAAAGGAGACATTAACAGCGATATCTGCTGATGTTCTGGCTTTACTACTATAGTGCTACATCAGCCCACATTCTAACAATCGCTCACTGTTTCCCAGAGAAGACAGAGGTCTTGTTTTCCTGTTCTTCTTCACCTCTATTAGCCATTCATTCACTCTGTCCTCCCTTCTTCCGCTCCCAAATCCCCCACACATAGTACATACAGTGGATGAGTGAAACTCTCTTTGAGGTTTTGCAAGATACTGTATCTACCACTGATGTCCTATTCACAGATGTCTGATCACAACTAGGGATGAGACATCTGAAGAATAATTATTACAGCATGCTTCTGTCCCTGTGGATACATTCAGGGACAGATCTGCAGTTTGAGGTCCACACTGCTTTTAGTCTCATCTCTCAAGCAAACACTTACATTTCAAATACAAATCTTCCCTCATCCATCCATCTTCTGTTTGCCTACACTAATACATCCTGATTTTCTCTTCCAACTGGTGTCTGTGAACATGACTAACTGTGCATATTAAACCAATTTACCAATTTACACAACTAATTCGACTTTGGTAGCATGAAGCTTTAAAGGGAGCATGTCTCCATGATTTTCATAGTCTTATTGTAATATAGTAGAAGTAGAGTAGAAATGCATCCACTAAGATAAACCCCTAGGTCATAAACTGCTCTCAAGGGTCATTATGATTGGTCTTCTGTAACATGTTAAAATCAACATGTAACATAATTGAATGGATCTGTTTGATGATTTTTATACTGTATCTTTTCTCTGCTAAACTCATTTTCCCCAAATTCACCCTCAGTTCTTCCCTGTTCCTCTCTCCCCTCCCTTTTCAGCAAACCATCTAAAAACCTTCAATAAACTGCACTGATTCTTCTCTCTCCCTCTCTTTTCTTCCTCTTCTTCTTACTCCTTGTAGATTAACTGCCTGACTGTCTTCCTCCTCTCTACCCTTTGGCGCTTTTCCTCCTCTTTCTTTCGTTCATCTTGCTTGCTTTCCTCTTCTGCGTCTCTCTTTGCAATCAGGGATCAGTGGATTATCTCCACAGAGCTGCAGTGGTGGCGTGATTAGCACCAGGAGTTCCGATGACACAGCAATCACCTAAACCTATTTTTTGCAGAGGAAGTCAGCAACCGGCTTTGATCACAGTGATGAGTGCCACCATTTTCGGATTGAGTGTGTATGAATGTGTGCATGTTTGTGTGCCTAAACTAGAAGACGGACAGGGAGCACATACCCCTGCCAAAGTAGTAATTTAACTATTAATAAGATAGACATTTTAAAGGATGAGCCACGCCTACTCAACAGCCAATTCTAGCAAAGTGGTAGTGAATATCAAAAACTAAGATGAGACTTTTGTGGGCTTAGTTATTACAGTGCCACAATCACACTGACCAGAACCAAAAGTGAACAGACCCCCGCCCCTCCCTCCCCCTTGGATCAAGTCCCACCTGCCCACTAATCCATCAATAACTTTTTGAAATATCCTGCAAACAGTCAAACAAACAAACACAAACAAAAACACAACCTCCTTGGTGGAGGTAATGATGCATTGCTAATAAATTAGTGTCTACGGCAGCTGCTGTTTCCAGTGGCACCCAAGTAGCACCAAAGCAGACTTCATTAATTCAGTGGCTATGATGCCTTTCAAGTCTATCCCTTTCAAAATGAGATTTGCAATATAAAGAGGCACCGGCCTGCTGTATTCAGTGGCATTAATCTCCTTTAGCTCTCTCAAACTGCATGTGTGCAATTGGACGCTATCTTAGCATTAGATGCAGCAGATGCTTTGGCAGAGGGGAGTCACACATCAGCCTTGATATTCTGCCATCTGCATATCATCTCTCTCTTTTTTTTGTTCTCTCTCCCTGCCTTTCTCTCTCTCTGTCTCTCCCCCTTCTTCCCTCTCTCAGTCAGGCTGAGAAATTGATGATCTGCAATTACACAGCATGTGGCAGTGCAACTAAACATCATTTAATAGTTCCATGCTGACAGGACACAACTGAGCGAGCAGGGAAACACTAGCGTAATAATAAAAGTACAAGTATTTTCTGGCCGGCAGTATGTGCCTTCTACACCAGACTTCTACAACATAACTACAAATTAAACGTACTATATTTACTCTAGATTCAAAATGTAAGTTGATTTGTAAGCCGATAACATAGGTGGTAAACTCTGTCCCTATAGATTAATTACGACTGTTGTTTTTAGGGGCCCGATAACGCCTTTTTTTTAGAATCTGGATGCTGCATGTATTGTGATCGGAACCCATTTGGCGGGCCCTTCCGTCCTCCTTGCTCTATGGATCTTCAACCATTTCTAATATACACACACAATATACAGTATATAAACAATATTACTTAACAAATAAAATGGATTATTCTTACTGTCAATGTCCGCCTTTCAGGTGCAGCGAGCTACTAATCCCATCAAAATATCTTTAGAATTAGGAGCAAGCAGAGGCAGAAAGATGACTTATGAATCTTGTGCTTATGTAAACATATTATTGTGCTTGAGAGCAGAATGCTTGTTTAATGAAATGTAGCAAAACATCACCAGAAAAATCTGCTGTATTGTCCCGTAGTATGTGTGCCTGTTGCAAAGTGTTCATCACATCCTGTCCCCAGTAGCTATGGCTACATCTCCAGGTCTGCTGCTAAACAAGGTTTTGGGAAAAACAAAACATCTAGGCTTGAGCACAATGAATCACATAAGTATGGCAGGAGTGTAATACGAAGGGAGGAAGACTTTTGAGTTTCCTCATGTACGTACCAAGGGTCTGTATTGAAATTGAGCTGATACTTAGTAGTATGAGTTTGTTGTTCAAGTAGTTTGCTATTATATTGTAATGACTATTTTCAGCCATCACTGAAGTGGTAAATAGACACAACAGTAGCATTCAGAACACAATGACCTCTGCAAGCATTTACACCTTGGATTAACATGTGATATCAGTAAGCAGATAACAGATTGCTGTTAATGCAAGGTGCAAATGGGGCCTTGGATTCTGTAGATGTTAAAGAATTTCATCTGACTTCAAGTTTATTCGTTTATCTGGGGATTATATTAAAAATGAGAGATGCAAATTGTCACAGGAAACTCCAGGGTTATATTGTCATGTCATGTTTTTCTCTTTTCTTTCCCTGCCCCCCTGCCTATATAAACGATCTCCAAATGTTTCATTAAAAATAATAACTAATACTCAACTAAAAAAGAAGTGCAACCTCTTTTAGTAAAACCACCTCCATTCTAAGATTAAAGGTATCCAGAGATCAGAGTTTAAACTTTCCACTTAAACCTGAGCAGTTTAAAAGAATAGAATCATCAAGACCCAAAGATTGAACAACTATCAGAGTCTCAAGTCCCATGTCAATCTCCAAGACAAGACAGGCAAGTCACAAGACAGAAGCTTTATATCTCAAGCAAATTGTGGAAGCCTTTTAAGAATCTATTAATTACTTTCCAAATATAAGAAATAATTCATACACAAGTAGTATACACATTGTCACAAATAAAACCACTGGAGTTTATAATCAATGAGAATATTCTAATGTTTTACTTGGGCAAAGAATTAAAAGAATACCTATAAAAAAATATAAACAAAGCTTTATTTTGAAGAAACTATGCCATGTGATCCATTTGCTTAACTCAACACACACACACACACACACAAAGATAATGAAATGTCCACAAGATCTTGCCAAACTAAAATTCGTGGTTCCGTCTCATTAAGGTAAAAAAAAAAATGTAAAACAACAAAACAAAAATCTCCACACTCAAAAAAACAAACAAGCAGCCTATACCCGTCAGACTTGTTGTTGCACAAAACAGTATCTTATAAGTGAACTTTATATGTTCCCTGCTGTATCATAATACTCGTGGTAATTACTTCAGTAACTAAATGAGTTTCCTGCAGTAAAACACAAACCTCAAATTTGTCATTAGAGAAACAGGCCGTCACAGCAGACTTACAGTGTCGGACTCCTCTGAATCCTCTCTGCTCCACGTCCTTTCATTGAGTTAGGAAACACACACACAAACAAACACACACATACATACACACACACACAAACACACACACACCCACACTTCTCTTCCTCTCACACACGAACACACACCGCGCTGTTGAGGTGAGCGTCGTCTCTCCGTCTATGCGCTTTGCTCTGCAGCGCCAATCACCTGCCTTGTGATAGCCGTGGTGCGTTCACTGTCTCTTCGGAAAGCCTCATCTTCCTCTTGTTGCGTGTTCCAGATAAAAAAAACTTCACATAGTAGGGTGAATTTCATGCGTTTCCATTCACCTGGACAGTGCATTCATCAGTTGTTTTTATTAAAAAGGCTTACTAATCATATAATTGCTTTGTACCATATACATTCTGAATAGATGTATCACTTGCTGACATTTTAAACATCAAATGCACAGAATGCCGATGAGGATGCTGAAATGAATGTAGGATAATTATATATCATAATACTAAATACATCATTATCATTGAGATGTAGAACCTCCTTGAAGTATGAGGAAATAATTCAAATTGTCTGTTAATCCATTACTGGTTTCAGTACAATATGTTTGTCATATACAGTATCTTATAGTACAAATACGGGAAGAATTGAAATGGTGACGTCACACCAAGCAAACAATTAATATTTTGTTTATGTTTTGACATACCAGCAGTCGGCGTCTTATACCCATAATATAAATATAACCTCTAAATACCCCCATTCTTATTTACAACTTTGCTGAAATATTAAATGAACGCAAAATGATATCTTTGTTATCCAGAACGCTCACATTCCGAACGGAACACCGCTCGATTTAAGACGACTCCATACTGCCATCTAGCGACACTATCAAGTGTTCCTCTTGTTCCTCGTTAAACTACAGGTGCATCTCAATAAATTAGATCTGGTATCTTCCTCATGATTGTGTCGTCTACTGAACCAGATTGAGAGACATTTTAAAGGCTCGGGAAACCTTCACAGGTGATTTGATTATGAGCTGATTAGAGTGTGACACCATGAGGCTACAATATTGAACTTTTTCACTATATAATAATTTTCTGAGATACTGAATTTGGGAGTTTTCATGAGCTGTAAACCGTTATCATCAAAACTAAAACAAATTAAGGCTTGAAATTACAGAAATAAATTAACTTTTCCACGATATTCGAATTTATTGAGATGCATCTGTAATCACGATTGTGCGTGCATGTGTGTGTGTGTGTGTGTGTTACCGGTGAAACCTGTGTTTATGCAAAGGAAAAAGCAAGTCAGATTAGATTTTCCTTGATACTTCAGGTGCATAACAACAAAACATAACACTGATGCCCATACTAATTTCTGTGTTTTGTTTGCATGTTTGAGTATTGTACCACACTGACTTCTTTTGTTTAATTATCTTCTTTTTTAAATTGGCAATGGAGTCAAGAGTCATTTGCAGTGACCCTGCATTGCTATCAACAAGATTATCAATCGGGATGGACTAAAATCAGAATAAGAGTCATTGATATGGTGTTGAATGCAGCACCATATATGCCTGAATTAAAAATGGCTGCGTCTCAGGAGGAATGTGACTATTAATATGACTGTGGGCAGTGGATTCATTTAAGATGACGTAAACATCATGAGTCAGCCACGTTTCAGTTAGACTAATGTTGTGCTATTGCATAAGTTGTATTCATTTTTATTAGGTTTTCATGTTTAACTATCTCTTCTGTTTGCGGCTGATTCAATTGAGATAGTTGGTCGGGGGACAGACACAGCTCCTACACGTATTTGGGTGGGTATCTGTTGTAATGGACACCACCTCCACCACCATGATGACATGCGGCTATATGACATCACTGGTCAGATTGGGGAGGGGCCAAGAGAAAACTACGGAGTCCGACATTGTTTGATAAACCTAGTACACTCCGGCTTTACATTTATTTGAGTGACTTCCGATTGGCGTAATCTGGTGTCTGTTGGAGACGTTAAGCGGTTGGTGGGCCGTGGGTTTCTGCTTAGGTCTGTGCTTCCTTCAGACGGTCACCCAGCCGCCATTGTTTCCCAGCTGCTTGGCATCTACCGGGGGAGTAGTAGGAGATATATCTGCTAGGCTGGCTAACTATCAGAGCTACTGATTTGAGATTTGGTGCGGAGCCGCACGTCAAACTCGCTACGCCTCACCTCCAGCGCTACAAATAAACTACATTTATTACAAGTACCATTATCACTAAAGGAGGTCCAAAATTAACTTAAATTATTGTAGAATTGAGAAAGTTCAGAGCAGCCTCAGAGCTTTCGTTGAAACAGCTGGCAGCCGGAAATGATACGGTATGCTTAGCGGAAACAGGAAGGCGGAGTCTGAGGCTGTCTCAAGGCTTTGTGTTTGTGTTTATGTTTTGTGTGTAATTGTGTAAATTTAACATTAGTTTCTCTACCACTCCTTGATAATGCTTTTTATTTAACACAACTATGCTTCATTTTGTCTTTGGACTTTAATGAGGCATTTGCCAATGTATATACCCCAAGCATGCAATTATCTGTCAAGAAAGATGACATTTAAAATGAGAACATTGCTCAGAGGAAATGTTTGAAGATTGGAGTCAGGCCTGATGAGCGGGTTTCTGCTCGTGATATCGCCATAAATCATCGTCAGGACGTGCCTCATATTACACGCAGTGCTGTGACATCAATTTCTGCCTCTGCTCTTAAATGTCATCACCTCATTGACTGGTATTCTCCACCAATTAGGTTACATTTTAGTTTGTGTTTCTTTAATTGTTTTAGCTGTTACTGAATCATTTCAGCAGTCTCTCCGGTGAATATGCTTGTAACCTGACCTCTTGGTGTTACCTCAAATAAAACATATATCACATTTTGCATAGATCTGAAGTGGACAGGGGTGTGGATTTGAAATGCAGTCATAAATGTATTGACCTGAGACTCGACTTGACAAATTTAAAAATGACTTGCAACGTGACATCGATGCATTTTGACAAGGCCTTTCTAAAACCAAAGACTATACATCTTTTTAATTGTAATTTCTATATGTATTTTCACTGAATATAAAGTTTATTTGAAATGTAGTAACTGAAAATTTTGGAAACATCATTTTATTAACACATTACGATGCATTAATAACAATTCAGTTTTAGGACTTTTTAATTCAGCGCATCATGAAGTAGGATTCTCTTATAGCGTTTTCCAGACAGAGCAGCGAACGAAGAAGCGGTTTGATACACAACGTAGATAAAGTTCAAGTTTCAAGTTCAACTTTCGTTTTATTTGTCATATGTATAGTTCACACAGGGTTCATAATACAATGAAATGCTTATGAGGAGAGACTGGGTCACAGCACAACGCAAAAGAATGACAACAATAAGATAATAATAATACAATAAGAAATAATACAATAAGATAAAAGATAACAACACAGAATAAGTGGCAGTGAGTTTTTGTAACATAAAGTAAGATCTATGTAAAAGAAAAATGTATACAAAATAAGGTGCAATATACATAAATACGGTTCTGGACTGGATAGTGTAATTTGGGCAGTAAGAAAATGTTTTAAATAAATCAGAATCAGAATCAGAAGAGCTTTATTGCCAAGTCAGGTTACAGTGACACAATGCCACACTGACACCCTTAAAGATTGAAGAACCTGATTAGTATTACATGGTGTACTAGATACAGCTTTATGGTCACAATCAGTCACAGCAAAGTCAGATGCCTTCTTACAGAGGAGAAATATGATTTTTGCCATGACATCAGCCATGACACTAACAACCTACGTGCTCAGTTATATCAAGTAAGAATTAAAGTCTTAAACATTGCCGATATGCATCACAGTAAGTCAATAGACCAGATGGGCGACATAAATCAACCTTAAATGCTAGGTATTAGGCAAAAGGCCAACTTGTTAAAGCCAAGCCTGCTCCTGTTGCCCGTGTTCACACGCACACACATGACGCGCGTCTGCATTCCGTTCTTCCCCGACGTCGATTGGTTAAACTTCACGTCCGTCACTAGTTGCCTGCCTGAACTGTTTTCTGATTGGCTAGAGGGGCGCCCATGGTGGTTCCACAACAGCCATTGGTTGGAAAACTAGGTTAGTGGTCCGACAGGCATGACGATGAATAGAAACTGGGTCACCGATTGAAAAGCGTTTATGTCACAATTCTATGGGTCGCTATTACATTTTACCCCGTGGCTTTAAATGGATACATTAATCTTTGCGGATATTTGGTAAGTACAAAATGGAAACAAGCACACAGACTGTTGTTTTTGCACCTCGGTTGGAGTTCGTGCGGCTTGTGCGTGATGGTTTTACCGTCGATCTTTGTGGTCATGTCAGTGTGGTTTTCTAGAGCAGGAGAAGGTACACTAGCTAGCCTGCAAAGTCCTGATGTATGCTAATATTAAACAACGCGGCGTATAAAGGTAGAGAATTCGCCCACGGGTTGTTGTCAGGCAAGGTTCGAAAATACCCGAGCCCCAAAGACAGCGCCTGTTTTCGGTGAGTACCAGCGGACAGTCTCGCTAAATGTTTTCATAACGTACGGATAAGTGAACGATGCTAACCAAATGCTAATAGGCTAGCAATGTAAACAGGCCTCGGTTGGTTTCTTCGACAGCATCCACTCGGAAGCTACCGTTTGTTTATCTGTTCGACCTGTGATAGGAGACATCATCCACATCTTATCTATGTCGTTTTTGGTAATTGAATAGGGTTAAAACAAGCATGTCAGTGTCTCTACGTAGACGTCGCTGCTTTGGGGCTCTCTGCCTGTCACCATAAGCCCCCAGTTGTTGTTGTATAATAGGTGCAAGGAGCCGCAGACTCCATGAGGAATGTTCGCGCTTTGGATCAGCAGGTTTATGTCATATAGTTGCAATTCACTTCTGGAATACGAATCTGTGAAATACGAATGTTGATTCCCCCCGCTACAAGTGGTTAACAATTCCTTTCTTAATGGAATAATTTTAGTTGACATGTGTTGCGAGATCATGACTAATGGTAATCAGACTGCCGTGATTTTAAGATGCAAATTTCAATTAAATCAACCACCCCCATGTGTGTCTAGAAGGCGTAATGGTAACTAGGAAAATCTGGGCAACTGTGACGTCTGTTGACATCTTGTTAGAATAATGTATTCATTGACTCTCCTTCGACAACAGCTTTATTTACACAGCTGCTTTCCTCTTAACAGGTGGAGTAGTGGTGTCTTACTGTCCTTTAATTTTACCTGCAGCAGTATTATCAGGAACCTTTACACACAAGAAGCCATCTGCCATGAACTTCAGACTTGGACTGATGAGTGTTGCTATAGAAAGGTTTCTTCCTCATTAGGAGTGCTAATCATTGTTGATAGGTTGCTGTTACAAAAGCATTTTTGAGAGCAGTGCTTTGTTGTGAACCCAGTGCTGTTGTGATAAGCGCAGTTCATTTGTTTGACAGCTGTAAATTACCCACTTCCTTATAAAGGTGAGATGCCAAGCTGTGCATAATCATCATCATTATGTTTCTTACCATAATGGCATCAATGTATTTATTGTCATTCTGTTTGCAGTCACAGAGTAATGCTGTGAAAACACCACTGTATATATAACAAACACAAATAAGAACACATTGACTGAATTGTTGTTGACATATATTGTTAAATGTTGTGTGCAGTTAAGATAAATATATGCAATGGTAAATAGCATCACTGGTGATCTTTCATAGGATTTGATGATGGTTGATAGACCAGGAGTCATGTGACAACAGACTCAGAGTGAGACTTAAGAGTCCCTGTGGTGGACAGTAGTATGTGTACGAGTGTATTGGGTGACGTCAGAGCTTCTGACAGCTGTGCATTTGCAAGCACGTCCTGAATTTTATAAGATATAGTAAAAAATATAGTTTCTGAACTAAATTGGAATCTTGTTGAAGTTACCTGCAGCTCCTTAATACCTCATTAATACCCTGGAAGAGCACCCACAGTTTAATAGCACCAGTGGTAAAGTTTGTAGAAGCAATTATTACATTTCTGGTTTAATTTCTGGTGTAATACGAAAATACTTCACAGTTTTTTATTCTTCATACACTTGTGGCCTCTGGTAGCAGTTATGCTAATTGCAGAGCCACTCCAACATGGTGTTCTCAACCTTCACACACAGGTCACACACACACAGGTCACACACACACAGGTAAATATTAATCTTGTTGAACTGATTTTTACTTGCACTTCATATATTCATAACTGAGTTAAAAGCATGACACAACACAAACCTCTGTCCTTTTGACACCATAAACAATCAGACAGCATTCAATAATCCCATTCACTAGATTACAGTCATTTGTTTTCATTTTGTAGTCAGGCCAACTCACACAATTAACATTAAATAGCACTACGTGATCAAATCTGTCGGGCGTAGATGCCATCCTTTATGTTGGTATCCATGTTGGTATCCAAATGATGTCATTCTGATTGGCTTGTTTGAGTGAATAGTGAATCAGCGGCCAGCTGCCTGCGTCAGTGGTTCAGTGGTTCAGTGGTTCAGTGGTTCATGAGCAGGCGTTTGCTGGCTGCTTCCCTACCGAGTTGGCGTCGAGTATAAAGGAGGGAAATGAAGCTAGATGGCTTGCTGACTCACTGACAGAGTAGAAGTAGGTGGTGGATGGAAATTGAGGCTAGCTGACCATAGAGACTGACTGACCCACTTTCTTCCCCAGCACGAGTTTCTTTCAGTGTTCATTTCGTGACACAGTAGTTTTTCCTCCCCATTCCCCTCCTAGCCCAGAGCTTTGTCCCAGTAAAGAGGCTCACCAAGGGCTTTGTGACCCAGTACACTGCTGCGCTGCCTGCCTCCTCAACAATGCGTCTCCAGCTCGCATGTTGTTGTCACTTCTCCCACCCAGAGAGAATGCTGTGCAGATTAAGCATGTTGATGACCTACAAAATGTGTTTTTCACATCACCTTACAATAATTAATTGGGGTTGTATATCGGCTTCTAAACTGCTATCATTTTCTTAATTTTCTGAAAGCACACAGTGCCTTCCTTAACCCCTGTCTCACTTTATATTTCTGTTATTGATCTTTGTGGTTTGTTATTTGGTATGTTGTAAATGCAGTCAGTAGAAGAATCGGTCCTCATTTTCCCATTCATTGATGTGACAGAAAGGTGGCTGATCAGCAACATAGCAGCTCAACTTAACATCTCTAGTCTAGTGTTTTCTTTATTTAGGCAAGGCAGTAAATCTGTGTGCTTTTCCTATGCCATTCAAGTGTTGTCTTGTCAGTCTTGTCTGCACTCCTAGATTGAACCATTGATGACTGCAAAGGAGAATGTTTTTTAGGTGCCTCAATAGGCTGCAAGGTCGTTATTCCTTTAACACAGATTTTGAAGAGGAGGGGTAATAATGGTGCTGCAGTTTTGAATGACCTGGATAGAGACGTAATACTCAGAAGGAACTCTGACGTGTGGACTTCTCACAGTAGCAAGCTCTATTCATGTCAGTGACTGCCTGACCGTGGCCCTGCCGCCAAACCCACCGGCACGGGAAAGCTGATGCATGTACAGCGGGTAAAATAGATATTGAACACGTCACTATTTTTCTCAGTTACTATATTTGTAAAGGTGCTATTGACATGAAATGTTCACCAGATGTTGGTAGCAACCCGAGTAATCCAAGTAATTCTCAGTAAATATTTTTACTGGGAAAAATGGTGACGTGTTCAATACCCGCTGTATTTTTCCCTATTCTGCCACTGACGTTTGGCAAAAATCACACCTATGTCAGCTGCAGCTAGCCACCGGCCAATCACAATGAAGGGGCTTAGATCACCAGTGTGACTTAACAGCAGAGACCATGGAACAGCTGATCATGTCTTTATTGAGAGAATCTTAATTATATGATAACTTGTCAAGTTGGTTTCTAAACACGCAAATGTTCTCATTACTACAGGTGTTGGCTCAGGCTTCAGCCATAATATTCTTATTCCCACATGACAGGAAATATGGATTGAAACATCGAAACCCTCCTGAAAAGTCAAATTTAATGTAATAAATGTTATGGAACTCTGCCTTAGCGAAAGCCATTATCTTTAGCACTTGCTGTGGTTGGTGGTTCTTGGTGTCCACAGGCCTTAAGAGTCTCGTCATATTCAGTCGAGTTATGCTTTCATTTGTGCAAGAATAGGAAAAGGGCAAATGTAACGGCGTTGTTTTGTTTTTAATCAAATGCTATCATTTGCACTGTGTGATCTGTTGTGTATCTGTGTGTTCTCTTAAAGATCAAATCATACCGAAGGGGGGGATCACATTGAACCGGATGAAACTAGGTCAGACCAAATCCAAACAGACAGACAGAGACCAGACCCGAAACAGAGAACACCGGCAATCGTGACCATACCAGGCCAGTCAAGGAGGCCTGCTCCAGTTGAACTATCCAGGTAACTGAAACAGCTCTGTCCTCCGAGCACAGTCTGTTCCCACTCCCACTCATATTTCAGAGCGGTAAATCTGAACCAAGCAAGGCCTTTTGATCTCATCTACCGCACTGCTCCAGTTTGGCTCTCTGTGAGAACAAGTGGGCTGAAAAGGAAAATCTGCTGTGCCCTTATGCTCATTAAGAGAGAGCGCCAACTGATTTTGACAATTACAGAAAAACACACTGTATCCCCGGGTTCCTGTGGATTCAGGTTTGTTCAGTACCTGATGATACTGTTGCATTGATCCTAGATCTGCACTTAACAAACCTCTCTTCACTGTTTGGGGGAAATGTCTGATTTTGTCTCTGTCTAGCCACTTTAAGTGCTGCACCAGACAAAATACCACGCAATCAAATTGACTGAAAATTGGCAGAGGAAGAGTAAGAAGGAGATTAAACTGTTTAGGACTAGCAGAACGCTTATTTCAGCACATATCTAACCTGGAACAAAAGGAATAGGAAGGTCCAAGGCTGGAATGGGGCTTTGAACCCACGACCTTCTGGCTCTGAGGCATCAGTTCTAACCACTGATCAGATAAAGTACTGCTTTATATGAGCTAAGCTTAAGTCTTGAATAATTGTCAGCATTCTTGGAAATGTTGCCAGACAAAAAAAATGGGTTATATTCAGTTTAGGATGTGTTACAGCTAGTGTGTGTTTCTGTGTGTGGAGGTACAGAGATAGTAGTTTCTTCCTGTTCACCCATGACCTAGATGCTGTGATGGTTTGGTCCGTGTGTCTAGGCAACCATTGTTTGTGTGTGTGTGTGTGTATGCATGCTAGGTTTGGCTTTCCTCTGTTAGGCCTCTTCTCTGTTTTCTTCCAGTCTGTAGATATTTGTGTGATGTTGCAGAGTGATAAGATGGCACCACCTTTACCAATACTGACTGGTACTTGGTTTAGTAGTAATAGTTCTATCTCTTCTGTTTACAGTAGTGGGCTTAAGATTGGATGGAAGGAGATGATTTCAACACAGACGCTGTGATGAACATCTGTGGTGAGTATGACCTTATGATGTCAGAGTTTTGATCTTGGCAGTATCTTTCTTCCATCTGTATTCTTTCATATCATGTCCAAAATGATTTACTCTTTCCCTCCCCTTGTTATCATTGGTGTGCTGGATCTGCAGTACAGAATGTAGAACCTCTCAGGAGAGTTACGAATGAAGACTTTCCCCCAAACGGAGAGGTGTCTGCACTTATCCATGAATCAGGCGCTATTGTCTTTTTGTGCAACGTAACAACACAACCACCGCCACGACAGTACAGTGTTTTGGTAGTTTTATTTTGAAGGTTAATCATTGAATAATAGGGGCTATACCACTCCTAGTTTTATTCTGAAGGACATTCTGTACACACTGTACTGTGGGAGTTTCAATCAAACAACAGAGCAGCAGACTGTAGTATCTATTGGCATGAAAAGTAATGTTGTAGGTCTTCGGTGGGGTTAAAAAGATATTCTCGATCGTCACAAAAACCGTGAGTCCCACCCAATGGCAGCGTGCGTTATTCCACAAGTCAACTCCTTTTTAAAAAGAAAAAAAGGGCCCGAAAGAACAGTTTGTTCTTTTCCCCGCAGATGACCTGATGGCAGACCAAAGGATGGACATCTCGTCTACAATGACTGACTTCATGTCCCCCGGCTCCACCGACCTCATCTCCAGCTCCATCAGCACACCTGGCATGGACTACACCCGCAAGAGGAAGGGCAGCACCACAGACTACCAGTAAGGAGCCCAGGACAGGAAGGGAGGGGAGGGGAGGGGAGGGGCAAAGTTATCCAGTCTGTAGGATTCATTGGTTCATATAATAACTGACTGTCCGGCCAGTCCCGTGTTGTTAAATTGTTAAATCCATATTATTGAACCTTCAGTGCTGCTTTTTTTTTTTTGCCACCATAAACAATTCACTTGTCAATGACTATGTGAGAAATTAATGACTTTGTTTTTATCTTTGCAGAATCGATGGCTTCTCCTTTGAGTAAGTTCATGCATAACTCATACAATTGGTTGATGTATTGCAATACAGACAAATATCTAAAGTTATAAGGTATTATTGATTATCCACCCTGAAATAATGAATACACCAAAAAAACAAAACAAAGCTACTGAACCCTATAAACTCAGATGGTGAAAGTATTGATTATTCGATAATACTCTGAAGTGCTGACAGTCTTCTTTCTTATTGTTTAGTGACATGGACCCGGACAAAGATAAACTGGGAAGGTAAGAAACCATCACAACCATGGTGACTCACCTGAATCTTTCATTTTCCGCAAGTCTAAAGGGATTCTATCGTACAAAATACTGGAAAAGTAATGGATTTTGTTAATGTTTTTTTTTAGAAATTGTGTGATTTTGTGATACCCATTCTCCAAAACATTTTTAGGCTTGTAAACGTCATGGAAATGTAAATAATCATAATCTTGACGAGTTGAGCTAGAAACTGAGGAGGAGGAGGAGAAGAAGCAGAACTCTTTAGTACTGTCTCCATAATGTTTCTTCATTTTTTTCCTTTCTAGTGACCAACAAGGCCGGATAAAGAATGCCAGGTACAAAATCTCCCTCCCTCTCTCTCTCTCTCTCTCTCTCTCTCTTATATGAATAGCTGGTAGTGTAGCCTAAGTGAGGTTTCTGCAGATATAGATACACTTTAAATCCACTAATGTCTTATCCATTCTTCTGCGTCTCCACAGAGAGGCCCACAGCCAGATTGAGAAGCGTCGGAGGGACAAGATGAACAGTTTCATCGACGAGTTGGCGTCTCTGGTGCCCACCTGCAATGCCATGTCTCGTAAACTGGATAAGCTCACTGTCTTGCGAATGGCTGTCCAGCACATGAAGACCCTCAGAGGTGAGGATGAGCTAGTAAACAAATCACTGTTGTCAGTCAAACTATTTAGAAAAGTAGTTGGGACTGTATCATGGAGTATAATGAGAGAGAATGCTCACTAACATGGGATTGTCCGATCTTGGTATGGGAAATTCTGGGTTCATAGAATTCATAGCAGCTTAATACTTTGCCCAGGATGCACATGCAAGTAAATAAATGTTCTTTCTGAATACAAATTCTAAATTTTTAAGGTTTTGGAGTGAATAGTTGTTTTAGTGTAGAGAAATGTAATGGGTGATTTGTTTACTGTTTTGTTTAGGTGCAGCCAATCCCTACACAGAGGCCAACTATAAACCTGCCTTCCTCTCAGATGATGAACTGAAGCACTTGATACTAAGGGTGAGTGCAACACTCCTGATTAATTAATGGTCATATTCCAACGCATTATTCAATCTAGATGAGCAGTTTGACAGCATCATTTGTTTTGGCAGCAATCTCTAGTGCAGTCTATTCTGTTTAATTCAATTTAATCCTTAAATTAACTGCCATTGTTGTCCGTTTGCTTTAGATACACACTTTGAAGCCAAGTTATGGCCCTTTTCCACTGCTGGGCCGAATTCTAGTTAGCTATACAAAGCTGCTAGAGTCCAAGAACAATATTGCAGAGGATGTCCAGACGCTCAGTGCCATTTGGACATACAACCAAATTCTATGCGATTTGGAGATTAATTTCTCTTTCCTAAACCAATTTGATCCGGCCTTTCATTTGGCACACGTACAACAATGTTGACCATGTTGACATCTGCAAACTAATCTGAATTTTACTGTTATTTATGTTCAAAAGTGTTATTGTAACAAAATAAAAAAGTCAGTTACTCTTCTATCAGTAGGTGATTAATCAGGTAATGGCTTAATAAGTGTCAGTTCTGTTAAGTGTCCCTTAGAGCGGTGCTGTGTACATGTAGGGTGTATTTGTAAACACCGGACTTGAAACTGTGACATTTTCTGTTTTCTAAATGCAGGCTGCTGATGGTTTCCTGTTTGTGGTCGGGTGTGATCGTGGCAAAATCCTCTTTGTTTCTGAATCGGTCTACAAGATTCTCAACTACAGTCAGGTACACTGATACTGTTTTGTTTAGTAAATAGTGGTTATGCGTTTGTCCTTTGTTTTATGGCTCAGTCATCTCTAACGTTCTCTGTCCTTCTCTCATGTCTTCAGAATGACCTGATTGGCCAGAGTCTGTTTGACTACCTTCACCCTAAGGATATTGCCAAGGTGAAAGAGCAACTGTCCTCTTCCGACACGGCGCCACGAGAGAGGCTCATTGACGCTAAAAGTAAGCAAATGCAAACACAGACTTGAACTTGTCAGAATGAGGATGCTGTTAAACAGTGATGCTCATCCTCGCACCCTGAGCTCTCTGTTCAGTATGAATAAACACTGAGGATAATATTGTAATTTCTTCATTGCAGCTGGTCTTCCAGTAAAGACAGATATCACCCCTGGGCCGTCGAGACTCTGTTCCGGGGCCAGGCGGTCGTTTTTCTGCAGGATGAAGTGCAACAGACCCTCTGTCAAAGTGGAGGACAAAGACTTTCCTTCTACCTGCTCCAAGAAGAAAGGTACAGCACTGCCATGATGGCGTCCTAGGCAAACTCTCACATCCAGGACTTAATTGCTGTGTAACAAAGTAAAGAATATTGAGTAATTGAGTAAAGAATCCATTCATTTTTCAACTTTTAGAGCAAACTGGGCACTGGCTTTCTTTCATCCCATGCACTTTTCTTTTTGAATTTTAGATGACTGTTTATAAAAGCAAGCAGCCTGATATCCTGGCGCCTCTCTTTTTAGTGCAACATCCCTGTCAGAATCAGGAATCACACCTCATTTGGCACCGCACCGTTCCCATTACACAACCAAGGCAGTTTTTTGAACACGTGTGGTTTATTTAAAGCAGCACTATGGAACTTTGTAATGTATAAAAATGTTCTCTTCACATTAACATATATATATTAGAGTAAGGCAGACTGTTCTTGTGCCTGTTTAGGTCTGGTATTTTTTAGTTCTTTAGTGAAATAAATGGGATTAGACTGAAGTTGAGGAATTGCAGATAGTGGAAAGAGCAGGAAAAAGGAGGATGAGAAGGGAATTTACTGTGAAGTGGTATTGTTCCAGATTCATACAGAGCCCTGGGAATAAAAACCCATTTTGTACCAAAAACAAAAGAGCACCGCTGTCTGGGTATTGAGTTTCCTGACGGTAACATAAATGGAAACATTGTAAACAAATAACACAACACCGGAGGGCTCCAAAAAGTCCAAAGTGCTTCTATAACCAAGCAGGTGTGGTGACGGCAAACTTCACACTCCACTGAGCTCTTTAAGTACGTTTACATACACACTAAAATGATACGGCATTAAGCAGGAGGAAGTCATGGAATTGAAGGTTCAAGCTCTGGCATGACCTGTTTTATTAGACCTGGGTTCTTTTCTAAATGTACATTTTTAATCATACACATTTTATGGTATTTTCCAACTTGAAAATTTAAATTACTTTTTGTTGTTGTAAATGACCTCTGCAGGACACATACAGTACCTTCTTGGCCCACCAGGGGGCGCGGTCCACACTTTGAGAAACCTTGCTGTACTCTAGTCTATGTTGGGTTGTGTTACATTTAGTTGTCAGGTTTTTCTTTCCCTTTTATGTAGAATTTTCTAGTCTTAGATGTGGATTTGTAAATCTTGTTCCATGGCAGCATGAGGTATGACTCAGCCAATCAGATGTGACTGTGGGTTGTGTAAGATGTCAACCCTCCTCTTTAATGAACCGGAAGCCTCTCCTGTTGTCCACACAGCATGCGGCGCTGTCACGGTGTCGTATTAATAGCTCCAAACTTCCCGTCTCTCCTCATCACAGCGGACCGTAAGAGCTTCTGTACCATCCACAGCACCGGCTACCTAAAGAGCTGGCCGCCCACCAAGATGGGTCTGGACGAGGACAACGAACCCGACAACGAGGGCTGCAACCTGAGCTGCCTGGTGGCCATCGGCCGCCTGCACCCCCACATCGTACCCCAGCCCAGCCTGGCCGACATCAGGGTGAAGCCCACCGAGTACGTCTCCCGGCACGCCATCGACGGCAAATTTGTCTTCGTTGACCAGAGGTGAGGCTCGTGGAAATAAGTGTGGAGGCCAGGATTTGTATTTTGTTTCCATAGTATTGCATATTAAATAATTGTAATCAATCTCTCTCTTCCTCTCCAGAGCCACAGCCATCCTTGCCTACCTGCCACAGGAGCTGCTGGGAACCTCCTTCTACGAATATTTCCACCAAGATGACATCGGCCACCTGGCAGAGTGCCACAGACAAGGTACCTACAAACGTTTAGTAGATCTGAGTGACGGAGTGGATGAGGCGTGCTGTGTGTACATTTGCGGTGACCTCATGTTCCCGTCTGGTCCCACAGTGCTCCAGATGAGGGAGAAGATCACCACCAACTGTTACAAATTCAAGATCAAAGACGGCTCCTTCATCACGCTGAGGAGCCGATGGTTCAGCTTCATGAACCCCTGGACCAAGGAGGTGGAGTACATCGTCTCCACCAACACCGTCGTGTCGTAAGTACCAGAGTGTACAGATACACACACACCTAATGGAATTATTTCAAAGAAGGAGAAAAATCTAATGTATCCTCTTGTGTAATATTCTAATTCATTTATATTCCCTGTCTCCAGGTGTCCGATGATGGAGGGATCAGACTACCCTCAGTCTGCCGCCTCTCCACAGAGTATGGACAGCGCTCTCACATCAGAGGGTAAGACGTCACCCAGTCTGAAATATAAACACATCGGCTCTTTGTGGGAGAAAAACACATTTCTCCCAGCGTGGTGAATAATTCAGTGTGCAGTGTGAGTTAAGCTCCCACACGTCCCTGAGTGTGCCGCTGTGTGTTGTGTGGGTTCGGTAGGTGGAGGGCGGCGAGCTCTACAGACGGTGCCCGGAATCCCCGGCGGCACGAGAGCGGGAGCCGGCAAGATCGGACGCATGATCGCCGAGGAAGTGATGGAGATCCAGAGGTGAGGATAAGATGAAGACGTTGTTTCAGTTCAAAGAGAGATTCTCTTCAATCGAGCGTGTGCGTCAATGTTAAGCATCCGTCGTTTCTTTCTCAGGATTCGAGGCTCTTCTCCCTCCAGCTGTGGGTCAAGCCCTCTGAACATCACCAGCACCCCGCCCCCCGACACCTGCTCCCCAGGGGGCAAGAAGGTAACACACACACACACACACACACACACACACACACACACACAGTTATGATATTAACTATAGTATAGTTTTGTAACCCTGATCTGAACACTGGAGACATGCATGCGCTGACTGAACACGGTCTGTGTTTGTGTTGGTAGATCCAGAACGGAGGGACACCTGATCTGCCCAGCACAGGGATCCTCCCTGGACCCGACTCTGTGGGCTACCCCTACTCTAACCAGTCCATCATGAGTAAGTCTCTTCCTCTCACACACACACACACAGAAATGACAACGATACAAGGTGCAGAGGTGAAGCTATCAGGACAGACGAGGCCGGCAATTCAAAGCAGAAAGTCAAATATTTTCCTCTCTCTGTTTTGGTTTCTACCTCCTGATCCAACGCTGGCTCCACCCTCAGCCTGTTTCCGTCTCTCACTAAACTCTCTAAATGTCCCCCGCTGTCCTCTTGTCTAGGTGATAACTCCCACCTGAGCATAGACATCATGGACGAACCCGGTTCCAGCAGCCCCAGTAACGACGAGGCAGCTATGGCGGTCATCATGTCCCTGCTGGAGGCCGACGCCGGTCTGGGCGGACCGGTGGACTTCAGCGACCTGCCCTGGCCGTTGTGAGATCCGGAACGGGGGAGCGGACAAAGATATTCCCTCTTAGCACCAGAGTCACTGATGGAAATAATTCAGTCCTACACTTTGCACAGAGCGAAACTCTAAAAAAAAAAAGAAAAATCTCCACAGTAACAAGGTATTGAATCTGACAGGAAGTGGCAAATCAGGGAGTTCTTCATCTTCACTTCACCTTTCCATTCACTGCATTCTGTGGGTGAAGGATTGAATGCCGGAGTTTCATCCTGGCAAACTTTAGAAGCAAAAAGAAAAAAAAGTAGTGGGAAGTAACAGGAGGCAAAAGCGGTTCAAATCCCGTGTGTTGAACACTTGAAACAGGACTGCGGTGCTAACATGCAGGCTTTAGTGACTGAGCTCTGTCCAACGGTGGCTCTGGGTCGGGTCAGGCCAGAACCCCAGACACCAGCACAGGACTCAGATGTTGGTGGGGGGAGCCCTTGATTTCTGCCGACCCTCTCAGCTTCTCACTGTACGTTCAGGAACGTCCTCTCAGCCAAAACAGGACGTCACACAAACGCGGCCCTTAAATGAGCGTTTTAGCCAGCCGACACCCAAAACCTGCACTCCTTCTGAACTCACCTGGGCGGTACGGGAGAGTCCTGAATTCACAAGCATGCGAGGACAACTGGGCCCCTCGAATCAGCCACTGAAAAGCTGTTTCTATTAATTGATTAACATGAATATTAACACCTAATATAACTCATACTACCTGATACACTTCATGGCTAGAGGAATTAACCGGAAGTGTTGCTGTTGCTGGCAGTGAATCATGCAGCCGTCCTCTGCGGTGAAGCTCTGAGAGACGTTACAAAGACAAATCAGAACAAACAGAAGAAATGAGGTTGATTCAATGTCAAAGGTCTGTACGCAAATTTACAAATCCTATTTTGGCCAAGGCTTAGTTTCTGACTGTTGGTTGTTATAGTTTGTATGCATGGTTTTAGTTTGTGGCCTATATGGAAGGAGACGGATGTGAAGGAAACGTTCAACCACTGAGCCTTTGCCACAGTAGGGTTTGCAAGTGGGCACGCAGAACGCTGCTGTGGAGGAACATGACGGTCTGGTTCATGCTTCATGGAGAAACGAAAGCCACAGAGTGCAGTCAAGGTGATGTCATCATAGATATGAGCGTGTTGGTATTTCACACCAAAGCCTCTTCAAAATGTATGCAGAAGTATTTAACTCAGAGTAGAAACTTCCACAGTGTCTCATGGCGCTGACAGGCAGACTGGTAGAGGTTTAAAATTGCAAAGTGTTTTGTTTTTTTTTTTTTTGTTTTTTTTTTTTTTTTTTTCCTCTCTCATTTGGCCTACTGCCTGTTTAAAGGTAAGTGCAGTTGGAAGCATGTGGCCTTTGTTTACTCATTTTGAAAGCTTGTTCTCACAAGGCAGCAAAGGTTCCCGCCCAACTTCAGGGCCTTCCGGATATTTTTGTTTAAAAAATATACTTAATTTACTTAAGTATTTTAAAATGGCAATTGTGGGGAAGTTCCTCCACTAAAATGTTCCCGAAAGCAAATTCCAAGTAATTTCTGAAGTAAACTTGCTGAAATATGTCAGTTTGTGAAATTATAAGACAAAACAATCTGTATTCATTCTTTAAATAGAAAATATTGAAACAATTCTTAGCTGCAGACAAACCTTCTGCCTGAATCTGAAACACATTGAGCTCACAAGAAGCATGAACCAAGCTTTAATGTATACCCCCGTTTTATTTTAATGAAATATATGAATACGAGTTTTGCTCTTGACACGTAGTCTGTAAAGTAGGCAAATCAAGCGCTCCTCATGGTCTCTAAGGTTGGACCCTAGTTAGCATTGGCCTGCTAAAATGAACACTGAAGCAGATGGAGAAGCTCAGATATAATAAGACTGAGCTGCAACACCTGACTGAAATAAGCCCAACAAATCAGCAGCCTACTATGTTTATGTTTGAGTTGGAAGAAGGCAAAAAAAAAAAAAAAAATTGAATTCTGTTGCAGAAAAGGAAATTATCAGTTGGTCCTGAATTTGGTCTCATTAGCACTTATTAATTCCCACATGTACAGTGGCTCTGTTCTAGTTGTTTTCTGTTTTAATGTTTTTACTCTACACACTACAATAGTGTTCCCCTTGTTGATACCCCCCCACCTGACAATAATGTATCAAATCTTTAAATATCATGTTAAGAGTATACTTTATGCAAATATAAATGAGTATGATGAGTGTATTGTATGTATCAGCAGTGAAATATTTTTAAAATAAAATTATTTGTTTCTGTCAGTTCAGCCTGAGCCGCTCATGCTCTCATCTCTTATTCGGACAAAACAAAGACAATCATCCTGGTTTTTAAAGGTTTAAGGCGCAGGTGTTTGTCATCTCTGGATCTGGTCGCCCTTCAGTCAATTGGAACAGCCTACAGGGTGAAGTATAAAACAAATAAATAAAAGGAGGGAGTGGAGAGCTGCAAGGAGGACGAGTCTCCAGCTCTGCCACAGGAGAAGGGGGGGTGATGGGCAGCACGTTAGAGAGCAGCTCCCTCTTCACCTTGCCGCACCTCACCCGCGATGACTGTGAGGACATGTTAAGCCTTTTGAAAAGTAGTAGTATAATTAGTTTTCATGGGATTTGAACTTTCTTATTTTCCTCATACTTGTATATTGTAGTACTTATACTAAACAAATGTGTTAAGTCCGCAATTATAAACTAAAAATGTTTGGCGGGCTGTATTGAAAACCGCAGCGGGCCGGATGTGGCACGTGGGCCGTAGTTTGCCCACCCCTGGCCCTGTGATGTTGGAGAGTTTCGAGTCGGACACCTTAAAATGGCTGAAATAAGTCAGACTGCTTCAAACAAAGGCTTTGTGAACAATATTTATTACAAAATGTAACATCTCTTCTGACATCATGTGTGTTCATAACAGCGGTGGTGAATCTGTGCGTTGAACATTTTCAGACCAGCTCAGCCGGAAGTAAACAGTGAAACCAGCACTCGCCAGAGCATAGTCTGGTCCCAAATAAAGAGTGGGTGGGAAAAAAAGGTGTGGGATATTTTTCGGAAAAGTCCCTTTGCTGTCTCCGGACATCTTTCATCCTCGCATCAAAGCCATCGCATAGACTGGCTCACCAGAAATCCACTTTCTCACTGAGGTACAGCGTGCATGCACTATGACTGACACACACACACACACACACACACACACACACACACACACACACACACACACACACACACACACACACACACACACACACACACACACACACACACACACACACACACACACACACACACACACACACACACACACACACACACACACACACACACACACACACACACACCCACACCATTACAGTAATTTCTTCCGCCTTCTTGTACTATACACTAAAGAAAAGTGCCCTTTGGTCATAAATCAAATGATGTAACCCATGAATGTGTGGGGTGAGCAGGCCTGTTGTTCCCTGTGTGCTTTCATGTCTGCTTGAGGCTGTAGATTTAAGAAGCTGCAGCAGAGTTGCAACAAAAGGCAAAGTGGTGTTTTCCACTCGGGGGGGTTGGTGGCTGCGTTCACAGAGCAGCACAAGAAGCTGGAAGGTACAGAAGTACATTCACTCAAGTAAAAGGTCATGTTCTGGGTACAGGTGCTGTGCTTTAGTCTCTTGGGGAACTTTCTGCTTTGCCTTTTCCATACTTTTGAACACATTCAGGTCAGGTGGGGTCAGAACATGGCAGTATTTGCAATAAGCCTTGGAAACCTTGGGGTGAGTTTTTCCTCTATTACACAATGCACCATAGATAGTTGTGCTTCATAAAACCCCACTTGTCATAGTCGCCATGTTAGTTTTCAACGAATGCGGCCCGGATGCCATAATGGATTTGATTGGCTGTTTGAAGTCAGGCACTCCGATTGGCCAGTTGGAGACCATGAGACACACAGTCGGTATTATAACAATATTTTCAGGCCTGGTTTGTACTTCTTTGTATTTTTTTGGGACCAATTACAATCAAGAACACAGGCACCAGGTGTGTGTAGTCTGGGTAACATCATGAACTAACCACACCTGCTGCATTTTTGATATCAAACATTTATATGCAAGTTTGATACCCAGTGCCACTTTTGTTTGTTTGTGGTCTGATTAATGGTTTCAATGATAACCGTTTGCTGCTTGCAGTGTGAAAGGAGAGTAGAGAAAGAATAATTGGTGTCTCATGCAGACGGTGAGGGGGTGTCGGGGTCTGGCTCGTAGTGGTAGGTGGCCTGAGTGTGCTGCTGCTGCTGGCTGTTGCTATGGGTCAGGTTGTGAGCGGCGTCCTGAGCCTGCTGGTTGACGCCCTCGAAGCCCTGCACGCCTGCCGTCTCTTGCACCTGTGCCGGCAGATGGGGCTCAGCAGAGCTCGGTTGCGACTGGTGGCCCGGAAGAGTGTCCAGCTCATCGACCTGCGGCCCCGTGGGTCCTTGCATGACCACCAGCTGGTCCTGGGGAATGTCTGCGGCGGCTGCGGCCAGATTGGTAGTGGACTTGGATTTGACGCACTGGAAGTCCACGTGACGGCTTTTCCCTTCCTCTTTCTCCCACGACATGCGGATGAAGGGACGCTGGACATAGTTGTAGATGACCTCTGGGCGACCCCCAGGACGTCGCTTCACCTTCTCTTTGTATGTGGGGTAACCTGTAGAAGAAAGGTCAAACATCACCACCAGATCAAAGCAAGCTCAGGAAACATCTGCAACCCTGCTGAGTAACACACAGGACATTACATCGTCTCATTTATTTTTGTTGTTGGATTACTAATTGCAGATTGCACTCGATCGCTTTTACTTGAATGAAATAAGCAATACTTTGGATTGTAAAACGGAGATTATAAACTCAATTTATTTGTTGTGTTACATTTGTTTGTTTTCAAGAGAAAATAATTGAAGAAAATACTGAAATATTAATAAAGACAAGTTTGATATTTATTTTGGGGAAATTCTTATATTACCTGCACAGTAAAAAAAGAATCTGTAGATTAATCGACTAATCGAAAAAATTACCTTTCGATTAGTCGATTGAAAAAATAATCGTTAGGCGCATACTTTTCAGTTTCAGCATACTTGACACCTATGATGTCATTTGAACTAGCAGGTTTATATTGTCATGTCATAATAACTGGCTGCCCTGTCTCCCTATTACTTTGTTTCCCTTTTCACTAATCTCACATATGTAAAAGAAAAAGCAGACAGTAAATCTCATGCAGGTCAGTGTTAGTTGAGTTTCAGCATCAAACATGGATCACGTACCTTCGATGCCCAGCCGTATCTTTTTCAGTCCTCTATCCTTCAGCACCGACTTGGCCACGTCCCTGTTCTCTATGTACTTGAAGAAGCGGTACAGCTTGGTGCTGTAGATGACTGTTAAAGAGAGGAAGAACATCAAGCTTCAACCTCCACAAAGCCCTACTGACCTCAAAGCTAGATGATGTGTACATGCTTGGGTTATATGTTATATGCTTCTATTTGTAAGAATATTTTATCTCTCATCTATAAAAACTAATATCAAATTCTGGATTTATCTACTGTACATCTGGAAGTCTCAGAAAAGTTTGACAGATTTCAGATTTAAGCCAATGTCGGTGAGGTAAAAAGCATCTTACTCTGTGAGTATTCCTCTCCCATCTGTGGTGGGTACTCTTCATCCCAGTCCACAACATCATCGTCAGTGAGCACCACGACATGACACTCCCTCTCGCCGCTCTGGGCGCTGGCCACCATGAGCGGCAGCACCATCTCCTCCAGATAACATTCAAACTGATGTCGCGCCCCGTCATTAGACAGCTCGTGCATCAGGGCGCCTGGAGTGGAACGGAAGAGAGGATGAAGGTCATAAATCTAAAATGTCATAAGAACACACGTTCTGAAGCAGCAGTAAACATATCAGTATTTCTATCTAACTTGTAGTTTTATGTAGACTAACTTTAGAGCAGCTTATCCCAAGGCCTGCTAAGTGAATGTCAAATATCTCCAGAGTACTGCAACTTACTAAACAACAGTATCAGGGGCTTCGTTCACACGTAAATGACCTTAAAGTCGGGATGCTTCGAGCACCAGATGATTAGCATAGCTCAGTATTGGTTAATCATTAATTCCATGTCCATTGTAAGTGGTCAGCATTTCTTACAGCCATTACTGCATTTACCTGGCAAGAAAACTGAGTCTAATTAAAGTGGACTGAGCTGACCACTGAGTGCTCAAATTCACTTTCTAAATACACATTTCCCTTCCACGTGGCATGAAAAAGCTTCTGAACCCATTCCATTCCAACTTGCTGAGTTGGCAGCTCACTGTGATTGGCTATGATCACTGTGATCTTACCGCCAATTGGTTAAAGGACACGCTACCGGTCAAAAGTATGGAGCTACAGCAGCCTTCAAAAACCTGCTGACCCAAGTCATCGTCCCAAGCTAATTGAGGAAACTTTTTTTGTAAGAACATGAATGTATACAATGGACGTGCTCACTTTATCTACTTGGAAAAGGTATGAAACTCCTCTGCCCTGAGTGGTTATTGACGCAATCGACTATTTTCAAGACGGCTGGTAAGAAAGCCACATGGAGAACCCAAAAGCTGTTATTACAGCTTTCTGTTGGACCCTTAGTGCCCTAATACTGGACAAGTCAGTCAAATAAGACAAAAGATAAGATAAGTTAGTACTTTACTTATCCCACGATAATTTCTTGTGCAACAGTTGCAGTCCAAGTACAAAATAGTGAAGTCTACATCTAATGCAAACATTCAGATGGATGGAACGATTGGGGTCATTCAGCGAATACATATGATGTGTTTACATGTTTCAGGAAATTGGTTTACAATTACATCATTTAGGTCCGTTTGTCCTATAAATTCACATCAATGTAGGCCAATTTCTGTTATTGTTATAAAACAACAAAATAAAAGGCCATAAATTATAGCCTTAGATAAATCCTTGAAGACGATTACGAGTTAACAGAAATTAGCCCGCTACAATCTATAATAACAAACAACTATTCTACTATAATTATTGTCTTTGGGAGTTGATGTATAATGATTGTGTTGTATTATTTAGTCCCTAAAAGCCCACATGCCGCTTCTACAAGACTGAGACCCGCTCAGTGTGTTCGACTACATAACCAGCAACACATCTCACAGCTAATGATGACCTACTTAGAGCACCGACACACATGCACACATGGCTGCAAGCTCAGGCTGCTCCTCCTACACACTCAGCCACACAAAAGAGAGGCATCCATGCACACAAAAAACAAACGGGAACGGTGCAAACATCGCAAACGTGCGACGCTGTGACAAAACGATAGTCACAGGTGTGTCAAATACCAAAACTAAATTTCTGAATAACTGAGGTGGTGCCAGCTGAACATTGATACAAAGGTAATATAACAGACTGCTGCTATTGTCGAGTGTGAGATTCAGATTTAAAATGTTATTATTAATATCTTCTCTACAGGAAATTAGATGCCGTTTATATCCACTACTATACATTCTAATTGCACGTAACAGGATGAGACTATTTCTAGATTATTCTCACTACTCTCAATGAGCAGCTCTGCTCTGCGTATGAACAAAAACAGGACTACGTCTGTCTCGGCACATAAACAAGCAGCATGTTAGGTGTACTCACTGAGATCCCTGCACTTGATGGTGCTGTAGTTGAAGGAGATACAGAGGTAGTCACATGCCTCCCTCAGCTCGGGAATGGAAACGCCATCAGGGCAGCGGATTATCCCCGACTTGTAGTAATCCTGCCATTTTCAGTGGTTCACACATACACACACGCGCGCACACACACACACACGCGCACACAGAGAGAAATGTGTTTAAAAGGGCAGTCATGCACACACACAGGGATGGGAATAGAAACAACGCGCCATTATTGATGCCGATTCCCTCACTAAGGGAAAAGAAAAAGAGATTGAGAGGGAGATGGATCAAGCAAGCGGCCATGAAAGCAACAATGTCATCTAACGCTGCTTCACGGAGGAGAGAGATAGAGAGAAGGATGGATTGAGAGGGGGAGGGGTGATGAAAATAGCCTTTCAACGTCATTTTCCCTCTGCGCTCTACTTTCCATTCTCTCTCCACTTCTCTGCAACCTGTAAAATAATGGACGCAGCTCTTGTCTTGTAACACACTTTAACTGAAAAACTAACTAGCAATAAATACTGCAACAACTATGGACTTAACAAAGAAAGCTGCCTCATGAATCATGACATGTAGTAATAGATATTATCTAATATAGTCTAAGTCTTTGGTATACTGAGAGATTCTCTGTGGGAAATTGTCCAATATCACTTAGTTGGTCCAAAAAACAATGTTTTAGTTACTGCAAATATTGAGCCATTCAGGACAGTTGCATACAGTTAGTTTCTCCCAAAGTAGAACGGGAGGAAGAGACTCCGGTTATCTACCATCTCCCAGATTCGCTCCGGGGGGCAGACACCTTCTCATTGTTTGTGAGTAGGCTTCAAACTTTCCTTTTTGATAAAGCTTACAGGTCGGGTGCACCAAAGGCTTTACAAGCAGAGTGAAAGAGAAACACCCAGATGTTGTTGTTACGCAATGCTTTTGCACAGCAAGGCGCTCGTTGCCAAGACTTTACCAGCAGACCTAGCTGCTGTGTTGGATGATGTCGTTGGCATGGTAAACTCTGTAAACAACAAGACCTCTGAAAAGCTGCATATTATAATAAAGCCTTGTTACTTCATACGGAGGTCCAATGGTTGTTACGCATCAAGGTGCTGGCCTGTGTGTATGAGCTGCGGGAGGAACTAAAAGTGTTTTTGACTGATGAGAGGTGCGATGATGCAAAGCTCCATGCAGGAGATGAATGGTGTGCAAGGCTGGCATACATGGCAGATATATATTACAGCATCTGAATTAACTGAACACACTGACGCAAGGCCAAAATGAAAACCTGCTCTCAAGCACAAATCAGATAAATGGATTCCGTTCAGAGATGTCACCTCAGACAACATCCGGAAAGTGCCAACCTTGACATGTTCCCACTCACCCAGAAATGGCAAGGAGATGTCAACACTGGTGCACTGTGTGAGATAATAGGTAAACATTTGAAAGGTTGTCATTGTATTCCCCCTCAACCCTCACTGAATGCCTTGACTGGTTTAGGGACCCATATAGCTCAGCGGGATTTGGAAAGGACGTGACTTTGCGGGAGCAGGAGGAACTGAGAGAGCCTGAACTGAGACACGGCTGTGGTTTAAAGCCTTGATGAGAAAAAACAACAACTTCTCAGGCTCTCTAAGTATTCATAGTCTTACTACTTATTAAGTATTCTTCTGCATTACGTTTTCAAGATGCATTTTATATTTAAATGTTTAATTGACCATTATCTTATGGGGTAATTCAAGTTTAATATAATTTGTTGTACTGTATTTGTAATCGTATCATCATCATCTATAATAGTTACTTCTATGATGACATTCTTCACTCAGACATTCTACCTCTTTCTTATTCTTTACTTTAGCAGCAGCTGGGGACTCGGACACAAACATTTCCGCCATGGTCTTCTTCATTGTGTAACCTATTTTTCCCTTTATTGATTCTATTATTAGCCTACAGAGTGACAGAAAGAAAGCTGTACAGATAAAGGAAACAGAGAGAGGAAATAGACAATCATGTCACATATCCCTTCACAGATGAAGGCTTTAACTCACCAGAATGGCCCTGAAGACAGTGGAGCTAATGCCGTCGGCTACCTCAAACTCTCCTTTCTCATTGGGCCGTGTAAAGTTGTTGTCTCGCCCAGAACCGAACATCCTGCAAAACAACCCCAGATAAGATGAGGGGAATGGCCTTACTTCTGCATTATTATCAGTAAGTCAGTTTTTGATGGAGGTGAAAATGTGCAGTGCTGTGGTACTAAACTAAGCTTCAGCTTATTTTCCACTGGTGGTGAGTATAAGATCAAGTTAACAATAGGCTTCTTCTGACGCAGCCCATCTAACTTGGGCAGAAACCCGGTTGGAAGGTAAATGTGGGTGAAGAAGCACAACGTTATTGAGAGGGCAGTAGGGTGTCAAGGTGGGGTTGCAATGAATTATAAAAATGGGAAACTAACTTCCACTTTCGGAGAGAGGTTATTGACAGTAATGCTGACTGCTATGTGCTTTAGTACTCTCCTGGTTATTATTAGGTGGGGACAAATGGGTCTAGTTGCCCTTTATAATTTTCACACCCCACCACAAGTGGCAATGGCTGTGTGAAGCAGTCGTTCCTGGTGGAGAACCTCCCTGACCTAAATGTGTAATTGGTTGTGGTGTTGGGGTTTTTATTGGCCTAGGACACATACAGGTGTCAAACCTGGATATAGCGTTTACACCCAGTGTAATTACCTGCCCAGCATGGTGTTAGGTTGAGCTGTAAAGATAGCGGGATCCACCACGAATCTCGTATTGTCCACGATAAGAGTCACTCTCTCTACCACGCGCGGCCCACTGCGATGGACCTCCTTACTGCTGAGGTCGTACACATAGATCATATCACATGGCCCTTGGCCCAGTCCCTGGGTCACAGAGCGGAGATCTCCTCCTGGTGGGCAGAGAGGCCGAGGCATGTGTCCCCCAATCAAGGCTCCTCCAACTGGTGTGCAGGGTAGAGGAACCCTAGGAGGGCGGGGACTGGACGATCTGGATGAAGAGCCTCCGTCACCATGTTCACGGTCTACAGTGGAGAGAACACATGTTGTCAGGAGATGAAAGACCAAGATGGATTTGGAATAAATTCATTTGTGCTGTTATGCTGCAAACAAATTATACTCTTTTACTAAATATGAATGCAGTCGATGGTCTCGGCCATCTTTTCTTTGCAGATCGCATTCCACAGGTTTCGCCAATGCCAAAACGTTTCCATGACTTTTTCCACAATGTAATAAGTAAAACAGCCTCCATTGTAAACTAAATTGGAATTGAACTTTATTAATGAAAGAGTTCGTAGGTACCATATTATACTGTGTTGTGTTAATGTCAGTTTAAAGATGAATCTACAAAGGGAGGACACAATAAATGCAATGCCTTCGCAATATAACAGCAGTGCAGTATAATCTGGCTGAATTCCGAGACAAGGTCCACTCAAGAGCCAAAAAGAAATCATTATTAAACCAGTTAGTGTACCGAATCAATAATCTCACATCCTTCTCGTCTCCTCACCATGCTGCCGCGTGGGGGAAGTGACATTCCTGATGCAAGGGGTCAGCTGGCTCTCTCCTCTCTCGTGAGAGGACTCTCGGGAGCGGTCACTGGAGCGCCGTCGATGCTCCCGGTAATGTTCTCCACCACCTCCTCCTCTTACACCGCCGGCAGCACCCCCACTATTACCAGCCCCGTACAGACTCATAGTGCCAACCTGCTGCTGCTGCTGATCAAAGTCCAACACCGGCAAACCGCACTGCTGATCACTGATGGAGAGATGAGAGGACAAAGAGTGGGTGAGCACGACATTCACATCCAGGATAACTATGTAGACTGTGGCAAGATTTTTTTTTAAACCTAACTTGACCACTTGATGAAAAAACCTACTCGGGGAGAAATACCTCTGAACTTAGAAAGCTGTGTTGTTGGGAGTTTTTGATGAAAGAGGATAGGATAAACAGTCTGTTAAAAAAATCTGCAGCGAGCGAACTCATATAAGCTCTTACTGGAGCTGAGTGCCACAGAGAGAGAGTAACACACTAAAGCAGGCACACACACCATCATCCATCGGACAGTGCTTTATCCATGTGAAACGATGCTGAGTTGAACTGACACACCTACAAGATAACAGGGAGCCGTAGCCTGACTGTTTATGTCTCAGTAGGCTATTTTTTTCCACAGATTGCCGTTAACTGATGCCTTACTGGCAACGGTTGCCCCGTTGCTCCACCTTGCCTCTCAGTCTATGACGCTTCCTTAAGTGCATCACTGTAAATCAGAGTTTTTTCCACAGACAAGCAGCCCTGGGAGAGCTGTTGTTTTAATGTCTGTTCCCCGTTTCAAAACACACACACAAGCTCATGAATTCATCAATAGGTCAGCATGTAAATGTACACACTGTAAGGACTTCAACGCCAAATCATTCTCTTTCATATACAAAATGATTTATGCTTTCAAATTAAACAAGTTATCAATCAGACAAGGACTAAATACACAGAGAGTGAATTGATCGTTGTGAAATTGTTGTTAAATGAATTGTTAATCCCAAAGCTGTGGCTTAGTTATAGAAATGCGTCTGACGTGTGTTCTGTAATGAAATCAAACTGCATTTATATATAGATAGATAGATAGTTTATTTTAAGTCATTTTGCATGCAATTGACAGCAATCACACACAATTGAAATTTGTCTTGCACCCCCTACATATCACACACACAAACACATGCACTACAGAGGGCAGCCATTTTTCGGCGCCCGTGGAGCAGTTGGGGGTACGGTGCCTTGCTCATGTGCACCTCGGCAGTGCTCTGGAGGCAAACTGGCAACTCACTAGCTACCAGTCTGCTTACTTGGTCCACACGGGGGACTTGAACCGGCGGCCCTCCGGTTCCCAGCTGTCCGGCCCAGCGGACTGAGCTACTGCCGCCCTCGGCAAACCCTAAACGTAAACCCTAAAATGCAGAGCTTGTGATAAAAATGTTGTCTCATGATGATGGTGTCCAGCTTAGCCATTCAGTACAAACACATGGAGGTCTGAGTGATACAGATCATTTCTCCGTCTCAATGAAATACGAGGATAACCGCTTGTCTGTGGCGTTAGACAATGGAAAATGAGAATGGAGGTCTTGGGGTGGAATGGGGGTTGGCAGCAGGAAGAGAGTAATAGAGGGGCTTTGGTACTTACAAACAAAGGGTGCCAAGATTAAAATGAAGAAAGAAAAATCCATATTGGAGGCAAAGACTGCAGCAAGTGACTTTGGCTTAAGAAGTTGGAACATTTCTGTAAATTTGCCAGCAAGCCAAAGGTGGTGGGCTGAAGAATGTGAATCCAGATTAGATATTACATACTGTATATTCATTACACATCGTGTTCATGGTTATGGCAAATTATTAATGCTTTGCCTGGACCCTTACCCCAATTACATTCCCACCAATATTTCACAGCTTCAACTTGACTAAAATCAGGTCAGGAAGGGGAAGCGACAAGAGCATTTCCTATCAACCCACTGGTGAGCAGCAGTGGAAAAACTTTTTCACAGAGGAGCACTCCTGATTTTAAAACAAACAGAAGGGATTTCCTCTCCCTGCACACTCGAAACTTGTTTGTCTGCAGTATGAACACTTTTCAGCACAATTTTACGGTCCAGCTCGCCCACAGCTACTGACAATAGAGATTAAGAGAAGACAAGGAAAATGCAAACAAACTGCCTAATGGAAAATAAACAAACAGTTGAACTACTGTGTGAACATACACACATTTTCATAATGTGAATTCCATACATTGCTAGTTTTTGATCCTTGAAGTGTTCATGAACGTAAATGTCCATTAATCTTTACAATTTAAAAATACAACATAATCATAAATCATGCATTTTAATTATCATCCCTAATAAATTGTGATATTTAAACCGTTTCCATGCACAATGTTTGGTGAATGTGTTTGTATATATGTGTGTATGTTTTGGCAGAGCTTCATCAGCTGGTAAGAGAGCAGAGGATAATAAACTCTAACCTGCTGGAAATTTGAACTGCGGAGGACCAGCAGGTTGGCTGACAACATGACAGAGGCTAGTGGGTTAACTATCTAAGTGGGTAAACAACCTACAGAGCCCAACAAGAGGGGTCGAGACCAGTGAAGCAATGAGATAAAGTATCAACAATGCAGTGTAAGGTAGTTCACCTTGAATGCCAAGCGGCACCTAAGCTACACAGTCAAGGTCACAGATTCATTGTTCTCAGTATTTGATACTACAGAACATGTGGCCACCTGGCACACACCCTCTAACACACAATGCACACAAATGCTCTCTGCACATTAAGACACAAAGCAAAGAAACTAATAGATAATAGATAGATTTCTAACATTCCAATCTGTTTCTAACATGTTAACTCCATATAGCTGTAGATTCTAGTGATGTTGTTGAGGACTATAGGCTCACCGTGGCAGCTGGGGAAAGCAAGAAAAATGTGCATACAAACACACACCCCAGTGGGTCCAGTGTATTCAGGTGAATGAGCAGACACAGAGGGCGTACAACAGCCTATACAACAAACCCTATAGTGACAAATGAGGAAAACAGCATCCGGGGCGGTTATAACAGCTTTACATCCAATTTTACACTGTACAATGTGTCATTTGTCAAACTGCCAAAAAGGAGTTGATTGATTGCAATAGAGGTTGATTGCATCATGTTGGAAGAATCTATAGGTATATTGCCATGATATAATTGCATGTTTATACTCGATGGGATTTTAACGTTTGGCAGAGACGAGTTACTCAAACAAAAGCAGAACCTGCAGCCAAAACAGGCAGGCGGCCAGTGACCAGAGCTGCATAGGCAAGGAACAAAGAAACTGAAGAGGCAATATTTCACTCAGGGCAGGCGTCTCCTCTCATCTTTCATCTGGGGAATGCAAGATTTCACACTGCGATGCCAGAGAGAACTATAGGAGGCTAACATTTCACTTTCCCAGTTTTCTGTTACTGGGCACCACTCCCAGATATCATGTGGGTTTTTTCGTTCCTGCTCTGCTGATTAGGACACCGACCTACAGCATGGGCAGATCCACACATGCATTGGATGTGGACTTACTCACAACTCATCTAGGACACAAAAAAGTAAGACACAGCCTCCTGACAGTCTATTAAAAGCATGGGGTGAGAGCCCCAAGGGAGAAGGGTCCCATCTATTATTTAGATGCTGCTGACACCAACACATTGACAAAGGCAAAGAGGCTGCTGTGTGCAGTAAAACACAGTGGAACCCCAATAACCCTGAGCAAAAAGACAGAGGAGGGAAATATCTCTTTATGATGTACTGAAGTACTGTAAATGAGTTTGCTAATATTATAGGTATATGGATACAATCGTCACACAAAAGGGGAGAAAAGATTGCTATCAAATCTTTTGAGTTGAGCATTTAAGCGTGTTGATTACTATTTCAGTCACTCGGAGTCCCATTCGGGATAATGGAGTCGGTGTTTTTTCCTCTCTCTTACATTCTGAAATGACAGTAAAATCAGACGGATCGCTTTGCTCGTGTAGTTTGAATGACACGTTAAGAGAATGACCGAGCTGAAACGGGGCGGTCATGCACTCACCTCTCTGTATCTGAAGGCCAAGTGAAGACAAAGCAGCAGGGGATGAGCTGCGGGATGACAGCGGTACAAAAGCCTTGCGCTCCTCGGAACAAAGCGGGCTTCCCGGCAGCTTCAGCATCCCCGCTCATTACTTTCTAACTTCGTCAGCATCGTTTCACCAACTAAACTCGGACTTGGACTCGTTGCTATAATCCCCCATGTCGCTCCGGAGCTTTAAATCTGTCTGCCAGCCAGGCGACGGAGACGGTAGACGCGCATAAGAGAGTCGTTCGGAGTCGCTGAAGGGACCTAAACTGTGAATGGCTGCGTGCTCCACTGAATCAGAGCGATGGTGCCTTCAAGGGCTTCATACAAGCTCAGACATCGCAGAACTACCGCTACCGTGCAGTGCAACGCTGTACCGTAGAATGTCTAATAATGCAGTCCTCCAAACGTTTCACAACAGGGAATATTATTAAGTACATTGCAGTGCTATGTATGCAATTCAAAACATACTGTAATGTAAATACCCAGTGTACTGTTAAGTATAGGGAGGTGACCACTGACATTTAATCTCAAATCCAACACACAAAATGTCAATCTAAAAAGTCATGAGAGAAACAGCCCACCATCCGAGAACATCACAGCCATCATGCTGACATCACAGACATAGTCCATGTCCAAACTGTGTGAACATTAGAACAATAATCATTAGTTGCATATGCCACAATTTTCTAAGATGCTGCATAATTTCCCAGTGTACCACATATTTACTGCATGATTTGCAAAGATCAGCTCATCAAGTCCCCCCACACACGCACACAAATATCTAAGGGACGTAGGAGTGGTGATGTCTAGCCATTGTCGATTGCAACGTCAAACAGAAGTGACGCAACCAGGAAATCAACACAATACGCTAAGAACTATGATTTCAATAAACACACACCGGTAAGTGTTACTGCTGCAGCACAGACACACAAACTCACAACATCCATGTCAAACAATGCACAAATATTTAATGTGATACCTAGATACACATACACACACTATAGGTTAGCCACCCTAATAGTGGTAATGTGATGATAGCACTAATGTTCTCTTACTCGTGTGTCTTCAGATATTCATGGACATTGTATAGTTCTTATTCTGTTCATCAAGTGCTTGAAACTGTTAAAACTGACTCACTGAACTCAAACAAAAACTCAGTGTGTGTTTTTGGAGCAATGTCCCTTTCATCTTGAGAAACCAGGAGTTTTTCATATTTCCACAATGCACCTGCTGCAAGAATTCTTATGGAATTCACATGTATTTTTTTAAGTTGTCATACCTTTTGCAGTTACATATCACTACCATCATCTTCCAAACCCATGAAGGACAGCTACAACAGAAACAGGAGTCAGTGAACATTGCAAAACAGATACATATACTATATATATATATATATGTATATACTGTATGTAGAGAGAGCCTTCATCCACTCTAACATATTGCAATCAAGCAGTTTTCAAGGTAATCATGTGCACAATCCATTTTTAGTTTGACAGAAATGATCAATGTGACTGATGATTAAATACAAATCAATACTGACATGAAATGCTTTTTAATGCTAGTATTTTGACCCCAATGAATCAAGTTCATATTATCAATTAGTATTTGCTTATGACAAATAAATAAGACGATATGTAAAGAATAACGATTTGAATAATGTACATATGCGGCTTTTTTTCTCTATTTATCATTTAACTTTAAATGTGGTGATACTAAAGTTTTGAAGTATTTTTATTACTTTTATTTTCATGCCACCTTTGGTTTAAACGCTTATTGTTTAACTATCATTATCATTATCGACGTCATGATCATTGCCAAAAATCGATATTATGTTGTCCATTCTAAACATTAACACCATTCCGTTGTGTTCAGCCAAGCACTGTTAACACACATAATAATTCTCCAAAGTTTCTGTCATTCAGATTCAGTGTTTTCATGTTTGCTTTGAATAAGAGAAGCGTATAAACACTCCAGCTAGCTTAGTGAGTAGGCTAATACCGGGGCTCCAGTGCTACCGCAGATAGCTGACCGCAGAAACAACGCTTTTTCTATACGTTTTCTTATTTACCTGTTGGTGGCAAGCAGCTACAGTCTGGGTTCGACGTTCGGTCCGTAAGCGTCAATTAGTCCACGTACAGAAAAGGGATGCGAAGAAGACCAGAGAACAACGTGACGCGTACAGATCTGTGTCTGTGCAGAAGCACTTAATTCCACTTCTTTGTTTTGGTTGTGATCCGCGAGATTTACGGAGAAGATATCGCGAGATACGTCTATACTGACACACAAACGCCTGATTTTACTATAGGACTTTGTAATGCGTAAATAGAAATAATTTAGATAATAGAATAATATAGAAGATAGGCTAACAACATATCTCAGACTTATACATAAATAAGTTAAAAAAAAACGAAAACAAATTCACCATTCCATTCATTAACACGGTATATTTGGTTATAAAAAAATATATAATTTATTTATAATCTTAAACATTCCATATATAAAACGCCAACTTCTGCTGAAGTACATATAATGGATCTTGAATATGGCTTCATATTCACATCGTATTTAACAGTCAAAAATCCAAATGCATAATTGACAGAAATTCATAAACTACAGTATGAAACTATGAACTTTTAAATCATTAATTTATACATTTAATGTACAATTTAATGTGCAGTTCTAAGTGTATTGATTCTACTTTTTTTTTAAGAAAATTATTTAACATTCTTTACCTACTAATTGTAATATTGTTGGTCCAACTCTTAATCTCCTTCAGTTAATTAACCTTAGCGTTATACTAGCGTTATACTTGCTGTTGAAAAAGTAAAAGTGCATAAAATTTCAACAATAACAACAAAGCTTTGCCTTGTCACAGCATGCTTCCCTAATTTATGACATAAATAAAATAAATAGTCTATGATAAACATGAAACATAAATATACATTCAAATAAAAAACTAATTTAAATGCCAAGAATAGCTTCAAAGAAATATTGTTCAAAATCTGCCTGGAAATGTATTAGCTATGGGCTACTGGTCGTAAATGTCAGGAGTGCTTTGAGTTGAGGAGCTTCTCCAAGAAGTTTAAGGCATACTGAATCTCCTCTGGTGTCAAGTCATTCATGTCAGGGACGTCCCCAGGAAGCAGCCGCCTCCTGGTGGGAATGGCCTCTCCACTTGCCCTGATGGAGGCAGTGTTGATGTCTCCTAGCCTCATCTGCAGCCAGTCCTGACGCTCCTGCACCTGCTTGAGCTCTCCAAGGTTATGCATGAGCTGAACCTCACTCACTGTCCTTTTCCTACAAAAACAGTATTGGGCTGTGAGAACGTATAAAAGAGGCAATGAACTTTCTGTGACTTCTGAAATTGGGATGGGCTTTACCTGATTGGCCGTCCTTCATTGAGTGTGAAGAGATGTAATATGCAGAGTGACAGGAAGACAATTTTACAGTCCAGTCTTCTCATCATGAACATGGTGACCTGTATGTATAAGTAAAAATGGAAACACGCTCAAACACCCTGTTTCCTTCTAAATTTAGTTTGCATGACAAGTACACAAGCACACACATGTCCTACCAGTGGCTAAAGGTTAAAACAAAGTAACATTGATATTACAGAGCAGATGAATTAGGACCATTTCAATTGGAAAAAAGTATACCTTGTTTTCCATTCCTTTTTTTAAAACATAAAACTAAACTAGGCACAAAGAGAGTAGACAAATGATTGAATGATGATTAAAATTTCAGTGAGAGATTTTGTTTGAACTTATCATGACTTATATTAACACACACTAAAAAGTACTTAATGCTGAGTTATTTCTTAAACTTGATCGAATAATATTTTTATTATAAGAAAAATAAAGCAAAAGAAATCAGAATAATTACGGTTAAAATTGCATAAAGAAGTTGGGTTTTAAATTGTGTCTAGTTGGTACACTATACCTGACAGAATGTAGCCTTGCTAAACATTTCACTCAAGCTTAGCTTCAAATCACAATAATCAGTTTTTGTAAAAGAAAAAATGGAAATACAGTTTTCTTCTCTTGAAAAACTTTAAGGTTTAACCACAGAATTCCACAAAAACATGTCAACTAGTCAGAATAATCTTTTTCATATTTTTCAACTTAATAAAAGGGAAAATAAAAGTAATGTTTCTGAACAACAAAATATGTACTGCCTGTCTTCTACTAGGTCTTTTGCCAAAAGACAAACAGAACAATGTGAACCTACCGCTGATGTATCTTCCTTGCTGCCTGATAAGGTCAAAGTCAGATCTCTGTGTGGAATAAAGTGAAGTCCGTCTGGTTTGGTGGTTTGCTCCAATCGCTTACGGTAAACTCCAGACTCACCGTGTTCCTTTTATAGCCCCCAGGCCCATGCAGCCATTGATGAGCTGCCATCATTATTGCTGTTGATGTCACACCTCCAGCAGAAGAGGACTGATAGCGCCTCCCCTGCAGGGCTCCTGGCTTTCACCACCCTCATACCACTAACTAGTGGAGCCACACACACACACACACACACACACACACACACACACACACACACACACATCACATACATACACAGGCACGCACGCACGCACGCACGCACACACAAGCAACACAAATACAAAATATATAAGAATATTAAACTTCTCTCGGTTCCACCGTCTAAAACGTCACTTTCCAAAGTATTTTTACTGCCTAATTTCCCCTCCACACACACTCCATTTTTTACACATTTTGGCTATCTCTGTGGACACACTGGATCTATTAGTTTGCATCTAATGTGACCTTTTTTGTGCGATTCCGCGGATGCCTTGCAACAATAGCGCCAACATTTGGATGGATTTATGACTCTCATTGACTAGGAATACGTCTCCGTGGTTACATAGGCACTTGACTCAGGAATTGACATTGTTTTAATGTGTTCAACCCCAAAAAAGAGCTTTTACGCTGACCTGACGTCAGAGAAAAAGGCTGAATCAAAGACTAAATGGGAACTCTAAGGGCGTGTCAGTGGGTGATGCCGTCACTGCCATGATTGTAATGGATGTATGTGCATGTCTGTAAACTGGGATTTCAGAATGACTGGAGATTCTCACTTAAATGTATATTTTTGACCTTATAAATAGAACAGATTAAACAACTGTTATTTAAAAGCAGTGTTGTATTTTCCAATAATTAAGTATATTAACAATGATACCAGATGTAAAAAATATTGTGTAACTTAACCTCAGTTAATGTGGACAACAAAGCAAAAAAAAACAAATGTCCAAGAAATCCATGGTATGGCAAGATTTTTTATTTTTTTTTGCAATTTGTTTTTATTGAGGCAGATATTGTACATGACATAGTGCATACAGGTGAAGGGAATTTTGGAGATCATTTTTTATATAGAAAGAGGGGAAAGAGGAGAGAGAGAGATAGAGACAAGGGAGGCAGGTTGTGATATCCCTACTATTGTTGTTGAACTTTATACATAGACCCTGAGGAAAAATACAAGTGGGCTCGAGTTGCAATGAAGTCATAGGGTACATACAGAACTTACAGGATGATGTCAAACAGCAATGTAGGTTTGAACAAATTGCATCATAGGTTGTGATATAGAGAGAGAGAGAGATAGGGGAGAAACAAACAGGAAATGAAAAAAAAAACAGGTGAACAGGTGGTTGTTGCGTATTGGACCCAGGGGGGAGGCGTTTACGAATTTAAAGTGTTTCCTGAATTGGTACCAAATCAAGTATTCCGAACAATGGGGTTCTTAGTGAATTGGGAGATCTTGGTTGGGAGGGACGAGTAGATCAGGGCAGTGGCGGAGGAGGGGAAGGAGCCCGATTGGGCTTCGAGCCTGCACCAAGGTAGCTCAGGGGAATTCACCCAGTAGCGGAGTTTGTCAATATGGAATGCCCAATAATAGGATTGGAGATTTGGAAGGGCGAGACCCCCACTGTATGGCAAGATTTTGCACTGACAGACAATAGTGTGACACCCTGGGAGCACAAAGACTGAACGGTCTTCCACATTTATTTATAAAAGCTCCCCTCGTCCCACCCTCCCTTCCTGTCTGTCATTTGGTCATCAGGGTCAAGTTGCTCCCCACCCCCAGCTTTCAGTCACAGGTGTCCCACGGGTGATCGATCCATGTGATCCAAGCACCCTGCTTATTATGGTTGCAGCCACTACACATTAGGTAACCACAAGGGTATGAGTTTTCTAAATGTAGCAGATGCTAGGAATGTGGATGACATGGCATGAAGGCTGTGTTCACACGAGGCTTCCTAAACTGTGGGGAAACTTGCTTTACAAATAACAGAATCTGGAAATCAACCCGAATACTGCAGTGTTAGGGTGTTACATGCCAGGTTGAGGAAAGTCAAGGACTCAGAAGTGTGTCAACTCTGTTTGGACTGGAGTCACAAATGACTATCATTTTCTAACTTGAGTCTTAAATTGTTAAGATTAAAGATTTGACTTTGATTTTGACATCACAAACTTGATGCCTTCCCCAAACAAGAGATTACAAACTATACCAATATTGAGTTTTTAAAATCATATCTATGTGTGTTTTTGTCTAATTATGTTGTTTAACGTAAAATTAACAAACACACAAAAACATTCATGTAATGCACAGTTATGACTAGTCAAATGCAGCCCTATATGCTTGAAAATGATGCTGGACTTGATAACATAACATCTTCTGGGTATCGAGAGTGTCTGCTGCTGTTTCGCTTAGCCAAGCTACTTTCTACGCCAAGAGCCGCCTGTGTTCTTAGCTAGATACAAACTTGCATTGTCGTCACGGCTATCGATTGAACTGGGGACATGAAACGATAAGAAGGCAACATTGACTTATGGAATGCTATCACATTCACTACATCACCTTCTGAAGTGAGATTTACTGTTGACTTTCACAACAATGACTTGATCCCACTTTGGTGATTTCTTTCTGCACACAGTAAAGAACTGAAGGCTTTTACACCTGTGCTATGGTGTGCAGGCCTAACTGACAAGTCCAACCTGATTGATCATCATCTTGGTGGTGTCCTCCTTTCATTCCCATGAGGAAAAAAGAGCGTGATGGCATCATTAGAGAAGGCAGAGTATGTATGACATTATGCCAAATAGCTGCAGGATTTATAAGCAGAGTCTAGTTTTATTTCAGCAAAGACATTCGGTCAAGACCTGTGGATGCTGATATGTTTGAGGAGATTTTCACAACTTTTATTCTATTGTTTTATTATTTAAGCATTAATTTGTAGTTATGAATCCACCCTCTGAGTTGTATGATGCCATGGTTGTATCAAATGATCAGACCTCACTATTGATTATCCTTTGAAGTCAGCCAACCTGTTAATACACAAACAAATGGCCCAAGGGCCTAGTTAGTAAGTTGTTTACATACCATTTTTACAAGATTTACGGTGATCGTTGAGGCCCTGTGACTTGAGATGCTGACCTGTGTCTGCTTTCCCGTGTTCCTATTATGGACTATGGTGGCTACGGCCTGTTTAGATGACACCCACCAAACACATCAACCTCTGACCTTAGCCTAAGATCCTAAACCTTAACGTCCTCATTACCTCATGCTGGTTCAATGCAGAGCATGTTGTCCATGGTATGCAGAGGCAGCAAGGTGCATCAAAATACAAAAAGGCAAGTGAGTCAAGTTAATTTCAGCTAACCACTGCCATTCATTGATATTCAATGTTGAACTTCATATGCTGTACCGTGTGAGGCTTTAAACAAAGGAACTTTTAGCACGCAGTGTATTACCATTAACCTGACATTCACAGCAACTGCAAGTCAGGTGCATCAGTAAGCCAAGCTGCTCCCTGAGACTTAAGAATAGTTACAGGGGAGTAAATAAGGAGCATGGCAGTACTATTTCAGGTTAGGCTTTGATTTTTATAGAGGGTGACGGCATGTCCGGAGATGGCTGACACAGAAGATAAATAACATAGCACCTCATCTCAAGTTACCCTAATAAACTAAAGTACATTTCATGACATGATACAAATTATAGTTGAGGAGTTTTTGCTCAATAGAAGGATAAATGTAAATTGGTTGATATTTTGTAAATGTGATGGAGCTGAGGTTAGGTGTTTTTGTGGACATACTTCAGCACTCTTACTGTATACACTTAACTTTTTGAGTCTTTATAATCATCTTAATGAAGAAAATGTTGCCTTTTATTCTCGAAGACACTAAACATTACTTCTGTTGATATCACAATAAACATAACAAAGCATATTATTCAAACACTAGCAATAATGTTAAAACTTAACTCCTCATACATTTCTCAGGAGATAATTGTGTAAAGAAGAAAGGAGCTCAAGTAGAGTGCATACCTCTGCTAACAAGCACTGACAACATTTGTCATGTTCTAATAATATCAAGGTTCAAAGGAACTTTATTGCGGTCTCAGCCCAACGAAGCGTTGGTAATAAATTCTCAACGAAAATTTCTTTCTGTTTGGTCATAGTGCAAATGGGTCGACAATGACCACTGATGTCTTGTAACTCAGTGTGACTGACAGGGTTAGAGGTCATGTAGAAGGACTTTTAACAGTGAGTGAGCTCATGTGCAGTACAGGCAGTTCATTACTGTCTCCTGACACTCTTTTATTGGAACTGCCGACTGTCTTTTCTAGCCTCCAAAGGAAATGTACCATCATTTGATGCCAATGGACGCCACAGAGCAGGCCATTACTACTTCCTATCACTAAGTCAGATTTTGTTGCAGAATGATGAATACAAATCAATTACATTTAAAAGATCTTCCATAGATATGCTGGGAAGAAAATCAACGTCAGTCTGGCCACCACAAACCATGTTTCCCTTTGAGGCCGACTGCTGCTGTAAAATGTCTAACATCAATCATGAGTTATAGGTTTTGTCTGTCTTGGGTTTTTTTAATTAATGGCCTTCATATTTTTGTCGCAAATATTGGATTATAAAAATAAATTATTTTACTTTCCAGGCTCAGAGAAAAAAATCAAATCAAGCTGATAAATGATCATTACTGTGTTTCTCCAAAGTGGATCTTTTTTATGTGTCACACTGCTATCCATTATATCACCTGAACATGATGTGTTGTATTTTATTTAATGTACTCATTTTATAATACAAAAATGGAACCTGCCAATGTTGGAAGCTAACTGTATCATCCAAGGAAAGTAAATCCGAGGCAACAGGACTTGCTGGAGAAGGCTTGAAATAAGTAAATAAGTAATTATATCATAAAAATCCGCTGCTTTTTATAGTCACATCCTTAAGGTGAGAAAATTATATTTTGAAAGACCCAGAAATGTCAGATAGCACTCCTCAATGGGGAAATCAGGTCAGGGTTCAGACCTGTCCCTGTGAGTCACCATGACTGAGAAACGCACAGCTGACTCACAATGTGGGTCTGTTTATTAGCTCCTAAAGAGCGTGAGTGGGTGACGACCAGCCACAGCCTGACACCACACAGAGTACAGGTATGGCCACAATAACACTTGAGGCATGCTGTTGCATTAGCAGAAAAGGCAAAAGCAAACTGGCTACATTCTTTATTGCAGGACTAATGCAGCATTGCAGCATCGTTGATTACCATTACGGTGATATTAATGATAAACAATTATCCCCATATTGTGTCATCTTCCTGCAAATCCTGGGAGTCTACAGGGTCTTTATCTCAACAGGACAGGCTTCCACAGCAACCCGTGAGATGAGAGAACACAGAAAACTGCGGGGAAGAAGTGGAGTTAGTGGAATGCAGTGGTAATGCCATGACATGGACATGTACAGATAGAGAGGGGAGGAGGAGAGAGGAGATCAGTGCATCATGGGAAGGCCCCCAGCAGTCTAGGCCTATAGCAGTATAACTAGGGGCTGGTCCAAGGCAAGCCTGGTTGGCCCTAACTATAAGCTTTATCAAAAAGTTGTAAGCCTACTCTTAAACCTAGAGAGGGTGTCTGCCCCCTGGATCAAAACTGGGAGATAATTCCACAAGAGAGGAGCCTGATGACTGAAGGCTCTTCCTCCCGTTCCACTTTTGGAGATACTAGGAACCGAAAGTAAGCCTGCATTCTGGGAGAGCAGTGTTCTAGGGGGGCTAATATGGTACTATGAGCTCTTTAAGGCAAGATGGTACCTGACCATTAAGAGCTTTAAAAGTGAGCAGGAGGATTTTAAATTCTATTCTAGATTTTCCTGGAAGCAAGTACAGCGAAGCTAAAATTGGAGAAATATGATCTCTTTTCCAAGTTTTGGTCTGAACACATGCAGATGCATTCTGGACCAACTGGAGATTCTTTAGGGACCTCATAGAGAAGCCTGATAATTATGAATTACAATAATCCAGCCTAGAGAAAACAAATGCAAGTTTTTCTGCATCATTCTATTCTGTCACAGAATGTGCCTGATTTTTGCAACAAAATTGTTTTAATCCTCAACTTCAGGGTTTGGCTGACTATCTGTTAAACTCATAGAGCATTCATCATTAACAAGATTCATATTTGGTGCTTACGTCGACGTTTGACATTGAAGTATTAAAGTTACGTAAATCCGGGAAACCAGAATGATCACATCATTTCCACACCATGTGCACACACCTTACTATTTTATTTTGTGGACAAAGTGTGCACAGTTGTGTAGTCATGTCAATTAGCTTTAATATTGGATCATTTTCATTAGAACTATTCAGGAGTATTCTTTGAATAACTGTTAACGGTAACACGTACGCGTCTATGTCCGAACTTCAGAAATCTGACTTTACGAGATGCATTTGAACGCAACGTAACCTCTCAGCGGTATGAGCGGCCTCTTTGAAGTCAAATCCACCGACCGAAGCTGTGAAATCATCGTTTGCGAGGTAATAAATCAACGTTTTTATTGCATAAAAAGGGTTTAACTAAATATATTTAAGGTGTAAGCTAAAGATGGGCTGGAGGAATACGTCTGCATTAAGTTGGATGAAGTTTACAGTTTACAGGACAAATTGAACTGATCTGTTTGCTCAATACATTTTCACAAAATCCCCGAGTTCTTGAGATTTTCACATCGGAATTTTTGAAGTTGATACTAACAACTAGCCAAAGATGGAATCTCTGTAGTCTCTGTCTTTGAGAAGGTACATTGTTGCAGAACCAGTTCATATCTGGAAATAGGAATTCTTAATCTTGTAAGACGTTCACAGACCTGACTTAAGACTTCACATAATCAAGAGAGACAGAAAGACCTGATAAGTAAACCATACCAATAATAACGTGTACTTTAATCAAATAATATACTCTATCTGGGAAGTAAGTAACATTTTTTGCAAATCGACCATATAAATGATTACTGTTACATTACTTGTCGACTTTCTTAAATTGATTTGAGAATTGAGTGCCAAGACTTGAGGCTTATTTGAATGGATGGTCTTTACAACTTCCTGAATAAGGTTGTCTGCCTCTACACTGTACTCATTCTAAGAAAGAAAAATAATGAATACAGGCCTAGACCTTCATCAGAATTTGCCACATTCATTTTACAGATGAATAAATATATCAGGCCCTGAGTAATAATGTTATAGACGGGAAAAATTTTCTATCCCAGATGTAAATGCTCATCATAATCATTATGTGTGCAATAGTGTAAACATACAAACAGTTAACATTAAATCAGTTAAACATGACATAATTTGCAGACAGACAATTCCAACTCATGCCCCTTTTCCATATCTTTTAATCCGTTCATTTATTGTTTTATTAATCCTTTTGCCCTACAATCCTACAGTCATGAATCCTGCTGATGGAACTTGAAAGTCCTGGAAATGCTTGGGAAAATTCTGTAATTCCATGGCAAAGGCATTGAAACACGATGGAAATGTTGTGGAATTGGCAGAAGCGCGGAAACCCTCTTTACTATGGATATAATAATATCCTTTTGCTGTAATAGCTTAAGGTCTGTTCTGCTTGTGTTGTACAGGGTCATGAGTGACATTTCAGGGGCAGATGCAGATGTGTTTTGGGAGTCATGCTGGGCTTCACCTGGATCAAGAAAAGGAAAGAAGGAACCCAAGAAGAACAAAAAAGGCCTGAAAGGCAAAAACAGTGCAATCTTGCAAACAAACAGTGGTATGCAGAAAAAGAAAAAGAAGAAAAAGAAAACCTCCAAATTTAAAGGAGCAATGGAGGACATGAAGCAAAAGAAGAAAGAAAGGAAAAGGAAAAACAAAGAGGAAAAGACATTGAAACTAGATGGCAGCTTTGCATTAACACAGGGCAATGCACAATGGCTGAAATATGAGCAATCTCCTGCTGTTAAACCTGAAGCAACAAATCCAAGTAGTGCTGAGGAGCTCAAACATGATCACCCAACACATTTGCTCGCCATGAAGAAACCAAAAAGCAAAAAGAAAGTAGCATTTGATTTATCCCCAGGCTGCATTCATATTAAACGTTCCAAGTTCATCTCTCACTCCATCAAAGACAGCAATCTTACAGAGGATAAAGTGAAGAAGGACATTGAAAGGAAGTTCCATTGCACAATGGAACAGAGCCAGAGTAAGGGTCAGCTGCAGGATAATGACTCTCAATGTACTGCAGACGATATGAACAGCCAAGATCTCTTTATCACTCAAAAAACATTCAGATCACCGTCTGAGCCATCCAGCGGAGAAGCCAATGACCAAGATGTCCTAATGCTCATACAGCAGGAAAAGGAGTCACACACACCTCTAGCACAGCAAACACCAAACCATGAAGGATCACAGACATTTTCACAGGATCCACAGAAACGGAAAGAGAAGAACATGTTCAAAAAAGACCCACAGTTCCATCAGCCCCCCAAAAACGTGAAGGAGCGAGCGTCTCATAAAGTGAAGCGTTTACACACCACACGTGTCAAATCAAATGAGGGAAAGCTGTCATTTCAGATGCAAATGGAGTCAAACAATCTCAATGATGAGATAAAAACATCCGATCCCTCAAGCCAGTTGCTTCCTTCATGCGTTCAGCTGCCAGGTGAGCGATCCCTGGGTCCTCAAATGAAAAAAGCAACCACTTCCACACAGACGGAAAACTTCTTCACCACTGAGCTTTCCTCTTATCTGGAATTCTGTCAAAGACATATAGTGACTGTAAATTTGGAGGACTTCAAACCTTTGGACCTGAGTCTGCCACATAGGGTTAGAGCAGCCAAGACATCAGCCATGGAGGTCAAAGATGAGGATGAACAGTGTGGTGACCTGAAACTGTCCTCACCAAGAGACATCAAAGGTGACACTGACACAGACCCCAGTGCGTCTTCGTCCTGCTCCGCACAAGTGAAAGACAGCAAAGTATTGAAAGAGTCTAGTGGTCTGTGTCGATTGTCTCGCAGCACAAAGGGTAAAGACAAAACGGCCAGCAGCCCCCATTCAGAGTCTGAACCCAAGTCCTCAGACACACCGACCTCCAGTGAGGATAACGAGACCAACTGGAACTGCTGCAAGGTGGTCCTGACCCAGGTGATGCCAGAGTTCCTCTCACCAAATCACCCAATCACGTATGACTGTCGCCTGAACACCAAAACCCAACAGATTTAGCATTTTGGAAAATTACACTGATATCTATTAGAAAGAAACACATATGACCTTTAATCTGATATTCTTTTAAATTCACAAGTGCATGTGTGTTATTGGCAAGGATCCTTGAAGATTTGTACTGAAACAGAACAATCTACAGTTGAACAATTAAATAAATTATCAAAGAGTTACCAGAAAATACAAGATAATGGTAAAAATTGACAACATTAGATCTGATTCGAGACTGAAAACTTTGTCAAGCAAAGTTATCTATCACTCACTGGCTCGATTTGTTGACAGAACTGTTGGTAACAGGCACATTGTTCTTCAGAAGTGATCAGTGACCATTCAGTTTTGTCAGACTGAGATGTAACAATTAATTGAATAATTAACTTTTGGTATGGATCCAGATTCAGGGATCCCTGTTCTCATGTTGTAAGCCCCATTTGGTCTTCACTTTGGGCAGTGTGGCAGCACTGTTGCCCCACCACAAGGTCTTGTTCTGGCTCAGGTCCTTAGTGTTTGGTAGTTTGGATGGATGAAATGCAGAGGGTTAATCGTGTTTATATTATGTTGTCATGCTGTAGTTGTGTGTATTACTTCGTCACTTTCCATGTTCCTGGATTGTTAATGTGTGGTAGTTTGCTGTCTTCTTGTTTTCAGGTCAGAGCAGTCCAGATGAGACTTAATGAGTCTTTCTTCTTCAAGACAAAGGGAGAGGGACAGTCGCCCAGACCAGCGTCTCCGCTGATGAAACTCGCTCAGGGCAGAGAGACGAAGAGAAAAAAGAGCCACTGAGGTTGGAGGGATGGGGGTGAAGGATTCTGCAGTCTAGCCTGCCGATCTGATTTGGCTAAGGTGTTCTTCCTATTCTGCTAAAGGAACATTTAAAGAACATTTTCAGTGTTTGGCTTAAAGAGGAGCATGTTACAAATTTCACAGGTCGGTAAACTTTAACCCATAAGAGAGGAGAAGCATTTAGAAAGAAGCGGGGATGTTTGTTACTGTCAGTCCAATCTTTCTACCAGGGGATTTACAGGCCATTTACTTGTAACAGTAAGCCTTGACCGGTTAGAAAGGTTAAACTAAGTTCCCTAAACATGCTTTGTTATTTGACTTCACATTTCAGCTTAAAAGTTGTTCAAGTCTTCAAGTTAATTTCTCTTGAATGTTTTTTGTTTGTAAATGCACATTTTGCTAGCGAGTTGCTGTTTTAATAATAGCAGTTTTTTAGAATATTAGAAAAACTCCATTTTTGTTGTTAGAAATGTAATCTTTTGTCTTTATCAATTAAACCATATTTATTGTAAATTGATAGTTCACTTACTGTACAGTTGCATTCCTAACTCAGCCAATAAAGTTGAAAGTTGAGCTGCGCACCCTTAATATCAACTGCTGCACATAAACATTCAGGGTTTATATGTTCTGACTGGATAAGAGGGTTTATTTTCTAAATTATGCAAAATACAATCACTCTGTATTGAATGCAAACAGTAGAATTTAATTTGAAACAGTTTTTACTTTAATCGTCACTATTTACAATACAACCTTTCCTCCTAAAGCTAAAAGCAGCACCGCCGTGCACACAAAGTGAAAAGTACCGACTCGCACTCATACCATAATTAAGCAAAAGCTAATAAGTTTGGTGATGATCAGATCAGAAACAAAGCTTTCAGTGCTTTATGGGTTTGTCTTACTTGATGCATTCCTTTATGTGTTCTTGTTACTTTGACATTGTTCATCACAAACTACATTTTACACTATAAGAATTAGCAAATAATGAAAGCCATAACATGTCCCCTTTGCAATTCATTGTAGCTCAACTGGAGATGCGTGTTCCATCCGTCATAAAACCATTAAGTACCACATCGGCATCAGAAGTTAAATATTTAATGTGACTGAAGTGTTAAAGGTTGAATTTGCATTACACATAACAGAGTCAGAGCAGTCTAGTTGTGCCTGAAGAGCTTGATGCCCATCCAGCTCCATAGGTGGAAGAAGACGTAGACAGGAATGGTGACTGGCAGCAGCAGGCTGTAGAAGCACAGACTGCTGCTGCTGGTGCAGCCTTGGGGGAAGTTCTCATCCACAGCAGCAGAGTAGAACAAACCACAGAGAGACACTATGGGCACCAGCACCACCAGGCTGGACAGGGAGAACATGCTAGAAGACATATGTGCTGTATTATCAGTGAGATGAGTTAGAGATTGATAGAGTCTGGTGACTGTCAGGTTCACTCCAGCAGCAAACTAAAACAATCGTAGGTGCTGGGATATGTTGGTGTGTTCTTCTATTCTTGTGCTGGTTCAGCCGAGGAGTTGGTGTCTTTCTTTATGAGTCGGGCTTCCTGTGGGATCATGTTGGGAATGCCATCAATGATGGAATAAGCAATGCCAAGCTCCTCGTTGATTAGCTCATTGGTCTTAGGCTCATACCTGGGAGGGACAGTAAGAAAATGGATTCATTCTACCCTCACTTGCGAATTAAAATCCAAACTTTTCTACAAATGTTCCTTTTTTATTAATAGTAAATCAAACTTCTGTGGCACTGTGCACTTGTTTGAATCACAAACTTGTCAATAAACCCCCAAAGCTGAAGTTAACAACTTGCCCAAATATTTTTAGCATTTACTGCTTAAACAATTAATCAAACACTCAATGAATAGAAAATGGAGTTAATCTAAACAAATGGATTAAATTGTCCAATAATTTCTGTGGTAAAAAGGCAGCATTTGCATACTTTGACATTATGTATGTAACATTACTACACGCTCGTATATCGTAAGACCATTTTGGAAGCTAGTGTCGTTAGTTTGTCTTTCCTATTCCTTTATTTACCTCAATGTTTTTTTGGAAAGCGGACAGACGAGAAACTTGAGCAGTGAGAGGTCAAACTGTTGCTGCTTTTCGTCCTTCACCTCTGAGAAGCTTCTTACGGACACACCGGCGGGCGTCAAGCTGCGTGGTCCCACACAGCGACGGATACGAATCGTTTCCGTCACAAATCTACGCAAAACACTCTGAAACATGACAACAATATCCAACAAGCTAACGGCGTATCCGCAGCAGGAAGCAAACCGGTGTCTGTGTAACTAAAATAAGTGTCCTCTTCCGGTAAAGGGAATCTTTTGTGGTTCTCTTGATAGTTCCGCATATTGGTGTTTTTCAATATTCTTCTGGCAAAACAATGTAAATAATAAAGCAAAAGAAATATGTGGACATTATGCAACTTTCTCACTTTCTGCACCCTCTGTTATCTCTTTTTCGTTACTTACTTAATGAATATAACACACATTTAGGGAACTTGCTATTCATTTTATTTGCATTTTTTTTTTTTGCATTACCAAATGATAGCGGTGAGAGTCATGAATGGAACCGCCCTAGCACGTCACATTTGTTTATCACCTCAGCACCATAGATACAGTGCTCCAAAAAATAGCCCATTTAAAACCAACAGTTTGGGAGATGGCTAAGAGCTGGACTCTGGAGTTTGAACTCCAAAGTTCAAACTGAAAAGACAAAATCTTTATTGAAATGCGCTTTCTGTGTGCAGTATCAGTAAGGGATTGTTTGTGTAACCTTTGGGTTTGTTGACCACGGCTGCCTTTGCATCTTAGGTGTTTCCTCACAGTATCTAAAGGTGGCTGACTGTTTCAGTCTGAGCTCGGACTGCTACAGGCTACTACTGAACTGCCCTATTGTACAACACAGAGGATGATAATGATGCTTTAAATATTTATCAAACAAAATGGGACTTAATGTCATTAAAGCCTGCATCAATAGATTTTCTTATGGTGCTGAAAAAATGTTTTCTTCTATTGGTAGAATTTGACTTGCAATAAAAAGTGTGAAAGTAGCACAAATGTTATAAATAATAGAGGTTGAATTGGTACACAAACACAGGTCAAAGTATTGCCAAATAAACTCACATTAATAAAGCACAATTATTCACTAAATCTACAGAAATGTCGGCTTGTAGCATATTGTAAGAATATTACAGTGATAGAAAGTCAGAGGAGAACAGGAATGATAACAAAAAGAATACTGCTTTGATAAACTTTACTTGAATATAACTAATCATAACCATTTTCATACAATTACGCTTACGTAATTAGCCTACATATACTCAGAGTTCTTGCCTTATTTGTTTCATTTGAGATTTGCAATGAAAATGGTACAATGGCTGAGGTAGTTAAGAAGGCACATTTTAACAGCTTAAGAACCAACAAAAGTTTAGATAAATACAAGTGTGATGCATGTTCTCAGGGGTCAAAAAGTTTAATAAAAGCCATCTGTGTGTTAATTTAGTGCTATAAATGTTGAAACATCATTGTATCTTTTTCAAGTATTTTTTGGTTCAGTGACAACAATGCAATGTTTTGAAATATCAATAAACATTAAATTTTAGCAATCATCAAAACATATTTGGACCTGGCCTCATGCTTCATGCTTCATGTCACTCATGACGACAACGCTTCCTTGGTGATGCTGGAGCATCCAGAGAGAAGGCGGTTGGTGAGACAGGACGTGACTCAGGGATGTACTCTGTCTGATATTTGTCAATATAAGGTTTAGCCACGTTCCACACCTAAGATACAGGATCATACAAAGATGTTACATTTCTGACAGACACAGTGAGCTTTGTTCGTTCCAAAAGAATCAGCACTTGCCTTTTGGTCAAGTAGGAGACGATGAATAGCCTCAATGTCAGGAGACATGAATCTGTCTTTAATCCACGGCCTGTTAAAGAAAGAGAGAGAGAGAGAGTGGGGCAGAAATAGAGCAGTAGATAAATATTAACTGTCCTGCTAATCATTTCACTGCACTGACATGTTTGTACCTTGGCCACGAATGTTCGACTTACTTGACCACACTGCGCACGAGGTCATAGACCTTCTCCAATGGTGTGGTGGTACGGAGTGGGCGGAGGAACTCAATACCCTGACAGGCAGCCAAAAGCTCTATGGCAAGAACTGATCAAAGACAATACCGTTTACATTTGCATTTATTTGCAACAACATTTAAAGTTCTTCTTATTTTTATGGTGTGGTGATATAATCTGCTCAGGGCTCTTGTGGTCTCAGGTCATACCACTCCTTTATTGTCATTGTCTGGCTTGTATAGAGGTATAGAGGAAGCAGGTTATCCTCTTCATTAAACTATCTAACATACAGTACCTTGCTCCACATGCTCCACCACCCTGAGGGCCTTCCGAGCAGCCCAGCCCCCCATGGACACATGGTCCTCTGTGGCAGCACTGGTTGACAAGGAATCCACAGAAGATGGGTGGCACAAAACTTTGTTCTCTGAAACTGGACACAGAACAAACAGGAAACCAGAGCCAAGTTAAATCATTTCCGTCATGTAATGCAATCAATATCCTGCACACTGGATTTCTGTCGCAGCTAAATGAAAAAGAACCAAGAGCCACTTTCAATTGTACTGCTATTTTCAGCATGGATTGGTATTAACACACTGGGGTATGAGGACAGATTAAGCAGCAAAGACACCGACCCAAGGAAGCAGCGGTGCAATGGGCAATCATGAAGCCTGAGTTGAGTCCTCCCTCGTTGACAAGAAAGGCCGGCAGCTCACTCAGAGAGGGGTTACACAGCCTCTCGATCCTCCTCTCACTGATAGAGGCCAGCTCATGGACCGCTATGGCCAAGAAGTCTAGAGCCTAAACAGAGGAGAAGTGAGAGTAGTAGAGAGGCCCAATATCACATACCATGTTTCAAAGGGCTTTACAGGCCCACAACAACAGATGGATTCAGACCCAGCCCAGAGCTCTCTAGGAGGATGAGGGAAAAACTCCAAGAAAGAAAGGAAGAGGAAGAATCCTTGGGAGAGGCAATTCAAAGAGAGGTGAGAAATACAATAATACTTTAGAGAGAGAAAGAGAGAGAGACAGAGAGACAGAGACAGAGAGACAGAGAGAGAGACAGAGATGTTCATACTTTAGCGGGGTATTCTCCATGGAAGTTCCCTCCTGAAATGGTCTCTCCTCTCTCAGCAAAAACCATCTTTTATGGTTACTAAGGAAACAACAGCCTGGAGTGTGTACACACCTGCTTATATTCTTCTTGCTGTTCATTGCAGTATTATTGTAATATGTGTTTATTTTCACATGTGATGATGCAGCTGGTTGGGTGTAATCAATAAAGGGATGTATTTGTTGTTCTATTGTTCTATTCTATTGGGTTTGGATGTATGTGTTGTTTTATTAACCGCTGCTCAACATAAACACAAGTACCTTGTGCAACAGGCTAATGCTTTTGTCTATCTACTTAATTCTGAGAAGGATACAGGATTGTCAGTGGCACTGTTGATTTCTGTATTGATGATGTTCTGAACAAAGTTTATAGTGTCGACAACAACACCATGGACCTGTGGACAGAGAGAAAAGATGGTGCTTCTAAATGGCACAGCACATACTAACTCCAAGTAATTGTGGACTGAAGAGGCCTGTGGTTTCAGTCTAGCTCCTTCTTAACAGGGCTCCAGGATGAGTCCTGTATGAGGTTACCTGGGGACAGCACCGCATGGTGTATGCATCCTGGACTCTGTCACAGAACCGGTGGCTCTCTGGGAAAACACATTAACGCATGAAGAACTGCGCCGATAATGATTTTGTATGCTTGTTATCTTCTGCTGGATCGACCCTCTGACCTGCTATTTGGGAGGGGTGGTGATCGGAGTCCAGCAATGAGCGGAAACGCTGGGCCACCTCTATCTGTCCTGGGTGGGGTCGCAGTGAATGTATGTCTGTAGCAGAAAATAAGGAATGATGGGTCAGACGACTACGAGTCAGGAGAATGGTAGTGTCAGAGGCAAACTGCCGTGTCTAGTTTGGGGATTTGGAGCGCTGGTGCTGCTCACCGCTGTCAAAGGCCTTGGTGGTTCCTTTCAGCACCTCCAGAGTGAGAGCTGCAATGATGTCTGCCTGCCGGGCTATAGCCTGGGCTCGCTCCACAGCCTCTGCTCCCAGAGAGGTGATCATCTGGGTCCCATTAATCAGAGCGAGGCCCTTTGAGGGAAAGACATGATGAGATGGAATTATCATCTTATTTCAGCAGTCACAAGGAGAATATTGATTTCAAACTTGTATTGGATCCAGCATATTTATTTTTTCAGCAGTGTGAGTTTAAAAAAATACCTCTTTGGGCCTCAGTGATATAGGCTTCAGTCCATGTGCATCCAGTACCTGTTCAGAGATGAAAGGAAAGAAAAACATGTCAAAGGTCAAGGATCTTAATAAGCAAACATGTTTTGCTGTTGGACCTTGCAGGCTGCCACTCTTCTAAAAACACATGGAGTATTGTGCAAGTTGTTATTGTTTTAACCCTTCTTCTTAACCCTGCTGACAGTTCTGTAAAAGGTCTTACATATTTAGCGTCTGCCCATCCACTCTTTGGAGACCACATTTTCCCCTCCCCCATCAGGCCCAGAGCCAGGTGAGAGAGCGGCGCCAGGTCTCCACTAGCACCCACGGTTCCTTTCTCTGGGACGAACGAGAGGCAGGAAGCTACAGGGACAAAGTTAGTCATGTAAGATGTGGAGATCAGTCATAAGGCCATCACAAGGGACAACTCAAATCAATCAGAAGCTGATAAGGCTGTCAATCAACAATGTTGACAGCTTACACACGCACAAACAAAAAATCCTTTAATAACATGTTGCATGTTTACTTTGTTTATATGTATGTGTGTGTGTTGTGGTGTGTGTGTTTGTGCATCCTCCTCAATAACTAACAGGTTTTATTAACTTTTAAGTTTGTGCAAAAGGGTCATCAGTGTTTTAATGTCGAGGCTGTTCAGTAGATTTAGTTTTTTTTAATAAGTGTGGAGATGTGTGGAGTTTTATTAAGGACATGTGCGTGCGTGTATACAGTTTATGTATAAATGTATTAAAGTGTTGAACATGAGTGTAAAGGTAAACATTAACTTTTTTGGTGATAATAAATCTGAGTATTACCATTAAATGCCTGGATCATGGAACGAAGCGTTTCAAGAGAAATGCCACTGTGCCCTTTGGCCAGAACATTGATCCTCAGAGCCAGCAGCATGCGGGTCCTCTCTGGACTCAGAGGGTTTCCAACACCTACATATTCAAACAGTGCAGCCATTAACACCACGTATCCTCAACAGGTAGTTAGAAAAATTTAGTGTTCATAAGACAGAAAACACGATCACCTGCTGAGTGTGAGCGGACCAAGTTCTCCTGAAGCTCCCTGTGGAAAAAAACCTCAATTCCATCAGCATGTCAAATACTAATTCAAGGAGATTTCCAAATAACAAAGAAGTTGAAGAGCTAAACTTGAATTTCATACTTGAGCTTGCTGACAGGAATGACAGTTCGGGCAAATTTCCCAAAACCTGTTGTGATTCCATAGACAACTGGAGAAAGAGAGAAATGAATCCATGAATGACAAATGTGATTGGTACATTGATTTCTAGAACACTTTACCATAGCTGGTTAATGTTAAGTGAAGATGAAGTGTTAATCCTGTTCTTCGATGTATCTTAACCTCTGTTTTCTTTGACGATGGTGTCCAAAAGCTCTCTGGATTTCACAACTTTTTTTTCTGCCTCTGGGGTGAGCTGGAGTTTTGGATAAAGGGAATGATTACTTCAAGTCAAAGATTAGCACAGACATGTCACGGCAACAAATACAGTGTGTTGATCATTACCTTTATCTTGTACAGTCCCCTGCCTAGGTTCACCAGATCTGTGGATGTCAGGGTGTTGCCATCCAAGTAAATGTGCTACAGAGGGAGATGTGCTTGTTACCCACAATAGGTCAATACAGTGTATCTGATTATGAAATAAACAGAGGTCACTCACTTCTCCAGGTTCTCTGTATGCTGCTGTACTGTTTGATAAAGTTAAAGGTTACAATTCAGCACAATATTCCCTTGCTTAACTATAGCTTTTAAACCTAAGGGATAAGTATGAAACAAGTGAGGATTCAGAAGGTTTACCCACATTTACCCACACACACAATTGTTTCATTTGTATTAAACTAACCATTCAAATGTATTTGGTTAAAGGATACAGATGAGACACTCCAGGCTGGCAGGGGATGAAGTCAGGAGACATGGTGTCGCCGTCAATAGCTGAAAATAGAGGATAACAAGACGCTTTGCAATGAATGTGTGCTATCTGTATAAAAAGTTGTAAAGAAACATGATATTTGATGCTTTGTGTCTCACTGCCCAGTGACCACCCGAAGCACAGTGATGCACAGCTCAAATTCTGAAATATGATACATTCGCTTAATGTGTTTGAATGCAAAATGACATTACCAATCTCCACAAAGTCATTGTCCTCCAGTACATCCTCAATGACATCATCTGCGTCCAGCAATCCCAAACCCTGGCACCTGCGCACCACAAAGTGGGTGTCCTTGACCTCCAGGATGCCGCCATTGTCTGGTTTGTTCTTCACATAACGCTTGAGGGCCTCGCATCCCAGCCAGTGAATGGAGCTGGAGACGTCTCGGCAGGGCACCGTCAGCCACTCATCGCGGATGTGCACAGTGAAACGAGGCATTGCGCTTTACAGGATCCTGCTGTAGTGACGGTGCTTATCGCTCTCCAAAGTAATACTTTCGGCATCCAAAGTCCTGCCACCAATCAGACAGGCTGGTGGAGAAGCACGCCTGCCTGCTGCCACACCTCTGAGGGTCACTGACACAAGGCCGGACGGACCTATTGAGCAAAGTGTGTCCATGTGACGCAGAGATAGATAACCCAGCACATCGGCAGGGAGATGTTTGATCACTCACTGTGTTTGGTTGGAGCCTTTGATTGCAAGTTTACCCATTGACTGAATGACACAACCAGGTCGAGGTGTCTAATCACGGCGAGGAACTACGGTCACGAAACTTCCTATTGAAACGGATCCAATACTGTTTGTTGTGTACAGGAGAGGCAGAGAGAAATGCTGCTGCTGCATTCATGCTGCTATCAGACACAGCAGGCCTCATCCTGGTTCTGGACACTTGGTTCTTAGCCTGCGTATAGATAGATAGATAGATAGATAGATAGATAGATAGATAGATAGATAGATAGATAGATAGATAGATAGATAGATAGATAGATAGATAGATAGATAGATTTATGGAAGTTGAGTATAATATATGATTCTCACACACACACACACACACACACACACACACACACACACACACACACACACACACACACACACACACACACAAACACACACACACACACACACACACACACACACACACACACATTGCCAGTGCTGTTTAATCATTAATCCACTTTCACAAATTCACTTGGTTTGTAAAAACAAACTAACAACTTACTGTACGTCTGGCCTCTGACAATTACTTATCAATGCAGTCATCAGAATATGACGGATATGTAATTAATCAGCAATATTCTCAGTGATTACAATTTGTGTGCAATCCTGCTCGGTAATCCTGTCAAGTCAGCCGTCATTTGAAACTCTGTGGTCAAATCAGCCGCACCTTCATTGAGAGTAGGTAGAGAAGGTCAAATGTTTCAATTGGAGAGAAAATGAATTCAAGGGAAGTCAAGTCGAGACATACTTTGTCTCAAAGGGCTTTCTAGGCCCACAACAGGATGGGAGGTCTCTCATTGTGAAACAATCTGAGGCTACTTTTCTCATGTTGGCCGAAACTCTCATCATCTATCTATGTATGGAGTGTATGTATGGAGTGTATGTAAAATTATTTTTCACCTAATTTTTCTGCGGTGGGAACTGAGGCGTTGGTCCTCACAGGCTTGAGCCGGGAGGCGAGTGAACGCAGAGAGCACGTGGGAGCCGTGGGCCAAAGCCATCAAGTCCAAGTGGGGTAGTAAAGGAAGGATCAGGAACCCCGCTGAGTCGATTCCTGGCCAGTGCGTTCTTTCACGGGTTAAGAAGAAAAGAACAATGAGGAATCAATTGCGGGGCCACAAAAGGATAACTAATAGATACAAGACAGTGTGACAGAAATCAATCAACAGAGAAAACAGGTAAGGACAGAGTAGACAGGGGAGGAAATGGTGCCACCAAGTGATCAAAAAAGAGAAACACAACTCAAGAGGAAGCAACACCAGCAGCCGTGACAGTTTAACTGCCATCGCACTTCCCTTTTCGACTTCACCAACCCCTTTCAAGGAGAATGTCCTTCCTACATTTAACACTCCAAAGATCCATGTAACGTAATGCCTGAAATCTCAACATACTGTACACTGTCATGTCTGCCATGAGATGAGTACAAAAGTGATTTAGAATTAGCAATAGATTTAAATTTGTAACATTCCCGATGTTGGGGTAAGCAGCACTAAGCAGCACATTATCAACTATGTGACACTGGTGGGTTTGCTTATGTGCACATTTTCCTGTAAACATCATATTTATTAATTGTAATATCCTTGAAATGGAGCTAATTGTGGAAAATCCCTTTTCACTGAAATAACCTGGGTTACGTCCAGCACATCCTGTGTCTGCATGGATATCCTCATGGGTGAGCTCCTCTTGGAAACTCTAAAGGTGTGAATGGGAGTGTGAGTGTGTTTTTCGGTTTCAGTATGTGTCAGCACTGTGATAGACTGGCAATGACGTCGAGGGTATATGGAAGTATTGAGAGGCCACAATCTGTGTGTGTTGGTGTGCGTGTGTGTGTGTGTGTGTGTGTGTGTGTGTGTGTGTGTGTGTGTGTGTGTGTGTGGGTGGGTGGGTGTGTGTGAAACAATATGTACAATAATGAGAAGGCAGGGCAGGAAACAGCAGTGATGTCAGCACGGAAGAAGAGGAGGACCACCGTCCGTGCCTTTTCCTTTTCCACATTGTCCTCCTCCCTTCCTCCTCTTATCAGACTTGTAAAAAAGAAAGGGAGGACTTAACTAGAATAGGTGAAATGGAAAACGAGCGTAGAGAAGATAGAAATATCTCAGGAAAAAAGACAGCAGCTTTTTCTCCCATCACAAATACATGAAGAGAAACATGTTAAGAGAGAGCAAGAGAGAAAGGAAAGCAACCCATCGGGAAGTGTGTGGATAGAGAGTTCTGCTGGATTTGTGTGGATCTATTCACAAAAAAAGACTTTAACCACAGCAGCTACCATGCACAATGGATATGGAGGTATGGAAGAGTTTCTTGTCTCTATAATCATTACACTGTTTGTGTTTATCAGGCTGTTTAACAGCTTTGTAACCCTTATTTAAGATTGTGACTTTACAGGGCACTTCTGTACGATACTATACAATCAGAACTAAAACACAACTATGAACATTAAGAAATCTTCTCTATGCATTAGTTGAAGTCATGTCTCATTTGTTTCACTGGTTTACACAACATACCATAATCTGATTTGATGGAATTTCCTCTCTGGACACACATACTTTAAGTCTGGGAAAGCTTTCTTTTCTATTTACATAAGTTGTTCATTAATGATTAATCTTCAGACAACTATGTTGGGTCAGTTCACCTTTGCATTCCACAGGTTGCGAATGGCTTATAACCAGAGGGAGGGAAATTTGTTGTGGGCTTGAATAGTGGTTTGGCCCTTAAAGTTAGTTATCATTTTAGTTATTAACAAAGTACGTTTGTAGTTAACAGTATTTAATTCCTATTAAGTTTAGCTCTAAGAAGATAAGCACATATAATGGAAAAAATGTAGGAAATGTTGGGGAGAACTTTCTGAGATATTCCCTCTCCTCCAACACCCAGGTGGACAATGGAAGCCAAAGATATGGAAGCAGACAAATTATAAATAAATAAGGTTGCTATAAATACACAGCTTGAGTCCTTTCTCAGCTAGAGATCTCCATGATTATTCCCAGTACCCTACCCCACCCATATGACAGGCTTAGAAATCTACAACCAACACGGCATCAAACAAGTGAGCAACACAATCGTGTGACTGGAACATCCAGCGTTTTCTTCCAGGAAGCACAGAGTAGCATAGTTCACTGCAAAGCTGCTGAGTGTTGGTGGCCCCACCCACTCAGCAGGATGTTATTCCCTCCACTGTTTCCTATTCGCAAAGCAATTGCATGTGGGGGTAGATATATAGAATAAACTGTTATACTGCAGTCCTTGCATATTTACACTAAAAAAAATCATCAAAGTAGAAATAGTTTTTCAGTATACCAAGATTGAGGGAGAGGGTTACTGGCGAGAGCTTCCCCGCAATGTTTCAATAGGAGCAGCAGATATAATCAGGGATGAGGGCAGGACATAGGATTAGGGCCGTGGCCATTTTGATTCTATAAAAAAAAGAGTTGCAGAAGAGGGATCGGATGAGTGCAGGATAGTGGACCATCAGGAAAGGGATCTCACATGACCAAGACAGGAGCCTCATGGACTATTTACAAAGGGCAGCTGACTTATACTTGGAGTTAGGTTCGAAAGAGCTCAGGTAAATATACATTTTAACAAAGGAATTATGTAGATAATGTATATGTATATGTATAGATATATGATAATATCAAATAAATATTGCGAATGATACGTCCAATGTAATCATTTTTAAATTGTTTGGGAAATTAGCAGATTTAAATTGAATATATAATAATTTGGTTGTAGTCGTAAGAGTCTCAGAGTAAGTGACTCATCCATTAACTGTTGCAACTATCCCCAGTCTCCCCTACTGTCTGTGCGTTGGCTCAGACATATTGGATATTGAGTCTGTTTGTACAGATTCATTTCATCATTAACATACATCCTTGTACATAACTTTGTACATCATATTGAAATTGTTCAAAGACAATAGTCTTTCATTCCATAGATCTAGTGATTGTAAAAATTATCTGTTTTTGATGTAATTGTACTCATTTCCACACAGTGTTTTTTCAGGGGTGTCCATAAAGAGTTACATTTTTGTGTTAGGGGTGTTTGTGTGTACATTTTACAGTCAAAGTTAAATTCAACTTGCTACTGTTTGTTTCAATTTCTCTTGTTTCGAAGAGAAAGAAGTAGAAACACACACAGACACACACACACACACACACACACACATACACGCACACACACACACGTCCAACTTAAGCCCTCAGGATGATCTCCTTTTGTTGAATTTCTGGTCAGGAAAAACAGTTCCATCTGACTTCCTTTGGCTTGAGCAAAGGCTTTTGAGCTGTTTGAAGAAACAGGAAACAGGACTCTGGATTAGGCAGCAGTAGGAAACACTGAGTCCGTGGTTCTGAATGCATCAGCATCACAGAAACAGCTGGCAGCTAAAATGAGTGCAAAAAAGCACAGAGACAATGAAAATATATTAGATTGACGTCCATCTTAGTTAATGGTGAACCACGTCCACAGTGTGTGATTTGATCTGAGGTATTAGCAAGTGAAATGTTTGAAAACAGATAAATTAATTAGACCCCGTCCGACTTAGTCTCAAGTGTCACACTGAATGAAATAAGTCACATTCAATGTAAACTGCACATAGGAACAACAAACAGTGATTGATGGCCTTCTTCCTGCTAGAGTCAGGCTGAAGAGTTCCGTCCTGGTGATATGTAAGATAAAGATAACATAAGATAAGATAAAACCTTTATTATCCCGAGGAAAATTGCTGTGCAGTGGAATATTGAACGAGAGATTCATCTCTAGTGCAAAGAAATGTGCAAGAATATATGCAAGATAAGAGGTAAGCACAATAAGGGCTACAAAGTACATACAAGGGGTACAAAGGGGTACAAAGGTGCAAATGTGCAACTGTCTGGTTTAAAATTATTTAAACAAATCGAAAATGCCTGCAAAAGTAAGTGTTCATATATATGTTTGTTCATATACACATGCTCATATGTCTGTCTGATATATAGTTGTTGTTTCTTTCTGTACAGGGAGTCCGTCCCGCACTGTGTCCACCATGTCTCTCTCGGTTCGCCCAATCAGGCGTCTCACCTCCAGATCCATCACAAGGAGCCAGAGTTTCACTGGATTCAACATCTCTGACACCCCAAACCGGTAAACACACTCAAAGGACCACGTGCTGACTGAAAACAAAACTGAAAACAAAACTGACCCAGTATTGCTGTTGCAGAAACCTATCAGTGTTCAGCAATCCAGGTCTCAGAAGGAAGCCCAGCAGACTATTAACTATGTCCACCCCACCACCGAAAGTCCCTCATCCTGAACGATTGGACGAGGTCTACAAGGCTCTGAAGAAAGGCCTTGGGTGAGTACACACAAATATGGGTGTATGAACACATGATAGAAATAAGTCTGGAAATAAAGCTATTTTATACTTTTATAAGAATGTTTGTAACACTGTTTGTATTATTATTAAATCAAGGCCTAATTATCTCATTGTTGGTTTCAATTGACAGTGACAGTGTCCGAGTTTGAAAAACATGTCAGAATTTTCCTATTCCGCTTGAAAGACTAGCTTGAAATATAGGCTGTAGGTGCTGTGAGGAGGAAGATGAGAAGACTTTCATTATGAGGATTCATAGGGTTTCTCCGCAGCTGGTTAGCTGAACTTTTGCTAACAAAGCCGAATGACATAACTTTATTCCATTGTCCCATTTCCTGCATCTGCTCAAAGAAAACAAAAATGTCCTCTACTGTTTTCCACCATCGCTGCCCCCCTTATAACAGATTCAGATTTTTGTTCCACACAAGAAATGACGTACTTGTGTTTGTGTGTGTGTGTGTGTGTGTGTGTGTGTGTGTGTGTGTTCTCAGGTCTTATCTGCAGATACATCAGGTGGACTTGGACTGCCTTGGTAGACAGACAAAAGAATCAAAGAGGAATTCACGGCTGGTATGCCTTTAAATGTGACACTTTGCAGGGTTTGCACAGTCCTGAAAATCTTGGGCAAGGCATGGAATTTGATCATGTGTTTTCCAGGCCTGGACATGTTTTGGCTGATTTTGAAAGACTGATGTGCTGTCAGAGGTAGTAATGGTGTTGATGTTTCTCTCCACAGGGTTTCCTGTATGAACTGGACAAGGTGAGTTCACATAGAACACGTTCAATCTGTCTGTTTGTTCATATTCAGTGGGAGTAGATCCTCTGATCTATACTGAATGCAGTTCAATTTATTGTGATTCTGTGTTTCCCTCTGACAGCAAGTCAAAGTCAATGAGAGGTTCATACGGCGACTAGAGTTCCACCTCAGCAAGGTAAGAAAGGGATTACTGTCAAACAATATCCTGTCACATCAACATGAAACACATTGGGCTAATTCTTACTTAACTTGTTGCTCCTTTGCGCAGACTGAGGAGCTGTATGAAGCCTACTGCCTCCAAAGGAGACTGAAGGATGGAGCCAACAAGATGGTGATGGCATACACTGCCTCTTCGGGCAGCAAGGAGGCCAGAGAGAGTTTAGCAGAAGCCAACAAGGGATACAAAGAGTACACAGAGGTAATAAGGGAGTGGGGGTTTAGGTAAATTGTTGAGCAGAAGTACTGTATGTCTAGTAAAAAAATGGAGGTGTAGTGGATCTGATGCTGTGTTGTGCAGACGGCTTTTTAAAGCACAGGAGGCTTATCAACATTGTATTTGGCTTGCACAGTAGTGGACTCTTACAGAAACAAGGCGCTCAATTTAAATAGATTATGAAAGAGCAAAACAATTGCAAAGAACCTTTCTGTCTGTCTGACCCATTTGTTATAACTGAAACGGCTCTGCATTATTTATACCTAGAATATGTGTGTCTTGGAGAACCAGCTGGAGAGCCAACTAGGGGAGTTCCACATTAAGATGAAAGGTAAGAATGAAAAGAATTATGGTTAGATCACTTGTGCATCTTCAGTCTTCCTTCCTTTGTTTCATTTCTTTTCTTTTCTCTCTTGTTTCTTTCTGTATTCTTTCCTTCTTGAATTTCCAACGCTGTACATTAGTTTGACAACTTTAACAAGGGTCTCTCAGCAGAAATGAATGTGTGTACTGCATGCGGGGCAATGACACTGAATACACTGCATAACAACAGCAGGGGACATTGCAGTTATACTATATGTTAAAATAATTGTCTTCCAATTGTTCTCTGCAAAAGTTAACCTATGAGTTTGGTAAAGCAAGTCGATCATAGACATTTACTTCAGATAATACATTATCATTGGTTGATGTATTGCGATTTAAATTATTGTGGAGCTGATATTTCAGTATAGCATTGTTGGTGGTTTCTAAAAGATGCTTTTGTTTTTGTGTCTATTTTCAGGTCTGGCTGGATTTGCTCGACTTTGTGCTGGAGACCAGTACGAGGTCATTCTTTTTGCTCTTTTTTGTTGTGTTTCACTTTGATTTCAGTTTCAGTTTCTGCCATCTTCTGCCATTACAATGTAGTTTCTATGCACAGCTGTACTGACATGCAGAAGGGAGAGTGATGGAGTGTGTTTGTTTAGATCTTTTTGAAATATGGACGGCAGCGGTGGAAGCTCAGAGGCAGGATAGAGATCAATGCCAAGCAGGTTTGGGATAGTGAAGATATGGTGTTCCTGCCTCACATCAACGAGTACCTCTTTGTCAAGGTGAGTCTTCTTTTCCTGTTCATCTCTTTAATTGGCTTAAATATGTTTGATTCATTTTAAATATACTTAAGGCAAAAACAAAATGATTTTTCTGTGGTCTCCTAGGTGACAGAGCTGAAGAGTTTAGCTAATCATGTGGTCGTCGGAAATGTATGTTGTGAGACAAAGGACTTGTTTGCTGCACTGCCCCAGACTGTTGCTGTGGATGTTAATGACCTTGGAACCATTAAGCTAAGCCTAGAGGTCACTTGGAAGTGAGTCCTGTCAATCATATTTGACTACGTTGACTGTCGTTTCCTTTTAATTTTTCAAATTTTTTTTTTGACAGTAATGTTCATGACAATCATGTTGAGTGCAAGAATACAACAAATATTTGGGAAGTTAGGGTCAGGAAAATACTTTAAGTCTCTTTACGAAATATTACCTGAGAAAAATGTTGGTTCCTTTAGCTTTCATCTTTCTCCACCCTCTTTCTCTTGTAGTCCATTTGATAAAGATGAGCATGTATCAATGGTCAGCACTGTCACCAAACCTCCAATGGTTAGTAAGAGATTCTCAACAATCTTCAACCACAGTCCACCCGGCACCCCATCACTGCGTGAACAAGCCTTCTATGTGAGTTGTTAAGTATTCTGTCAGCCAATCATTGATTCATGTAAGGTTTGATGTGTTTCTATGTTTCTAAATACTAATCCTGGAAAATTATAGTTCAGTCAAAACTGAAGCAGCCCTTCAAATTAGAGGCAAAAACTCTCTCAAGCTTTTACAACCAAGTCCAGTTGCCTGAGAAGTAGCCTTCCTTGGATCACCTTAGAAAGTTATTGACTAAACACGTTTGCCTTTATAATAACTCCCTCTAATGTTCAACATAATGTTTTTTTTTGTGAATATTTTGTGTATTTTAGAACATGCTCCGACTTCATGAGGAGTTAGACAATGGAACAGTATGGTCTAATTCCTCTGAATCTTCTGATGAGTCCTCCAGTCCTCAGCTGTCTGCAGGAGGACAACACAATTCCACTCATCACAAGGTAACTCTATGGCTTCTTTAGTATATACACAGTATTTACACTCTATTTACACACAAAACACATGTCCCTTTCTGGCTCTCCAGGTAGCAGTGGTATCACCAGTGCTCCAGTCAGGAACAGCAGGGACGTCCTACCTGCAGCCTGATCCTGCTGCCTCTACTCCAAACACCACACAAAACCTTAGCTCTGCCAGTGTGGCTCTGCACATTACTAAAGACGAGGGACAAAGTAAAAGGTATATTTGGGTTGAAACCACTTTCATTGTCATATATTGATTCTGAACCATATTGTGTTCTACCTTTACATAAAGCATCGGCTTTCAATTCTTGGAATGTGCAATGTGCTTTGATTAAATATCGTTTCATTGATTTGCAGGGACGAAAGGAATGTGCCAGTCACTACAGTGTCAAAAGTTGAGCAGCAGACAAGCAGCTATGCCTTGTGCACCCCTTCATGCTCCCTGAGTGACATTAGTGAAATCATTGCGGATGACATCATCAACACAGACAGGTCTCCCTGCCAATTGGAGGCGATCTCAATTAATGACAATGAAAAGGGGACGCCCCAAAAGACTACAAGAGCACCCAGCTCGCTTTGCAGCAGCGTTTCACCAGGGATTGATGTGTCAGTTGAACACAAAGAAGAAGAAAATGGAAATGAGAGTACTGAGCTTTATGAAGTAGTGGACCTCAACTCTCCCGCACAAATCAACACACACCTACCTGAAGAAACTAACACTGAGACATATGTTGCGCATCTGGTGTCTGTGGAAGATGAGACTCAGTGCGTGGACACTGGGTTAGGAGAAGCTCTGGGAGCCCTTGTCTCTTCCCTGGATGATTACAGAGGACAGTTCTCTCAGGTACAGCTACTGGAGGAAGAGCTGAGGCTGCTGCAAGTTACACTGAAGGTGAGGATAATGCTTGTGTGAGCAATCAAAGAACAGATCTTTTTTTATAGGCAAAACATCTGATTGGACATTTTGGTAAATATAATGTTAAAGCAAGTTCATAATAATTACCTCAGGTTAGTAGCAATAGATTTGTCAGCGATTCTGGTAGAAATAAGATCAAACTCTGTCTCGGACCACAATCTTTTTAGAGGAGCAATAGATTCCAGAGTAATTTACACTGTCCGTCAACTTATGCAACGAGACCTCATTATGGTCAACAGTACTAAGGCCCCCCCCCCCTCTCTCTCTCCCTCACTCTCTCCCTGTGTGTGTATAGGGAGTTAAGCACAGCTGTTCGCCCAGCATGGACAGCCTTAATGTGGAAATGGCCCTGGGCAGCTTTGACTTCCTAAACATCTCAGATTGGGAGGAGGAAGAGGAAGAGAAGGGAGAGAAGCGAAGTAGAAATGACAGGTTGGTCGCAGAACCTTTGGTAATACAGGCAGTCCCCAGGAATAAAAGTTCTTCCTTTTTTTCTTATTAAGGTAAGGTAACATTAAGGTTTTCGTGGGGTTTTTTTGCTTTGAGAAATTGAGTGTGGTATTGGGCTATAGAGATAAACTTGATGCTTTGTAGTATGTACTCTGTGTACTCTGCCATGCTTTAGAGGGTTTATATACATATTGGTATCATCCTTCTCATACTAATTGACTCTGACAACAGCATCAATATTCACAGTAACTCATTTTTGCATGCAGATCCGTGAACGATGCAGGTTGGGCCAGCCTTTCATTGCCCACATCTCCCCTCACAACAGGCAACAGCTGTTTAGACCGCTCCCTGGTGGAACACCTGAAGAGCTGCACCTCACAGTTGCAGGTAAGAACCTTTAGTTCCTTATAGGTTGTCTCATTTCAAGGACCACACACTTGGAAGGGTGAACCCATTGAAGACCATTGGTCAAGATTTACTGAGCTGCATGTTTTCATTTGTGTGTGGGTATTAACTAAAACTGATTATGTAAATGGTTACAGCCGCCACAAGTTCATTTGAATGCACTGCTGCTATATCAGATACTTCTTGCTGCGTCTGCAAGAACAGATATAATATAATTTTGTGAAAGCTAAATAAAGTGATATGTTTGTTTGTTTGTTTCTCTAGCGGGTGGGCATGTTTGGTCCTCTGCGATGTGGAGAGATTTATGCATTAGACAGGCTGCTGAGAGAGGCTAGAGTTCTCAAAATCATACGACACATCTCCAAGGACAACCGAGGACGACTCACACAGGTTGCTGAAGGTCAGCTATCTGTCTACTTCCCTCCCTGTCTGTCTTTGTCACCATTCCAGTCCATCATTGGAGACAGACTCACGGTCTGGCTTAACTTGTCTCACTCCTGGACATAAATGGAATATATGATTTGTAAGAGTAACCAAAGCTGTGTACTGAAAATTAAGAGAAAATGGCCTCAATGATGCAGGTTTGCTTTACTTTGTGTTTTCCAATTTAGGATTGGATTCCACTTGGATTGGATTGAATATGTGTCCAATATTTTAAACCTGTTCCAATGCCAAGTGGAGGATAATGAAAGGCCTCCTACCTTTCTCTAATCGTTCCATCTTGTCTGTCCTCAATCACAGTTATACCTCAGCTGGACCAATGCCAAGGTGCTGTGTCGCTTTGGCAGAAGTGTGTGGATGACGGTGACATATTTAGTGTGTCTGCTGAGACCTTTGTGGCTACGCTGGAAAGGATCTACTCTACTACACTACCTGAGAGGACTGCCAACATGGCTGATACAGGTACAGAAAGATGTGTGTGTGCTGGAAAATAGCATCCCTCATCAGTAAACAACATGTGGTGAACTGAAAGTGACCTTGGATTGTCTAGCTGTTGTTTTAGAAGGTGACTGGACGGATGACTGATGCTAAGCCAGTAATTATAAAAAATGAAAATCAACTCATTGCATATGAAGGCAAATGAAATGTGTAAATGCTTGTGTGACTAAAGGTTCAGCGGCTCACTTATGTCCCTACTGGATGTTTCTCTGCTTCAAAAAAAGACATATTTTAGTGTATGTTTAGCTGCAAGTGTGTGCCACATTAACATTTGCATTTCTCCAGTGTTCTTGTTCCTGGTTGAACGAGTGGTTGATCAGCGGTTACCACGACGATGCAGCAACAGAGACAAAGTGATGGTGACAGTATTCCAGCTGTGGAATTACGTGGAGGCAAATGGGATCAGCAACATGAACACACACATCACCGAGCTGGCATTTGAGGGTATAACAAAATCTTGAACTTGTACGCAGATACATTGCTTGACACTGATAATGATTATAATTATCTCCATTCATTCTGTCAGTATGGTTTGTTCAGAGCTTGGCATCAGGTGACCAGGAAGTGATAGTGCATACACTGCGGCGATCACCAGACTGCAGCTTAAAGAGAGAAGGAGTTCATGCAGTGGCCAAATTACTGAAAGACCCACGAGGCAAAGTGTCCGCCTCAGCTAGTTCGTTGCTGCGAAGCCTGGCCAGCCAGCCGAAACACAGAGAGAGGGTGAGAGAGCAGTGTGTGTGTGTGTGTCTGTGTGGGCCAAACAGTCTCGTGACCAAATGTCTCAACATAAAACACAACAGTGGGTCAGGATTACCTGTGGATGAAGATTATCCAGTACAGAGTAAACATGTTGCACTTCTCCCTGCAGGCCCTGGTGAGCTGTCTGGAGCTGCTTGAGGATGAAAATGTGGACACCAGAGTGTGTGGATGTAAAGCCTTAGCTTGTCTCAAGGTACACACACATTACACTGCAGCTTGTGTCTCTATTTACTGTAGGTAGGATTACTTTAACACTACATATTGTAACATAACATGCAACTTTCCTGTCTTGACTTGCTAAGACCTAAGACTTGCAAAATGACTTTGTTCCACCTGATGATGAACAGTATGTCTTTTATTAATATTATTATTGCTAGGGTGAGTGATCGTACCATTGGATCAGGAAGAATCCCAGTGTTAACTAACTAACTGTGTTATCCTGCTGTCCTCTCTTTCAGGCCAAAGAAAGCATTGACCAACTAGTGTATCTTTGTCAGACGGACAAGGTTGAAGTTCGGGATGCTGCCAAACAAGCCCTACTGGTGCTGGGTAATATTCTTTCCCTCTAGTTTTATAGCTATAGAATGTTTTCTAATTTTAGAATGAACGGAAATCAGTTGTTGGATGATAGATGGATGCACACCATAGCTATATTCACATCCTAAGTGTCCCAGTTGAATTGATTTGAGTCCATGTAACACAGATCAGATTTGCTTCTGTGCAGGGTGAACAAAGCATTCACTCATTTCATTTCCTCATATCTCTTTCACACGTGGTACTAGTGCTGAGTCATATGTGACCTCTTGGTATGTGTCAGTTGTGAGAACACTCAGATTGCAATTTATATGTTTTTGTCACTTCTCTGCACAGGTGCACAAATCACTGTCATTCAGTGTCAGCACCTCACAGGCCAGTCAAAATATAGAAGTACATGAAGGACAGTACAACAGCAACAGAGAGAGTTAGATATATGGAGAGGCTTCCATTCAAGCTGATCAGGGGGAATCACATTGCTACCCTGCAGTTTAACATGAAATTGGATTGGGCAAGTGGGTCCCATTATTTGACACAAGATAATTTGACTTCATTATTTGTATTAGTTCTTTGTTGTTTGTTTCTGTTGAATTTGTGCGTGTAGCCTTTTAGTGCAGAGCTACGTTCCCATCAGAGACACAGGTCACTGGTTACAATCATCAATTTGAGCAATCAAGACAAAAAGATCCAATCTGATTAAAATTGGAATTGATCATTGATGCCTGGAATGTGAATATAGTGCATGTCTGCTCACCCAAAGCACCCGCAGACACAAATTGCCTGACTTGAGACTAGTTTACAACCTTACTTTGACCTCCAATTAGTCACAGAATATTTCTGTTGCATTGTCTGTCATTTGAACATACCAGAGCGTGAATGAAAGAACATTAATCCATTCCTCCTTTAATTTAGTCATTACTTTTGTTGTCCTTTCATTTATATGTGGAGTAGGTGAGGAAGGGAAGATGGCCCACCAACGTGCGGAGACTTCTCAGGACAGCATATCAAGACTGTTCGCACCTGGAAGCATGGCCAGCACTGCATTCTAACACACACACACACACACACACAACAAAACAATCATCTAACGCAGCACTGAAGTTCTATCAGTGTTTTGCATGAAATGTGTGTGACATACACCATAATTACTACATACTGTCCTTACAATACTACCTATTGTGATATTCTCCAATACCATTACGCTAACAAGGTGATTCTCAACATTTTGCTACCAAGTTGCACCTCACAACAAACCAGAACATATCAGTACCATTGCAACAAAACCACAGAGAAACCACCTAGAAGCTACACAGATTGTACACTGGATGAGTGATTATTACTGTGACTAAGTTTCAATTGTTTTGACTGAATGAAGAAATTTGCACTCCATCTTCTTCGCCACTGGAGGGCGCTCCAAACACCACTGGCAGTACACAGTCCAGTTTGAGCATCACTCCACTATGGTCCCCTCTGTCTGTCGAAGAGGGAGCACTCATTTCTTTCCATGTTAATGTGCCATCCCTGTTTATTTCCCTGTTTGTCTCACAGTAATTTTCTACTGACCAATGTTTTGTTGTGAATCCACTGGAATACGGTTCGTAATCATTGTGGAAGAGATGAGAAAATGGGTTTGAGTTCTGAGATTATGTGTATGACATCACAAGTCTAACATTTCATACGCTATAATGCTCTTTCATACCTTTTACCTTACAAAAGTAATATTATTGGGCAAAAGCAATCATTTACTGCTGTACTGGTGTGTCTATACAGTATATAAAAGGAACTGGAATTCTAATGTTTTGTTCAGGCGTTGAGGTGTGTGTGGAGTGATCACAGAAAGAGCCGATTCCATCTTAGGAGTTTGATGATTGAGTTGTGTTCAGTCTGCCTATTTAGCTGGATTTAACAGATTATTGCAGTAGCACAGAAGCTGCAGTGTCACTGTAGTTATTTGGAGTTGATGATTTCTATCTGCTATCTGCAATCTGCTGCTACACTGAACTTCTGAACCAATAAAGCATCTCAGTATGAAGTGCTTACAGTAGTGTGAGGTGCAGTGACACACAGACACACTTCGTTGTTAAATAATGAGTAAGTGAATCAGCGGGGGACAAAGTTACAACATATATTTTTCAAATGTCAAATGTCCTCCTTTCCTCATAGATATTTACTGGTATTTATCTTGCCTGCTGTCAAAGATATATAAATAATTAAAATGTGTTTATAATCCATTGTGTGGTCTTGTTTTTGTTATTTCAAGTTTGGAGTTCAATATCTTAAAGTTATGTTAGCTGTCAGGTTAGGCCTATGAAACCCTGATTCATGTTTGGGCTCATTCCTGTTGGAAAACCCATGACCAGCAATGAGATACAGCTTTGTGACACTGGAATGTACCTTCCACTCAAAATGCCCTGATAGATTGATTTCATTGTGTCTGCAAAGATTCAAGAGGTAGCAATGCACCAAACTGTATTGATCCTCCTGTAGTTTCATAGTAGCACTGTTTTCTGGACTGTCTACTCTTTCCCATGTCTAGTGTGATACATAGACTAACTAAGGACAATAGTCTCATCTATCACAATTACTTCTTAGAACTTCTAGAGAGGATAAATAATATTGTCCACAACATTTTAGTATGTCTACATAGAAAATGTAACACTATTTATTTTCTTACAGAAGCTTTGGGACGTACGAATAACTGACATGCTCACACATTTTAATATCAACACCTTTTAAGACATGGTGGTGCACACTTGAATAAAATGTGACAGTACCAATGTTTGTATATGATTATTTATGAAATGTTTGGAAGGAAGGAAGGAGTAAATTTTACCCATATAACCTATTATCTTTATTATCTTTATTTAGTGTTGTCAATAAGTATTGTTAAAATCCTTAACTTTGATTTATTGTTTTGCATTTCGATCCGGAAACGCCATGATCTGTTAGAGTGATCAAATGTCCGACGAACGTGAACGCCGCACTATCCCTGACGTTGTGATCGATGAGTTTTCAGTGTATTCCAATGGGGCGCCCCTCCTGGCCAATGAGGGTGTCTGCAGCAGCTACGACACCACCCCCCAGCGGCCGCACACGCGCACTGAGCTGCCAACTGCCATTTTGTGGCAGAAGCTACTCTGCTGAAGCGGAGAGGGTTAAAACAAACTGCGAAGAAGCCTGCTTTTCTTCTCAGCCTGACAAACTTTATAGCGCAGACTCGGTGCTTTCAGCCGAGTTAAACAGAAGGGGGAACGGACTGATAACAGGTAAAGTACCCTTACTTTTACGATAAGGGGGAGTTTGCAGGATCTTATATCGGCCTCTAGGTGTCACGATGGGGCTCTGGGTTTGGGCAGCTTGTCGCGGGGTGTTTGTCTCCCTCTATCGTTTTTGAAAACTCCGTCAAAATACGTTTAAATAACTTAACGGCCCAGGTAATGTATGTAACAAGCCCGTATACCACATACGTGTATGCGAAAACATCGTTAAGAATAAGTTATAAATATTCGACGATTTGGTTGGAGAGTTCGGGCCAAGGCGTCCATTTTCTCTTTTCTTTGTTTCCCGTCTTTACAGCATTCACGATAAAGTTAACTAGCCGAGCTAGCATTAGCTTGTTTACAATCGTATTAGAAAAGTTGAACACCAACACACACACCTATATAATATCATTATTGCGTGCACCAAGCGATTAGTACAGCACAAATGTGATCACGGATGCGTAGAAATGATTAGTGTAGCCACGATGCCGCTATTAAAGATATGAAGATAATTAGCCAATACGGTTGATTCTGGTTTAAGGCCTTTCCCCCCACCCAAGCCCCGTTGCGTAGATGTTGCGGAAACGCCCGACTTCCGACTACTACAACAAAAGTGTCGTAATATTCCAAAATATTTACTTTTAAAACGGATGAGATTGAGTTGCGAGCACCGCTTAGCTTTTCTGTACACACCAGAACGGCAAGGCCACCGTGTAATCGTGACGAGGTTTTCATAGTTAAAATGATTCCCACTAATAACTACATATATATCCCATACGCAAAACGAGCCGTTACATATGAACCGAACACTAAGCTTTCCTTTCTGTTATTGCGTCGTTGTGGTTGGCATTAGCAGTAATGTTACCCTCCGACCGCTTACTTCTCATTCGAAGCCAACCTAGAAGCTCAAAATCAATGGTAGAAGCAAGAGAGCTCCCTCTACGACTCTGTGGAGAGCGACACAAACATCACTAGAAATGCACTGCGATGGCAACCACACAGTTTGGTTTGGTGCTCAGTGTGTTCACCAAGTCATGATCTAATAATTTAGGCCTAATATTGGATCCTACAACGGAATAGGTGTTTTTTTAGATTTATGTCACAATATAGTTAGAGTTCTTTGGTGGCAGCAGCACAAACCACCAAGCTGTAATTAAGCCAGATGCAGGGAAAGATTAAACCAACCTTTTATGGCCTCAAAACAAAAAATATATAAATGAGGGATTTGGTCAAGATGTGGAAAAGTTTCATTACCACCATTCCAGTAAAGGCACACACATGCACACACACGTTTCTCTAAACCCTTACCTTATTTTCCCTGCAATCTGACTCCTTGGGGTCATATTTTAGATCGAATTCCTGTTACCTTGCAACCGTAGCTGCTACAGTGAGCTTAGTTGGTAGCCCCCTTGTCCTTACAACATGGCATTAGTTTGAATTGAATATATTCACAAAGCTGTACAACACAAGCTGGTGTGCAAGACGAGGAAGCAATTGAAATGCTGCCACATCACCATGCTTATTTTTATGAAAACATTGTGGCTTTTTTGAATGACAGAAGGTGATCACTTTAATGGATCAATGATGTCAGCTGAATCACTTAATTCAATTCTGATATATGCTTTAATTGAAACTGACAGAAGTAAATGGCATCTACAATCTACAAACAACATTCTTTATTCCGAGTTTAATGGAACATTAAACATGGAACATAGAACATGTTTAGGTTGTAGTGATATTTCAAGCATTGTCATTGTTTAAAATGATGGAACTTTGAAGTTTACTGGGCCGTACCGAAGCCTTCTCAACTTGCAGCAAAGTTCTTTTCCCCTTTTGGTGTAATACGGTCATCCCGTCTGTAGATGGCGCGTGATAAAAAACGGCATCAGTAGAGGAACCGGCTCCTCCCCATAACAGAATCTCCACCCTCTGTCCGGCTCAAGGAGAGGGTAAAGGATCGCTGTTATGAAAATCAACACCACAATGTGTAAAAGGGTTATTAGCCTGGTCTGGCCTATGTTCATAAATGCAAACCAAAGGAAGTGCAGAATTAGTGGCATTCAATACCTGCAACTAGCTTATCTCTTTGCTATACTCTCATTTCATTTCCCTCTTCTCGCTGTTCTCTCTTAGCAAAGACAGATATATATCACGTTAAGGCTTGTAACAACTCAAAATGCAATGTAATGTAATGTAATAAAACCAAGAGCGCATAACTTAACAACAGCTTGCACATAATGTGATAAGTTGTTACATTATGATAGTTTCATAGTGACGAAAGGCGTTTTCCTTCTCTGTAGTTGAGTTTTGAATGTGCCAGTTCAGTTAGTTAGTTCCTATGGTTGCAGTGACCGAACAGCACTGCTTTAAAGTACACATTTATTCACTAGAAGGTTTAAAAAGCGTGCAGACGTGATATTCTGCAACATAACTGATTTTGTAACATTTCATCTTCCAGTTCCCATCTGTTATGGACGGGCAGCCAGCAGAGGGTGTAGGAGTGATGGGGGACCGCACCAAAGACTTCCCCTCCATCTCAGCTGTCCACAGTCAGGATGTCATGGTCGCTGACCTCCTCCAGCAGGCTGCAGAGGCCGGGGGCATGGTAGAGGGACGGACTACAGTTGTCCTGGAACAAGGTTTGTGATTGATATTTGTAACTCTACATGACCTACTCCACGAGCTGAATGTTGTGTTTCTGATCTGAATTTCTGTTGTGTTTTAGGCCATGGAGAGGGGATGGTAGTCACCCAGGCCCAACAGCAGCTGATGGAAGCTGGAGTAGATGTTAGCATGGAGGCTGGAGCAGGTGTTGAAATGATGGTGATGGAGTCACTGGATCCCACCCTGTTGCAGATGAAGACTGAGGTATCGTTGATTTGACTTGACTTGACTGAATGTACTTGAAGGGAGCAAGCATGAGAGATACACAATCTCAAATTTGTAATGCTATTTTCAAATGGATTCAATTTATCTGTAGGTGATAGATGCTGCTCCAGGGACTGTGGGGGTTGTTGGAGGAGTAGCAGCTGCTTCTCATCAAGCCACTGTGACAACTGTGGACCAGACTCAAATCATCACACTGCAGGTAGCAACTAGTTGCCCATTGACTGCAGACGCCATTATAGTCTCTTGTCTTCCTTATTCTTAATTCAGTTCCCAATTTTCTTTAATTGTTTTTAAGATATCCAAGTGAAATGTGTTCTGTCCCCAGGTAGTAAACATGGAGGAGCAGGCTGCTCTGGGCTTAGGAGAGCTCCAGTTGGTTCAAGTGCCCGTTTCTGCCACCACTGTGGAGGCTTTGCAGCAAGGCCCCTACGTAAACACAACCGCCTTGCCAAAAGACGGCGACCCGGTCATCTGTCACACCCTGCCACTGCCGGAAGGCTTTCAGGTACACAGCACACACTCATGACTGGCTAAGTGGACAGTGGTCCGTCACTGAGGTATCGATTAATTAAAAGTATAATTGGAATTTTTGTTAATCTCGCCTTATGCAAAGTAAGTCTGATCTGTTTTCCGCCTTTTGACAGCATCTATTTGATTTGCTACAGCTAATATAACACTTATAACACTTTTGTCTACATCAATGCTAGTGCAGACAAATGATGTTTCTATATTAAGGTGTTTTCCAGAGTTCTCCGCTTTTGTGTGGCTATTGCGGTAACGTTTGTGTATTGGATGTATAGGTAGTTAAGGTTGGCGCCAATGGGGAGGTGGAGACAGTGGAGCAGGACGATGTTGGAGATGAGTCCCAACCTGTGGAGGAGGATATAGAGGAAAACCAGGCGTTGGAAGAAGACGAGCCGATTCAGCCCCAAAACGATGACATGACTTGGAGTAAAGATCCAGACTACCAGCCGCCCTCTGAATCTCTAAGGAAATCAAAAAAGGTGCCGTTTTTTCACAGATCTACACTCACAGACCACGGGACGACAATGAAAAATCACAATTACAACTAAATATGTCTGCTGTGTTGTTTTTTTCCCCAGGGTAAAAAGAGTCGTCTTCGTTACGCTGAAGGTGATAAGGACATGGATGTTAGTGTGTATGACTTTGAAGAGGAACAGCAGGAAGGCCTTCTCTCTGAGGTCAACGCCGAGAAGGTGGTGGGCAACATGAAACCACCCAAACCAACTAAGATTAAGAAGAAAGGTGAGATTATGACAAACACACAGTATATTCTGTTTATGAAATAAAAACATTGTGGATGCACTTGTGTGGATACAAATGTCAGTTTCTACACGATTCATCAAAAATTGGGAGTAAAATCAATGTAGTGCTTCTGGTGGAAAACTGTTTAGAGGCTGCAGCTTTAACTTTGTCTTTATTTTGTAGGAGTGAAGAAGACGTTTCAGTGTGAGCTGTGCAGCTACACATGCCCTCGGCGCTCCAACTTGGACAGACATATGAAGAGCCACACAGACGAAAGACCACACAAGTGTCACCTCTGTGGAAGAGCCTTCAGAACGGTCACTCTGCTGAGAAACCATCTCAACACACACACTGGTATATACAGGCATACGTTGATGTGTTATTACAGTAAAGTATTAACTTTCAGGGTTCTGGTATGTGTTCTGGTTTGTGTGCAGTTAGTATGCAACTGACTCAATTGAGCCGTACAGTTTGTTTGCTGTACTGTATAGGGCCTACTCTTTCTCATAGCCTAAGAGTTTGCTGATGATACCTAGGCTTGTAAATATAAAAAAATATCTAACCAAGCGTACCTAACAAGTCTTAAGAGAAATTCTTGGGTGAACTGAATCTAATGCGGTCGTATGCCTCTATCAGAGCGTCACAAAACAGTTTGCAAGTGCGCGGCATTTGTTTACAAATGTTACACGGCCTTTAAATGTCACTGTTATTGGTTTGATTGGATAATTATTTACAACAAGGATCCAAAGAATCTTTTGACACTTAATTTTTTTCACATCTTACTAAATAATTTAGACAGTAGTTGGCAAAAGTAAAACTTTCAAATATTTGAAATAAGAAAAAACTGATATGGACATGTCACTCTGATACTTAATAATAATATGTTTTGTCTTTATCTGTATAGGAACACGCCCTCACAAGTGCACGGACTGTGATATGGCCTTTGTGACCAGTGGAGAGTTGGTTCGCCATCGTCGCTACAAACACACGCATGAGAAACCTTTCAAATGCTCCATGTGTGACTATGCCAGTGTGGAGGTGAGACACAATTCCCCTACAGTGAAGAAGATTAAACAACTAGTTTTTTGTAGTCATAATCAGTCACTCAATTACCACATGTGCCTTCATAGTACATACATAGCACGTATGACAGGCCTATAGACGTGGCTAAAAATGTTTGTGCCCTTAAATTAATAGAACTGACACTATTTATTTTAGTTGTAATATATTATTTGCAATAATAAAACAAATGCAAATGGTCTACACAGTAGAGTATTATCTAGAAGGGGTATCCATAATTTTGTCCAGTCAATTGATATATTTTAGCATTTAAAAGGTAAGGTGTCGGTTTTATTAAATATGGAATACATAATGGTGTGTGCTAATTACTGTTTTAGCCATGTATGTGTGTGTACCATATGATGAGTTTTGACTGCTCAGCATCATGTCTAAATACAGTTACTGTGTATAATAGATCCTTTTGGTGCTGTAGGCTTGAGATGTGTTGACTGTGTTTGGATGTTGATATTCCCTAGGTGAGTAAGCTGAAGCGCCATATTCGTTCCCACACTGGCGAGCGTCCATTCCAGTGCAGTCTTTGCAGCTACGCCAGCAGAGACACGTACAAGTTGAAGAGACACATGAGGACCCATTCAGGTAAAATGACCCCACAGCTGCTTTTTCTACATGTTGACACCATCATTGGATGACAGTTAAGATATTTTGGAATCCTTGGAGAACTAGTGGCTGATACAGGTCAATACCTTTTAGTTGCAAAAATTAATTAGAGTCATTAGAGTCACTGTCCTTCTATTATAATCCTTAGATTAAAATGTTGTAATTAATTTGTTTGTATGCTCATGTTAATATCAGGAGAGAAACCATACGAGTGCTATATCTGCCATGCCCGGTTCACTCAAAGTGGGACCATGAAGATGCACATTCTGCAAAAACACACAGAGAACGTGGCCAAATTCCACTGTCCACACTGTGACACTGTCATCGCACGGAAGAGCGACTTGGGTAAGACACCAACACGTTCAGCTGTAACCTTGCCAGACAGAATCATTTTGGTCTTTTTATATGGTGAACGAGTCTTGCTCCGTTACATTGTTCGACATAATTTATTTTCTGCTTGTCGTCACTTTTTCTCCAGGTGTCCATCTTCGTAAGCAACACTCATTTATTGAGACTGGAAAGAAGTGTCGTTACTGTGACGCTGTTTTTCACGAGCGCTACGCTCTGATCCAGCACCAGAAGTCTCATAAGAACGAGAAGCGATTTAAATGTGACATGTGTGATTACTGCTGCCGACAGGTTTGTTGATATAGTATATTTTTTCGATGGTCATTATTTGCTTGAATTTGCCTCCACATCTGAGTAGATGTGGCTCATGGAACCATACTTCATAGAATCATGAAGTGGGTATTTGCATTTATGGTAGCAATGACGGACAAAGAACTAGTTTGACCTTCCACCTTGTGTGGTACTCTTGAGTCTTTTTTATTTTGGTGTTTCTGTTGTTTGTCCTCAAAGCTTTATCTAAAGGGATGTGTTGTGATATTTCTCTCATGGTAAATTGAGTTCAATTGTGCTTCTCCAGGAGCGACATATGGTGATGCATCGTCGAACCCACACTGGAGAGAAACCATATGCATGCAGTCAATGTGAGAAGACCTTCAGACAGAAGCAGCTTCTGGACATGCACTTCAAACGCTACCACGACCCTAACTTCGTTCCCACTGCATTTGTCTGTCCTAAATGTAGCAAGACCTTCACTCGCAGAGTAATGGCACACACGCTTCTTCATACACATGCATTATTATGGATCCCACTGCATTTCTTTGGCCCAAATGTAGCAAGATCTTCACTCGCAGAGTAGCGGCACACATGCTTCATTTATACATATGCAGTATTATGGATCCCTGTGCATTTGTGAGCGAAGTTTCCTGCCGTAGCGGCTCAAATGCATACGCCTCCGCTCAGGATCCATAGTACTGCAGCTGTACTTGCTCAAAGACCACTGGTGAACATTTTGACAACATATGACAAATATAATGCTTACTAATGTAGCGACATTTTTAATCCTGCTGAATATTTCTGCACTTTAATTGTTTCATAGGTACACATGTGTACAAGCATGACACAAACATGCATCTTCATGGTTAATAGCAAACAAATTAACCACAAAATTAGTATCATTATTTATATTATATACTATTGTACTTGTTTCACAGTATATAACCTGACCATTATTTAAAATGAAGTAAGAAGAAAAAAATGGCGGCTCTAGCACGTCAAAGAAAGTCCATTCAGCATAGCCAGCATGTTGATAGACAGATGGTACAACATTGCAAAGTTTTTCCCCTAAACATCTTGAAAGGCCCTTTGTCACAGTGGTCTCTCAACAGCAGAATCTATGTACCCGCACTCTAAATGTCTCTGCTTCTAAGGGCATGCAGAGACATTTTGAGTGCGAGTAAATAAATTGCTGCTCTTGGATTGACGGACCACGCACTTGAATTTAGCCGGGAATCCCCCCCCTCCATAATAACACAGTGCAGTACAGTACAGTGCAGAGACCGGAGTCATTTCACCAAGTCAATCCAAAGCTCAAGAGGCACAATAGTAGGCCAGCTATTGTTCATATTATCTGTCATTATTGTCACGTTATCACTTGACAAATGTTGTTAAATGTGTACCTTGGTGCCCCTGCATGTATACGTAGGTGTGTGTAGACATGCTACATATTTGAGTTTGCTTTAATGAGAAATTAAGAGCTTGTGTAATAGTATAGCAACATGATACATAAAGCCATTTTAGTCTCTTACTATTGAACTTTTTCTCAACACGAATGGTTGCAGAACACCATGGCTCGCCACGCTGAGAACTGCAACGGTGAAGTGGGTGATGGAGAGAATGGAACTCCCACCCCCAAGAAAGGGAGGAGAGGCAGAAAGAGGAAGATGAGAAACAGGAGAGATGAGGAAGACAGTGGTAAGAATTTGATGTGCTGCACTCTCAATTGAGGCCTTGAGTGGTAAACTCAAAGGTTGATCGTCTTGCTTTGTGGTATTCTTTTGTCGTTTAGATGAGGATCACATTGAACATGACGAGGAAGATGATGAGGAGGAGGAGGATGAGGAGGGTGAGGATGAGCAATTACTGCAACAGGAAGAGGGTGATCCTGAAAGCATGGAAGTGGACCAGGCCCCTGCCTCTGTCCCAGTTCCAGCCCCTGATGAGCCACCAGTCAAAAGGAAACGAGGAAGGCCCCCCAAGAATGCCCCCAAACGTCCTCCAGTACCCATCAGATCAGCCAGGGTCGCAGGCAAGACAGCTGCTGGTGAGAAGGCTGACTAATGTTGTTATATTTACCTAGAGAAAGTGATATAAAGGAGTTTGTTAGCTTAAAAATATTCAGACGCCTTCATGGCACAAAATGAAGGATCAACCATTTCACTGTGTTGTGTCTTCTGCCCACACTATGGATTCTCATTTCACTGAGGACAAACATGCATTCCGTTGTTTCTACATTGATCTTCTATTGATGGTGTGATGAATGATTGAGTAAATTAAGTTTGAATTTGTACTAAACTCTGATTCCAATTGGACCTTAACGCAGTGCTCATTGTTCCGTCCTATAGCTGCTGCCATCATCCAGGTGGAGGATGAGAGCACCGGAGCAGTGGAGAACATCATAGTGAAGAAGGAGGAGGTGGATCCATCTGCTGCCGCGTCTCTGGATCAGGGAGTAGCACTGACTGTAGAGGGGGTCGGGCTCCACGGGGAAGGGCTGGAGACTGTTGAACTGGCCGTCAGCGAGGAAGCAGCAGCAGCGGCTGCTGCCAATGGAGATCTGACGCCTGAGATGATCCTTAGTATGATGGACCGGTGAACACAACGTACAACTACACACGTGCCACAGGACTGAGAATAAGACTTTGCCTTTGTTCACAATTTAAAAGCCGGCTGCAGCAAAAGCATCAGTATACAGAAAAGGCATAACTGATGCCAGTGTAAATACTGACAGAACTCCACACTCACATACAGTATGTCCATACTGATCTCATACACACACACGCACGCACGCACACACACACCGAGCAGGTCACTATGGACCAGATCTCATTCTTCACGCCATTTTTTTCCACATTAATTCCACATTAATACAGATAACACGCTACTCTCTGCTTGTCTTCTGCCTTTTTCTCTCTGAATGTCTATGTAGCTTCACCCATGGTGTTTTTTGCTTCCTTTCATCTTGTGTTAGTCTGCAAAGCTCGTCTGTGTGGGTCCTCCACAGGGAGCGCGCAGTTTTATCTTAATTTTCTTTTCTTTTAATTTCACATGTGTGTAATATGTAGATAGAAATATGAGTTTCCCATATGTAGTAGTTAATCCATTCACGAGTTCATTCATATGTCCAGAGTATTATGTCCAGTGAGCGTCCATCTGTTTAACCCCCTGACCCCCAACACTCCTCAAAATGGAAGCTTGCGTCCTGTTGAAACGGAAAGTTGCTGTGCCTCAGTCGGCTTAAAAAGAAAATCTTTCAGACAGCAGCTCCACATTTTCCAGTACAGTTACAGGTAAAGTCCTGATCACCTTTTTCAGACATTATGACAGAGAAACATGTGCAGGTTACCATGACAATTTAAGGTGACATGCTGCTAGGGGAAAATTCAGATAATCATGATTTGGTGATTCCACTTTGTTTATTTACATGCATGTCAATAATATCGCTTCAGTGTTTAGCTGCAACAAATTCCAAACCTTTTAAAGGCCAGTGCTCATTGTATACTGGCTTCTGTCTGCCTCTGCTCTGTTTTGTCTTGATCTCTCTCAGTGTGATATTCACTTCAGATTTTCCTTTTACACTTCATTTCACACAGTTTCCAATGACCAGACTGGGAATCTGTGTATCTATCAGAACCTAATCAAAAAAAAAAGCATAATCAAAATCTTAACACAGTGTACAAATCCCAAACTCTTGCTGGCTGTTAGCTTGTTGGTGCACATGTTCTCGCCTTTGCTCCTTTCATTTCTAACCGTCGGCCCAATGGCTTGTTGCAATTAAGAAAGCTCTTTTTTGTGTGTTTCTCCAAACAGGGATGCAGGCCGGGAAGTTGGTTTTTGAGAATTTATAAATATACTTAAGAATATGTAGATCATGCAAGTGAATCCATTCGAGACCACTGCATGCAGGTACCGTGTGAGCTGGACTTCTGTTAGTGCCACTCTATGCCAGTGTGTGCAAGTATTTGACACATTTCTGGTGGGCATCTCTTCCAAAGGTGTTTCTGTCCATGGATGAGCTCAGAAAATATTCTCCCAAAACATTCTGCTAACAATGCTGGTGTAGGGTAGCACACGTGTGGCTTCAACAGCAGGAAAGCACAGTAAATGAACAAAATTCCCCCCTGGCCCCCACCAGTGTTGTAACCAATGGTGATATTAGTCAGAGCGGGCAGATGTAGGTCTTGTGGGCGGAAAGAAAAAGAGTTACCCTGGTGGCGGGAAGGGGAAAGTTTGAAATCTCCAAAGGTGGCTTGACTTCTCTGAAACTCTTACCATTATATGTTGGCTGTTCTTATTAGTTTGGTACATGTAACCATATCCTCCATTAACATCACTTTGTAAGATATTGTAAATCCCGGACCTGAAATGAAAGCACCACCAGTGGCCAACATGACGCTATGACTTCTGCAAGAAACAACACAACAGTTTGGTTTTGAAGAGGTGTGGTTTGAGCTATAGGGCTGCTGATTGCTCTGACGGTTCTGCACATGGATTATAGTTTCAGATATTATTCCCGTAAGATGAGAAACACTTAGAGTGCAGTTGTTGTCATAATCACTGGGATGTCCAGCGGAAAGATTGTTGAAGAATCACTGCTTGCTCTCATTGCAGCAATTTTGTTTTTATGTTCACAATACATTCTGTTTTGACATAAAAAGTTAGGGAGAATGATTTTTAGGAATTTTTAACCCTGCTGGGAAAACAAAAACATTTGACATGAGAAATTGAGATGCAATGGAAATGAAACACTGTAAAGTTGAAAATAAAGTAATTCCTGTGGGCCAATGATGATGACGATGTGTTTCCTTTCTACTCTAACTGTTCTAATATGCAGCTGTCCTTGTGTTGTTGGAGGCGCAACAAAATTACTGTATACTGTAAAAGATCTAACTTTCTACCAACCAGCACATGTAGCACAAGCCTTTGAGACTTCCCATCGCCACTACCATGGAGTTAAATCCATCTAGAAATCTGTATGATGGGTAAAATTTGGTCCAGATCCATGTAGGTTTTAGTAACTGTAACTTGTTCCTCAAGACAAACAGTTGTGAATTGTGGCACAACAAGCAAAAAAGTGCAGGAATTATCATTGTCTTGATATCGTGCTCAACATGAACGTGAGGAATGAGACAATGAGCCAATGTCACTAATGTTTGGCTTCATTTTGAAGCTTTCCAATTTGGCTTCCTCGTGTTTTAGATGGCAATATGGCTTCATTTATCTGAGATTCACTGCCATGGCAACACTGGAGCTGTATGCTTGATCATTTAATATCAAAAGATAAGATAAAAGTTAATTATAGTTATTTCCCCCAGGATTATAAACTTTTATCTTATCTTTTCTTATCTTTTGATTTTAGTCATTTCTATGTCAAATGTAAATGAATTCATCTGGTTTTGTTTTGCTCCACGGTAAAGATGGAACTTTATTTTAACATTGTGTTTTGTTTTTTGGAAAGGCTTCTATTTGGTTTAGTCAGGTGATATCTAACTTAACTAATTCAGTGGGCCAAAGAAATATGAAATGGACAAACTGCTCTGATAAAGATGGCTTGGGTGAAAACACTGAGGTTTGACCACAGCACGTACACAGGAAGCTTGTGTATGTGTGCACGATGGTGCATCCTGCCTTCACATACAGTAGTAACATTACTTCTTTCAGGCAGACAAAAAAAAGGAAATTTAAACTCTATTTTCATTTTTGTTGGTTTATCCTGGTGTCACACAGAACATGATGGATAGATAAATAATTTATTCATAAAAGGTTCACATTTTCCCTTATAGTACAGTCAATATTGCAATGAGACATCAGTGTTGTTTGTGACATTGAGACTTCACCTTGGGTGAGGACATTTTCCTATAACCATTTAGTGCCAGGGATTGGGGTTATTTAATTTAGTAAATTAGTCAGCCAGTTTTATTTTGGTCTGATGCTGAATGATGATTTTCTGTAATAGCTGTTTGTTGACTAATTGATTGTAGATCAATCTCAAAAAGAAACATGCTGATCTATAAAATATTTCCTTTGCCATCTTTCAAACAACACCCGGAAAAAAATACATTTCTGTTCAATCAATTTCATTCCCTTGTCTTGCAGCTGTGAGTGTTTGTGTCTTTGTGACATGTTCCTCCATGATTGATTGATGATGATTTAAAACCTTTCACACCATTGAATAATGTTCATATTTGCAATTACAATGTTTTTTCAATGGAAGCATTCAAATTAAATGCTTAATAAACAAAATGGTAAAGTAACCAATCCTTAATAGTCTGAAATGTTTGGACAGAATAACATTCTTATTTGAAATGGAAATCAGAGACCATATGGTGGAATCAATCATCAATCCATGGTGATTAAACTGTGTAATCTGTTGTGAAAAAAACTCCACATTCAGAATGTATCAAGGTAGCTTCGTGGTATCGATATGTTGTAGAAGAAGCATAACAGAGATTGAACTCTTATGAAAACACCCACTTCCTCAACCAACTCTTCATCTCACGCTGCAGGTGTCACACATCATCATTTGCTCCTGAAAGCTGAGAGCAATGAGTCATCTGGTACGGGACCCATCAGAGGCGATTCCAATGCAGGGGCCAGACTTTGGTCAGCCCCTTGTACAGACCTCCGTGGTTCAGTACACCACCATCAACGTTGAGAATGACCCCAAAGATCACTTCATCTGGTCTCTGCTCTGTCTTGTGTATTGGAACCCCTGTTGCCTCGGACTTGCGGCCCTCATCCATTCTGTCAAGGTAAGAATCTCTCACCATGTTATGCTTACTGCACCTTTAAATGCAGAAGATAAATAGAATTGGTAGCATCAATAAGAAACGACAAAAGAGTACAACTGTTTTGAGAATCTATGTAAAAGCAAATATAGGAAAATAATAAAGAATAATATCCCTCTTGGTAAAATATAACCGAGTCCACTGTTTCATCTCTTTAGGCCAGAGACCGAAAAATGGTCAGAGATCTGGAGGGTGCCAGACGCTATGGATCCACTGCCCGCAATCTCAACATCGCCGCCACAGTCTTTTTTTGCATTTTGGTCATTACTTTCATTGTCGTGATGTCCCTGACATTTTCTAACCACCAGCAAGCAGCTTGTGGGTACAGATGTCCAAAATATGGATATGGAAGCAGATGAATTTCATATTGTGCTGAATTTATCTGCTGCTTTGGCTTCGTGCTAATTCAAGTTGTCTGACTGAAGCAGACAAAAACAAAACAAATCGATGCATGTGTATTTGTAATTGTGTCAGAGAAATTAAAGGAGCCTGTCACAGCTTTAATCCTGCTCTCAAAGTGTGTATCCGCATCTGAATTGGCTGGCCATGCGTCCTAGCAGTTGTACACTTTCAATTGCTCAATAAAGGCTTTTGCATTGTGATTGTTTTGTGTGGTCACTTTCTATGACATTGTCGTGTCATTTCACCATATCTTTACAGGCAGTGACTGGTTGTAGTAGTTGTAGTAGATACTGCAAACAGAGCGAGGACTCAGTAGCTCGTCCTGCTTTACCGCTGCCTTTGCATTTACCTCTGAAACGCCCGGCCTTGATTATCATTTTCTTTTTTTCCCCCATCAAAAGTATATTAATGTCATGTTATTCTACAAAAGTTGCTGATGTACTGATGTCAGTTAGCGGAATAGCCCCAGAACATAAGAGTTTCAATTCAACTATGGCCTGATTGTGGGTCTGACCGCCACCGCCGCAAATAAAAGAAATGCTGCAAAAATAAAAGACGATGCAAATATAAAAGCCACAACGGAGGTGGGTTACCGGGGACTAGCTGTTAGCTTGTTGGTGCACATGTTCTAGCCTTTGCTCCTTTCATTTCTAACCGTCGGCCCAATGGCTTGTTGCAATTAAGAAAGCTCTTTTTTGTGTGTTTCTCCAAACAGGGATGCAGGCCGGGAAGTTGGTTTTTGAGAATTTATAAATATACTTAAGAATATGTAGATCATGCAAGTGAATCCATTCGAGACCACTGCATGCATGCTGGACTTCTGTTAGTGCCACTCTATACCAGTGTGTGCAAGAATTTGACACATTTCTGGTGGGCATCTCTTCCAAAGGTGTTTCTGTCCATGGATGAGCTCAGAAACTATTCTCCCAAAACATTCTGCTAACAATGCTGGTGTAGGGTAGCACACGTGTGGCTTCAACAGCAGGAAAGCACAGTAAATGAACAAAATTCCCCCCTGGCCCCCACCAGTGTTGTAACCAATGGTGATATTAGTCAGAGCGGGCAGATGTAGGTCTTGTGGGCGGAAAGAAAAAGAGTTACCCTGGTGGCGGGAAGGGGAAAGTTTGAAATCTCCAAAGGTGGCTTGACTTCTCTGAAACTCTTACCATTATATGTTGGCTGTTCTTATTAGTTTGGTACATGTAACCATATCCTCCATTAACATCACTTTGTAAGATATTGTAAATCCCGGACCTGAAATGAAAGCACCACCAGTGGCCAACATGACGCTATGACTTCTGCAAGAAACAACACAACAGTTTGGTTTTGAAGAGGTGTGGTTTGAGCTATAGGGCTGCTGATTGCTCTGACGGTTCTGCACATGGATTATAGTTTCAGATATTATTCCCGTAAGATGAGAAACACTTAGAGTGCAGTTGTTGTCATAATCACTGGGATGTCCAGCGGAAAGATTGTTGAAGAATCACTGCTTGCTCTCATTGCAGCAATTTTGTTTTTATGTTCACAATACATTCTGTTTTGACATTAAAGTTAGGGAGAATGATTTTGAGGAATTTTTAACCCTGCTGGGAAAACAAAAACATTTGACATGAGAAATTGAGATGCAATGGAAATGAAACACTGTAAAGTTGAAAATAAAGTAATTCCTGTGGGCCAATGATGATGACGATGTGTTTCCTTTCTACTCTAACTGTTCTAATATGCAGCTGTCCTTGTGTTGTTGGAGGCGCAACAAAATTACTGTATACTGTAAAAGATCTAACTTTCTACCAACCAGCACATGTAGCACAAGCCTTTGAGACTTCCCATCGCCACTACCATGGAGTTAAATCCATCTAGAAATCTGTATGATGGGTAAAATTTGGTCCAGATCCATGTAGGTTTTAGTAACTGTAACTTGTTCCTCAAGACAAACAGTTGTGAATTGTGGCACAACAAGCAAAAGAGTGCAGGAATTATCATTGTCTTGATATCGTGCTCAACATGAACGTGAGGAATGAGACAATGTCACTAATGTTTGGCTTCATTTTGAAGCTTTCCAATTTGGCTTCTTCGTGTTTTAGATGGCAATATGGCTTAATTTATCTGAGATTCACTGCCATGGCAACACTGGAGCTGTATGCTTGATCATTTAATATCAAAAGATAAGTTGCTGATGTACTGATGTCAGTTGCTGATGTACTGATGTCAGTTAGCGGAATAGCCCCAGAACATAAGAGTTTCAATTCAACTTTGGCCTGATTGTGGGTCTAACTTAGGTCTAACTTCTTTCCCACGATTGAGAATTTTTCCACTGCTCCACTGTCATGCTGCCACCCCTCCCCAAAACATTTTTTTTTAATAAACTGTTTAATGTCATCACTGTTCTGATGAGTCGGTCTTCCAGTTACAGCACTTGAGAAAAAGACTCCCACAAACATTCCAACAAGCAGAACAGTACGAAGGACATTTACTGGAAATGCTCCACCGTCATGCTGCCACCCCTCCCAGCTGGAGCCCAGCACAGCACAGCAGAAGCGTCTCTTCCAACCACCAGAGCTAAGAGCCATGCTGCCTGACTACTCGCTTGAGGAAGAGGTCCCCGCAAAGGCCGGCGGAACCACTAAGGTCCAGTACACCGTTGTGGACATCAGGCCCGAGCTGAAGGTGCGGGATCATCTCATCTGGTCCCTGTTCACCCTTTTCTATTACAACATCTGCTGCCTGGGAATGGTGGCCCTCTCCTTCTCTGTCAAGGTCAGTTAAGGAGCTGCAACATTTATCCTTCAGGGTTCAAACTAGAGTTGAAGTTGGTAACTTGATCAACTTGCAATCAATCGTGGTGTATTGACTGATGCTTGATTGAAAAGTTCTGATCCTGACACATCTGGAAAAATTGTTATATTTACAATTTATCAGTTATCCCTACTACAATCATCAATCAACAATCATTCGTGGAACAAGTTGACTATTTTCTCACCTCATGTTTCAAACCTTTCAAAATCACTTTTTAGAAGTTCTGAGTATGTGATAAGCAAGAAAAGCAAGAAAAAAGCTCTTTAAATGGGGAGTTGTCATGCATGGACAGGTGCTGACATATTATGGATACTATATGTATTTTTATGTGTTCCCATCCTTCGTTTGAATCATCATGCTTTTGTTCCCCAGGCCAGAGATCGTAAGGTGGCTGGAGATAGAGCAGGTGCCAAGCACCACGGCTCTTCGGCCTTCTACGCCAACGTCTGCGGCACCATCCTGATGATCCTCCTGACCTCTTTATCCCTTTACATGATGTTTAATGCAAGATATTACTACACACGTTTTGCCCATTAAATGACAAACAGTGTTGGAGTTGTATGCCTTTTTCCAGACTATTCTTAAACAAAACAGTATGTATACATATTTCTATCACAGCAATCTTAAATTGAACTCATCCATCTGGCTTTTGCAGTCTGCGATCAAGTATAGATAAAAAAAAATCAATAAAAAGAAGTTCATTGCTCAATTTGTGTTTTCAAAGTGTCATGTCTTGAAAATTTCACTCACACACATTACACACACTGAGTACAAATGAATGTGATCATGTAGAGGCGACAGTGTGTGATGGTATAAGGGAGCTGCAGAGCGTCATCACAGCTTCCTCCTACAATAACAAACCATGGAAAAAAAGGTCAAGGAGTCAAAACAGTTTGTAACACACACAGTCCAGAACAGCTACTTGAATACTTTTAGGAAATCATGTGACTATCAGTAATACATGGAAGGACCTCCTCCTTACGCAGTGCCTAAATCATTTTCAGATTTAGCTTTGATCTGGAGAATTCAATCTTACACAACTGCTTTTGTGGAGAGGAACTGGAGAAGGAGGCTTAAACAGGAACACAGACACTTTTTAATGCTTTCTTAAGATGGAAGAAATCTAAACTTGACACTAAGAGGATGTCAGATAAATGAACATCTGTTAATAACACGTGTGTTTACAGATGTGCTTTCTTTGTCCTTGCAAAGCTTAATGTTTGTTTATCGGGTCACTGTTGGTTAAACAAGGGGGAGGTTCCTTTGTGTCTCATCTGTTATTGTCCTTGGAACAAATCTCTGCCCGCATTTGACCTCCCACCAGTTTGTGAGGAGGCAACTCAAAAGCAACACATCCAACCTGACACACATTTTTTACACAGTGAGTTTTTTCCCCGTTTTCCATTGTTTTCTAACTGAATTGAATGTTATTAGCACATTTTAAATAACTATTCTACAGCTTAAATGTCTGTTTAATGTCGTAAAATGAATTAATTCAATGCAAATGTACATTATTCTTGTGTCGTGTGCTTAACTGTGTTTTAGATACCTGCAAATTGAATATCTGTGTTTTTGTATCGATTAGTTGTTCTTTTGGCAAAGCGCTTATTAGTCATATGTAATTAAACCAAACCTACTTATACTGTTACGAATATATAGCTCTTAGAAAATAAAGGGTGTACAAAAATAATATTTACAATCAGGCCATAATTCTTGCCTATAACTCTGTTTATGTAAATGTAATGAAACAATGATGATGATGTTCTGCTGTTGAGGATGAGGCTGCGTTTCGTGTCCTGGGTCCTCTGCCTGTTGGCTCCCAGTCAGTCATGGTCACAGATTGTCCGCCCACAACCCGACTGTCCTCTCATAACTTGCAATGGGATGCCTGGGCCAAGTGGGCCACCTGGACCATCTGGGCCACGTGGGCCAATTGGCAACACTGGGAAACCTGGGCCGGCTGGGAGCGTTGGGTTTCCTGGGTTTCCTGGTTCAAGTGGGTCACATGGCTTACCTGGATCTGAAGGAGCACCCGGTGAAAGAGGTGATTTCTATTGATTTTACATTGGTGGTTGTTGCTTCACATGTTTATTTATGTGTATGTAACTGTGCCTCTCAAGCATACACATTATTTCTATCCACCAGATCTGCATTAACAACTGGATCTGGACTGGACTTGTATATTGCAATAAAAAAAGTACAATAATTATTCAGTCTGTAATGAAAGCATTTACATTTGCTGTTTTAATGCCTCAGCTTGTCCATCTTCATTGTTTCAATCAGCAGCATGTTGTTTGGATTCAATAAAAGAACACTGATGACTCTTTCATGCTTTGTAGGGAGCCCAGGACCGCATGGAGCGACAGGCCCAGAAGGGATAAGTGGAACAGCTGGGATAACTGGACCACCTGGACCACCTGGAAAAACTGGACCACGTGGACTACCTGGACCATTTAGAGGTCCAAAATTCATTTTATAAGTTCAGTTTCATTTTGCTTTAACTGAGGTTGTGTTAGAGATATGAATCCAACATGATGAATCTGTGACACTGAGCGCAGAAGATCCAAATCTGCATGAATGCCAGCACAGATCTTGCCCGTGATCTTCAGTGTGTATTGTTTTGCTGATGGATTGTAATTTGTTTACAGGGCAAACACCAAATTGCCCTTCTACCCAGTGCTCAGGTGCTGAGGAGACCATCGCTAAACTGGAGCTGGGTAAGTCTTTACTATTACTATTAATTCAACTTTGATTAGAGCAAAATAAAGATTATTGTTAATTTCATTTACATCAGTGTGTAAACGACAAAAGACACCGATTACACTCAAGCAACAAAATGGTCAACATGGTCTTAATGTGATGTGGTCTCACTCACTGTTGCTGTGGTTACGCTTTGTCCCTGTGTCGCTGTGCTGTCAGGGACTCCTTCTTGTTGTACTTTCTTATTTCCATACTTGGTAATGGAATTCCTTCCTCTTTGCTTTGTTTATCCCAGACAGTATCTATCAGCAGGACTTGGCTCATTTGCTTCTCTTGGGAACCTTGGATTTAGCCCTTAACCCTCTGACTCGTGTCCCTGATCGTCTTTGTTTGTGTGGCATGTTACTCATTCCACATAAACAGAATTAGCAGCATGTTTCATATTGTAAAAGAATTCTAAATAAAAAAACCTGTTCAGTGTGTTAACTTAGCAACAATCATAATAACAATAACAATAACAGTCATCATCATCATCTTCTTCGTCTTCTTCTTCTTCTTCTTCTTCTTCTTCTTCTTCTTGCATTTGGACCATGCTCTGTCAAGTTGCGCAAACAGTTTACGTTACGTCTCCACCTCTTACGCAAGGTTTTGGAAGTTCCCCAAATCATGGCGCTGCAGCTTTGAGGACAGATGTTTGCATTTTTCATTTGAAAGCATTAAATGAGCTGATCATATTGACCACTGTAAATTGGAATGCTAACAAGGTATTTTGCAGTAGCTCGAGTGCTTTTGCGTGGTGACCCTTGTGTTAGAAGAGAAGACATCTCAGACAGGCCGCCCTGTACGTCTGTGAAGTGGCAAACTCCATAGAGAGGATAGATGATAGACTAACATCTAAAAAATGCCACACGATCTTCCAGCACTACTTTTGCAATCGACGTATTGGGCACCTCTGGTTTACATGCTTGAGGACATTGGTTTGCAAATGCATAATAAAGGTCTGTTACTTGAAGTTTACTGCCACTAGATAGTAACAGATGTACCTTGGCTGCTATTTTGAAAATTAAACCTATAACCTAGAAATTCTTTACGCTTGTATGATCCTCTTGTTACACTTTACTCAGCTTGCATACGCTGTTTTCTTTTCAGCTATAAACTATGACTTTGTCCGGAAAGTGGGACAGAAGTATTTTGTGTCATACAAGCAGAGAGACTCTTTCTCTGTGGCTGTCGACTTCTGCACCCAGCAAGGTCTGGAGCTGGCTTTGCCCCAGAACGAAGAGGAAAACAACATGCTGACGCAGTTTTTTGGAGAAGTTTACAGAGCAGCTTGGATCAATGTGAACAACAGCAGAGGGCAGAGGAATCTTGACACAGATATGACAAACCGCCCTTTGACCTTTACCAAATGGGAGCAAGGGCAGGGGAACATACACAAAGCTGTCAAGCTCCCACACTGCACCATGGTGACAGAGAACGGTTTCTGGCAGGCTACACAGGAATGCTTCCTGAATGCTTTCATCATTTGTCAGTTGTAAGAAATGTCTTATGGTATTGCTTTTCCTCATTTAGCTTACTGCCTTTTGTTTATTCTAAGTTTACTTTAACATAATACAATCCAAATATTACGTATTACATCCTTTCCATTAACAATTAGAATTACAACTGTAATTATTACTGCACCAATAACAATAAATGAATTTTCTTTTACATGGGTTATTTACCTATTTTGTTGTAGTAGCTTATTGTCGCTGCGTTTATGTCTTGCCGCTCAATAAGCGCTGTGAGGACGAAAAATGGTTCTAGTTCAGGAGGATCCAAGGAAAAAGTAAAACCCTTTGCAACTAAGAAAGGGAAACAGTGACCCCTTATGGCAATATGCTGCAACTGCAGCAGCTGGACGTATTGTTATATTATACCATTTTGGACAATAAAGCTTGTTTGTTGGTGTGTTGTCATCGATAACAACATACCGAGGCCGGTTAGTCTTGCTTACTAACATCAAGTACCACTCTTTCTGCCGCATAGCTCGACGAGCAGAGTGGCGCAGCGGAAGCGTGCTGGGCCCATAACCCAGAGGTCGATGGATCGAAACCATCCTCTGCTAGCTTTTTCTCTTTTTCATGGAACTTAGTCTTTACCATGTTGACAGGGAAGTGATCTCATAAAATACCTTCCCCACCATACCATTCCGGGATATCTACATTGTTGTTGATTCGGGTTGGTACTACAGTTTTGTTCTTATTTCGTTGTTTTGGTTCTAATGTCGTCATACGGCTCATTAATTTGGATTATAACCTTTCAATTTTGTCTAGACATCTGATCACTCTAATCGTCACACAGCATACACAGGTTACATCCTCTGTGTGTGTGAAATGAAGAGAGGAGTCCATACTTTGTGTTTGAGATGCAGCAATCTTCAACATAGCCAGCAGAGGTCAGTGTTGCTCCATGTTTGTACATTTACACTTTAACGCCTCATTTTAAAATTTGTCGTTCACTTTTCTATGTATTCTCCATTGGCCACTTTAACCACAACACCTTGTTACCACCAATTATAAATACAAGGATTGCATTAACTTAATTGTGTGTGTGACTGTGAAATTTGCCACACAACAATTTCACAAGTATTGTCTCAACTGCTGAATAAAGTGACAGTTACGTTTTCAGCAATAATCACACAAAAAATATGAATATTTTTTAACACAGGAATAAAACATCCACACACACACACACACACACACACACACACACACACGGTGAAAGGCTTATAAAGTGAGGGCAAAGTAGTCCCCTGTATGCTGCTCGGCTTAATTCCCTACAGGAGACCACATCACAGGCCCATCCCTCCCTGAAGACCTCCAACAGTGCACTCCTCCTCAAGACTCCTCTTCATACAGCCCAACTCAGCCACCTGACCTCCACCACTGGGACCTCTACCAAAGCTGATGTAATAGATCCTGAGGAACCGCCAGCTGGTTCCAAATGCTGCCAGCAGACTCTTGAACTGAACTAGACCTAGATTTCAGGATCCTCATCCTCACTTCACAACTTTTGACCCCATATTCAGCCAACATTCGATTGTGTTTCAATCGAGTTTTGTTGTTTTGTGCTGATGACCTGTGAAGCACCATCCGACATTTCATCTTGTATTTGCCTATATGCCCTGTCTCTCCTTTTATCTCTCTCTCTCTCTCTCTCTCTCTCTCTCTCTCTCTCTCTCTCTATTTCAGTCCCTCTCAGACCTGACCACATAATGACAGACCTATATTAGAGGACCCTGCCCATGCGTCCTCTCCCAGTCACCTCCCTCTTCAGGGCACCATATAAGTCTCTCATACAGGGGGGGGCACCACTTGTGGGACAGCGCATAAGCATTTTGAAGAACCAGTTTGTTGGGAAAACTACCTACTTTAAACACAACCGACATCCAATTTGACTGAACGCAGCCATGGACAACCACTCGTACAACTATCCGTCCGACTGCACCCCGCTCACCAACTGTAAGTCCGCCCGTAAACCCGCCGGATCCACCGTGGTGAACATGGGTAACACTGGCAAGAATGCGCCCAAGGACTACCTGGTCTGGTCCCTGTGCAACACCTTGTATGTGAACTTCTGCTGCCTGGGCTTCATGGCTCTTATCTACTCCATCAAGGTGAGATCTGCTTCTGCTTTTTTTCCCTGTCAGTTTCAGTTTGAAAACGGTCAACAAGAAACAAGAACAACTAGAAAAGAAAAATGTGAAGAAGTGAAAAGGGATGAAAGGACGATCTAAGTTGTGTAGTGAGGATGGAGAGCCAGACTATGATCTCTCTTGGTTTGACTTACAGAAGAGGTCAAATATATAGTTAACAAAAAGCATTTAAAAATACCTTTAGGTGGATAATGACACTACAATAAAAAAGTGTCTACATTCTGGTTTTATAGTTACAAACTTATGCAACGGGGCGATTAATTCCTGTCTCATTTAAAACAAAGACATCAACATATTCTATCATTGTGTTAACTTGCTGGACGGATGGCAGACAGAGATGTACGTTGGCGTGTCCTTTACCACAGGAATGGAGCTGTGGAGCAAAAACAAGGACTTCAACCAAAACAAAAGCTTTATCGCATATAAACCGAGTCCAAAGGACCTTGGAGTCGTCGTTACATGCAAAGCGGCATTGGACGGCTCCAATCATAACTGTGTGAAAACCCCACCACAAAAGGGCGTTGAAACTCTTTATTTAACTGTTTTGTTTCTGTCTGTATGTGGCGCTGTTCTGAATCACAGTAATGGCACAGTAGTCAAATTAAAGGCAGGGACTGGCTGTGTGTCTGCAGAGTTAAAAATGGCATAATTGGCATCCTCCTAATGGGCAAGTGCTCGTGGGAAATGAGAGAGCGCTCAGAAAGGACTAGGTCTGACCTGTGCCAACATATACACACACACACACACACACACTAACACACACTTACATAGCCTAGTCTAACCTTTAGTCTGCTGTATTTGGGAAAGGTACTTGTTGAACTCAGCTCTCTACAATTTTAAGACCTGAGAGCAGATATTTAGATACTAATATCTCAACACATCACACACACATCTCAGTTCAACAATATATGTGTGTGTGTGTACAGGCCAGGGACCAGAAGACTCAGGGGAACCTGCAGCTGGCACAGGAGTGCTCAGACAAGGCCAAGTGGTACAACATCCTGGCAGCCGGCTGGAACCTGCTGGTCCCGCTGTTGGTGGTCGTCCTCCTGGTCCTCCTGCTGGTCCACCTGGGCTCCTCCCAGGGCTCCTTTGACTTCTTTGGAGAGGACGGCTTCCAGAGCTTCATGAAACTGTTCAGCTGGTAGATGGAGAGAGAGAGAGAGAGAGAGAGAGATAGAGAGAGAGAGAGAGAGAATCAATCCATTAACACTAAAAGGTTGCAGATGTGTTTGATTTGATGCAGCATACAAAGAAAGGATAGAATACGTATTTTCCAAAATCCAAGTGATCGTATTGCTCCTGTGTTATTTCCTAAAATACATTTAATACTGATTTAATACTTATTACTGAGAAGCTTTGGTATCACTGTCACCTTGGGGACACACCAGTGCTCACATTGGTCTCCATTAGGCCAAAGCCAGAAACAGGGTATTCATGTTACGTATATAAGGTAAACCTAATTTATTCTCTGGAGTTTTCAAATAAGATTTAGATTTTATCTAACTATATAACTACAGTCCAAACGTTTATGTTGTCGAGTAAAAACCAATATCCTGGTTTGGTGCTCACCTGCCAGTCACACACACACAGACAGTAAAGAGATGTGAAGGTGGTTGATCCAGCCAAGTAGTTCACATGGGAGAGAGGGGAGCTAATGGAAGGACTAACAGCTGATTCTACGCTGAGAAATGATCAAACGGCTACTCTGCCTCATTTTAGATGTTATTTATTGTATTTATGTCAATGCCAAATGTCCATCAAAGCTCCAGTTATCCTTGATGGAGCCAAAGGCCAAGGACAAACAACGTTCACCTCTCATTCCTTTACTTTCCTTCTTCGTTCAGTATCTTAAGAATATTATCACTGTCAAAACATAAATACATGTTGTGTCATTACTCCTGTATTGTTATTAATATTTTAGCTCATCTTAGCATTGGAGTGAAGAAAGCCAGCTTTAACTTTGTCCTTAACGTTGTACTATCTGATGTCTTGGGAGCTGTACAAGGAAATGTGATCTTTATATCTGTCTGTATGTGAGAACATAATAACACACTGTCAGAAAATGTGTACAGCATGTCGTGCTTTCTGTCTCTGTTTATATCTGAGCTATGGGCCGGAGGATAAGAAGATGTTTGTTCAAGCAGCTCCTGCGGTCCGCTGCTGCACCTACACCCAACATCTAAAAATCATCATTCTGGGCTTGGTGTACGTTTGATTCTGGGGCGGGTCTGAGGGAACGGGCAGCTGTGAGCCTGCTGCAGCACCTTCTATATACAGAACATCCCATTTTGGAGAAACTTCACTAATGTGCCAGTTAAGGGATGGCTGCGTGGGCCGGTCACTACAGAGGAGACACAAGCCTTCTGCTCCTTTCTATTCAATCAACATCCAATATAAGGAACTGTCAAAACCTCAGTGGTGCACATTTCAGGCATCGCTTTCTCGGGGACCCTATGTACTCTTTTTCCAAGTTCTTACAGATTCCTGTCGACGCTAAATCCTATTTCGACCCATTTGACAACAGCTTTCAGTTGAACATTTACACACACTTCACTTCACTTCCCTCTGAGATCTAAGGTCAACATGTTACCATCGCCCTTAAACCACATTTTCCTTTCATGTGGACGTGTAAGCAGCTTCTTTACCCACGAGCAGAGTGTTTCTGACCGACACCTGTCATAAGTTACTTCTTCCTGTAAGTATGTGGTAAAAGAAAAGAAGAAGTTGAGGGAGATGTGCTAAGTTTGGACGTGTGCATGCATGCAGATGCCCTTGAGCAATCCTGAGACTACATCTACACGTCCTGCATGTAATCTCAGAGGCACCATTTGTCTGCCTGCTCCGTGCGCTTCGTCTTTCATGACTTTGGTGTCCCACTGCACCCAAAACTCCCACCCTTTGGACTCCCATCATATTAGTGGCCTCTCCCAATGCTCGCAACTTTATTTATACGTACCCAAATCACAGGCTTTGGCTTCCAGCGTTCTATTTTGCTCCTGCGGTCTGAGAGAAACGCTTACAGATGTCTGTGCTGGAGAGAATTACAGGCTAGGAAGCGCCGCTGCGGAGGTTGAAGAGCTAGGAGCCAGGGGGCGCTAGTGTCTCCCTATCGCTGACTGAGAGCTTCGATGCAGGAAGAAGACATGTGGAAAGGTCAAACATGTACGCACGCACACTCTTTCCATGACATGCCTGCCCTCTTACCTGAACTTAAACTTTATCAAAACTGCAAAGGGAGAAACGTTAACGGTAAATCAGCAGTTGTCCGTATTTGGTTGAACCCACACATAAACATGTTTTAGAGACATCTAATTAAAAAGCAAAATATGATTCTTTCAAACCTCAACCTTAACCCTTAACAAACCTTAACCCTTGTTGCAGCTTAATGGCTCTTCATACTAAGCTCACATGAACTCTAAAGCGCTGCACGTCCTCCAACTTTCTATCAAGATCAGAACACTGTGTTCTGATCTGTAAAACAGTCTTTAACTCTACAGAGCCCCGCTAGTGCCCCCTAGAGGATATCCAGTTCATTGCATTGTACTGCACAACCACATGCAGCAACAAATGGCTGATCTTGTAAAAACAATGAGACCTAGCTGTCGGAAAAAAACTTATTGCACAGATTTCTTCGCACGGTGGTGCTGTTGCTATGTGCCCGGATGGTATTCATGGTAACCAGATGGTGGCGCTAAATGGACGGTAAAGGGGTGTGGCAGCTGGGTGGTCGTTGTTAGGTACGGTATGTACTCGCACAGGCGTTTGTACACTCCAGATGTACAGATGTTGGAAACAGATGATGTCCCATGAGTGGACTGACCCCTTGTGGTGTGTGGAGCTTCATACAAAGGCACCCCTACAGGAACTCTGTGTCATGACTAGGAGCAGGTTGGACTCACAGGCAAGGACAACTGAAGGACTGATTTAATGACGCAACACACAAGGAAACAAATGAGGGCAAAACTACAAATACAAAGCTACAAGGAAAGAACGACACTGATACAGGAGCAAGGTTAGGTTTAGGGCGATATGGGAACAGAGTCAGAGGCAGGACAGACGCAGACTCAACACTCACAAGACAGATGACAGTGGGGACCAGGTGTGTGGGAAATTAGGGAACACAAGACAGGAAGTAAATCAATATACACAACAGAAAATACTACAAAATAAAACAGGAAATAATGACCAAAACAAGCTTTTCTTTCACTGTGTGCTGTAATAAAACGCTTCCAACAACTTTAAGATTCAGAATGAAAACTCAAAAGTGCTAAATATACCCAAAAGAAGTCTTGTTCAGTTGGAGAAACATTGGAGAAATGTTTCCCCCTCATCTTTATATTGATACAGTCTTTACTATAACTGTTGAGTTGAATAAATCCAGATTTTTAACCAAATTTTGACGGGATTTAAATCAAAACTGAATAAGATGAACTGAAGTGCAACTGTCAAAATGTACATGTAAGGATATGGGAATACACTGCATTTCAGCAAGAGTGAAAAGAGTTGAAATTGTACTTTCAGCCCTGTAAAGCAGGTCAGAGTGAGTGGCTATGATAAGACCAAGTTACATAACTGTTCCATATCGTTACCTACAGCCAGTTATGATGTCATCGGTTGTGATGTCCGATGACTAACAACAGAATTGTTAGTATGATGACATCACAGGTGTACGTTTGCTGGTTGACATCAAGTATCAAGCTTGCAGGTTGTCCATTTGTCCATTTGTGATCGTTTGACATTGTCGACGTTGACGTTTGACACTAAAGCAACACCATCACCGGTTATTCTTAAACCACAGCAAGTCTTTAATGATTCATTAATGTGTCACGATGCTCTTTGTTCCTGCTGCTCTTTAAGCAAATCAAAACAAGCCGTGTCATCCCCACCAGAATGGAGAAGGAAGAAGGCAGCATGTGACAGAGAGATTCCTGCCAAAACATGTTATTAATTCACTTATTTCATCTGTGAGTTCAAGCTCGCTTGTGTCCTGGTGTGTGGGAGAAGGAGGAAGAGGAGGAGGAGTAACGGCAGCATTGTGTAACTGGCTGTATTATAGCCAGAAAGGCATCTTATGGTTTCAATTACTTTGGCACCAAGTTTGCCTCTTTGGCTCCATTAGAGACTTCAGCTTCTTCTCATGAAACTCAAACTCAAATTGCAAATCAATCAAATTCTTGTTAATTGAAAACAAATTAAAGAGCAAATCGTCACTCAGAGCCAGATCCAGATCCAGATCCTATTACGGTGCAGCCTGTGTGTGTGTTATCTGGAGCTGATCTGCTGCATCGATCAGCAGCGGGGAGGATTGCGCAACGCCTGGATCCGCATGCCCTCGCCACGCTGTGACGGCGCGCAGGCAGACTCCCCAGACACGCCCACACTACACACACGCACACACACAGAGGATACCTGAGAGACTTGACTGGGCGTTTCCAAAGAAAAAACACTCTATGAGCTAGAAAAGCGCCTCTGCTGCTGCAAGTCTCCCCTGTGTTGATCCTCAGCTGATCACCACGGACACACACCGACGCCTGGAACAAGAGCAAGACAGTGAGGCAACATGAGCAGGTGAGGATCCGCCCCACGCTTCAATTAACGGACATCAATCGACCCCTCCGAATCCTGCGTGGCACTTTGATTGCGCGTCTTTTGTCGTTTGTTTCCGTGAATTTGTGTGACTTTGCGACGTTTTCTTGGTTGTTTACGAATGTGTCAACGCCATTAGAAGCAATTCCACCTCAAGGGAAACAATTAAAGTGACGTGTTTGGCTGTGTTTCAGTATCAAGAGAGGGGATCACTTAGGAAACAGTTTGTAGAAGTGTGTGTGCGTGTTTTGTTTATGGCCCCACATGATCTACATCCTGAACACTGAGCTGATGATCTTTAACACTTCAGAGGAAAACCCACATTCCTCTGCCATCACACAGAAGTCCTCAGAAACAAACATGTAGGCTCAAACAAACAGGCGTGAGTTTATGCAGACCTTCCTCTTCTCCTTCCATTACATTAGTCTGGTGTCAAGTTGCATAATCAGGACAAACAGGTAAGCACACGCACACACACACCTGCCTTCACATCCCTCCTGCAGTGAGTCTTGTTTGGTTGAAGTTTATATTACAGCTACCTTTTGCATGGCTTTGGTCTGTGGGTTCACATCTTCAACTTATTGTACTTGAAACATGATCCAGTGGTGTGTGTGTGTGTGTGTTGTGTTGTGTACCACATTGTTCTCGCAGCAATTCAATCGAAACCAGCTTTTCATGTTCTGCTTTCCTTTTTTAGGGACAAATGTGAGATAAGCGAAAAGGAAGAATGCTTTTATGAAAGTCTTTCAGCTTTATAACAATACAATTTGACTTGTGGGCTTTATGGTCATTCCCGACTAACACACTCTGCCTGCAGGACGCGGGAAGGTGACACACTTCAAGCGTGAAGGTCCGATCAAAGTTCGTCTTCAAAGTCTATGACGCCTTTCTTTCTTTTTTCTTTATTGCCTGCAGGAAAGTGTAGCAGTCTTCACAGAGTTTCTACCTGATGCTTGCATAAGCTGTTACATAAGTCCCCCCCCCCCCACTGCCTCATTCCAGATGCACATTTTTTTTTTTCTGGTTTTCATTTCTGTTCAACCCCCCTACCCAACCTCACTGCAGATGTGTGTGCTCTTTCCTCTGCGGATGCCAGAGGAGGAGGGCTGCAGCAGAAAAACAGCTCGGGGTAAAAGTCAAAGGTCATATTTGTTCAGTGCTAAACCAACACTTTCAGTGCAGATTCAGAGTAAAAGTGTGCAAAACGTCTTCACAGTGACCGGAAACTCGTAACGGCGTTAATACGGAGGCTTTTTGTGGGAGGTCGGTTGTGGTAGAACCTGAAAAACGTATTGTAAAACTATGAATAAAATGGAGGAACTTGATTGCACAAGAGCAGCAGCTTTCATTGATTAAAGCAGAAATGCACAGTTTGTACCCACGGCGGTTGGGGAGTGGGGACGGTGTGGGCGTGCAGAGTTCTCTATTTGGCTGCTTGCACACACGCACACAAGTTTCATCACGAGTAAGAAAGCTCAAATACAAAACTACAACATTTCTAAGCAATGTTTTTTATCGAGTAGAACGACTACAGATCATCTCAAGGCTTAAGGATGAATTGATTTGATGGAAGCTGTAACAAACTGCAGCGTCTGGACGCATCTGCACGCAATTATGCTGCATTCCAAATTTTACGACTTGTTTCCTCTCCTTTCTTACCAAATCCCTCAAAGAATACTGGAGGAAACGAGGGAAGGAATTGAGAAGAAAGAAAGGATGAAAGATTTACATTTGGCTATTTAAAGCTTAATGCATAATAATCCTGATTGTGTTCATGAAGTGACAGCAGCTTCAAGGGTTCGTTGTCAAACGTGGCGCGCCATCGCTGCAGAGCTGTGGGGTCTCATGACGGAGAGAACATCACAGTGAGATTCATTCATTGATTGCGTGACCAAACTATCTCTTTGAACAAGGAGTTGAACAAGGGGCGGCAGTGTGTTTTGCGGCGGTTCTAAACTTGGGCCTGATGTCACTTGAACCCTTAAAGGCTCAAGCTTGAGTTCTTTGAAGAAGATCGTCGTGTGTGTGTGTGTGTGTGTGTGGAGAATGAACGGATGAAAGATGATGTCGTACGCTGGATTCACTGGTTTTGACGATTTTTCTTCTTCTTTCTCTGCAAAGGGAAACAACCTCTCGTGAAAGCTCATCTTTTAAATTATGCTCGTCCGGTCGCTCCCCCTCTCCAGCAACCCGCCCGTCCGACCTCCCGACCCTGTGTGGAGGAGCAACCGTGCTTTATCTCTCCATTACTCAATGAGGAATAAGCTTCACTGTCTCCATTAATTCACACTGGTGTTACATCTAGTCTAATGGAGTAACTTTGCTTGTTTTGAGTTCATTTCCGACATTTAAATGGGAGGAATGGAGCGTACGGGGGTGAAAGGGGGAAGACAAAACAGATGCGGCCTGTGAGGGTGGTGAGGTGTCGGCTCTTTCCTCGTTCTCATTGGCTGAAGAGGAAGTCGGTGTTGAGTTTCAAAGTCTGCGGGACAGTTTGCCTGGAGCAGCAGCATGTTGTCACAGAAAACACATGTTCTAAGTCAGCATTCAACAAATTCCTATAACAAACACGCAGTCCAGGCTCTCATGTGTCTCAACCGACCCGTGTATATGTGTGTGTTTGTGACTTTGGTTGCTGATGAGACGTCTGTCCTCATGCATGTCTCACAGGTGTCTGATAACCAAGGCAGAGGTGGAAGGCTTCATCCAGAGATGTATGACAGCTGTTGGCACCAAACAGGATCACGCAAACAGCCTGGCTGAGGTGCTGGTGGCCGGAGACAACAGGGGACACTACAGCCATGGACTCAACAGGATGGGTGAGTGGACACGCACACGCACACGCACACGCACACATTCCCCACAATATATCTCACGTAACCTTATTAAACGCCTTGCTCGCTTTCTTTTTGACAGACATGTACGTGAAGGACATCCAGTCGGGCATCTGTGACAAGACGGGCGACCCCGTTGTGGAGAAGGAGAGCCCGGCCACGGCGCTGGTGGACGGGAAGAATGTGCTGGGCCCCGTGGTGGGAAAGTTCTGCATGGACCTGGCCATAAAGAAGGCCAAGGAAGTGGGCATCGGCTGGGTGGTCGCCCGTGGTGAGACGATCAATGAATGTAGAAACCATTTAAAAAAACTGCCACAGTGTTTCTTTGCATCTGCTCCCCTTCATTTTTCTTTCTTCTGACCGTTTTTATTGAAGTCTCTGCGATCATTGTTTGCAAATGAAGCTTTCACTTGTGCAAGCCTGCATTTATTAGATCCCCTTTTCCACTGAAAGGCATGTTGAGTAACGTCTCGTATAACAGGCAGTTACATGTTGGAGAGGAGGAGTTGGATTTGATTTAATGACCAACCATCGTGTCTATTGTTGACTGGGATCTGCATAAACAACACAAACTGCAACGACTCTGAGCTCTATTGAGTTTTAATGACACTCTTTTGTTTTTTAGGTTCCAACCATTATGGCATTGCTGGATTCTATGCCATGAAAGCTCTGCAGGAGAACATGATCGTGAGTTAGAGGGGGACACATTTTCATAAATGCGAGTGCTGTCATTTTAAGGAGGACAATAAGTGCTTTGTTCCATTAAACACTGGGTTATATTCTGTATTTCTAAGTGTCTTCTAATGCTGATCTGTCCTCCACAGGGCATGTCTTTCACTAACACGTCCCCCCTGGTGGTCCCCACACGTGCTAAGGAGGTAAGGAAATGGAAATCTTTGCGTGCCACCTTAAGACCAGTGGATTTGATTAATGTGGGAGCACACACACACATACTGATGCCTTCTTTGTCTGAAGCTGCTTAGATGCTTTTGTTAATTAGTTTCATTCGCAACTATTGATTGATTTGAATATATTCATCTCTAATTCTGTGAACCTTCCGTTCCCAGTGTACTCTGGGCACAAACCCCATCAGTGTGGCAGCGCCCTCTAAAGACGGAGACAGCTTTGTCCTGGACATGGCTACGTCAGCAGTGGCCCTTGGAAAGGTGAGATCTGGTCTCAACCCATTTCAGATACTAATAGGTTATAGTTTATTCAGATACATCGTCTTCCAACCATTTTTGCGGCTCATCTGAGTTGTGATCTGTTGTTGATGGACCCTCATGTGTCTGTGTACAGGTGGAGCTGTACGATCGGCGTGGCGACCCCATTCCGGAGGGCTGGGGCTGTGACCCAGCAGGCAAGCTGAGCACCGACCCCAAGAAAGTGTTACAGGGAGGAGGACTGGTGCCCATCGGCGGCAGTGAAGCCACAGGTCAGAGAGATGGCATTCAGCCCAGACTGGACCGGATCTTAATGTTCAGCAATGTTTACGTAAAAGTACAGTGTTTCCTAGTCGGCTGTACATGGTCTCATTTGGACTTCTGTCATGTTGTTGCCTTCAGGAGGTTACAAAGGTTACGGCTTGGGAATGATGGTGGAGGTGTTCTGTGGGATCCTGGCCGGTGCCGAGTACAGCAGGAATGTCCGCAGGTGGAAAGTCACTGACCGCGTCGCCAACCTGGTATGTTTACAACATATTGATTACATCAGGTGATAGCATTGCGTCAATAAGTGTATTTGGAATTTTGAAAACCAGACAGTCTGTGTCATCGTCCAAAGGTGTGTGGTGGTAACTCGATGTCTCTCTGCTGTTTGCGTCAGTTCAGTGTATCAACCTCATCTGTGGTTCTTTATAGGGTCAGTGTTTCGTGGCAATCAACCCGGAGAACTTTGCTCCCGGCTTCCAGGACAGAATGGCTGACCTGCTGTCCATCCAAAGAGGGCTGGATCCTGTGAGTGTCCCGCTGCTGCTGCTTGTTATCAGTGAACTGAGCAGACGCCTCACTGGGAGGATTTATTTGACTAACAAAGAACGCACAAAATTCAAAGTCAATGGCCTGGTTCACTTTTCTGTTCCGGTTATTCCAGTTTGAAACTGAAATCCAAATAGGTGTGTTGTAAAGGGTATTACAACAAAGTCTCAGTAACTGCATGAAGGAGGTTATGTTTTCAATCCGGACTACTTAAAAGGTGTTCCACTACATGTAGTGTAAGCGTGTGGCATTAACATTTGGAGACGTGGATCATGTGGGTCTTGTTAGTGAATAATGAAACGCATTCTTACTTGGCGATGTGAATCACAGTTGAGATGGTTGGAGCTTGACTTTTCCCGCTGCTCCTTTATGACAGGCAGATGATGATGCACCTGTGTTGACTGCTGGAGACCCAGAGAGGATGCACATGGATACATGTGAGAAACTGGGAGGAATCCCATATCACCTCAATGTCGTGAAATACATGGTAAGAGCTGAAAATAAGAGAAGTTTTAGTTTGCATCAATAGAAATGTTTTGACCCATAAGCTGACTTTGTGACTTTGCATTTTCTTTATTCAGAACGAATGTGCCACAAAAATCGGTGTGAGCCCGCTGCTGCCTTGTGACAAACTGGTCTCGGAATAAATGGGTCCAGATAATCCAGGCCCCTGAAGAAGATGGTCTGAAGTACAGCACTTACTCATTTCCTGGGGCTCATATTGTAGCGGTGGTCAAAAAGGATTATGCAAGTTATAAAAAGAATCTTTACACATCATTTTTACTAGTTACATAGACAAATCAGGTATTTTAAGCAGTTAGGATTTGTTATTAAGCTGTTTTTAAATATTATGCTGAATATGCACAGTGTTGGGCCTTAAACATGTCTGGTACCTGAATGTGAAGGCGTGATTTCATAATAAGCCATTTCCGGTCAACTGTGTCCTTCACTGATGTAGCAATGCAATTATGTGAAGGAGCTGCACGAAAAAAAAAAATGTTAAACATTGAAAATCGTTTTGAATTCACTGTGAGAATATACAACAACAACTAGTGCAACTGAGTCACAAAAAACCTCATTGAATTCTTATGTGAACTTCTTCCATAAAGGATAAATAAAGCAGAACTTGAGCAAAATGTTTATTCTGTCCGTACGGGTTGAGGAGCCAAAAACAAGCTCGTCCTACGCACTTTAACCACTAGATGGCGGTGTAAGCTATTACATCTCAGTACTGCGTCTCAAACCTCACTCACTAGAAGCTTCATCAGTAACTATACCATATTATCTCAATTATTTCTGTTGCTAAAAGGTTTGGAACCACATTCGTGATATTTTCGTGATATTTTATCTTTTTTCTGTAAAACATTAAGCCATAACTAATCAAGATGCAGAATATGGAAGTTATAACACCCACATCACGTCATACGTAAACATTTCATGCATTTCACTGAGTTCTGTCTTGTTTTAACAGCATCTGTAAAGATTAGTTAAGGTTGACAGTTTTTCAGGTTTCAGGATACTGAATATAAATTATAACAACCTTAAGTAATGTAATAGATTGACGCTCTGATACGTAAATATGCATATTCACCGCTAGATGGAGTCATAGAGCCTATAAATCCTGATCTCTACATTGGGTCGTGAGTGACTTCAGGAGGTTTCATGTCTGATGTGGCTTCTGTGATTTCGATGCCACCCAAGCTCAGCAGACAGACACGACCTCTGACACTACTGAGGGCACCGAAACACAACTTTTCAAAACATTGTGTCTGCTCACCTTTACTGTGCTGATAGTCACTAAAATGCAGTTTCCCTTTGCTGTTGGGTTAAAAATTGATTTAAAAACAATCCGAACGCCATTTTATTCAAGGAAAGGCCTCTCCAAAGCTAAGTGGGTGTGAGGGGAGATTGGGCAGTGACAGATGCCCAGATCAGACCCTTAATCTCCCATGCCAAAAGTCCTGGCACTGGGCCCCGAACCCTGGACGTCCTGTTAACACTCGGTCGGCCGCAAACAAAAGGAGAGAAATCAACAAATCAATGGGCTTTCAGTCCCACCGGGGGAGGGGAAAAGAGGTGGATGGGTGGGGGATGAGGAAGCCGCAAGCCCTGGGCTGGGCCAGGTCTGCAAGTGGGTGTGCAGGGGATGCATGGAGATTAGGTCTGGGCCGGGTGGAGGGCTCCACCGAGTCCAAGGATTAAGGGGCCAATTCAGGCACTTGTTATAGGGGCCAGACTGGACTTGTGTGTGATGGATGGATAGTGGGGCTCTAATCTGCCCTAGCCTTGGCCCGATGCCCTTGCGTGGATTAGAAGGGGCCCCCAAGAGCCCCGAGAGCCCCGATAGCAGGGCTGCTGGTGAGGATTAACCACATTCTGACAGGTGTTTTCTTTTGTGGTGCAGAGGGGGAATCTGTCCATCATTCAATGATCAACCCAATCATGAAGTGATTGGCTATTACTGATAGATCGAGTGATGCCAAAAGGGCAGGACGTGCGCGCAAGTGTGTGTGTGTGTCAATCTGTTTGTTTTTGGACTTGGGTTGGGTGCTACTCTGCGCCCATAGTGACGGGTGTCTCCAAGGAGGTTGTATCCTGTTTATACTAAATAAATTTACACAAGGAGGAACTACAGAGAATATCCATCTACTCTACACACAGTTAGGAGGAGAATCTGTCTCCACTAGAAAGTAACCATCACCTTAAATGCTTTATTTAATGATAATATTTTAGTAAATGAGAGGAGAGGTGAGGTCCCATTTCCCCAAAGCATCTAAATGTCCTATTGCAACTCTATCTTTACGTTTCAATGGTTACACACACACACACACACACACACACACACACACACACACACACACACACACACACACACACACACACACACACACACACACACACACACACACACACTGCAGGGTTGCACACGGGTGTACTGTAGCTGCTTGTAGGGAGGATCGCATCAGAGCAGCTCAGACCTCCTCAATGCAAACAATTGTCTGAAAATTAAGGATTCACACAATCAAATGGAGCACAATTGATTATTCTAGGTTCCAGTTGGTACCAGAGTCATTTTTCTGATGAGACTCTATCATAGCATTTGCTCGTTAACATCATAGGGCAGGTGGAGTCAAAGCTGTTGAGGGAAGGTGTGCGTTTGTGTTTGAAAGAAAGAAGGGAGGAGTGGATGGAGAGAGTGGGAGGAGAGGTAGAAAGGCTCTGCTGCCCTCCTGCTGGGTCTCTAATGAAGTGGAGCGACTTCCTGGTTGGCTCTTCCCAGCTGTTCTATATTTGGCCTTGGCTCTTTGTCCTCCTCATGCTACCATACCTCCAAGGGAACAAGGAAAAAGAAAAGAAAAGCATCTGCCGGCTCACTCACTCCAACTGCTCGGGAATTCAAACGTCTCTCCATCTGTTGCCTCCCTCCATCCGTCGTTCCATCCAGTGGAGAGATGCTGTGGGACAAGAATACCGCTGCACGGACCCGAGGATAAAGGGCTGCCTAGCAACAGCTTTGCATCTCTCTCTCTCTCCTTTACTCTCCTTCTTCATTTCATACCTGGAATAGTACCCAGAATCAAAATCACATTGTCAGTGTTAAGATTAATACTCATAATACCCAGTATGTCTAACTATGTGTTTGATAAAATGCGGTTACTAAAAACAATAAAAAGTAATTTCAAACATCATCTATACGCCTTAATGCAAAATGTGTTGTGATGTGTTTTTGCTATGCACATGAAGAATGTAGCGAAGAGTAAAACTTTCTTCTGCAGACAAAGGACATTATATATTTATTTAGTTTATGTGCGTCACACTGCCCCCTAGTGGAAATGTTGATTAATCCTCCAGATTGACGTTAAACACATCAGCACCCATGTGAAGAACACGTCTCGCTTAGAAAGGGTTTGGAAATCTTCATTTTAGTGTCTCAAATGCTGTCATATAGTCAATGGTTGATTGTACAAAGACAATTTTGATTCTAATTTAGCAGGACAGATATCAGATCACATGTCCAGGTCAAACAGGAGCACCAGATGCTAGGAATATGTTGAAGATAGCACATTGTAATGCAGGAAGTCCTTGAATCCTTCAACATAAGAGTCAAAGAGCTTAAAGCCAAACCTGCTCACCGTCTTAATCCAGGCCTCCGTCCACAAAAAGGACTGAAGGCACAGGAAGAGAAACGTTCATGTCGGCCATGATCAGGTGAAGTCTGAACATCTGGTTGGCTTCTTCTCACCTATGTGGGACGATAACGGCCGCTCACACTGCTGGAAAAGTGTGACTGTTACAAGCTTCGTGTGTGAAAGAGGCTTTTCTCCGGCTCTGTATAGGTCAACCTGAAACAAGGCCACAGCAAATAAGACTTGGCGGGACGCCGACGTTCGACGCCCTCGCTTCCTCTCTTCTTTTCTTGTTCTGATCACTTGGTGGTGGATTTATGCAGGGTTGCACACCTCCGGGCATCGGGACCACCGGGCCGACTCCAGGCTCTGACGCCCACATGTCAAGAGTCAGCCAAAAGTGTTTGCTGACCTGGTGTGTGTCCGTGTGTGTGTGTGGTCCTAATGGCACTCTAACAGTTGTCTTCATGTGAAGTGAGGATAATCTGGGATCCGTTGTTTTCTTTGTTGTTCCCTGCCATTCATTCTGTTCCTACTCTAGTAGCCTCTTGGTTATAGACTCTGCTTTTTAAAGAAGTGGCTCTATTTATGCCTATTTTTAAATCTGACAAGCTACAATTACATATCCTCCTCTCTTCACTTGGTGGTTATGTGTGTTACAGGATGAAGATGTAACTTTATAACTATAGCAGCATTCACTCCAGCTTGACTTAAATTTCAATCTGTGTTTCTGCATCGTTTTGTTCCAATAAGCTTTGGTTCTTCTGTCTTCCTGGGCTGAGTTAAATCCCTCAAATGGCCCAGCTGACACTTCCTGTGATCAGCCAACATCTGGCAGTTGTGAAAATCACTTCAGAAGCGTAACGGAGCAGCATGGCGCTGTGACTTCACATGTAACAGAGCGTGATTTCCTTTAAGTCCTGGTGCGGAAACCCTGTGGTGTCCTAGTGGGCCCTGTTAGGAGGTGACAGGTATGACGCCAGGCGACAAACAGTCATAATTAAAGTGCTTTTACTGCAATTATTGAGGGATTAGAGAGCTGTGAGAGGAGAGGAGAGGAGAGGAGAGGAGAGGGGAGGGGGAGAAACCAATCCATCATTTGCTAATCAGCAGCTGATCCGTTGTTTTGTTCGAGGGCTTTACTAAATTATTTGCATCAATATTTTGATTTTGTTTGGAAAAATCAATTCCTTCTGAAAAACAAATAAGGAAATAGGATTGAGAGGCAAATCTGCTTAAAACGTCTAAGGTTCAGAGACTTAAATAAAAATCTTTAAATTAAGATTTTGACTGAAGAACAAAGACCTCTCCGTTTGGTCTATAAATGACTTTAAAAATATTAGTTTGGCACAACAAAACATTTTAAAACGAGATCATCAACTAAACAAAGACAATGGAGGATCAATCGAAAGAGTCACAGATAAATGGGATGATATTCATTCGGAATGCAGAGTGGAAGAAGTTGAAAAGGAAAACTTCAAAGCATTGAAAAGCGTTTGATCATTCATACCGGGCCACACAAAGGGAATCGTACCCCCACCCTCTCCTGCTAAATGACATTTTCCCTTTAGCTTTGAGGTCTGCGGCCCTCTTTCTGCCGGAGATAAAGGTGCTCCGTGTGCCATTGTGAGGTGATTTCTCCCCTCTGGCCAAAGGAGGCCTCCAACTATAGCAGAGAGGATTAGAGAGTGCATGCAGGCAAGAAACCAACCATAAACACACACACACACACACACACACAGAGTCAACCCCCAACACACACAGAGGATGCTCTACTCCATTATGCCAGCTGTCGCCCCATTTACTGTTATTAGCCTGTAGTCGGGCGGCTGCTGAACTGTGACGACAATAACAGGTGACAGGTGACGGAGGAGCTCACCTTTCCCGTTGTTGGTTTAGGGGCTCCCCACAGCAGCAGCAGCAGCTCGGGGCCCCTGTGATGGATCAGTGCAGCTGAGGCCGTCCTGCTCGGGGAGAACCTGATCTGACGAGGGGTCCGCTTGTGGGGGGCACAAGCTTAACCGGAGGAGACCCCACCGGCTGCCCCAAAGCCCTGATCGCTCTATTTACTCTGCTGACGAGTTGGAGCGATGTAAGAGTTTATGGGGCTTCTTTATGAGGTATCACATGCCAGCCTGTCAGTGTTGGTATAGACTTCTCTCCTCTTGTTGAAACACTGGATATCTACAATCTAAATACTTTTAAATGCCAACAAATACAGAACGTGGCCTTTTATTAAACCTACTTTAATTTATTGATTTATTTATGAACACACGTGCGCTCAGTCATCATCCAATTACATCATCTAACCATCAATCTCCAAAGCTCTCATCCCATTTGATGGTTGTTACTTTCAGGTCTGTGTGTATCCACTCATATGTGGGTTTCACTTCTTCTTCCCTTTTCATTTTTCAGTGTCTTATTCTTATTCTTAAAGCTCATTAGCAAAGTATGATGTCATTTCCTCCCTCCGTAGTGGATTTGAACAACAGTTACTTATGTTATGTCTCCCGTTTATTAACTTATCCTGTTCATACATGTTCTTCTGATTAGGAAAAACAACCTTAACATGGTGGACATGTGTGTATGAGCCTCTGTGAATTATGCTCAATTTGATTACCTTGACAACAGTGGACCTTGTGTCAGACTGCTGCACTGTGCAGCTGCTAGGTAGGAATGTATGTAATTGTTTAAGTGTGCGGCGTAAATGGGTAACAGATCATTTCTGACCGAGGCAGATGCATTCAGGCTCAAAAGAAATTTAAAACAGCTTCCTTTTATGTTTTTCTACATCCTTTATGATTCTGTTTGTCAGTTTTGCCGATGGACACACACACACACACTCCCAAATGACAATGTGATTTAGTGTGGAACCTTAAAGCGACACTGCATCTCTCTGATTCCTGATGGATGGACGAATGAACTCTTCTTCTCTGGTCTCAGACGCTCACTCTCTCTCACTTTAGTCACTCATTTGTAGTCAATAACTTAGAGTCACTTCAGATCTCGCTTCCATTTATATCTTGTTTGTAAATTGTGTTTACATGCACCTTAAAACATCCACTTCTACTCCGATTTAAGACACAAATAGAGTTCTTTCTCACGTACCATAAACACCGTAATCAAACATGTATAAATTGCTGTTGCTGTATAGATCAACCAGTTCTCTCAAACACCATTCTGCACATATTCTCACCTGATCTACTTGAGAGCCAATGGAGCAGCGGTTTGTGTTTATTCAGCAAATGACAGAATCAGTTCCATCTATTTGTCTTTATTTTTGCCTAAATTAGAGGAAGACACCTGAGTTATTAAAGTACTGATAAGGAGATTTGAGCTGTATCAGTGAAACAGTAGTGTGCATTGTGGCGTGTGTGTGTGTGTGTGTGTGTGTGTGTGTGTGTGTGTGTGTGTGTGTGTGTGTGTGTGTGCGTGCGTGCGTGCGTGCGTGCGTGCGTGCGTGCGTGTGTGTGTGCGTGCGTGCGTGCTCCCCAGTGGTCAAAGCTCAAAGCTGGAGACGTTATGGGTTTCCAGGCATGTGTATGTTTTGGTCTGGGACCCTTACAGCTGGGGGAGCGGGTTCATGGAGTTGTCAGCTGGCCGGCCCATACAGTGAGCCGGCGCTGCACCACCTTTCATCGCCTCCTCAGCCAGCCAGCAAAGCGAGGAAGTCCCTGCACCGATCATCAGGACAGCTGGTGGTTGGGCAGCTGCACGGCTGCGGGGTGGCTGGGAAAGACCCCGGCCCCGGCAAACCCAGGAGGGGCTTCTGCATCTGCTCAGCTGTCACTCCACAACCGCCCCCACCCACCCACCCCTTCCTTCATACCCCCCTCACACTCCTTACACACCCCCACACTCCCCAATACTCCGTCAGCTGAGAGCAGCAGGAGAGACAGCTGGCCGGTGCTCCCTGAGAGACAGGAGGGTGTGCGTGTGTGTGTGTGTGTGCGTGCGTGGTAGGGATGAGATGTCTGTGTGTACTGACTGAGGTGGGGTTGGGATAGACTAAGCAACAATGACATCATGCAAAATGGAAAGCAACCTATTTCTTGCACCCACACACTTCCCACTGTGTTGATCCAGTTTGCAGAGCTGCAGTGCTTCAGTTCGTCTGACATCTCACTCACAAACGCCTTTATTTTGATTTATCGTACAGATCATTCAATTTAATCGCATTATTTTCTTTATTCGTTTTGAGAACTCTTACTCGGCTGTTTCCTCCCCTTTTGTGTTCTTAAAATGCAGCAGAAGATTGATTGTGATTGATACAAATACAATGATGGTCTTTAAATTTAAATCCATTTGGGAGGGAGAGGAGGGGGGCAGGAGGAGGAGGAGGAGGAGAAGGAGGAGGGGGGAGCACTAGACAGCAGAGTTCCTTTGTCCTCTGTCCTCACAGCGTCAGAGTGAACCTATTGAACCGACCTGCTGAGGAGACACAGAGACAGAAACACAGACAGAGGCAGAGAGACGCTCAAGTCACAACAAACTGACTCAGGGATCTTAATAACAATCACAGTATGACCATTGTTATTGTTATTCTCAGACAATTTTGAAATCAGAAACTAATCTAATAATTCTTTACATTTGGAAACCAGAAGAAAGGATTTAAATTTGGATACAGGGCAAATTGCCGCTCTTGTGTCTCATAGGGTAAACATGCTTTGATTATAATGTTGAGATTGGTGCATTAGTTGATTTTAAAACCAGGCAATGTTAAGAAATCATATTAAATATTCAAAAGATCCAAGACTACAAGTTAATGGCCGTTTCCTTGAGTCCTGTGCGACCCATCAGCCATGTTTCATCAACAGCGGCTCGTGGCTCGGTGAGAGATTCTGCTGCTTTCTTCACTCTGTCCTCAGCGTGAAAGAATAAACCTCCGACTTTCAGGGGGAGAGTTGAGGATACACGGGAAGAGGAGGAGGAGGAGGAGGAGGGGGGTGACATATACATATCCATCTGTCTGGGAAATAATGCACGATCAATTCATCTGCACTGTCACCCAGCTACAGTTTCAGCTAAGTGGCCACGGCCCATCTGCTCCAATCACGAGAGGTTTGCCGGTGACCATTGATCCCTTATTGATTCTATGAATTGTTTAATGACCAGCGAGGTCAATTCATTAACCATTTGCTGGGTGTTTTAATTGCCCCGGCTTAATTTAAATCCGCTGATTAATTCTGGGTCCCTGATGGTAGAAATGGACCTCACTGTCAATGGTGGGATTAAGAGCAGAACAATGGATGACAGATGACTGACAGAGCTGTGAGTGGCTTTGGAAGGCTGTGCTGATGTTTGGTGTTGTAGACTTTAATGAGTGTATTGTGTTTATAGACTATGAGGACGAATCGACCATATTGCCATAATTTATTCCAGACTGCCCCAGGAACATATTGTACCATCCCTTGTTATTTTTGTGAGGTCAACCTTGTCAAATAACAAAGGCTGAAATATGAATATTCATATCCGGCCTTGCTAAGTGTCACAAACCTCATGTTTGTGGCTGACTCGGCATGTTGAGTTTAAAGGAAATCATCACTTTGGTTGACCTTTGCTGTGTTCTAGTGTCAGATTGAGACTTCACATTTTCAATAGGGATTTTTATGGAAATCTAAATGAGGAAGTGTGTGTTTCCCCCTATTAGACACTGACACACTAAAGCCCACCCAGGACCACGCGTTGTCTCTCTTACCTCCCTCTGTGTCAGGTGTCGGCCCTTTCCTGTCGACGGCTGCTTCATGTCACTGTTTGGTAACGTCAGTGTCACTTTGTGCTTGTTATCAAATGGTCTACTCTGCTATCAGCTCCCTCGGCCTGCGAGAAAACCCCTGAGTCTATTTCTGTGTGTATGTGTGTGTGTGTGTGTGTGTGTTTTCTCCCTGCTAAGATCGAGATAATCAGTGAACTAAATGTGGATAAGTTGACTGAAGCACTTGAAGACATCTTGAAGCCGAGCTAAAGGCTTATCAGTGTTTCCTGTTTTCTCTGTCATGTCCAAACAACACATCATTTTAGATTCATGTCATTACGTCTCTGCACAGCATTTTCAAACTACATCATCTACGATGTTACATCTCTGGGCATAGCAGTTTTCATCATAGTGCATTGCATAAATTTTCCTCTATTTTAACAGTCAGTGTGGTCATTGTTGTTGTTTTATTCTAGAATGAAATGCTCACTGTTTTATCAGAATATAGTAATTTTGGAATTGATGGATTTCTTCTGAAAAAGGGGAATAACAGGTTCAAAAGACTACAGTAAAGTCTGTAACTGATCTCAGTTTCTTCTTCAGCTCAATGTCATTACGAATTCCACTTTATAGGTTGTATTTTTAATAGTTTTTAATATAGTTTTTATTATAATCATCGTTATAGCTTATTGAAAAGAAAGAAAGAAAGAAAGAAAGAAAGAAAGATTGTTGTCATTTATTAACGTTTGGGGTGGCTCTATAGTTTTGCGTGTGTAATGAGCACTTTCACCAGCAGGGGGCGGTCATGCTACACAGTA